>NC_092520.1:157735317-158373174 GCF_037038585.1 Patagioenas fasciata | reverse complement strand
AATAAATATATTCATAAATGGCCACTCTGTCACTACAGAGTCCAACAGGTTGCTCATAACCATCTGAAACTCATATTTTCTCTGCATTTAGTATGTTTAGAGCTCCTGTTAACCCTTTGATGGATCCCATTTGACTAGTTCCAGCTGGGTGACAAATACTTTTTTCCCTATGTGTAAAAGGAGAGCAGTGATACTAGCTCCTTCTGTAAGGTAACGGAGAGGTCACATATTTCATTACCATTGTCACCAAAGCATAAACTGTTAAGAGCATACTCTGAATAAAGAGTTGGTACAGTAAGCGTAGACTTTTGGAGACACAATATACCTGAACTCTGGCTTCTGGGAGGTTTATCTTTGCTGCCAGTTGATTGCGAACGTGGATATCTGGGTAGTGAGTCACCTGGAAAATCTTCTCCAGTTCCTGGAGCTGCTCTGCTGTGAATGTTGTCCGAATTCTCCGTTTCCCTTTCCTCTCAACTGTGGAAAAAAGGAAAGATGTATCACATTTTTTAGGAAAAGGCCACAGGGCCACAAGAAGGTTCAGATATCCAGCATTTTCTCTAAATTGCTATGCAGCTGGAATGGCACCTCCAACACCTTCTAGAAATCTACTTAACATAGGTGACTGTCTCCTGACCCAGAAGTGAATGTGAATGAATTCCTTTATCATTCAACGAGTGAGTCAACAGTGCCCATTTACCCCATTAATGCACTGTGTGTCAACAACTATGAAACCCGATGTATTTTAATTTTAACCACACTAGCCCTGCAATGGGTTTGTCATCAATGTCTTTTATTGTTGGACCAATCATTGACCCCTTTTTGCTCTTGTCTGTCACATGTACACATCTGTTGTGATTTATAATCACTTATTAACTATTTGTGAAGAAACCCTTAGCGTAAATGAAATGAACGAGAAGATACTCCATTCTGTCTTGGTGCTGTTCTCATGCCTATAATGAATCACCATTTTTATTCAGCTCATAAATTTTCCATCCCTATCTTTTCATGTCATACTGTTCTTACTAAGCTTTCCTCAAGCTCTAAGGTATTATCATATTCCATTGTCACTCTATAGATTTTGACAAATTTACTCCTCCTCTATGCCAGCAAGATCAAAGAGTACCCAAAACGTGTGACCGCTGTGGAGCGAAGCCAACCATTCCAGCCTGACTGACTGCTGCTCTCTTCCCATACCTTCCTTTAACAGTATTTAGGGGTAGCCAGCAGTTTCACTGCAGTGTGACAATGGTGTTAAAAATGTTACCTTACAAAGAAAAGTCACGGTACTCTCCTGACTGCACCGTTGTGGTGTAGGGATTTTCTAAACAAGCTTAACCTTAAGAGCTACAAGGCCTTAAAACAAATGGATCAGAATATGGGGAACTTTGGGTGCTGTGAATTCCTAAGGGGGGTCTTAAATTGCTCCATTCTTTCACCTACTGTGAAGCAGAATATAGTCTTCCTTCAGCAGTCTTACACTGTTTTGAAAATGCCCTCCTAGATCAGGGTATTTTATTTAGATCCTGAACTCTTTAGGCCACTTGGTGTAAGTTAGAATAAGGTCTAGATTGCTCTGAAATGATGCTGAAGGGCTGATGTCTTGGAAAAAGGAGGAGAAAGGAACAGCAGAAGTGGCAGCTGTGGTAGCTGATCTGCAGAACATGGAGTTCAGCCTTGTCCCACGGCTGAAATACTCTCTGGTGGACATATGGAGTATCTGCCAGCTGACACTGAATGACCAGTGCTAAAAGCCATGGCCCAAGCATTCTGAGTCACAGGGCTTTTTTCTACTGGCTTGTAAAACTGCAGTCTGATCGGAGCACAAAAATTCTAATATCAGTAATGACTAGGATAAGCTTGCTACTCAGTGACCTAAAGTAATTGGCAATGACACGATGTTGCTCAAGAAAATTACTTTTTGGTCTTCACGGTCTGATGACAACTACCAATTCATAGTATGTAACTAGATGCATATGCTTCCTAATAGGAACAGTTAACAAGAGGTTAGCTTAGTCCCTCAAAGAGACTTGATACTTTTCCCCCACCTTTTGTTCAACCATTAGCATAAACTTTTCCTTTTGGGGGCTGAATCAGTGAAAAAAAGTAATTAAACACCCTGGCCAGTATAAACTGGGCTCTGTGCCAACCAGAAAATGACATTCTTCATTCTGTAATCAAAACCTCATTGTGACTCTGTTGACACAGAAAATAAGGACTAAAAAACTCTGTCCACTGTCTTGCTAGGAAGACGCCTAGGACACAATATCTGGGGACCAGTAAGTGAATATATTCCATTGTGAATATCTCATCTTTTCTAAACCTTGCTAGTACTTTGAAATGAAACCAGCCATGCAAGAATAACTGAGGAATGTCATTTATCGTAAACACTGTCAATACTCCCATGCCTCAGAAACAGCCTAATAAAGATGATGTCCAACACAATTAAATCCATGCCATTAAACTCTTCACCAGCTTATCAAAGTACTACTCATCAGACTGCAGCACCGGCTTCAGCCCCAAAGGAAAAATGTTATTTACATTGACTCTTGCTGGCACTACTGGGGCAGAGAGCTGAAATGAGAAATATTTTTGTGTGCTTATGCTGAAGATAGCAATGAGCATTGTCTCCTAAGAAGCCATGATTTCAAAATTGCATCTACTTGAACATTCCCAAAAGATGACTGTAAGGGGGATTTATTGTTACGTGGATTAAGAGGAAAATATCAGTGCTGAGAATATGAATCTCAGAACAATACATCCCCTGTAGATATGGTAAAGCTAATGGTTCGTAATTGTGTCTCTTGTCTGGAATATTTTCTCCTCACACCTTTCTGTGGGGGCTGGCCTCCGTATCTTCCTGGGAGATGCTGCAGACAGGTGAGATTGAGTACCAAGGTGATATCTTGTTGAGCATATCATGTTCTGTCATACATTAATGAATCTCTCTGCTATATTTGTATCATTGCAACAGATGGCATTTATATTTCTCTAGCACAGGGCAATTCATATAGCAGATCCCAGTAACAAGTGAAGTTTGACCTGACTTTGTCACACTCTCAGAAAATGGAGGCGTCCCTGAGATGTCCTGTCTCCCTGAACACTGAGCTGAGCTCTTGCTTCGATCTAGGATAGAAGACCAGCTCCAAAAATCTGGGAGAAGGTGCAGTTCACCTCCAAAATTTCTTGAGTGGAGCAAGAGATCCAAGCTCAAACCATGACCACATCCCTGTTCCTGTGGTCCCAACTGTATATCAACACTCAGGATGCTGTCAGGGTTCTTGTTCTGCCATGTTTTCTGTGCCCAGGAAGTTTGTGTACCTTCTAGCAATCAGAAAGCCTCCAGGAGAAAGAGAACAAACCTACCTACCTCCTGGAAGATTTCTGAATTAGCAAAAAAAGCCCCATAATTTTTCTAAAATTGATTAGATTAATGAACTGAAATATAGTTTCATGACTATGCAAAGCAAGAAAGAAACTGTCCACATTTTAAAATCTCAGAGGTCACATCAGAGATTTTTTTTTTAAAGTGTATTTTAGTATTCTATCAGAGTATAGCAAATAATGATTTAGCTCAGTATAAACTCTTCCGTCTCATACATTAAATAGACTCCAGAGAAATGGTATGACTGAAGTGGACCATGATGAGATTGAAGTGAATGTCAAAGACCAACCGTATCAGATGTCATGGCAATAGGCACCATACAAACAGCGATCATTAGTTCTTGCCTATGAGCACAGAAGATGACAGCCATCATCTCCTCTTCATAATGTGGAATCAAAGCCAAGGCCAAGACTTTTAGTGCCTAAACCAGAGAATACTACCTGGGTTAGAAAGGAGTGGTTTGAATTATTAGGTCATATTAGCTGCAGGACTTCTCCATAGACAATATGTTCATACATACTGGAGACAGAGATGATAAAGTGGGTATCTGTCCTTGGCTACCAGCTTAACTAGTTGTGGGTGCTGGCAGCACACTTAGTGCAGAGTCCATTGGATTAGTCAGCCTAGATAGACTGAAGAAATCAGCTGTTACAAACCATGCAATACCATCTCTACAGGGCCAAAGTGTGGTACACATTCAGTAGCCAAGATCATGAGTCTAGAAGGAGCTGCATTGTCTATCCTACAAAGAACACAGCTGGTATAAGTTTGGGAAGAAACTTTTAGTTGAGCTGGGTCATCTTATGGTACCTGAGAGCCAGATCCATTGCCAGGCCCAGTTTTGCTGGAGAGGGGATGGGGACTGGGTCTGCCAGATCTTACTGTACTGTGTCCACTGGCAGCTAAGAAGTGTCCAGGATTAGAGAGCATGGCTTCAGAGAAAATCAAACTTGTGAGGTTCTGGTGTCTCATACCAGCTTCTTCGGTATGAAAATGACCCAGAAAACTTGGTGATAGGCAAAATAAACTCCTTATCAGTTCACTCTTACATCCTTCACATTTTTCCTTCTTGAGAGGTGAACTGTTTTATAGACAAAACTCTTATGTAAGGGAAGGATCTACACAGTGCTCAGAAGTGTCAATCTTACTGAAACCAGATTTTTCAAAGCTGAAACTCATCATATTAAACAAAATATAACAACATGAGGTCAGCTATGGGCCAGTAGAGACTGAAGGACAGGCTTTGATTTCAACTGGAAATGAAATTAAATTGCTGACAAAATAGACTCCTGTGACCTAATCAAGGGTTTGCCAGTAGGAAATGTAAAAGAGCACTTTTTTTCTGTAAGTAATGAGTAACTCTATTTTTTTCCCCAAAAAAAATCTATGAAAAAATACAAAAAATCTAGGGCTGTATATTAACATTTTCCCTTGCAAGATGAAACTTTCTCTGACTGTAGCTTTGATACTTCCCTTTGCCTTGGGACCTTAGCTTAGAGATCCCATAGCAAACAACAGCATTCAGAATTGCAGTCTAATAAAGAATGTGGGTGGAAGATATAAGGCTAGAAAGTGTTGGAAGTGTAACATTGGCTTTACAAACATGGCTCTATAGTCTCTGGGGAAATAAGACTCTGTCTGAGTTTCCTGAGCTATTTTCTATGTAAAAGCTGGGGATATTCAAGTGTGCTTTTATGCTCTGTGGAAGTCATTTGCAGGTTAGCTGACTGCTGAAACCAAGCCTGAAAATACCAGGCAGCTACATATGTCAGCATTTGCAGATGCTTAGAGATACAGCTGTCTATACATTGCCTTACTGTTGGCATTGGAAGGGCCAGATTCTTCATGTACATAAGGCAGTATAGCTCCTTTAAATTCAGTAACAGGTTCCATTTGTCCTCTGCAGATCTAGCTTTATTACTAGGTCAGACCTGGAGAAAGTTGAAACATTGGAACTTTGTAGAATTACAGATTCTTCTTGAAGGTGTGCAGTGAAAGGATGAGATCAATGGTTACAAGTTGCAGCAAGGAAAACTCTGATTACATAATAGGAAAAAAAGTTTTCACCATGAAGGTAGTCTGACGTGGTCCTGGAGAGGCTAAGTCTCCATCCTTGATATTCTAAACTTGACTGGACAGAGGCTTAAGCAACCTGATTTAAGCATTCCTGCTTGGTCTGGCTTAGAGTTGGGGTTGGACAAGATGGTCTCCAGAGTGCCCTCCTAACTTACTTTATTATGTGACCTCTAATCCCCAAATATCTGCATGGTCTGAAGGTGCCTCATAATTCCTTTCCTAAAAAAGGGAATTTAAGCTCAGAGACCTTGATTTTCAATTGCTCATTTACACAGTTTTAGCTTAGCACATTAAAACTTATTTCCACTGTCCAATATAACACAATCACAAGATATTAGAGGCATGAGCAAATCAATATTGAAGACTACTGCTTGTACCTGAGTTTGCTATGTAAAACATACCCAGCTTCAGCAATGCCATACTTGGGCAAATTAAATCTGGACTGTATTTTGTTGTAGTCAAATAATAAAATCATAGAATCATTTTGGTTGGAAAAGAACTTTAAGATCATCAAGTCCAACTGTTAACCTGACACTGTCAAGTCTGCCTCTAAACCATGTCTCTAAAAACCTCATCTACATGTCTTTTAAATACCTCCAGGGATGGTGCCTCAACCACTTCCCTGGGCAGCCTGTTCCAATGCCTGACAACCCTTTCTGTGAAGAAATTTTTCCTAATATCCAATCTGAACCTTCCCTGGCGCAACCTGAGGCCATTTCCCCTCATCCTATCACTTACTATTCAGGAGAAGAGACCAACACCTTCCATGCTACAACCTCCTTTCAGGTAGTTGTGGAGAGTGAGAAGGTCTCTCCTTAGGCTCCTTTTCTCCAGGCTAAATAGGCTATGGTACACCTTGCAGGCCTGTTTTTCAGCTGCCCACTGTACCTGAACCAGTAGACAAATGCTACCTTGGTGAGATCTCTGCAATTGCATCTCCCATTTGCACTTTGCCTATTGTCAGGCTAAGACTCTATGAAGCTCGCTTGGTGTCATTGCAAAGGTGCATACACTGGAGGAATAAGGAACTAAAAACCCAAGAGAAGGGCTGGAAGTCAGTGCTGGCACATATTTGGAGTATGTAATCTAGGTAGTTGAAAACTAGTGGGATACGTTTATCTTGCTGCAATTCTCTTTGTCATTTCTGGGCAGACACCCTCTCATGGTATGCGGTAACTAGATCCAAAGATTTTGCTTCTTCTTTGACAAGAAGAGAGAATCCAGTCATCTAAGCAAGTGGCTTTAGCTACATAATCTCAGAAAAATATTTTTCTCTGTGTAACAAAGTTGACTGTACCATTTGTTTCTCAGAAAGAAACTCACGGGAATTGAAAAAGAGCCTCATTATATCTGGTTAAGTTCTGTTTTTCCCTTTTAGCCCCTTTAAAAGAAGTTCCTCTCTCCTTTTTAATGCAACCAATTACAGGTATGTGGGTATCCCAGGCAGTTCCTTCCCGTGGCTTTTTTGAATATTATTCTGTTGTGGTGATATTCTGCTCATGGCAGCCAAGCCCACAGCAAAAACAATTGCAACTTTATCAAAGAATTATTATAGAGTGCTGATGGCATTAGGACAAAACATGCTTGTCTGTATATAGAGATATGCCCATGGAAGTCCCTCTCATAGTTAAAGAGATGGCTCCCAGTTTGCAAAAGAGCTTCTGCGTCAATATTTAGGTGGGAATGTGGCAGTGTGGCTAATCTTTATTAAAGTGGTTTTCCAGCCTTTGTTAAGAAGGACTGGCATAACCAGCAAGACTGATCCTGCTTTGAAGGGTACAATGTGCTCTGGATAGACCCTCCTGCTAGCCTAATGCAGCATTTAGCATCCAGCTGCTGGCCACTCAGGCATTGTAGAAGTTAAGACACAGCGGCATGACTCGAACTTTTAAAGGCTTGTCTCCCATCCCTTCAGTCCAAAACTCCTTGATGGAGAGTTGCTTCCACCCTGGTGCAGAGTTCAGTGCCTCATCGCCTGACAACAAGGCTGAAATGCAGAGAAGCACAGACTTGAGGCAGTGTGAGCAGGAATGCTAAAAATACCAGGCCAGAAACCTGTTAAAGCAAGCTGTGTGGCAGTGGCCAGGGGAATTTCTTAGTCTGCTTGTCAGAGGAATCGTCAAGGAGTAGATGGTATGTATCAAATCATTCATGTGGACAGTTTGTTGCGGAGGAGGGTGCTCACCATCAACCTGATGAATATAACCCTTCCTAACTGCCAGGAGAGAGATAAGAGTTTTTGCAAATGGTGCTGTCCTGAAACGGTGGTGTGCATAACTGGCACAGCCAGTGATCTGCAAAATATCTGGAGGAAGAAGCATGAAGGGCATGGTTTGAGGGACCCCAACTGACATGGGCCTGTGTTAGTCTCCATCACCTGATATCTGATCTGTACTCAGGCTAAATGACCTGCACCTTCATGAACTCCTTCAGGTCAAAGTGGATTTGGTGTAGGTGTATGTGTAGTTTCCCCATTCAGCTAAATCTCGTGCTCGAAACTTACTGTCTGTGAACGTTCATCCGCTGCCCAACTTCACCTTAAACATGAGAGAGCAGTGACCAGCCTAATCCAATAACGGTTTACACTGAAGAAAACAGGGTCCCCACCACTCTCCCTGTGCTCTCTAGTCAACCAGCTTTGTCAGAAAACAACCATTTGCCTATGGAGAAAGCTGAGATTATTGCAGGTTGCACAGACAGCTTGTTTTCTACTTATTTCCTGCTCTTTGTGGTTATTTGTTCCTGCAAACCTCTAGACATCAATCAGGCGTGCTTGTTTACATCCCTGGCTCAGAGTCTGTGCTCCCTCCAAGAAAGCATAATTCCATAATTACTTTAGTGTGTAGTCTCTGCTATTTCCCATTTCAGCATAAAGTGCTTGCTAATACAATAGGTAAAAGGTCTGCCCTCAATTTTAAAGAACAGTAATCAAAAGTACCAAATCTCAGAGGTGTAATGAAAGTTCGCAGACAATTTAGGAGAAGCCAGTAAGTACTTGGAAGACCTTTGAAATAAGCTTATCAAGACATGCCATCAACTTTACAAGTGATCACATTACACAGATTTGACTATAAAGAACAAACTAACCTCTGGGTTCTGTGTAAATTACCCTTTGGATCCAAAATTCCCAGGAAAGAAGGGGCTGCTGGAAGAAAGCGTTGAATGCTAATATTTGCTTTAAAAATATAAAAAATGAAGAAGCAACAGAAACAGAATTTATGATAGTTCCCCCCAACTGCTGACAGCTTTGCTTTCTTCAGTGCTTACATCAGTGAGACTTTGTGTGAACATAGTCTGAAGGGTGGGAGTAAAGGAAGTGGGTTTCATGCTTTTCATTTAATATCCAGGGTATGATTATAAGCAGACATTCCTCAAAGGAGAAAAACAAAGAACCAGCCTTCAACAATGCCCCAGATAAACCCACCAAAACAAGGTCAATGGTTTGCTGCATTTCTAAATGTATATAGCAATACTGCACTTCAGAGACACAGGGCTGCAGAGACTATTCACACTGACAAACAGAAGACTGCTAAGACAGCTAATGGCAGCAAAATTATATATATAGGCATTTATTTTTTTCCTCCTGCTTTCCCTTTTCATTTGTTATTGCTTCCTTTTGTTATGCAGGACAATGGGATGCTTGTGCCCTTTCTCTCAGTCCCACTAGCATATTCTGGGCAGCCGATATTTATCTGGGACTGTGATTATACAGTGCTTCATTGTCTCATGGGTGTTTTATAAATGCATTAAAGTAAGCCAGCATATTGGGGAAAAGACTGGTCTGCAAGAGATAAACCATTCTGTTTCACAGGGATACATGGATTTGACCATATTGTCCGCAAATGAACAGTACAAATGAATTTATGGCTTCAGAGAAAACATAAACACTAAGCTAAATATGCCTGCAACTGGCATCAATACAGAGGGGACATGACTTATGCTGGAAATTCTCCAGGACTGAGACTACCTCTATATTTCCTGTTGTCTTCATGATAATTGCCACCAGAATTTGTTAATATGCTTTGGGATCAAAGATACTATAATAATTATAAAACTATTAGATTAATAACAAGATCCTCGAGCTCTCAGTCAGCAATGTGCAGAGGATTTCTGCTATGGAAATATTTGGATGATGTTGACTCATTATGGCAGTCTCCTCTACAGTAAATAATGGAGGTATGAACTTCAAGAAACAACATTGTCCAGTTGTTTCTACGGCCTGAAAACCCCAGTTTCTGGTGGAACTACTAGACAGATCCATTTGTGGAATCCTGATCTACCTTGCCCTTGAATTACTGTCCAGAGAAGAAATCCCACAAGATGTGGCATCTGCTGGTGTCTTAAGGTGATGCTGCTATCTGGCTTCTCCAGGGCACTGACTACTCCCTTGCTGGAGCAAGGGACTGGAACCATGACCCACGTGCAATGCTGGGCACACTTATCCACTGCTTTTGGATGTAAATCATTACGGTGCACACACACAGCCTCCAGTCCTCAGCTCTCATGAACTGGTCAAGTCCCAAGGGCATCACACAGAACGGAGAGAAGGAATTAAAAGGAAAGTGAGAGGTCAATACTTAATTTGCAGGTTTACATGGATGTGTTGCCGTGATGTCAGCAGTGGGTCCAGTCTTGTTTAACCTATTTATCAATGACCTGGATGAAGAGACTGAGTGTATCATCAGCAAGTTCGTTGATGATACGAAACTGGGAGGACTGGTTGATACAGCAGAAGGCTGTGCTGCCATTCAGCATAATCCGGACAGGCTGGAGGACTGGGCAGAGAACAACCTGATGAAATTCAACAAGGGCAAGTGTAGGGTCTTGCACCTAGGGAGGAATAACCCCAGGCACCAGTACAGGTTAGGGGTTGACCTGCTGGAAAGCAGCATTAGCTGAGGTTCTGGTTGACAACAGGTTGACCATGAGTAAGCAATGTGCCCTGTGGCCAAGAAGGCAAATGGTATCCTAGGGTGCATTAGGGAAAGTGTGACTAGCAGGTCGAGGGAGTTTATCCTCCCCCTCTACTCTGCCCTGATGAGGCGGCATCTGGAGTATGGCATCCAGTTCTGGGCTCCCCCGTTTAAGAAGGACAAGGAATTACCAGAGAGTGTCCAGCAGAGGGCTGCAAAGGTGAGTAGGGGTCTGGAGCATCTTTCTTATGAGGAGAGACTGAGAGAACTGGGTCTGTTCAGCCTGGAGAAGGTTGAGAGGGGATCTCATCAACGTTTATAAATATCTCAATGGTGGGTGTCAAGAGGATGGGACCAGACTCCTTTCAGTGGTGTCCAACGACAGGATGAGGGGCAACAGGCACAAACTGAAGCACAGGAGGTTCCATCTGAGTGTGAGGACAAACTTATTTACTTTGAGGGTGCCAGAGCCCTGGAACAGGCTGCCCAGAGAGGCTGTGGAGTCTCCGTCTCTGGAGACATTCAAAATCCACCTGGACACATTCCTGTGCGATCTGCTCTGGGTGAACCAGCTTTAGCAGGTGGGTTGGACTTGATGATCTCCAGAAAGCACGCAACATTCAGAACAAGGACTTGGAAATTCAAATGGGGACTTAGCAAAATTAAATGTTACTTTCAGCATATCTCTAGGGCTTTTTTTTTTTTTTCTTTTTGCTTGCAATGCAGCCTGTAAGTTCAAAGTGCAAGAGGCATTGCTTCCTGTAACTGATTTGTGATAAGGGCATAAATCTATTTAGTTTAAATGACACTACATTTCTAAACTGCTTAGTCACAGAAGCTGATTTGTGGGAAAATCAAGCTTTTAGGAACACTACAGTGTTACTGGCTTGCCTGGAAATATGCTCCAAATAGACACTCAAAGTCACAGTCAGGTGCTCTCAGTATCTCAATATGCCCATAAAGGGCATATTGTCATGGCCTTCTCATCATCTTTCTGCTCCTATCCAAAAAAGCACAAGACAAACCCCAGCCCTCCTGCCTTCAAGGTGATTGCATAGCACGCTTGATTTCTTCTGCTCCCTGACAACTATATAGATGTGTATGCTTAGTCAGAGCCCTTCCTCACAAATTATGTAGGTGTTTTAGATAGATGGACGAAGTCTGTGAGAAAGGAATGAGGGAACACCCAGCCAATTATTTCTGGTGTCTTTCATATCAGAAAGCTCTCTCATCGCTGAGGTTTGTGTCATTTCTCTGGGTGCATGTTGAAGGCATCCTCAGTGTGGGCATGATGAGGTCTTGGGGACACCTCCATGGCAAATGTTGTGGGCATTTGGCACTGCCTGGGTGCCTCATTAGAGAACCCACAACTGTCCCATAGCCATCATGCAGAAAGTACCTCTGAAGCACTGCAGAGTTGATGGACATGGGAACGTAAGTTCATTTGCTACCAGCTCGAGCTATAAGGTTTACAGACTGCTCCCAAGGATGGTGCCAGTCTACCTCTCCTGCAGGCACTGCTGCCAGCCTTGTCCTGGAAAGGTGACACCAGCCACAGCCAGAGGCAGGAGAAAAAGAGATGCCAGCTCTTCTCCTCTAACACAAAGTGGAGGAAGAAAGCTGAAGCTTATGATGTTGGAAAGGATTTTAAACCCAGGCCTCTCGCTCTCTGCTAAGAATGACACAGTGCATGAACAGGATCTGAAACATCATTGTTTGTGCACTGTGGGGAAAACGCCAGTCCAGTGCTTTAGGATCCTCCCCCCTCCTTCAGCCAGTTTCTATCAAAGGCTCAGCAACTGCGGGAACCGGTAGCCTAGAAAATGGCAGATCATTAAACCTCTGCTTGGTTTCAAAACCCCACTGCCACCAGGGAACAGAGGGATTTTGTTTAAAATGCCTTTAAAATATAAGTTGTCGTTGAAAGCACCTGCTCGGCTCAGCTCAGTTTTGTGCAGATAATTACATTTCCTTCCCTGCTTTGCTGATGAGGCTGGTATCGACCACTGTGCTGGTCAATGAGGCTAAGTGCTGAGTTGGGACAACCACCTCCCTCCTCTGTCACCCTGGGAAAGCCACCTCCCATCTCTGGTGCAATCTCTGGTGTGACTCCCTCCTGCATGAAATATATTCCTTTCTAGCACTCACAGGCAGCTCTGACTACCAGACAAATACTGCCTTGGCTCTTCTGCAAAGAGCCACCGTGATACTGCCCAGCTGCCATCAGCTGCCTGCAGCTTACAGGGCAGAGATAGGCTAAAATGTACA
This sequence comes from Patagioenas fasciata, assembly GCF_037038585.1. Lineage (NCBI taxonomy): Eukaryota > Metazoa > Chordata > Aves > Columbiformes > Columbidae > Patagioenas > Patagioenas fasciata. The sequence goes on along the minus strand of NC_092520.1, from coordinate 158,360,532 downwards.
GTTATCTTACAAGGCTTCTCTCTGCATCAAGACAGAAAAAATCTCCTGCAGGAGGAGGTGGCAGCAGCCTGTCACAAGGCTCATGTATACTATAGCAGCAGCAGGAACAAGGCTTTTGTTTCAAATGTATTTCCTCTGCCAACTTGCAGAGTATGGGCCAATTTAGAGGTGTGGATCACAGTGAAACCAGCTGAGTAACCCTGCATCTGCGGTCACATGAGCCCATTAGGACTCTTCAATGGACTTAATTGAAATAGCTTTTTTTTTTTTTTTTTTCAAAATGAAGTAAATAATAACAAAGTATGCAGGAAACACCTTACTGCTGCTGCTGAGAACCTGTTTTCTGGAGTGTAGTACAATTGTCTCTATTAGCCTTTCCTAAAAGTCCAAGTACTTACAGCAGTTTTTGTCACATGCTACTAATAAATTGCAATCTGTCTATTAGGAACTTGTCTTATTCAGGTACCATGCATCCTTCTTAGCTCAAAGTCTCTGTGCAACATATTGGCAAAGTATGCTTATATTGTCCTTTGCTTTGGCTAAGCAATAGACTGCTGTTTATTGGTGCTTGTGACTAATGAAATTAGCACATCTATCAACATGGCCAGGCTCTAAAATTGTGCCTGATGCATCCTGCGTGCCAGACCTACTGCGCTTCAACAGTTTGCCTGTACGCATGCTCATGACCTCTTCATCACCTGTGCAGCGAGTCCAAGGGGTACTGAACACATCGAGCTGATTTGGCATGTTCAGCAGCCTCACTGCCCAGGTTGTGCAATGCCCGTTTCCTGTTAAATTGGCATTGCACAACACAGGGACCAAGGCTGCTGAACATGGTAACTCCATAGATTGCCACCCCTAGTGGCAGGGCAATAAACACCCAAAGCAGTCTCTATCACTAAAATTGGTAGGGTTGACAGGCTTGAGCTAGATCTTTGGCTCAAAGGGTGAGTCTCCATGTTTTTGATGGTGTGATTGAAGAACCATCCCTGTGACGCAGCCAGGAGCTTAGCAGTAGAAATATTTGTGATGTCTGCTGACAGGTATTGCCATGTACACCACTGTAAGATACCAGCTGTGTTTTTTGATACTCTGGGATACAGAGGCACTCACTGTGAGGTGGATGGTCCACTGGGAAACTGCACAGCTGATCTTCCTCTTCCTCATGTTTTCTTTTGCCTTCCAAGTGTTCATGTCCTGTGTCCTCACTCAGGAGGGAAGCTGAGCTGTCACTAGGTCTCCTGCAGTGAGCTGCCTGCCCTTTCTTTGCCCCGACCGTGGGTGTAGCACACATGGCAGGGAGAAGCATCTTGGCTGAAGGTAACTCACAGTCTAACTGACTCCTGCTGCTGGAATCTGCAAAGGACACAGCACAAGACAGCTTTGGATAAAGCAACTGTTGTTTAGCACACCTTTCATTTTGTCTGAAAAAAGAAGCACAGGTGTGGTCTAGACACTTTAACATTCAAACCTGATCATATGTAAAATGGCCTTAAACCTTCTGTGCTGTGCATCAATGCCAGGATGACCCCATGTTGCAGGGGCAAGATCCCCAAAATCTAGCCTGTTCTCTGCTTCCTTCCACTGTAAAACTTTGAATGGTCCTTGTGGGAGATTTTCAAAAAAGGACCACAGAGGTAAGGAGACACAATCAAATGATCAAGAAAGCTCAACTTCTCTGTCAGTATCCAAATTGATGGCTGCCTCTTCTGAAGAACTCAGAAGGATAGTAGATGTGGAGCTGCTCTGAAAATCTGTGGTAAGATCACTGTGGAATTTGCTGGATCCCAAATGCTTTTAAAAATCTGTTCCTTTCTTAAATATCCCTGTAGGTACATCTATCCTATAGGAAGATAGGCCAGAGAATAGGCTAAAAGTCAGTGTCTTCCCTGATTCAGGTCCATTTGTTTTTCTACATCTGCACTGCCTGATGCTCAGATTTAGGCACTAGGTAATTTTAAAGGCAGCCTTTTCCCAGGCTGTCAACACCTCCCATCTGCCTTTGTGACAGGTGACATTGGTGTTATCTAGGAGGGTACTGACAGCCAACTCATCTTCATGAAATTACCTGCACACTCTTGTTGACAGGACAAACATAAGACAAGTGCATATTGGCCCATTTTAATGAAGTGCAACCATAACATTAGTTTAGATTTGAGCATGGACATTATAAACCATCTCACTGGGAGCTGAAAGTCACCTTAGCAGTAACCAGTGGTGACATGTGCTAGGACATCTGGCCCTGCGTGGTGATGAAATTGGTCACAGAAGCCTTGACCACTCTTCTGCCATGCTTATTACTAACACCATCATCTCCGTGTGTAGCAGGGGCATAGAAAAGATTTTTCAGATTAGTTTTCTGCCCTCATGAATATAGTATGAGTCCTTACTCTTCCTTATAAAGGTAAGCAGACCTTGTGAAGACATGCACTGAAGTATAACATGCTGGGAAGCCTCGTGGTTTAAGGCAGTGGGTTGTCTGTGGCTTTTTGCATCCCAGGAGAGGTATACCAAATACTCCCATTCTCCTACCCACTCTTTTCTACATTAAAACCTCACCATAAGCCCCAATTCTGAGTGCTTTATGCTCTGCCTTTGGTAGATGCAATCAAGGCTCAGGCTTGATTCTTCAGAGACAAGATAATTGGGTCTATGCTGCTTCAATGGCAAACCTGGAATTCAATCTAGTTTTCTTTCGTGCCTGGATTTCTTTACTTGGGAAGGTGGAGTAAGAGGCAACACATAAGCATAATCAACCCACTGGGGAATGTAGGTTCCATGGTTAGCATTACCCCGAAGAAAATGTAACAGCACAGGTTTCTCTGCTATTGTGACCAAAGAACATGAGAATCTTAACGCAAGAATGGACTGCACTCCTGAGCAGCCACCCACATTTAGGCTCTGGGATTTGCAGCACCTGTGGCTGCCCCCGTTTCCCCTCTCTTTTCTAAATAGCAGTAGGGGTTCACTACAACGGGTTGTAGTGAAATACACTCAATTTTTTTTAACATATATTTTACTTCTGGTGCAGTATCTAGAATTGGCAAAGCATTTAACTTTTTAGGCTTGTCAGAGTTTTATTTTCTGAAGAAATAACAAGTTCTATTTGTAACCAGCCTTGGAGCAATGATAATTATAACATCTGGAGACAAAGTTCACTATTCTGCCCTCAGTAAAAGCCCACACAACAGGATTTTTATGGAGGGTTGACACTGACATCAAGAAAATGCAGCTATGAAAGCTCTGGAAATTAGCCAAAGCCTCATGCCAATAAAAGATGGTTGTTCAAGTGTTATCTTTTCAAATTATCGCCAATCATTGTGTAAACTTTTAAACACAATTGCATGTGTCCAGCCATGCTGACCTTAAAAAAACTGGTATGAGGTCTACCTCTGTGTTTGAGACATATTGTGCAAAATGAAACACATTTAATTTCTTTAGGATCAACTGGGTTTGAGTTTTCTGGTGGGAAAACAGGTGAGGTTTTGAACAACATTTGTGGGATAAAAGAGGAGGACAGATAGAGTGGTTACTAGCATGGGGCTGGGGTTAAATGATTTGCTCAAGAACTCAGAGGGCACCAGTTTTGGCATAGGTTCTCAGCCTGGGATTTCTATCTCAATCCCCCATCTGTAATTTAAGGACTAGTTGCGCTGCCTTGTTAGATGGGAACCTGCAAAGATGAATGTGTTACAGAACTGATGGTGCTTATATCCTGAAGTAATGTTTGCATTGCAGCCTGCTCTATTGGTTGCTGTCCTGAACAAGCAAGGACACCGTCTGAAGTGGTAGTTCTTTAGGCCAGCCACTTTTTTTTTAGTGCCTATCCATGTGACTCTGGCAGAGAACTCTAAAAAATACCTATGAATTGCCAGCTGGTAAAATTTCCTCCAGGGAATGCAGGTTTTTTTTTGTTTTGTTTTTTCAGGGATGGCAATGACATTTCAGCCTGGCACAACATGAGATATTTGTTACTATTGTGCATAGAAATGACTTTGGCTTGTAGCTCAAAACGGTCTTTTTGGCTTGACCTTCAATTGCGTAGGAAAGCATGGAAAGTTTCGGGCAAGATAGGAAGATTTCTTTTTGGAAGCAAGAGGTTATTTGAAATGACCTAAGTTCCATTTAAACCTTTTTGTGCAATCACTGGAGAGAGACAGACCTATTGTAGGCATAAGGCTTATGATTTTTAGGGTATTACTAAGGCTGTGAACAGAATATGTCACTGTGAAGTGCAAACAACTTTTTATTGTGCTGTTTTTCCCTTGCTTCCCTTTTTTTTTTTTTAAGGTGGGTTGTTTTCCATTGTAATAGGTGGGGTAAATTGGTGATATCAGCCAGGTGGTATCTGTTCAGTTATATTCTTTCAGCAGTTTCGTCTTTTGCAATAAAGCTGGGTGGGGTGTTGCTAAAGGTGAAGTAAACAATCACCATATCGACATTAGTGTGTGAAGTAGCAGTTATATTCCTATTAATTTGCATATCCTTAACATAATGAGGCATAACACAGGCAGAGTGACAAAATGTCTGTATCTGTTACTGCTTTTGCTATTAATTTCCCAGGTGTAACTTCCTCATCCCAAGCTCTTCTTGACTTGATAAAGGACTTCCTGTTGGTGGAACCTCACTGGCAGAAACTGGGGGAGTAATGAACAATCATTTCAGATGTACTTTCAAGCACATTAAAATCAAGTTCCCAGGGATTTCAGAAGAAGTAGTTCTTCTAAAATAGGGTTGCTAGTCTTCTCTATTTAAAATGAAAGAGTTGGCACTAGGGAGATCAGCACTTGCTGGGTGTTTATTTGTGTCCCTTGTAAAGGCCATGGTTATCCTTTCTAGGGACTGTGACAACAAGAAGAGAGGGGAAAGCATAGACTGAATACTAATATGTCTGCTTGTTCAGTATTCTTTTTTTTTTTAGCTTGGTAAGAGTCTTTCAAAAACGTGGAAACTTCAGTAGACTTCAGATAAACAGCTGTAGTTCCAGGTCGTCTGGTAGTTGTGTTTGTGCAGTAAACTCACAAATGGCTGACGCTGCAACTGTGAAGTTGCACACTCCTGAGAAGCCTGCACACTCCTATTCCAAGTCCCACTGGATTTACACTCCCAAAAACCTGTGGCCTTAGGAGTCAGACCCAGAAATCTTTTCATACACAATCAAGTCCTGTTTCAGCTTTCCGTGAAAGACTGGCACTGTACACAACATTTTTTTGGGTTGGTTTGTTTGTTTTTGTTAAAGTGTCATAAAATAATGCAGGTTAGAAGCAACTTCTAGAAGTTATCTGATCCAGCATCCCTGGGTTTTCTTGGGAAAAGACTCCAGGCTAAGTTTTGTCTCTGTCCCTCATTTCTGATAATCTGCATCTTCTGGATCTCTGGTCCTACCTATCGCCTCAGCACTTAATGGCTAGATTTAGACTTCAGGACAATCATGATCTTGGTATATAGACTGCCTAGATCAGTAGATGAGCTGGATGATAATTTCTGGCCTGGGTATCCAACTTATGGTAGTCATGAGTATGTGTGAGGTACCAGGTCTTGCTCTCATATGTATCATACCTTGGCTCAGATACATACCCTATTGGATGTGGAAAATGTTCTTAAAATCTGTAGTAAGATATAACTCAGCCTTGACCTGTAGTACTTCCTTCTTTGCTGCTGCTGAACTGTTCTGGGAAAGAAGCTGAATTTGTGGCCCATCCTGGAATTTCCAACAAGTTCCCTAGCTCATTTCTGTTCACTGACTGAGCCAAATTAGATATGGCTGACTATTTACTCAACTTGTTTAATGCCAGTGTTATATGGCATGAAGTTGCATGACTTTGATGAAATGCAGCAATTATCCCAAGATGTACAGCATAGGGTATTGCACTTCTGAAATAAATAAACCTTATCTGCAAAAATTGGCAGTTCTGCTGAGAAAGTAAAGGGTAATAAACTTAGGTATCTCTTTGGTGTTAGTAAGAACCCAACAGCAAAAAACCTTCATTTTCATTCTCTTTTTTAAACATTCTTGATCAATGGCAAAAGCAACACACAACGACATTTTGGAGTATTTCTGTGGCTTTCCTGTTCTCCCAGCTCTACTGACAGTTCGGTGATCCTCCATACTATTTTCATTAGTTAACATTTTACATTGCCTTAAGTATATTAATCCAACCTTGCTTTCTAGCAGGGGAGAGAAGAGTCACTATATTCCCTTGCTACAGCTACAGTCTTTCTCTGGCTAGGTGATGAAGTCAAAGGCAAGGCTTGGCTGTTCCGCCTGCATCGCTTTCAAGGTGAAAAACTGACTGTACTCTCAGGTGGAGCAATTTGGGATGAGACAGCACTAGCAGTGCAGTAATGCAATCCTAGGAACCTGCCACATCCTGCATTCAGATTTGTCAGGCCTTGTGCTTGGAGCAGCACGCTTAGCTGAGACACGCAGTGAAACAGGGCTTCAACATATTGATCGCAAAACAGACTTAATCTAAATAGGTCCTATCTCTGCCACGCTTCTCTGTTCCCAGAGAAGAGTCTCCTGTTGTTGAAATGCAGCTATATGGTCCATGATATGAACAACAGTGACTTCATTTACAATGGTGTTATCTGTCTCACTTTGGATCCAATGGCACAAAATAACTGCTGTGGGCTCTCTGGAAAGGACTTTCAGCTCACAAAAGCTCACTCCCACAGAGCTCACACCAGCATTTTCCCCCCTTGGCAACCTGGCACCTGGGCTCCATTGGCACATGGGCCCCACTACGCTTGCACCAGCATCAGCTATGTCCTTGTCTGCCTCTACGAACTACCAAGTGCTCTCTTGTTTCAGGACTGTATTCGAAACATGGCCTGGGTCTTCTGCTGTTCAGGTGCAATCTGCACTGGCAGCTTTAGGAAACCTCTAAATGCTGCAGTCCTTCAATAGGACTAGGGGTGAAAGAGCCAAACACCACTAGCTGTGGCCTTCAGCAACCTTGGCTATCACTGAAACTGCCCTTTCTTTGAGCAATGGGCTGGACTTCCAGATGACCTCGAGAGGTCCCATCCAGCCTCAGTTATCCTACGTTTCTGCGAAAATTCATCATCACACTGTCCCTTTTCCTCATACACATGTTTCTGTGCAAAGTCACAGGTACTGGCACAAAGGCAGTGCTTGCATGCTCAGCCCCAGTGCTTGGGGCTCCCACGGCTGTGAGATGTGCTGTGGGCTGACTCTGCCCCCTGGTCAGGAAACAAGCTCCCTACAGAGCAACTGAAGTTACTCTGCATCCGAGGTGAACAAGCAAGTGCAAATCTTGTGCAAAGCATGGCTGAGAGGCAGCGTTAGAGGGATAGGGCTCAGGCCCAGCTGGTGACTAATGTTATACTGGTGAGTGTGGTGCTCACTTCACTGTAGTTTCCTGACCAGTTTAGGTTTTGCTTCCCAGTCCAGGTTGGTATCCAGTTTGGACATAAAAAGATCTGAAACTATCCAAATAAGCAATGGCTACTTGGACTGCCAGGTTTTTGCAAAAAGGCTCTCTCCCTTACTACTGGATGGTTCATCCAGTCTCCTGGGAAATGGGGTCCTGATCTACGAAAACATGTCTCTGTGCTACGAAAAATAAAGTGTAGCATTAAGTTTTGTTAAAAGCAGTTGAGTGAGAGGTAAGCAAAAATTTTCTGTCAAAACTACAGGTCATGTTTCAGTTAAGTGGATGTGTTTACATACATAAGTGACCTCATTTTCATGAAAGATGTAGATTAAAAAAGAAGAAATACTAGATTTGGAAAATTTTGGCTATTGATCTTTGTTTAACAAAAGACAGAGACAATTTCTGTGAGGGTAAAAGTTCACTCAGGGCTGAAGTAACTAAACTGAGGAAACTGAAGTCAAAAAGGCTAATGTACTTACTGGTTTGCTAAGACTGAAGATATGCTAGTTTTCTACTATATGGTTTTATTTAGTTCATGAAAGGACCTAGTGTCCCTGATGATAAGGAGAAATGACTAAACACAAATGCTTTCTCTTTTCTTGTTCCAGCAATTGAGTTCTAATGCTCCTTAGCTACCGTTACCCTTACAGATCATTTCTCCTGCTTGAGGATGAATGGTCAAATTTATCAGCAAATGGTGGTGATATGAGATTTGGCTGTAATTCCAGACAACGGTCAGCTCTTAATATAAGTGAAACTGCAACAACTTCATTATGTTGAAGCAGTTTTAGAACTGCTTCCTGAATTTAAATGCCTGTCCTTCCTTATGACAGGTTGTTGTTGTTGTTATTATTATTATTTTTATTATTATTAAATAACTAGAGTGTTGTTTTTAAAAGGGAAAGACACCAGGATGTTGTATTTGTTTACAGTACGCACTTCTCACTGTTACTGGAGAGCTACCTGCAATAACATTTCAGATTGCATACCCGCAACTCCAATGACACTGGGGCTTCGTAATGTACAAAATGCCACCAAAGGCTGGCAGCAGAGTCCAGTCTACTGCGAGGTTGAAAGCGAATTATTTGTAAAGATTATTTCTGTAGATATAATGACTGATTTGTACCTGCTAAGGGAAATCCCAGGCTTTTACAAAAGCTAAAGTCTAAAAATTCTACATAATCATGTGGGATAGCTTTAGGAGTTAAAAAGAAAGGAGCATTTTAACTAAGTGTTATAACTCGTACTTACCAAAGGCCAATGGTGACCCTGCTTTTAGGGTTGGAGGTCTCTCAGCGTGGTTACTTCTGTTCCTGGTTTCACTGCTCAGGGCGGTGCTGGCAGAAGGTTTCTTTAAGATTTCCTCAATGGAAAAGGACAGGCTGGGCTTCCTCTGGCCAGCACGTGCCTGAGGGTCTGTCATCTTCCTGCCAAAGTGGCCACGGGGCAGACAGTCCTCTGCTCCTGCTCTCCTGGCTCTTGGCTCTTGGTGCACCCCAAGAAACATGCAGCTGGGAAAGTGCGTGTCTCCCCCCACCCGTGCCCGGTTGACCTGCAGGAGCACCAGGAGGAGAAACAAAGGCAATCCACGAGTGAGCACACACGTCTGCTCCTCTCTGCTGATCAAGACCTGTGGTCCCGTGTCTGGGGAAGGCAGCACTAGAAGTGGGGGTGAAAAGTCCTATCAACCCCACCCACTGCCAAACATCCCCTGGCCAGCGCAGATTTGCGGAACTCTGAACAATCGCATGGCCATCCCAGGAGGAGGTGTGCTCTTCACAGACCCAAGTGAAAAATGCCCTGGGAAAGGTTGCTTCTTGTTGGCAAATCCTGTTTGTGGGGCAGTTATCCTCCTTTTCTGCTGTCAAGCTGAAATCTGTGGCAAACCCTCTGGATTTGTACTATTATGGAATTAAGAAAATAATTGGCAGGATGAATACTTGTCCCTCATGCCATTTACTAGCAAGAGAGACACCATGTAAACGTCTCTCACATACAAGGAGGTGTCATACATGGAAACCTCCCTCAGCAGCAATTTCCCGGTTATCCTTCAGCCATCCTCTCCAGCCATCAGCTTTACTTCAGATTCTCTTTTCTTCTACTTTGGAAACCCTTTGAACTGTCCAAACAGGTGCTTTTCAACATCATGCCATCTTATCAGTCACAAGAGAAAAAGAGATGACCCTTGCAACATACTTAGGAATAGGAATTAATGCCCTCTACCCCCCACCTATCCTCCTAAAGATAAAACATTTTCTTTCTCTCCTGAGCTATGAGGCAAGCTAGCTTGATAATCATCCCACCAGTCGCTAGAGCCTCCCAGGCAGGCGTCAACTGCAGGGGGACATGATTTCCTGGATAATTTGGATGAATACCAGTGATTCCTCTCCTGAGCCACTTTTATCCTCTCGTTAATTTTTAGTTTGGGAAGAATGTGTGGTTAGACGTGCTCCCGTTCCTTCCCTCTCCCTCCCCCCACTGGCACTTCTTGCCGCCTTCTGGGATTGCCCCATACCTTTTAAATTGCTATGGTTGTGTCTCCCTCTCCTGCTGGTTCTGCTCTGCGCCTTCCTTATCGGGCTCTCATAATTGTATTGGCAGGCCCTGCCTTATTTGTCCAATGAACTGACAATTCTTGAGCTGATATCCCATCATATGACCTCTTCATGGACCGGAGACCAAAATTACTGTGTAACCAGGGTGCAATAAACCACACCTGATAAGATGAAAGGCTTTCGGCATTTTCTGAGTTTGAGATACTGGAAAAGTGCTGGGGGCGGTGGAGGAAAGAACAATGAAAAAGGTAAGAAATAGTGCAGCCAGTCGTGATGAAGAATATTTAATTCCCTGATTTTATTAATCAAGCTTCTCCGCAGGTGACAGGGTAGACAAGTGAGTGTCTTTCACACTGATGAAATGCATGGGGTAGAGAGTGGGAAGCACTTTTCTTTGTTCTCTTTGCATCCCTCGGCCCAGTGGTTCAATGGAGCCCTTTGTGTAAGGGAGAATCTCATGCCTCCCTGGTTGTGTGATGAGGCGGCAGCTGTTGTGTGGGTGGAGAAGGTCTTGTAGACCTCTCCATGAGCAGAGGACAGCTTGCCATTTCAATCGATACATGCAGTGGGATGCCGCTCTGGCCAACCCGCCCTCTCCTGCTTTGCTGCCAGTGTCTGTAATTCTGTCTGCACACTGAGAGGGATGTCCTCTCCTTTTCTTAGGTAGAAGGAGAGAGCTGGTATTTCACAGATTGAGAAGTGTGTCATCTGTATGTGAAGGGAAGGGAAAGAAAGTTGTTCTGAATCTACACCCTTAGTGAAATCTGCCTATTTAATAACAACACTCCTCTTTTTGCTTACAATTTTTTGATTCAAAAACCAATTTTGAATTTCATGGAAGATGATGAAAAAGCAAAAGGACAAACCTGGTGCATTCTCTTACAAACACCTTATTTTCCCTACTCAGTTTGCCTAAGGTACTAAAAAGGGGCCACTTTTCTTGCTTTTACTGGCTTTTTTTTTTTTTTTACTTGCTCGCTTCTCAGATGTCATGAGTTGAATGTGCTTGATCCAGCATATATGACAATGTCTGGACTCTATATTTACTGTGCTACCTTTTATGTGGAAACTTTAAGGCACAGGGTAGCCAGCTCTAGGGACTGGGAGCCTCTGTATTTTAAGCCTCCTCTGCTGTCCATTTTTCCAAAGGCTCTGTATAAGTGCAGGAGTGAAGTCCATGGATTTATCTGCTTCAGTTTTCAAGTGAAGCCCAAGAGAGAACACATTTTTCCTTTGCTGTGGAAAGCTTTAGCCCCTTTGTGTTCGAGCAGCTAATTTCTTGCTGTGGAGGAAGGAGATGGATTTCATGGGAAAGTCTGATGGATCCCAACACTCCTTATGAGAGGACTCATATCTTTTGTGGGCAGTGGCTGGGTAAGTCAGCCTAGAGACTCTCAGGGGAAAAAATACACCTCTCATCCCTCCTCTGCTCCAGCTCCATTTTTGCTGAGTTACGCACTGTTCTGAAAGGAAGAAATGTAGACTCCCGGCAGTTATGTCTCTATGAACGTTCACACGAGCTCCCAAAGAAAGCTATGTGCCTCCACATTATGAATTTTCTGAAGAGAGCTGAGGCAGGCACACTCTAAGTTGTCATCTTGGTGAAAAACCTTTATTCAGCGACCACACTGACAACACGTACCAAGCGAAACCAGAGCATCTCTGCCTTCAGAGAGTATGTGCTGCCTGTCTTTGCTGCCACCAACTTTGCTCTGGGTAGACACCTGCTGAGACGATGCTGTAGTCCCATGTCACAAAATCAAACAGTGCATGTTTGTATAACTATTCTGTCTTTGTGACTTTAAACCTTCCTGCTGCTCGCAGGGACAAGTTGATTTTCTGTGTGTGTTTAAATGAGATGTGCGCATGCAAATTTACAACTTGAGAGCTTCCTTGAGAAGGCTTTATTTTTGTTCTGTCTTGTTGTATTGTACTTTTTATTAAAACTGAAGGCAATGCCAACTGAGAAATATATTTTTGTTCTTCTACACAGAAAAACACAACAAGCACTAAAATAGGAAATAGGATGAATAAGTGACAACTCTTGAAAGGGAATTAGAAAGCAGTAGTGTAATGATGCATAAATCTCATGTTTTGTGTACAAAAGTTTCTTCAGAAAAAATCTAGATTTGATATTACAATGTTTAAGTAATATCAAAAGACTTGAACATTTTAGTAATTTTTTAAATACAATATAATACATAATACACTATTTCACTAACTAAAAAAATTAAATACTTTCCTTAGAATGACTGCTAGTTTGGAATTTCTTTGCTTTGTATTATGTTACAATAAAGATGAGTGACAAAAAAAATAAAAGCATAGAAGCTTGAAACGCAAATAAACATTTTGCAAATTAAAGTAGTTCAGTTGACCCCCTTTTTCAAATGATTGACTTGCTGAAATGTAACAAATTATTTATGTTCAAAACAAGAAATGCTTTACTTCTAAATTACCACAGAATGAAGAAGTTATTTTTCTGTCAGGTTCTAAAATGATGGCTTTTGTAGGGTAGTTTGGGGATATTTTTACATTTCTGCTTGACCTGGAAATGCAGATGACTCTCATTTGTTACAATTATTGTCCTACCTGTCTATTTAGTCTATGAATTCCCCGAGGCAGGAAACACATCTTCCCTTGGGGTTGCTGAGCTCTGAAGGCAACTCTTTACACCAGAAGGCAGCTGTCTAGAACACAATCATGCCATGTTGATTTTCTCAACTCGATCTGCCTGTGCCAGGCAACATTAGTGGTCCACAAAGCCTGTGAGGTTTTTAAAATACAGTGTGCTTTCAGAAAGTAAAAAACCCTGGACTTGAAATCAACCTGGGATCAATACTTGGGAGTTTTTTGTCCTATATTGCCTGTCTTGAGGAGGAAGAAGAATTGTATTTATGCTGTCAGTTGGGAAGCACGACTGTTCCTGCCCCACTGGTCTCTTCCTCCAAATAAAGACGATAAGGGGATGATATTCCACCCAATGTCTCTGAAACATCTCCTTTAAGCTCCCACTTTCATATGAGACTCAGTGTCAGAGCTCTCCAGTGTTTATGCACAGGCTGGATGCTGCAGCTCTCAACGCCTCATCTCCAAGGGCTTGTGCTTTGCCAGATATTCTGAGCAAGTCTATGTGCTCAGGCACTCAGAGGCACCAGTACGTAGGTGCACCAGCTGCTGCCAGTGATGATGCAGCTGCAAATTGCCCACATCACCCCTGGAGCTTCATGTCCTTGTACATAGTCTTCTTTCCCTTCCGCCTTACTGGACTGTGACATTGTCCCCAGTGACAGCTGAGCTGCTCTGATCTTCTGAAAGTTCAACAGCTGGCAATGATCTAACAGGAAGTCCATGCAGCCTGCCTTCTGGAGTCCTTTTAACCTCAGATTTATTAGCCCTGTTTTCTCTGCAGATTTCTCAAGAACCTCATAAATTAGAAATATTAATAAAAGGGACACTGTAGGTTTAAACTGATAACATTTATTATGGGGTTTTTATGGCACAATTATTATCAATTGACATTTAAAATGGCATCATAATCCATCAAGGTGAAATGGATTCAGAAATATATTTCTCCCAGGCCAAAAATAATAACAGCAGCAACAGCAGGACTGCAAGAGAGAAAGCACACAAACAGGTCACTGATTAGATACTTTGGAGGTGGTTTTTAGCAACTTCTCCGTCTGTTTAATCCATTCTTGTATTTCATAATGCTTCTTTTCCCCTGGCAGGCCCCTAAAGCCCTTTGTAGAGATTTTTCTATTAAAAATCTTTAGTTAATCCATGATGAGGAGCCATGGGAAGCTTCAAACAGAGCAGAAGCTGTTATAGGTGGGAAGGGCTTGAGAGATGAAAGGTTGCCCTTTTCATAGCAATTCAGGCATCTGAGCAGCAATTGCCATGGATAACTGTCCAGCATGGCTATAAACTGGCTTTGATCCATCTGCTGTTTGTCTGATGGAAAGCTAAAAATAAAGAAGGAATGTGCTTAATGTAGCCCATCCTGCAAACACGGGGAAAACAATTCTCTCCCCACCTGCTGAAGAAGGCTACAGAGGCTACATGTACATAAGTAAAAACAATCATCTAGGGGAAAAAAAAATAAAGAGTTCCAGGAATCAATAACAGAGTAAAACAGAAAGTCCGTGACCCCTAGCTCATTATTTCAAACTGGTCATAGTTTGGTAGTGAATAAATGTCCATAGTGATGCATGAAAATGAACTTCCTGTATCCCAGAATGGTTCTTCATCACCCAGATGTGGAGAAGGCATGAAATCCTCCCATGAATAACTAGCACACCAGCTGGACTGCTGGTGTTTTGTAGTGGTATCTGCAATTAAAGAATTAGCTCTTTACTGCATTTTCCATTATGGAGACGCCCAGCAGAAGATAATCTTTTAAGCAGTATTGTGGTAAGCAGTCTCATTTGCCAGCTGGGAGGAGATTGGCAATATGAAATGGGTAATTCAAGGTGTTCCCAACCTCCCTCAGGAAGCACTTGTCTCTCCACATTTTCAAGAGGGAAAGGCTCAAGAGGTAGTTTAGATTCATTATCATAGCTAGCTGCCTAGAGTATGGTAAGCTCCCCTCACTTCAAATCAACCATGCAATGCAGAGATTGGGAATGTGAGACCGACCTTTTTTGTCCTGTGTTCTTAATCACGTGTGCACTGGACTGTTTTGTTTTGGTAGACAGCTTTTTTTCAATATGCTCATGTGAAATACAGTGCACATGAAGAAAGTGAGCCTTGCAGTAGAGAGAAGCCAGTGAGGTTGAGCTGATCATCAACGCCTTGGGTGTATGGGAAAAGTTTATGCTATACTAATGGGATGGAGGTGCCAGGTATTGTCTCACTCCTGAGAAGACTGGTCTAACATCATTCACCTCCTGGATACAGCTTCATGGGAAGTAGCCTTCCCATGCTGGGAGTATTTTGAGATTTCAAAAGATGCTCTTACACTAAATCAGAACAAAAAGTCAAACTCTCAAGGACTCAAAAAACAACAACAACAAAAATTCAGTTCATTAGCCCCAGCTCAATAAAAACTCTACATTTTGATGACAGTAAAATGTGTTGTCTTGCTCTGGAATTTCCAATTATCTTTTTAATCATAATTAATTTCTTTTCAGATAAAGAAGTAATCTCAAACATAGAAAAACAACCTTTAAAAACTGTTGGAACAACATGTTTCAAGAATTCAGAAATGTTTTCAGAATTTATTTATTTGGAATAAAAAGTGAATCCAAACAACATGAGCCTGGTGATGTAGCACATTGTGTGTGCAGAGCAAATGCATGTGTTTGCTGCTGACCCAGTTTCCCAGTCTCCTGGATGCAACTGGAAAATCAGTAGTTTTCCAAAAAACATGCAGGAAAAGTGATGTTATGTATGCTTTTTCCTAAGTCTGCTGTCTATCCTGATTAACAGGAAGCATAGTTAACTACCTAGTCATATTATTCAACCCACTCTTTTCAAAGGCTTTTTCTCAACTTCCATAGCTATTTTTCTCAAATCCAGCAGCCCAGCCTGTGAATTATCCTGTAAAACAGTTACTGCATAAGTAATTTCTGTGGGAATAAAGAAATTCTATAGTGCATGCATAACAAGGCTTTCATCTGTCTGGGATGGTCCAAGATTTCAGTGTGTACAAATTTTCCAACCTTACCTTTCTGTAAATCTGCTTTGATTTCCACAAGAAAAAAGCATAACTGTGTCATAAAGTTCCCAGCTGGCTCTGACACCCTGCATAGATTTCAACCGGTCAACACCTTTCACACGATAGTCTTTGCAAACAGTATTATGAAACAGCGCCTTAGTTACCAGTAATTAATTCAACATTAGGGCTGACAGAGCCAGTATTAGGTGATCACTGTTTCAACCATTTCTGCTTCTCAAAGCCAAGGATGAGAGGGCAATGTGTCCTGTGGGGCAGCACACTGGGGCTGCAACAGCCCAGGTGGGAAAGTGAAAATTGACTTACACCCTTGCCTTCCACTTTGAGTTATCCCCATGGTGAAAAGATGTCACAGAATGTGAAATGATAGTCTTACTCACCTGATTTCCACGCAGATTCCCCTGCAGTTACTTGACACAGAAGACCCTATGGTTTACAAGCCCAGAGCAATCTTCATTTTTTTTTGCATATCCAGGCTTCTGCAGCTTTGCAGGGTGGGAAAGAATTACAGAAATAGACTAGACTAGACTAGACTAGAAAAGAATAATTTCAGTTGGAAGGGACCTATAACAATCATTTAGTCCAACAGCCTGACCACTTCAAGGCTGACCAAAAGTTAAAGCATTGTCCAAATGCCTCTTAAACACTAACAGGCTTTGGACATTGACCACCTCTGCAGGAAGCCTGTTCCAGTGTTAAACCACCCTCTCAGTAAAGAAATGTTCACTAATGTGCAGTCTAAACCTCTCCGGCTCAGCCTTGAACCACTCCCATGCATCCTATCACTGGATACCAGGGAGAAGATCATCACCTCCCTCTCCACTTCCGCTCCTCAGGAAGCTGGGCATACAAAATCTATAAAGAAAGCCAATAAATTCAAACCAGTTAAAGGATGGTCACTAAAGCCCTTTTCTTCAGGTGACTTATTCTAGAAAGCACAGGAGAAGCTGATGGCTGTCCTGTCTTTAAAATTCAGACTTCCCGGTACCTAGACATGCAATTTTAAAGAAATTAATAATAGGAAAACTGAAAATCGTTTATGCTTTTTTTCTGCCAAACACCCCAAGCCCTACTTATCCTACAAAGTGTAGGGAGTGGACTGGTTCCGATCCAGGCCCTGCTGGGCCAAACAACCTCTTGCCTGACAAGACCTTAAGTACGATTTCAGGATGAGCTGGCAGCTGGGGTGGTTTGTATTATTGAATTTCTCTGTAGCTCCTGAACAGGAATGGCAGGAGGGTGTGAAAATGTGTCCTCAGAGCCATACAAAAGAAGTCCCAAGAGGAGAATAAACTCTTTGTTGACAGAGAATTGGGTACGAGCAAGACACATCAGCAGAGCAGACTAGGAGATATTATCCTTGCAACCTGTCCTGTCAACACATCATCTTTGTCAGTGCTAAAATTCAGGTCAAACTCCGTGAAGAGAGAGTAAAAGAGATCGCACAGTAGTGATTCATTAGCTATGCTTAGAAAACCTGGGGAAAATGTCAGTTCCAAATTTAGACAATACATCAAAAATTCAACCTCTGCCAGGGACAGTCATGTCACGCTGGCCAGATGGCAGAATGGCAAAACAAGCAAACTGTCCACTGAGGGCCTGCAAAACCTTGGGAGAGCACAAGATATTTGTGTACAGACTAGAGAAGAAAAAATATCACCTGCAGGCACACAAAGGAGATGTTCATCCACTTGCTGAGGAGATATGAGCCCCTCTCTCTTGGCAGTGCCCTCCCCTCCTGAGCCAGCCCTCTCCCAGGGCCCTTACCTCCACTTCGGTAACATTGCAACTTTCCCCGTCCACTCCCTGGGGATCCTGAGAAAATGATGAAGTACACAATATTCCTAGGCTTTCAGCATTTTGTTTTGTTTAATGGGCTCCAGTGGGAGCTCCTATTAATCCACTCTAGAGAGAAGAGCTTTTTTGTTGTTGTTGCTGCTGGTGTTGTTTGCCCTCTTCTGCCTGAGGCAGGTCATGAATTATGTGCCTGATGTTCTTCCTCACTCCTGGACTTCCCTGTGATGTCCCGTGGGGGCCCATTAAGAGCTTCCTTGTTGCATCCCTCCAGAAAAAGGCCAAATGCTGAAGAAAGAGACTCTTGTGGCTCAGAGAATTACAGGATCTTTGGAAGGGAGCAGCAAGTCACTGTTAGGGTTTGGATGAGGGCAGGGACATCTCAAAAGCCATATGGGCGTGTGGGGGTCTACTGGGGGTCGAGTTGCATACTAGGATAAATTGTTTGATTACAGGGCAAAATTATAGTTTGCGTGTTTTTCCTTCTTAAGTTACCCTCTGAGTTGTAGCATTTCCACTCATGGAGTGGCACAAGAACTTCAGGGAAATGGACATTTCTGACTTGCAGCTGGCTGCAGGTCCCCGTGGTCTGGTCCACAAACTACACGTTTGAGCCAAAGGTTCGCTCCAGCTGCTAAAGTTTCCTATGCCTTTGGGTCAGAAAAGGCCTAGTTTATTTCCCCTAGATGACACCTAACATATCTGTTTTCATGCATTTCAAATAAATTTCCTGCAAGAAGCCATACCGTGTTTTTATAACCACAGACTTTTTAAACATATTTCTGTATTTTCTGATGTGCCACTGACACAGGCTGTAAGAACTCTTTGGACTATATAGTAATTTTTTTTTTCCCCTTGCAGTTTGTAGTTGGAAAGCAACTTTTCCGTAGTTGTGTGCCAACCTGGCTGCTCTTCAAGTGCACTGTCTGCTTTTTATCCATAAAATCACGTACCAGAAAGTCCATCTACGGAACATCATTAGCTGAGGCTGCAGAGTCAAGTACTGGAAAGCTAAGGCAATGCCAGGCTTCACATTGCTTCTGCTCATACATTAAGAGACAGATGCATTAGGACATACTAAAAGCTTTTCTAGATGGTCAGGCTTCTGAAAAAGGTGTGAGGATCTGTCTCACAGCCAGGATGGATGAATTACCTGAAAAGCAACTCATTTGCATGAACTCTCCCTCAACCATGGCCCCCATCCCCCTTCCCTCTGATGATTTTGGTCCATTGTCTGTGTCCTCCACAACTTCCAGTAGGTACTAAAACCATGGTGGCTGTGGCACATGCCATGGCATTCTGCTGCAAACAGGGGGAGAGGAGGAGAAGGAGGCAGAGGAGCATTGCCTGGCTCAGACAACCTCTGAGAGGGATGAAAGGGTATTTTTCAGCCCAGAATGCAAGAGAAGGGTTTTGAGGCTAATACTTGTATCCAGGATCTTCTAGGTAGATCGCTTCTCTCTGTGGTTTGTTCCTGACTCTTTCAGCCTTTTTTGGTGATGAGTTGTCAGTCACTGCTGGCCAGGCACTGAAAAAGGGATACAAAATAGTGCTGTTTTCTGATCCAGTAAATTTTGATGAAATTTGTGAAAATGGTATTTTTAAAAAAGAAAAATATTTTCTGTATTATTTATTTATTTAAGGAAAAAAAGTCCCTGTTTTTTCACTTTAGCTTTAGGTACAGCCCTTCCCTCTGCTGGATGCTGGCAGCAGATTCAAGCAGATGTTGCTCTACCTGTGACATGGCAGGTCACCATTTCCAGCTTTCCTTCATGGCCAGGAGGGCTAAAAGCATTTTTCAATAATGAAAACAGAGTTGTTGTTGTTCTCAAAGCAGAGCTAGAGCCCCAGACATGTGCCTGTGCATTAATCTGTCCTGGGCATCATGTACCTTTGTTCCTCTGGCTCTGCAAAAGCAGGTACAGCCTTGTATATGTGCTTTATCCACAGGGACTCCCTGCAGACACCATATACTAATTGCCATCCTTATGCTGTTGACATAACTGGGTGAATACACAAGAAAGTCACTGTCAGCTTTGGTGGTTTTTTTTCGTAAATACTTTTCTAAATTTCATTTATGTGTTAGTACACTAATGGTAGAGATGAAATGAGGTTAAGCATCAGTTTATAATTACCCATCACTTCCTATTTTAAATAACAAGTACGTTTTACTCTTTTGAGGAGCTATGAAGGATATGGGGTGGTAACTCACAGTGTTTTTACATCTCCAAATCTGTCACCTTTAAATCAGTGCTCAGCTAACAATACATGTAATATGTCACTTGACTAACAATAGTGGTACAGAAAGTATGTCTAGATCCCATTTCATATTCTAGTATTGGTTATTTAGAACTTGTACTAAATAAACAAAACTCTACTGCCAAGGAATCTGAATGCCACATTCAAGCATCCTCCTGCTTATATTACAGCTGAAGATTTATAATTTCACTTAAACATTTAAAAGAAGTTAAAACGTGTTTTTGGGGCCCAACTTGATTCCCATCAAATCAAATAAAAAGTTCATTTGAGTGAAATGGTGGCCAGATCAAGCTTGCAACATGTTTATGCTTTTTCATTAACACACAAGTGTTAGAACTACTAAATGCATCTGAAATATAATTTTTCTGAGACTGTATTTTAAATTCAACAGTTCTGAAGATGCACATTTTGGACTCGGAGCTTATAGTTTATAATAGAAATATCACATTCCAATAAAAATCTACCTCAGGCATAACAAGCTAAATGACTAAATATTCAGGTGCCTCTACCTTAATACATCACAGCTGCACAGCAGTAAAAAAATTGCCCAGGCACACGTAAACACACAGTCATATGTAGCTAAGGACTGTTTTCTTCCAATAATGCAAGGTAATAGTGATACAGATGGTATAACACAATTCACAAAAAGCAGTAAGACAGTTGGCATTGAAAACATTTGAAATAGTGTAGAGAACATACAGGGAGGATGCAATAGAGAAAAGGGTGCAGTGAGAGACTATGTCAGTGCTCACACATTCAAGCCAATGTCCAGCAGACACAATGTCCCACTTGGGACCATAAGCACCATGCCGATGTCCTCTTCGGATGTGGAAATAGCATAGGTGTTCATATGGAGCATCCACGGTGACTCTGCACAGTTACTATGCAGTCGGGATAATGGTGATACAGAGAACCAAGGAGCGCTGCAGCATGATCTTATTTCCTGATTTACCCTCAAAAAGACAGCTCCTGCCTTTTGCAAAAATCTTTCCATTAAGAACTTTTCACCATGTGTAACTGAACTACTAAAATCCCGGATACTCCATCCCAAAGAGAGTGCAAGGGTCTTTAGCAGACCCTGCCAGACTCCACCTTTTTATAGCAGATTAATCCAGCTTGTGTATCCCTTCTATTTGCAGCTGGAGCAGGGACAAAGATGGGGAAACATCTTAAACCTCATGTACAACCTGGTTGCTTAACCTGACTCATGCCTGCCCAGTTTGCAGTTGCTCTTTAATCCTAATGGTCAGCTTCTCCTCCCGTTTATCTCCACAGTGAATTGCTGAAAAATCTTCCTATTGACCTTTTAAATGACTGAATACATAGAGAGTGTCTTAAATACAGAGAGAGAGAGGGAGAGAGTGCATAGGCTTGTGTCTGTGGTGGGGAAGCTGTGATGAGTGCAGCTTGGGAGTATTTTTATTTGCTTCCTATGAGAGAAAGAGAATGACAACAAGCATTTTCTTAGCCACCTTCTGCATGACAGAACATGATCAACAAATGATCTGTGTGCTTTTCATGATCTGCACAGTCAAGATTCTTGCCTAGGGTGCTGGTTGAGTATCCCTGGACCACAGCTCAAGTACTGGACTTCAAATGCACTAGAGACCTTTACATGTGGAGGAGATAAGGTTAATGCACTATGTTGTCAAGCACTGGAACAGGCTGCCCAGGGAAGTGATTGAGTCACCATCTCTGGAGATGTTTAAAAGACACGTAGATGAGGTTCTTAGGGACATAGTTTAGTACCAGAGTTAGGTTATGGTTGGACTCAATGATCTTTAAGGTCTTTTCCAATCAAAATGAATCTATGATTCTGTGATTCTATGAATCTGCATTGCTCATATAGGCTTAGTTCATGGTTGAGAGAAGCACTAGGGTTTGGCTCACACTAATACAGTGCAGTGGAAGTGTTTGGAGGAACACAGACAAAAGGAGTGAAGCCATTTGCAATTTGTGCAATGTACCTGATTCACATGTTCGCTGGCTTAGAATATTGATCAGAGGAGGTTTTGTTTTTTGGCTTACAATTACAAATATTGCAAAGCTTTCTGACTGAAGATGATTTAATGCTTCATTTGGCACCTGAAGTTTCACCCAGACTGAATACTAAGTCAGAGGAAAACAGAATGGTTCTGTGTCTTCACAGGCCCTCCTTCACATCATGGCTGCATTCAGTCTTGCAGTGAGTCCTCTCCATGCAGATTCCAAGCATGTAACCTTCAGATCAGTGGTATGCAGTCATAAATAAAGATTGGGCTTGAAAACATGTTCCAAACTGATGCCATTTTCTACTAATGTGGGGATTGTAGTCATATTATTCACTGAGCTTGCCATCTGTGTTCATTTAATTCTCAAAAATGTAGCTTCCACTTGGACTTTTCAAGGCACTAGACTGTGTTGACAGCTCACCTCTCTTTTAGCACCTAAGAACCCCCTTGTTCTAGGTGCTGGAAAAGTGCAGAAAAAGCAGATGTTTCTGTGTGCAAGACAAGAGGTGCCCAATTAATACAGTGATCTCATGAAAACAAAAATGCTACAAAAATCTTACGTCTTCATGCTGCCCTTGGTAGAAAGGGTTGTAGTGAGAAGAACTAAACCATGGCTGTTGTTTAAGCATTTGTATCTGAACTTCCTTCTAGGTGCAACACCATGCAATGCAGAGATGCACAGGCTAGTTTCAAACATGCTGGTTACTCCAGGTGGGATTGTGCTGAACTTTGCTGTGCTGAGATGTTGTTTCTAAGACCCATGGTACTATCTCAGTTAAGAGAGAGTCCCAAAAAGGCTATTTAGTCCTGTTCCATGGCATGAGCCTGATGAAGCAGTTATCTTTTACAGCACTGGCTTTTGCACTGACACACAGTGCTGTCCAGAATGATAGAGATGAACACTTCATTCTCAGTGCTCTCTCTCTGAGCAAGCAAAAAATTAACTAGAAAGCTACTTCTTTCTTAGCTTTTCTCAGTCTGCACTGCACAGCACAGACAGCTGGTCTGCCAGTAGCTAGTGGCATGCTAACAAAAACACTGAACTCTGAGTTACGGCATGTAAATTCCTGGGTGAGAAGTACTACCCCAGCAAGGTCCTGGGCTCCCTGTTCATTAGTTATTCCTCTTCAAGAGCTTCAGTTTAATTTTCTTATCCCATCTGCCTTTGAGCAAGATGTGAACAGAACAGAACAGAAAGAGGATTTTTTTTTTTTTCCCCCCTGTAAAAGCATTCATCTTCCACTGTTGCTGGGACCCACATAAATTCTAAAGTGCTGTGACAGTGCTATGGCTTGGGAAAGACTATGGCAGTGAGCGCAGCAGGGAATGACTGACACTGCTAGCAGGGAACAGGGACTGTAGCACTAACAAACTCCTCTCCGAAAGCTTCAGACTTCTGGAGTGCTGCCTGCTCTTCCGGTGGAACCTTGGAAATTATAATGTAGTACCTCTTAGCCACAGGCCTGGCAGTCTCCCTGCCTCCTTCCTGCCGAGTAATCTTGTTCCCTGCTCGCTCCGTGCGGCGGCGGTGCCCGTGCCGACCCGGCCGAGAGTCGCGCCGGGCAGCCATGCGGGCCGGCCGCCGCCAGAGGGAGCCGTGTGCACGGCCGGCCGGGGCGCTGCCGATGGGCTGCTCGACGCCACGCCGCGCCGGCCAAGGGCAGGGGGGCTCGGCAGGAACGGGGAGCTGCGCCCGTGCCAGGGGATGGATGAACTTCTTCGGGGAGCCGAAGAGGGAAGCAAACTATGGCTGTGTTCCTCGTCTCTCCCCGCAGAGCTGGGACTAGGAGGCCTGGTTCTGGGAATGAACAAAGGGAGTCTTAGTATGGGAAGAAGCTGTAGATGAGCATGGCTCTCCAGAAGGCAGAGGGGAAAGCCACGTGGCCTGGGTACCCCTGAGATAGAGCGCAGCCTGGAGACCTTAGAAGGTACAGGCAGTTTCACAGAAGAGGGAGGTTGTTCGTGCTGCTCCACAGGCCCAGCACGACTCTACATACTCTGTTTGGAAAAGAGGTCAATAGAGAATTGGCATAGCCAGCTGCTGACATCACATTATTTACAGCAGTCGAAGTTAAAATTGTTTGTGAAGGCTTTCAGAAGGTGCTGGAGAAACTGAGTGATTGGGTAATAAAATGGCAGATGAAATTCACTGTCAATAAATGCAAAGTAATGCACATGGAGGAAAACAACCTTAACTATATGTTCACAATGATGGACTCTAAATGAGCTATTACCACTTAGAAGACAGATTTGGGAATCATTACACATAATTCTTCAAAAACACCAGTTCAAAGCTGGCAGTGGTCAAAAAAACAAATGGAATGTTAGAAGAAGGAAATAGAGAACGTGATAAAATCATATTTTTTGTTACCGTGCAAACTTATGCTGTGCTCACAGCTTGAATGCTGTCTGCAGTTCCAGTCTTCTGATGGAATGAAAAAAAAAAGAAGAAGTATGAGGTAGATATGGAAAATATAGTACTAGAAACTTCATGAAGAAGATGACAAGGTTCACT
Organism: Patagioenas fasciata; assembly: GCF_037038585.1. Classification (NCBI taxonomy): domain Eukaryota; kingdom Metazoa; phylum Chordata; class Aves; order Columbiformes; family Columbidae; genus Patagioenas; species Patagioenas fasciata. The sequence goes on along the minus strand of NC_092520.1, from coordinate 158,336,344 downwards.
GGAGGGAGGGTGCAATTTATTAGACAGCAGGTTTAAAAGAAGAACCATAAGAAGTCAAGATAGAACGGCACTGTGGAACTCGTTGCCACAGGAAATCTCGAGAGCTGAAATGTAATGAAACTAAAACAATAACATTTAAATAAAGCTGTTGGCACTGGGCCAAAGATCGTATTTTTTTGAGTGATGTAGACACAGCTACAAGCTCATGAAATAACAGTTTCTAGCTGCTGGAAAGGCATATGGGGATGGGGATAATCACTCTATCCTAGCTTTGCTTCTAACACTCTTTTTTTTTTAAATCTGTTGGGCTGCACAGACCTTTGCTTTCAACCAGCAAGGCCATACTCATATCGTTATGCTAAAAATAAAGAAATATTTTGATCCTAAGGAAAATCAGTGGCAGAATTCATTGATTTAAAGAACAGGGAAATCAGCTCTGCCTCTAGCTAGGTCATGTCTCACTGTGCGAGGTGTTGCATTGATTGAAGCAAGACTGCTGGCGCAGCATGAGCAGCTTATAACAGGTAGCTTTAAGCTTACTGGAAAGTAGCAGTGACTACATGTGGGATTCATTTCAGCTAACTTTAGCGGGTGTGGAGAACTAGCTGCTTATTCTTCAGGCAACTGAGGTACTTCTTACTGTCGCAGTGTTTCCACAGTACCAGGTTTGCCAGAGGAAACAAGGACAAAATACATATCGTGTTCCCAGAAAAAAAAAAAGAAAAAAAAAAAGGCAACTAAAACATCAGTGGCATAAGCCACCTTGCCTGCTTTTCAGCACCTGAAATAGGAAGTGAAGATGAGGGTTTTTGGACACCTTGAGGTTAAGACATGAGTTGAGAACTTAATTTCCCTGAGGAAAATAAGTGTGATACTGTTTGCCTTTGGAACATAGCAGAGTATCCATACTTTTCAGGTATCTCAGCAACAGAACGAATGAGCAAAATGCAGAAACTGTATTTGCATCAGAAGTGTAAATATTTCTGTTTGGTGCAGGATTATTGAATAGGCATTAAGCCATTAGTGAACTGCTGCAGAGCTCTAACTGCTTTGTCTAGTCAAGGTTTCATCCCTTTCTATCAGAGAAAGATCTCCCAGTCATGAAGCATCACTCCTCAGAACTGGTCCTGTCTACTGGTGCAAGCATGCTTTCGATTAATAGGCAAAACCAGAGCAGAATACTGCAGAAGGCAATACAAATGAATGAATAATTTAAGCTGTATATTTTAGGAAGGCAGGAAGAAGGGGACTAGGTTTGGAGCAATCTGTTCCGGGGATACAGATTATCTCTCTCCTTTTTTTTTTTTTTTTTTTTTCCCCTTTAATTGCTTCTGTAGCAGCTGATCCCCTTGCACTGAGTGTTTTTCTGTTTTCAAGAGAAAAGCTTAATGGATCAGAGACTTGACCAGCATTGAAAACCTAGCATGTTTGCTCCAGAAATAATTTTAAAAATGGAAGACACCATTTTAAAAGCCTGAAAATTTTGTGGGTTAGGATGCATTCTCTCTATTCTCTCCAGATGTCAAACCTTATAGATCTTATTTTGTAAATGGTCAATCACCAACATTTTTCTGTGGAAAAGAAATATGTATATGCACTCATGTATGTATTTATAAGCAGAGAGAAAAATAAAGGGCTAATCATCTTTTCAAAAGTGGCTCATTGGGCCTGCCAGTCAGCTGGTGTCTTTGGTATACACCATTAATTCATATTAATTATCATGTATTGCAGTGGTGCTTAGCAGCTGCCACTGAAACTGAAGCTCCCCTGTGCTGTATCTGCACAAACACTAGGGAAGAGTTCCAGCCTTGAAGCCATCAGTGCTTAACTAGACAAGAGAAGCCATGGCAAGAAAGATATGTCTCTCCTGTTTAATTGCTCTTCCTATCCTCATAATTTCTAAAGGAACATTTACCCAAAGCAGTGTTTGATTAGAGATCCCTGGCCAAGCTAGTGCCTTGAGATGTCCCAGGACAGGGATGTGCAGAGACCCTAGAACAAACCCCTGGTCCAGAAAAGCCTCGTGGATGGGGTTCTGTGCCTGTACCGAAGTCCCTCCTCTGACCCAGCTTGGTGAGGGAGAGCTGACAGCCTGGAGTGGCGTCCACCTCCCCAGCAAGTCTGGGAAGCATTGGCAGAAGAGGCATCACTCATCTTGCCTTCAACGACAAATGCACCTGAAGTGACTTAGCTGAGGTAACACAGAGAGGCAGCTCTAGAATAAATTGCAGACCTGCCTAAATCTTCCAAATGAAGAGCTCCTGATCCAGCAAACCATATCCACAAGTGTGATCACATCTAATTCCATGCTCTTTACTATACTGTGCATGGCACATCATCTCTGGGAAGAAATAATAGGTTTTCGCAGTGTGCGTCAGTTTTGGTTACACCTACTATTTCAATGTGTTTTCTGGGTAATGCCTTGCTTTTTATTTGTAAAGAAAACTAAATTAAAAAATAGTTGCCATCAGCTCTCAGTGCTATTTCAATATGATGGCAACATGTACATTAAAAATGCATAGGTAGATTAGCTATTTAACATTCAGTTGGAGTTCTGGCACAGTCTGAGGGCATGAACTGTGGCCAAGGATATATGGATTCTTAAAACTGTTTCCTGTGCTAAATCTCAGCATCAGCCTGTCCATAAGTAATGAGGAGAAGGATGATGTAAAATAATGGTATTGCTAAAATACTGTCACCTCTCCCTCCCCCACATTTTTTAAAGAAATATATTGCAAAAAATTCATAATGCACCTGGCCATATTTCTCATGTCTTTCTTCCTCATCCTGATGGAATCAGTGCTTTATATTACTCTTTAGATTCAAGAGATTATGGCAATCTTCTCTGTTTTTCCTTAGTTGAGCTGATTCTATGCAAAGGCTGTTTAAGATTCATGAGTGATTTTGCCTCTGCAAAGAACAGGAATGCAGCTGAGGAGAAAAAAAGGAAAGGTTTCCAACATTCTAGTCTGACTATAGGATACTGATGCAAAATATGCACACCATTAACTTGAAATAAAACACAAAAATGTCTTCTTTCAAGACTACCCCCACAAAAGGAGGTGTGCCTGGCTTACTGCATCCAAACCATTTCCATCCTCCCTCTTGTGCAGACTGATGTTGCAAAGGCATGCTCCTGCTTCACCGTGTCTCTGCAGAGCCATAAACTCCCAACAATTATCAAAGATTTTCCTCAGTCTAGGAACCTTGAGGTCTGTGGTTTCTGTGGCCAGACCCCATTGCTTCAGACAAGTGTTATTTTCTCACACCAGAAGGCTTGCAGATGGGGCAAATCACATTCTGTTGATCATTCGTCTTGAGAAACTGGAGAGGGACAAATTCCCTCTCTGCCCACAGACCAGCTGCATAAGCCATCGTGCCTGGGGCACGTTGCATGGGTGCTTGAGCAACCCGCCAGACCATGACAAAGGGTGAACTTGCGCTTAGATAATTCCTAGGCTCCACAGCTGCCTGTAGTTCCCACTTCACAGTGGATGTAGGGATCATTTTAACTTAGTAATTTTAGGCTAATTGTCATAGATCTCACAGGAAGATAAGCAGAACTACCCCGTTTCCCCCAAAATAAGACACAGTTTTATGTTAAATTTTGCTCCAAAAGATGCTAACTTTTTTACATGTATAGCTGCCTGGACACTATTTAAATCGGCTTTTTAAATGAACTGTAACTAGCGCTTATTTTTGGAGTAGGGCTTATATTTTGGACATCCTCAGAAATCCTGAAAAATCATGCTAGGGCTTATTTTCAGGGTAGGTCTTATTTTCGGGGAAACAGGATAATAACAGGTCCCCTGCTCCCGTTGTTTTTATCAGCTCTTCCACACCGGGATCTGTTTGTCAAACATATTTGCAAAACCCCCCCGTTTCCCTTCCTGGCTTTCCCAACCTGTTTCTGCAAGGTACTTGGAGCAGGAGAATGGTGTTGAACATGAGGAAGTCTGAAGAATTACCTTCAGGCTTATGTTTAGACACACGTGCTTCATTATTTTCTTGGATCAGGGCCTTAGCACCCTGCAGCCACCAAGTGAACAACCCTAATGTGAAGCCAATGCCAACTTTGAGTGGCTAAGAAACAGAACTGGCACACTGTATTGATTCTATCTTCTTCATTAAGAAAGATGATTCAAATATCATTATTTCTTGAAAAGCATCCAGCCTGTGAAAAGATTCAGGCACTGTTGATCAAGTTACCATGGATTTCTTTTGAGACACTGAAGCTATTAAGAGCAGAAGTGTTTTGTCTGAAATGCTCTACAGAAACCTACTGAAAGAAATAATCACTTATTAGTTGTTACCTTTCTTCTTTTGTACATGGGTAGAAGTTTACTATGTTCCTAATTACAGTGAATTAGATGAATTTGTCCCAGAAAATCAGGCTGTTCAGAGTGTGAACATTTTCTGGAAAGGAAAGAGCAAAAAAGACTTCAAACAATGAGTCCAGAAAAGCTTGTGGAGATGGGCAGCCATGAGTCATAAGGAGGGATACTTTGGGTGACCTTCATACCTCTGCTGTATGTTTTTTTATTCTTGCACCAAGGAAATCAGTAACATTGTACACAGACAGCTGAACATCTTCAGCTGAAGATTTAATTTATTTGAGCTTATAAAGAACCATATAATTTCATATTAGGGGTACAGAAGCCTTCGTGGCACTCTGGAACATACAGGATCTATTCACCACAAGAAGATGATTTCTGCCCTATAATCCCTCTCTAGAAATTTTTCAGGATGAAATCTGTAACACAACCGTGAACATGGATCTGAAAAAATGTATATGGCCTTTTGTTCTCATTTACAGGAAGGTATTTTTACAAATTTTGGTAGAGTTGAGTGAAACGTGACCACAATCTAAGAAAGTGGGAAAAGAGGAGCAGCCACTCCCCAGCCTGTGGCTAAGAATATGCATGGCATCCAGTACATGCTGTAAGCAGAGCTACAGCCCCATCACCCCTTCTCCATATAAATCTATCCCTGATGGAAGGAAAAAATTGTACAAAAATAATGTTTACTTTCACCTTAAGGTCCCACACCATTGTAGAGGTAGTGGAAATAAGAATCAGTGTCTCTATACATGAAGTGTTACTTGTTACCAGAAGGCTTTGCCCTGTCTTCCTCAGGGTTACAAAGAATAACTGTGCCTGGTACCACAATTGCAGAATCTCTCTCTGAAGCTGTCTGAGGTTTAAAATTGTTTAAATCTTCCTCCAGTGTATGAGAAAAGTTAACACAAATAACTCCTCTTTAATTTTTAATCCAGAGAACACTGAAACTGAGAGAAGCCTAGATTTTGCTCACCTCTCTCAATGCAGCTAGCTCTGGGGCAACATACAGTCACTTTTTAACAGCCTCTATCACAACCATATAATTGGCTGGGGCAGGACAGGAGGTGATCGAAAATGTAAGACAAGCTCCTTGGTGGATGCTCCCTCCTCCTGTGTGTGCTGGGGAAGAATCTATAAGTTCACTGCAGTTCCTTGGGAATCAAACAGCTGCAAAGGACAAGCTGTGAAGGAGAAAGGTGTGATGTTACTGTACCTCACAAAGGAGACTTTGAAATTCATGATTTAAGCTCTTATGTTAAGCTCTTATGACCTGTCCTCAGTGAGAGCAAGGTGACTTCAGTTAATCCTTTCTTGATTTCTCATGGACTACACTGCCTCCCACACCCCAGCTCTCCCACCTGATCTGCTGGTTTGGGATTCCCAACTTGTCTGCAGCTGAGCTTCACTTGAGGAGAAAGTTGCTTGGATGCTTCATGCACCACTAGGCAAAACTTCCCAAAGACCGGGGTGAGGAGATTGGGCTGTGTCTCGCATGGGTGCTACTGTTCTGTCATGTCACCATTTTGACACATTAGTATTAATTATTAGCAAACACCGCATGGCAGCATCTTCAAACAGCTGAGGATGGGCAAGAGGGGAAAAGTCAGGCTTAATCATCTCCTAAGTGAGAAGGGCTACAGGATTTGCTGTTCAGAGTCACAGACTGAAAGATGTGTTGCAAGTGCAAATGCTGCATCCCCAAGCATAGTACCACCAAGGCTTTACGGGACCAGTCAAGCTTTCTGGGTTATGTGGTCCATCCAGGTAATGCTGCCACATTTATCATCAGGGTTTCCTGACCACGTTAAGAGCTAGAAACTCCCCGGCTGCATCACAGCTGCTAAGTGTGAATCTCGAAGGCAGTGAATCCACTTCTTTCTGGACTGATTGTGCTAAGCAATGATACTTGACTAGCAATGTTTGTCTGAATCCCTGAAAAATATTAAATAAACAAGGATCTCAAAGGTAGAGAATTTACAGGCAGAGGAATGTGATATGTGCTCCGGGTACTACGGATGGATGGCAGCCATACTTGAACAGTGTATTTCCATTCATGGCAGATGAGATACCTCAGAACATGGGAGAAGCTGGAAAACCAGATATACAGGATAGCATGAGATCAGAAAGTTCAGCCTATGGGAGTGAACAGTGCATATAGTCCAACTTTTTTTTTTTTTCCCCTTTTGTTTTTCACCAGCACCACAAAAGGATTAATTCGATCTGAACTGGTACTTTACCTTTGTTCTGCACCTGAGTTTCTTTGTTCTCTCCATCAGCTCCGAGGCTGTTGCCCACTGGCCATTCATCCTTTCCTTACTGCCCAAAGACTGGTGCCTATCAGGGCTACAGTCACCACTGCCACCTCCTATTTAAACCAATTACATTAACCTGGATGAATTTACTTGTCACAAACAAAGGAATGCTGACACAAACTGCTGTGCAGGCTGGTTCAAAAGGGTGCTTAGCACTAGGGGAGGGAAGGGGTGGGAAGTGGAAGACAGGGGATGCCACAGATGAGGAGCTACAGTAGGAACATCCAGCAGCACAGGTGGATCTGAAGGAGGATGTTTGTCCACAGCCTCTGAAAGCAATTAGACTGGAGCCTTGGGTGGTCTGGTACATCTGAGAATAAGTGCTACTTATTTTGTTAACTAAATAGGGATTTTGATGTTTGTCCTTATTTCTAGATTGTGATATTCATGGACTTGTGTGTACTGTGCAAGTGTTGAAGATTTGGCTGCTTTAATTACTAGTAGCAGCCCCTCCATTAAATGCTGTGTATTACATGAGAGGATTATGATGCTGATTTCTAAGGTGAAGTAGGGGGAAGGTTAGTTCTGCTGCAAATTCCATCAGTCCACAGGGTGCCTTTTATTCCAAATAGGGCTGTTTAAACTCAAGATGACAAAAAAAATTCTGAAAAATTAATCTTTGGGGATGTGCTTTTTTCTGGTTTCTGCATTGCTTTCCTAAGGTGCCTTGTGACTGCTGCATTCAAGAATATGCATGTCAGGGCATCATGGGAGTATGTGAAGCTCAGTAGCCTAAGATAGTGGTCCTTCAAACACTTCTGTACCATTGAACTGTACTATGATGAATTGCTTCTTCACTATTTATGATACCTAAGTTCATAGTCCCTTCGCCAGGTTTGTGAACTTTTTATTATTTTTTTAATATTATTTCCTTTAGGGAAATGCAAACATTTGGAAAATACTGCTTAGGACTGGAGAATATTAATTTGGGTGTCTTTTAGAAAGTAATAATTTACCAAAATCAAAATATTTTTTTTAGGATGCATCAATTTAATCTACATCACTTTGTGTAAAATTATCTCAGTCAGCACAATGGAAACATTTTGGTTAAGCATTATCAAAAGAGCTTTTAGCTGTAATCTGATAGCTAAGTTACAGCACTTGGGCTTTTAATATTGTAAGTTAATCTCATCTTGCTATACAAAATTGAAATAATATGGTCAAAATGGCACGATTTATATGTAAATATTTTCTTCTTCTAATTTACCTGCAGCTGTTGTTACACTGTCCAAGGTGGATCTGGACACACTTTTCCCAGGAGGGAACACATAAAATAACTGCTCTGGCTGAACATCCTGCCACTGTTTTGAATTCTGATGCCATACTCTGACCAATGGATCACATCTGAAATATACAGAACCAAGATATGCAGGACAATTACTTGCAGGTTCCTTAATACCCCTGAAAAGGGGATATTAATTTCCTGTTGGTCAATGCAAACATCTCTACTGTTTCTCCAAAGCTGCCCTCTACGATATTTTCAGTGTGGTGTCTGGTCTCACCAAGATCCAGTTCTTCCACAGTGGTGTGGGCAGCCTTTACTCAGCCCTGCAGGCACTCATGGGAAGCTTTGTTGGAAATAAGCTAAGTCAGTCTATTCTTTAACAGTGGTTAAGCAGTCTCCTTAGAGCTTGGAGCAAGACTTGCTGGAGGTCTGTGGAGAGCTCAGCCTTGCACAGAAACTTGTCTTCCCACTGCCTCCAATGCCTGATGACCATTTCTGTCTTACCCCAAACACAAGGCTGAAGATACAATGCTGTAAATCCTTTGTAAAATTAAAAATGGGCAATATTATCTATAATTGTAATATTCTGGGCCATTTTTATAATTTACAATGCAGTAATGGTAAATGATTTGATTGTGTAGCACCTCTTTGCCCCTCACAGCAAGCACATAACACTTATTAGCTTCAATAGTAGTTATGTGCACATAACTATGCAAGAAATGAATATACCCCTTTGATTACAATAAGGTTATAAGCAGCAGGAGTCCATTATGATTAGTACTAAAACAAGGCGTTTTTCATAAATCATAAATGTTACTTCATAATTTCCATTTCTGCTTATCCTTTTTCTCTATGTGTGACTGCAAAGTAATATTTTGTCCTAATTCAGGCACTTTGCAATTGTCCCAAAAAGCTGTTATTGCTTATAACTCAAAATGAATTTGCTGAATCTTTCTTCTTTTAATTTCCAAAGGATCAATTATACCAACAAGAAAGTTAAAAAAAAAATAAATACTTAGAACAACAAATGTATTAAAATCACTCAATAATATTTGCCTGAATTGTTTTTCTGCTTCTCTACCCTAGGGCTAGATCTGACTTGAATGTCACTTTGCATCCTTGCAAGGTCTGACACATCCTGAAATCTTCATACTCGCAAATGCCAACAGAGGAGCCACTAATATCGCCTTAGCCACTCCAAAAACAGTACAAGATGTAGCGGGGAGGAAGAAAATGCAACTGTACAGTTACAGCTACTACCACGGTATCTGCCTAGGGTGGTACAGTGTGACATTTTTTCTTTTGGTTGTGAAACTCTGTTCCAAAAAGGTATTTTCCCTGCTGTCCTGTCACCTGGAAATGGTTCTAGGAGGCCATGGTTTGTGTAACGTAAGTGAGGTATTCAGGGATGCAGCTCTTGTGCAGGCAGGTTGTGAGATCCTTGGTACCCATGAAAGCTTTGAAGCAGTGCTGGAAGAAAGGTGCAATGGTTTTGAGGAGAGGGTGAGACTGGGGATTTCTCTTTAGATATGAGTGTGCATCCATGGCTGTTGGAGGCAGGACAGTGGGCTGGGCAGACTGCAGCTCTGCTGTGTCAACTCCTCTATTTCACACGTCTCTGCATGAAATCGGAATTCAGGCCAGTGCATATGCTGTGCAAATGGCCAAGAATTAGTTCATTTTTTGACATTACAGAAGACATTTATGCTGAGAGAACAGGGAATCAAAAATCAACAGAGAAAATCTTTGCACTTCAGGTGGGGTTACATATCTCAACAAAGAAGGTAGCATTTCTCTCCTGACATGCAATGCAAATGAAGGCAAGTTGTGATTTTCAGGAGCAGATTTAGAATTATATCCTCTGGTACTGTGTACTGATCAGTCATTAGAAAAGACTGTTAAGCTTGTTGCCATTTCTGTTGTTTTTCCATAGCTGCTTTGGTCCTGGCTGAGAAACTGTATCTGGCAGAAGCTGGAGCTTGTGTGTGGTTCTGGAATGTGACCATCCTGTGTTTGCAAAAGACCAAGCTTTCCTATGGAGCAGATCTGCTGCCACAAGGAATCACACTGTACCTTCCCTTAAAAATTAAAAAAGAATTCCTACAAAATGCAGTATGGGTTCATAGGAAGTACCCTGTTTCTCTGAAAATAAGACAGGGTCTTATATTGATTTTTGCTCCAAAACTTATTACTTTTTTACTGGTATAGCTGCCTGGACACTATTTAAATTGACTTTTAAAATGAACTGTAACTAGGGCTTATTTTTTGAGTAGGGCTTATATTTCAAGCATCCGCAAAAATCCCGAAAAATCATGCTAGGGCTTATTTTTGGGGTAGGTCTTATTCTTGGGGAAACAGTGTTGCAGGCACAACATGAACTTGAAATAATGGAGCTATCATGACCAGAGGGCTAAAAGCCATGTTGAGCTACATGCATACAGACATACAGATGTAACCTCAGCATCCCACAGTGAGCAAAATCTTGCTGTGATTAACTGTGGCTGTGACATGTGTAACCAATGTATCTGTCCATGTATTGCTGCTATTTTGCACTGTTTATCGTATCAGCCCAAGTGCTGTCTGTAAGAATGACCACTTCCCATTCAGTTGGTAGGCGGCTTTCCACTGACTTCAGCAGGCGTTAATTAAGTCTTGTGAGGAAAGTAAATAATTAGTTGTAACACTGCAGCATGGAAAAAAAAATAATTCAGTTTGAGCACTACCCAGATGGAGCTTGCTGTGAGGATGAATGTTTGCTTTCTGTGGTGGTGGGGGCTTCTTTCTGAGAGGTGGAATGATAGCTTTCCTTCTGGAGTTTAAGACACTGGATTTTTGCTTTGGTGTTAGAGTTCATTTTCTGAAGAAGCTTTTGGTACAAAACAGAAACCTGTCCCCAAGTTGGAGAATGTGGTTTATGATGATGGGGTTTCTTGTTTAGTGTAGGAAAAAGCATGAGAAACTCCTTTACATTTATCACTTCAAAATTCTTGCAAGATTATAGCAGAATGATCCCAATGTAAAAGCAAGTAAGCCAATACCTTATCGGTTCTTCCAGCACCTGCGAACACTAATACCTTTATGCTTCTTGTGCTTCAGAAGTGAATAGAAAAAAAACTTGAATTTTTATCATATTCCTTCATATTTGGTTAGGTTTTCCTTCCTAGCAGCCTTAAAAGCCTAGAATCAACCTAGCAGATGCAAAATGTTATGTTATTTGTACATTTATAAAACCATATTATCAGGTATTAAAGTGACAAGTGTATATTTAAGATGGGAAAATGGTTTTCATTATAAAACTGTATTTTCCAATAGTTGTAGCTTGTGAAACATCCATCTCCTAGGCTAAAATTTGCCATGCTTAGTGGATAGTTTTGAAAAGTTTACACAGAAAGTATTCAGACCATTTTCAAATGAGTATGAGAAGCAGAATATGTTTCTCCTGTTACATTTTGTGACCCTTTTCAGCAGCTCTTATGGGCAAAATGACTGACAGTTGAAAATTGTGATTTGCCATGGAAATAGCTATAACCAAGTTGTAATGCCCAGCCTTATTGTGAAATAAATTGATTTTTATTAAACTAAGATACGAGGGTTTGAAATTCCCATACCAACCATGCGCTGTAAAGGCACTTTTCCCCCTCCCCCCCTTTCCCTGATTTGGCCTTTCAACCCTAATCATGGAAAGATTTATACAAGTGCTTAGCTTTTCTTGCTCTTGTTCTCTTGGCTCCAACAGAATGACCACAATGCATACAGCCTATGTGGGGAGCAGGTCTTTATAAAATAGGGTAACATGCTTATTTTTTTTATTACTGACATAAACTGTAGCTAATCTCAATGCACAATGACCTGATTATATTTCAAATGCTTTAAAAACTTAAAATAGATTTGAAGGACCCAGACTCCCAGAAAAAGAAGCAGTATTCTTAGGGTGTACATCCTTCTCCCCTGTTGCTGTGATCTATAGGAAATATACACAAGACAGGGAAAAAAATACTCCTGAATTTTATTCTGATATTTTTCTTTGTGATTGGACTTCATAACTTCCTGCAATATATGACCTCTGTTTGCTGCACTCTGAACAAGGGTGCAATCTAAAATGCGGGAGCTGGAAAGCTGTAGTTCAGGTTGCAGGTTGGCTTCACTAAGCAGCCATCCCTCTCCTTGTTTCTGAAGAAGAACTTGGCAGCTAATCAAGAGATGAACATTTGCAATTCCTAGGCTGAAGCTGGAACAGTGAGCTTTTGGCAAGCTTGGTTAAAACACTAATGAAAAGAGGTCCCATCCAACAGCTATTAAAGGTGACAGGGAAACTGCCTACTGCAGGAAAAAGCCTGGGAAACTTTCTACTGGGCATTGCTTTCCAGTCTCTGAGCAACTCTTGCAGGCATCTACAGGCATCTACAAAGGGAGGTGGACACAAGAGACGATACGTTAGCAACAGACATTGAAAGGTAGGTGTTAGGCAAGGATTTGTTTAACAGAGCACAGCTGAAGAGCTTAGTACATATTTTTTAGAAGAGCTCTAAAGCAGGTATCAGAGCATCTATCAGAGCACTGCCGCTCACTCAGGGAATCTGAGCAAAGGAAAAGCATGTATGGTTTCCATATATGCTCTGTCTTCTGCTGTTGTATGGCACTTCCCATAACAAAGATAGATTTACCTAGAGGCACCAAATCCAGCCGCTTGCCATCTGGGCATCTCCACAATGCAGCAGCACACTGCGATGCAAGCTCCAGTTTGAAGGTATTCAAGTCATATTAATGTGACCAAGCTAATAAGCTCTGCCTCAGGAAACTGTTACTTAATGTTTCAACAACTGTTGAGGGTAAAATGTCAAACCCAGATATTCTCCCTCCCCAGGCAAATGCTCTCATAAGTGGAGTAGAGAGCAACAGTCCCTTGTATGTTCTTGCTGTCTGACCTGATGACAGACCATTCCTACCTGCCTCATGGCTCATATTGGATGAGGGTTGGAAAAGCCTAGAAGATGGGCAGGTTGTTAAGCAACTCAAATGTTGAGAAACGTAGATATCACAGAATGGTTATAATCACAGAATGTTTTGGGTTGGAAGGGACCTCTGGATATCATGTATTCCAACCCACTCAGCAAACTTGCTGAGAGCACACTCAGTCTCTTCATCCAGGTCATTGATGAACAGATTGAACAGGACTGGACCTAATACTGATCCCTGGGGAACCCCACAAACCACAGGCCTCTGACCAGACTCTGCATCATTGATCACAGCCCTCTGAGCTCTGCCATCCAGCCAGTTCATGACCCATCTTACTGTGCATTCATCCAGCCCGCACTTCTGCACATATGAGTCTGTTTTTACTAGGCAGGGAAGTAAACTTGGGTTTTCCACCAGAAAGAGAATGTCCCAAACCCACCACTGGATAAGGGCAAACCTTCTACTCTCCATGCTTGCAAAGAGGGAACAGGAACGTCTCCCTGTAGTGCTGGGAGTGCTTCTACTCTCTCAAAAGACAGGAAACCCCAAGTGATAAGCCCTGCTCAGCTACGTGCTCACTACATTGCTCGGTGCCAGATTCAGGCTGTTCTGACGTACCCACCCCGTCTTCTTATGAGCCATAGGGTTCGTGGGCCCTTATCACAGGTTTGGATGCCAGTCTGAGGATACCAACCCAAAAATTTGGTTCTGCAGCTGCTATGACCTCTCCCAGTTCTGGTCTGCAGGGATACCAGATCTCCATGGCAGAGCTGAGCATGGAGAGCCATGTGTTAGCTATCCCATCCCTGACTCACATCACAGCTCCTAGGAAGGCAAGGAGGAAGGGAAATGGGCGAAGATCTGTGAAGATGGAGTAGGTGTATGATAGGACCATGACGGGCACAAATAAGACACATTTTTCGTGATTTGCAAATGGCCATTTGTGATCCATCTCTCAGCACTTAAGTGGAGGGAAAAAAGTGGTTGCATTACAGCATGTTGACTCTCAGCTTGCAGTGGGGGCGAGTACCAAACTGATTGCTCCTTATTACAGGCAGTCAGGGGGCTCATGGGTAACAAAACCAGCTTCTCTAAACAAAGAGGCAATGGTGTATTGCACGCATATCATCTTATCCAGGGGCTATGATGACTCAAGCTTCCTTTCTTGCAGCTGATGGCATCATTAGAAGGTTTCTGCTCCGAATTAGAACAGGAACCCTTGAAGGAATAATAGCTTCATGATTCATAGCCTCCCATTATTTATTTGCTCTATAAAGTTCTTAATCCCATGGTAGACAGATGAGACTGGGTGTAGTGTAGGGGCCATGAACAAATGTTAAAACCTGGGATGGTGGAATGGCAGGGACTCAGGCATGAACACAGGGGGGATTGACTCTTTGGGGCAAACTTTAAGCAGGGCGACAGCTTTGTTTAGTGCTGGGGAACTTACTACGTGTACCTCTTACTGGTGGACATTTCCCACCAACTTTAAGAATCGTGAGATGAGGTGGCCTCACTCACCTAGAATTTAATCGCTCATAGCTCCTCTAATATTTCCTAGGCTCAGTGAGTTGTAGAAAACTGTCATTAAACATGCAAAAGCAACACTGACGTTTACTCTGCAAGGAGGGAGAGAACATATGGAGTGAGCCCACACTTCGTGCACTGGAGCACTTCAGAGACTGGATTAGCATCTCTTTTTTTCAGTTGCTAGCCTGGCTTGGAAGGTTTGTTAATTGACTAGCATTGTCAGCATGATGAAAACATCAGTGTGTTGTCCTGGATGCAGCTGCAAGCATGATCCCAATGTAATTTTATAACTTCTAATGCTTGATTTATAGTAACTTTCAGTAGATTATCACCAATATTTGGCTGCTGACATCACAAGTGAGGTCACACCTGTTACCAAGGTGGTTCGGTGGTTCTTTTTTGGTATCTCTCAGTTTTTCATCACCACAGCCTTCCCTTTCTCCCCACCAACACTCAGTGATTGAGAGATAGAGAGTGTTTGGTTTTGTGGCCTTACTCCATGCCATATAATGACAGTCAAGAGGTAAATAGTATACACAAATTCTCCAGAAATAATAGATTTTTTTCCACTGGAAATTCAGTGAAAATTTATAATATAATTCACAGCTATAAATGCTTCTAGGGATGCCATTCTGAGCAAAACGGAAGTACCTTTCTTTAACCCTGGCCCTTCTATGCTTCCAGCTTGATATTTCCTATTTGAAGTGAGAATGCAAACAGTAAAGAATGATGGTCTGCTAGAGGGAATTACTGCAATGAGTATTTTGGAATTGGAGCTTAAGGCCCATTTTGCACTACAAATGGAAAAAGATGGAAGGGGAAAAAAGTCAGTTGTAATTGGCTCATGGATTTTGCAGTTTCTTAGCTCTCTTTTCCTCCCTCTCTTTATAAATATATACATACATGCATTTATATTTAATGTACTGAAGTACTGCTCCTCCATGGCTCCCCTTACCCCTCCCAGCTCTAGAGGGAAAAAACAGTTGTAAGCTTAGGCATCTTGATGTTAGGCAAGACACAGGAGAATCTCAGGCTTGCACCTAAACTCCAGTTGCAACATCTTGCATAGGTCTTCCTGGAGCGATGGAAATGATGCAGGTATAGTGACAGTACTTTTGGAGGGAGCTCTGGAACTGTGTTTGATGTTAGACTTAAGCTGGAGTTGGGTGGGTTAGACTTCATCTGCACCTATAAGCTGCACTCCTCATCTATTTAATTCCCTTATTCAGCACTCATTTCCAGAGTGGAAGAAATTAGTGTTATTTCTTTGACTGCTAACCTAAAAACTCAGGGTCAAGTGCTTTGTAGAATTTCATATTGAATCCATTGCTGCAGTCTCCAAGCACTTTTTCATGTGAAAAAAAAGGCCCTAAATCCCACGTGGAGTTCATGGGGCCTCCGGCAGTTTCCTTTTTTGGGGTCAGCACTCTGCATGCATGGCTGCTCTCTTTGGAAGGAATGAGGGCATGAGGTGGAATAAAGGTTGTTGTATTGTTAGTGTCAGTCATGGCAGTAAAGTTGTCTCCAATGAAAGCCTAGTGACATCCTTCAGAGACTCCTATGCTTGGGAGTGTGCTTGCTCCCCTGCTTGAATAATTTCCACAGAGAATTCCCTTTGATCAGAGCTGTGTTGTTGTCAGTTTTCAGAGCCATTGCTTCAGAGGAGCTCAGCTGTCAATAGGGGTCACAGACTAAAATTTGGTCCTTCATGGAGCAGAGATTCAATCCTTCATCTTTGAAAAATGAGACTTTGAATGGATGTCGGAGGCTATCTCTCTGCGGCTAGGGAAGGGACCAGAACAGAAGCTTTGCATACGTGCGACAGCTTCAGCCCTTCAGAAGGCAACATTTTGTACCAGCTGGAATTGAATGGCAACCTTAATCTGTGGTCTAGATATGTTTGCTTCTAATAATCTATGCCGATGCTGATAAATGCATAATTATATTAACCATGTCTCACCCTGGGAGGAGGAGATAAAGTTGCCTTGCAAGCTGAAGATGAAAAAAAGCATTTTTAGAAATTAATGTGAGTTGGTTGCCCAGGCTTAGTGAGGATACTGGTGGGACTCTGAAGCTTTGCACCTTTCTTGACAAATGGGCTTCACCAATGGAGCTACCCTCAAAGCACATTTGGCCCTGAAATGCCAGCAGTCGGGTCATTTTATTAAAAAAGCTGTATCAATTCAGTGAAACCTTCTGTCTCCAGACTGGCACAGACTCTGCAGGTTACAAATGCTCCAACTGTGGCAGTGAATACATTTCCAGAGAAGCTGTGTGTGTAGGTTGGATATAAAAAGGGGAAAAACTACTTTGGTAAATAAAGAATGGGAGTGGTGGCGACACTGACTCCCGTGCCTTGGGTCAGACTGCTGGAGTGGGAAGGGGGAGGCAATGCAGAGGCATAGCAGACACTTCACCAAGGCCAAATGCTGTAAGGTGTGTGATACTAGCAGTGAAACTCTGAATGGGAAGCCCTTTCTGGATCTATGTGTCCCTCAGAGGGTAACTGCCACTGCAGAAAGGATGATCTCATGATGGAAGCATGGGTGGCCTGCAAGTGGGAGCAGATCGTGACAGGTTAGATCCTGGAGCTTCTTACTCTGATTCTTTCTGCTCTTTAGTAGCACAGACAGCTTTTGTAGGGATGCATGCAAAGAAATGGAGCAGGCTGTATGAAGCAAAGTGGAGAGACGTTATAGTATGGTGCGGGGAAAACAGGGGCAGATGTCCATGTCACAGAGAGGATGGAGATCAGGAGCAGCAAAAGGCTTGGCATCCAAGCCTTCATCCAAGCAGTGGCCATGGAAGAAGAAGCAGAAAAAAAGGCAAGCTTAAGGTGAGAAAGTGGTGTTGTTGGTGTGGGGTCGAGAGTCTCTGTGCAGAAGAGATGCTGAGGGATAGTGGATGTGAGAGTAGAGTCCAAAACTGGTCTGGTGGAACACAGGCTGTAGGTTTTCACTGGGAGTGTCCTTATTGAGTCTGGCATCTCGTATTGAAAGCAGGTCTTATAGAAAGTCATTCAACCTGACTACAGAGTTGGAGAACCCACCATTTCCCTGGGTATTTTGTTCCAGTGATTAATCATCTGTTCTCCTATGAAGTTGTGCCCCATTGCTACATTGGATTTGCTGGGCTTCACCTTCTGGTAATTAGTTCTTGTTATGTGTCTCTCTGCTAGATTAAAGATCCCTTTTGTAGCTGGTATTTTCTCCCCATGTGGGTAATTATACTCTGTAGCCAGACCGCTTCTCAATCTTATTTTTGATTAACAAAACCAGATTGAACTCCTTAAGTCTTTCCCTGAAAGGCAGCAGGCTCTTTTGTTCTTTCCCCACCCCCTGTCTTTGAATTACATTTTGTTACACTCCTCTCCCTCCTGCCCGGTTTTGAGGTACCTTTCTATAAAATGGATATTTCAGTGTTGTTCTGTCTGCAATGCTCTTAATGTGTTATCAACCATGCCAGAACTTTTAATTTTAGTATTTTTATAGTAAACAGTATTTTTAATAAACAAACAAACAGAAAATAAATACAAAATAATCACACCAAACAACTCTCTGGACTTCAAACTCCTGCAGATACTCAGATATCACCAATGACCTGCTCCAGCCTGGAATCTGGTTTCTTCTGAGCTGTTGTTGGTGTTGGGCAGAGCTGACTTGAAAGCTGCTGTGCCATCAGGCAAGGACTTGCTGCAGCATATGACACCCTGGCTCCTCAGTGCCTTGAGGGCTCAGCAAGGAGCATGGGGCTGCCTGCTTCATCTGGAGTGGGCTGAGCTCTGCATTTCACAGAATCACAGAATGGTTGGGGTTGGAAGGGGCCTCTGGAGATCATCTAGTCCAACCAACCTGCTAAAGCAGGTTCACCTAGAGTAGATGGCACAGGAATGTGTCCAGGTGGATTTTGAATGTCTCCAAAGGAGACTCCACAACCTCTCTGGGCAGCCTGTTTCAGTGCTCTGGTGCCCTCAAAGTAAAGAAGTTTCTCCTCATATTGAGATAGAACCTCCTGTGTTTCAGCCTATGCCTGTTGCCCCTCATGCTATCATTGGGGACCACTGAAAAAAAATTCCTTCCCCAGGAGAAAATAAAATTCTCTCCAGGGAGACGCAAGGGCTTCCACATGCAGAACATGCATCTACTTCAAGTCTCCTAGCTGGTTACCTGTGCACAGGAGAGAAAGCCTTTTCAATACATTATTCCCTCTTCTTTCCAGTTACACCCCGAAACTGCATTAGCTCTGTTGGCCCCGAACATCTCAAGTTCAGCTCTCTGTCTGCTATGAATCTTACTACTTTTGGAGGTTTGTTCTTTATCTGACACAGACTTTGTATGCTTCACAGACAAATGGGTCCAGTTCTTTTAGTGTTTGTTTTTGTTTATAATAGTCCAGAAAACCAGATTATTATTTTCTTAACTGTCAATAATTTATTCTTCAGGTTGTGATATGAAATTATTCAAGCATCAGACATAAATTAAGTTTACTCCACAATATTAGCCAGAGTAGTTTGAACACATTGACGGTTTTCTATTCCAGATTCATTTGTTATATGTGAGATGTCATCTTACAGCTTTTGTTAATACATGACCTTCAAACATAGAGGGTGTCTAGGTGCAGATGAGATGCTGTTGCAGACACATCATTATTTTTTGGGATATCTTACCTTCAGAGTACTGGATTTCAAGACTTTAATGTTGTACTAAGCCAAAAGGCTTATGCTAAGGTATGAAAATACAGTCATCACAGTGGATGTTCTTCAGGTAAACCTAATCTACAGCAGCAATCACCTAATCCTGATATAATTAAAAACAGGCAGACAGGAAGATAGTCAGAGAGAGAAAAATATTCTGCCTAACAGATCTTTTGTTGATGACATGTGCTAAGGGAAACATTAGAATAAACAGATTTAGGCATGGTTAGCAGTTTAGATCACATATTATTTCTTCCTGTTTATAACACAAAAGGAAGGGCTCTTTCTGCCAGGCTTGTCTGATTGCTGGTGATGGGATTTGGAGGGATGCCTTTAGAACAAATGGAGGTTTTTTCTCTTCAGTGATCCCCATCTGGGTGCCTCAACTGGGCATCAGTGAAATGTGACACAAAGCTCCCTTGATCACAGAGCAAGCTTCTGAAGGAGGGTGAGATGAACAGTTTTGAGACAGGGGAGGGGAGATACTTCTGCGTTAAGGAAAAAAAAGCCATCCTATACTGTACACCAAACATTCCATATATGCCATAAAGCCCATCAGGAGCTGGGGTTGTTTGTGTCAATGTGATGATCTGTCACTCAGGGTGCATCTCCACAGAGGTGGCCCTGCTGCGAGGTGAGGGGTATGAGCCATGACTGAGGTGAGGCAGATGGACACAGGTGGAGGTGGCACGTTGTCCTAAGAGAGGCCCAAGCAGAATTACTCCCCATCTGTACAGATGGCAACCTAACACACAGATGGCAGTGGCCAAAAAAACCCCAAATAACCACATATAAAACAATTATGGTCTAGCACAGCCTTGGACATGGATCTTCCAAGTCCCACACAGAGGCTGCTGGAGTGATGGGAGAGGGGTGGTGGGAGGGGGAGAGAGGACTGTCAGGAGCAGGTGAAGGTCTTGAAGTGACCCCAGGGGACAAAACAGAGCCAGCAGTCGGAAGGGACTGAGGACACACAGACCACAGCGATGCTGTACGTAATCAGCTTAGATGTATGTTCCCTTTTGTGCGAGCCAGCACCAGGGTATTTGAGACTCGTATGCTCTGACCCGGCAGCCTCACAAACACTTTTACAACCACGATCAACTCCCCTAGGCTGTCAGACACAGTTGTCCAGAATAATCAGTGGACAGGGAAAGAAAGAGAAAGAAAAGAAAACAAAGTAAGGAAAGGAAATGAGAAAGCTCTTTGATGAAAGCCTTCTATGGATAGGATTTATTATTATTATTTTAATACCTTTTACCACAGTGGTGGACCTTTCTCAGGTAGGAGATGCCAGCTGGGACAAAACAGGTGCAAAGCTGGTTCACTTTACAACATGGATTCTTGCCTAATAGGGGTTGAACTCTGGCCATCAAATGCATTTCAATTAGGGTCTCATATTTGTCTGTGAAATATCAGACAGCTCTGTGATCCAGCCAGCTATGCCCATCTTCCAGATAAAACCTTTTACTCCGTCTGTGAGTCCAAGGAGGATGTGCCAGGACCCAGTTTCTTTCTTTAGGTAGTGTATTGATCCCATAGGAAGCAGATTTGGGGAGGGAATTACGAACGCCACAAGGTTTCTGCAGAATGGCTTTCATAGGGGAGCACAACCACCCTTATCTCCCCGAACATCTCCTTCTAACAGGGAGAGCATTTCCATTATTTACTCTAGTGAGATGAGAAGTAAGGTTGAGTTTTCAGGGTCCTCTCCAAAGACCATGGGTGATCATCACCACCTTTCTTGGGGTCTAAAGGAGGTCATCACTAAGGTGGATTCCTGGAAACTGAGCCAGATTTGGCCAGAACAAGCTACCTCATCACAGGGGGAAGATTATAATTAATACTGCTTCTGCTGGAGTCTGGTGGCAGGAGGGACACAACTGCTTCAGCAATTTTCCAACAGGCAGGAAGGAGGTTGTCAACTATACCAACATCAGGCATGAAGCAGCAAAGTCCAGGACATAGGGAAATGGCAGCTGGGTTTTGTGGGATCTAAGAGAGAAGAAGCATTTTTTTCAGAAGCATTCAAGTCACCCCACAGAGCAAAGGGCAAGACCCTCAGACAACAAGCTGGTGGGGTGCCAGCATTGATATCAGCAAAACAAATTATCATCAGCTGACCTTACCTCCCTGTCTGCATTATCTTTCCTTAGCTGAGTGACACCTTCCCATCAAATGAGGGTAGGAGAAAGAGGAGGGCAGAATCAGCCAGGACTGCAAACTGCACCTGTCTCAGACCTTCCAAGCTAAGATGTTACTGCTCCTTCTGGATAGAAAAGGGTATTCTCATTTTGCAAATGGTAATTTTAAATAGCTTTCCTTAAGTCATGGAGCAAACTCTGGCCACAGCTGAAATAAGCAGCATCCACTCATCTTTGACTGCACACTTAAACCATTATTATTAAATAATACAATTAAGGGAAAACCTAGATGCCTGGCTGTGACAGGAAATCTACTATGTTATGTTGTCTGGTAAGTTTATGACAAGAGCTATAATCATTTTAGGGCTAAGCAGATGAGATGGAAAAAGGATATATTTTTATTAGGAGCAAGCTAAGGAATGTCCTGCCTAAACCCAGTTTTTGCATAACTGAAATTTTGCCATGAGAAATTTCAAGTTTGACAACAAATTCCAATTTTCCATGGAAAAAATGCAAATGACAGCTTTAGAGCTGCCTGCCTGGCAGGCATTTGTCAACTTTGTTTTCTGTCTTCAGGGAGGCAGTGGAATCAACAAGAACTGTTTTGACAGGCAGAAAGTCAGCAAGACAAACAATAAAATAATAATTTCTGTTCTAACTTTTCTGAAGGCTGTATGTGTGAGGGATTTCTACCTAGAGTTTCACTTCTATGGAATGCATTTGTATTTAATTCCTCCCTTCCAAGTATTTGTGGAGCACAACAGTGCCAATCTTTGTGTATGGTGCAACAAGTGAAGAACTGAGGCACAGAAGAGACTGCAAGCCAGAATTGCCCAAGTGACAGTAGCTGCTGAACCTGACCCACATTCACAGAAGAGTTTTTGACCTGAATGCCAAAATAGCCAACCACACATTAAAATGCAAGAATCACAAAATAATAGATTAATTCAGATCAGAAGGGATACTTCTGGGTCACCTTGTCCAAACCTCTGCTAAAAGCAGGACCAACTACCAAATTAGATGAAGTTTCTCAGGACCTTATATGTAACTGAGCTTTGAAAATCTTCTAGATTGCACAGCCCCTCTGGGCTGCTCTTGCAGTGCTTTCATCACACTTATGGTGAAAAATATTCCTTATCAAATTGAAATGTCTGTTGTTGCAAATTGTGACCTATGTCTTGTCCTTTTGCTATACACACCCTTTAGTAGCAGTAAGAGATGAGTTAGATCCTCTCAGCTTTACCTTCTCCAGTCTGAAACATCCAGCTTCTTCAGCCTCTCCTTGTGCAACCCCCTGACCATCTAGGTGGTCCTTCACTGGGCTCTCTCCAGTTTGTCTGTATCTTTCTGTCCCCAAACTGGACGAAGTACTCCAGATGCAGCCTTAAGAGAGTTCAGAAGATGAGAAGAATACCCACTTCCCTGGACCTATTGAGGCAGGGCTGTTGAATGTACAGAACGGGAATGTAATGTCCCTTAACAAGGGCTTGGATTGGTGAGTAGGGTGCCAGGAAAAAGAAAAAGCATCTGATATTTAAGAAGGTGCTTGGAAGAGTTCTTGTAGAGAATATAATGTTATAATATGCAGAACGGAGTTGCAAAGGCAGCAACAGAAACCACATTGCTGTAGATGTTTTCAAAAAAGATCATTCAGGCAAAATAGGAAGGGAAAACTACTCCAAACTCAAGTACCAACTATTCAGAAGTAGGTGTAAAAATGAAATGAAAACCTCCCTTTTGGCTCAGAACACTATTTTAGTGCAGGACATGGCCTATCCACACATGGTTTATGATGATTGCTCCAGTTCAGCCAGCCTTAACCTGATTTAAAGTTGTGTAGTATAACAGGGAGTGGAAAAGTAGCATCACTTATCAAGTCTATCATTCCCTGTCAGGTTATCAGAGATGAATCACCATGACTCCTATGTTCTTTCTTCCTTAGTTTAAAGTAAGCTCTTTGCACTGTGGTGTAAGTCTATGAGCTGTTAACGTCTTCATGGTATGTATTTTTTTGGCAAATCTATACAAAACCACCATGCTGGTTTACTGGTGTTGAGCATGCCAGCCTTTTCTCAGTAGCCAACCATTGGTTTACCAGGGATTCCAGAAACAACATACAGGGAAGTGAAGCTAAAAAGAAGAAAAGCACAAGACTGTCAGAACTGTTGTGTGGA
This sequence comes from Patagioenas fasciata, assembly GCF_037038585.1. Classification (NCBI taxonomy): domain Eukaryota; kingdom Metazoa; phylum Chordata; class Aves; order Columbiformes; family Columbidae; genus Patagioenas; species Patagioenas fasciata. Next base: position 158,312,970 of record NC_092520.1, on the reverse strand, counting down.
TGTGAGGCTGATCAGAGCCCAGAAATAAGTGGAAATGTTTGCAATGTAAGAGTGATAACTACCACAGAGGCAGTGAAGGGAAATGGTCAGGACCGTATATGCCACACGCCATGCCCTCACACTCACTCTTTCCCCCTTCCCTCTCTAATCTCCTCAAAGACAAATCTAACCTAGTGTTTGTACAGGAGCACTTCCAGCAGAGAACCCTGAAAGGAAAAGCAAAACCAGTGGATCCCTGGAGTAGCCTGAATACTCTCACACGGCTTTTTGCTAGGCTGAACGAGTGAGCAATCCATTACTTAATCTTGCTGCCACTCCAAGATTGTTCCCTGCAGTATATTTTACAGCGTTTTGTCCAGTCTGGTTTTAAAACATCCAAGTGATGAGACTTCCACCAGTTTACTTGGGGGAGTGATTTTACAGGCTAACAGACATCACCATTAGCACTATTTCTTGTCACATGCATCAGCAGCTCTCCCATAAATAATTGCTAACACTGCAGCTATTCTACAGGCCCAGGGAAGGTGAAGGAATACAAGCAGGAGGTCAATGTTCAGGTAAATAAAGGAATAAAAAGATAATGGAAATGTCTGTCTCCTCCAGGAACACATGGCATTTAGTTGGGTTATGGACACTTGAATAAGTGGCAGAGAGGTAACTGGTTACCTCTGGACTCATCCCTGAATAAATGTGAGGTAATCTGAGAGAACTCAGGCACAGAGGGGAACCGGGCTGCTCAGGCTGCCGAGTTCAGCTCTGCCAGGATTCAGCAAAGTTGGCTACAGAAACCTCCATTTCACTGCAAGGCCACCCCTAAGTAAATTACCTCACAAGTATCATGGGGTAAAAGTATAATTAGGAGAGCTACTGCAGAGCAGCTTAGAGTGTCCCCTGATATTGCTGTTATAGACATGGAAATGGACATATGAGCAAGTGAGTAATGTCTTAATGTGTCTTAGATTATTACATTGAAAAGCTATTTCCTGCTCTTCAAGTTGTCCTTCTGCAGGGGTCGGCACCTGACATGATGGGTGAAACATTGCAATCCTGTATGCATCCAGGTCTGAAGTGTTCTGCATAAATGAAAAAAAAAAAATCCCTCCTGGCCCCTGCTGGCAAATCAGCACCTTTGTTAAGCAGCAGTGTACTCTGTAGGGCTACTAATTCAGCACTGATAATGGCTGTGACACCAGCAAATGCTTTTCAAAATTCCTCACTGCAATATTTCACTCAAGGTCTCCCTTTGGCAAGTAATTCAATAATTTTACTGTAACACGCTGGGCAATGCCACCTCTGTTTCCTTCATTCTTTATTACATGTCCATATATCTCAACCCTTTAATAAAGAAAATGTGCTGAATACATCCTGCAGACATCATTTCTCTTAGAACACAGCCTTGCCCTGAAACAATTAGCAGGCTGGTGCATACAGCACCAGTGGTAATCTCACTGAGTGACATGCACCACAACAGCTTTAAAGGCGAGATGATGCCTCTCTCATAAAAACCAGCAGCAAGCTGTTTAGGGACAATTCAGCAAATACAGAGCAGCCCATGGTCTTTGGCTTCAGAGAGAGGCCATCTGACCTCAGGAGTCCGTTCCCTCTTTTGATCAATGTGGAATGGTTCTTTAACTGTTTTCTTATGATGGGACCAGCACAATCTAAGCAGTCCTGAAACAATGCTTCCCCAGGGATCTTCTTCCACATCTTACTAGAAAGGAAAAAGTTTTTCTTAACATTCAAACTTCACAAGTTTTCCTTCTCTAAAGTTCATCCTATTATGCAATGCCCCATTGTACTAAGCCTGCACAAAGTCTCTTCCTCTTGGGATTTTCCCTGAATTTATTTGGAGGCGATTATCATATCTCCTCTCTTAGTTGTTGCTTTGCCAATGTGTACATAGCTTGCTCTTTTAATCTTTCCATATCAATCAAGCCTTCCCGCTACCTAATAATAAATGTGTCTCCTCACCAAACTCCCTCCAGCTTTTCACTATCTTTCCAGTGACAGTGACACGGTTCTCAGCACAGGAGATGCCAGCTGCATTTGCAGCTGTGTAGAGAAGGCTCTGCTGTAGAGCATCTTAAACTGTGCATCTTTCATTGCAACTCTTCCAAGAGCCAAGGGAGAGCTATCAAACCAGTGGAAAGTTCCTCTGGGTATGTTATACCATGATTCCCCCTAACAACTGCTACCATACCCCTACATGCTGCCTATTTCTGAGGGGGTACTGAAAACGGCATTCTGAATATGGATTAGTTGTTGCTTCTCTGCTTTGGTCGGACTTTCTGTGACAGAGCCCTGAGCAGTCAATGATGTGAAGTCGCTGTGCAGAAAAGAAAAATTACTTGGATTTTTTTTAAAGCTGTAGGCCACATTATGAAATCTTTTCTGATTTACTTATTTACTACTTAATCAATAAGAAATAAGTTTGTGATTCATACTTAAGTCAAAGCATTCAATTACTAAGCCAAATTCCTGAAAATCTGATCACATGCCCAGTTTAGCATCAACATTTTTTTGGATGTATAGGAAGACCTATCAAAAAGAACACACAAAAATGCGACATAGTACTTCTATCGCTATTTAGCAAGCAGTTGTCTATCAAGACTGAGAGAACAACAGATGTCTTTGGCTTCTGCAAGCATTGCAATCTATCCAGTAATTGGTCTGTCCAAGAAGTGAGCTCTCTGTCACTAATTACAGATCATATCAGAAAAAAAGAATCACAAACATAAGTCACAGTCAAAAGACAAAGAGAAGAGAGAAATGAGAGAACCACAAAGGAGAAACATGAAAAGAGCCTGCAGGTTTGCTGAGGTTTGAACGCGCATAAAGGAGGAGACAGAAGAAAATGTATAAAAGGTAAGTTAAAGTGGTATTCTTCTGTCTCAGAAGCAGCACAGACAATGTTTAAAGTTGAGTTCAGAGTTCTCCATCTTCACAGTGCTGAAACCATCAGAAGCAGATAGTTGCACAACATGGGTAATATAATGCTTTGCCTAATGGCTGGTTACACAGTGCTGTAGTTATAGTCAATAAACCAATTGTGCTGAGTAAATTTGTTTTTTTCGTGTTTTCTTTCAAACTTAACAAACAGTTGGCATTCATCACCTGAGATCTGTAATTAAGACCAGATGCATTTCCAAGAGAGAGTTTCTCACGCAACTTAGAATACCTGGCTTCTTGGATGAATCAATTTTTTCAGTCTGTATCGCGAAGGGAATGAAACTAAATGGACAATATGGCGTCGTATGGCCTTAAGCTCCGGAACAGTTATTATTTTTCATTATTTTCCTCCAAAATATCCCAAGCAAGATCTAGTAGTTGCATAACTTCTTTTTTGTTAAAAAAAAAAAAAAAAAAAAAATCCCTGCCCTTGCACCTTGCTTTTCTCTGATTTTTTTTTTTTTTGTTGTTTTTCCTTTTTATTCATCCCCACTGGGATTTGAAACTCCCTCCCAATTCAGCACTGAATGTGAATTTCATTAATGCACTGTTTGTTTTTCTTCCAGACCAATTAATGAGGGTGATAAATGAGATAAGACATAACACTAGTCCCCGTGGCACCCCAGTAGCTACCTTCACCAAATTAAAACACTGCCATTTATCATTACCATTTGCTAATGTTCTTTCCGCCAATTTGTAGACCCTGTGGCAGTACTCCTACTGAAGCCAATCTCAATTAATTATTCAAGTACATTCATGGGAGGTTCAATATCAAATACTTGATGGAAAACTAAAATGCAGTATACCAACTGAATTTCCAGTAGACACTACTACTTTAATTCTTCTGAAACCTTTTATGTCTGTTCATGAAGATTTATTCTTTTATTATTTGTACTTTAGTGGCGCCTGAAGGATCCAACTGGGCTGAAGACCCATTGTAATATTTATTACTAAAATTTTATCTCCAGCTGTTTAGTGATTCTCTTTCCTCCTCCTGTTTCTCATATTTGCTTCATTTTCACCCCAAGGATAGAATTTAAATTACTGGAACTGTAATTGCCAGGATCACTGACAATTCCTTTTTTACAAAATTAGGTACATTTTCTATATTTTGCATATTTGCTGCTTCCACTTTGTCTCTTTCAAAAACCACTTTATTATGAAGCATGTTTGCGTGAAAACAGGCTCCTCTCTTTCTTCCTCTACCATGCATCTCTTCCTGCTGTGCATTCCTCACTGGAGTCTGTATCACTGATAATCCTGTGCCTGAGAAGCCTCAGTGAGTTGCATGGAGATGACCGATGTCACGCTTGAAGGATTAGGTGGGGAATAGGCAGCAGGAGCACATCATCTCTCAAGAAACTGAGACCTCATCTTGTCTGTGCTGGAAAATGCCCAAGACAGATTTAAAAAAAAATGTTGTGATGCCTCTACATGCCAAACTGAAAATATAGTGATTCAAAAGGACAAGGAGATAAATGGATATTTGAACAAGCCCAGTTACATCTTGAGCCCAAGGGCAGATGAGCTGTGTGAATAGACCTCATATGCCAGCTTTGGTCTTTGGAAGACTCACAAGGGGGCACTTGTCTTGGAAATTTACAATTTGCTAACTTCATTTTTTTAAATTTTTCCTTTTAAGTGAAGGAGGTTAGCTTCTTCACAGCATCCCTTGTGTTTCCTTTCCTGGGACAACCCAGTGGCAGCATATGACAGAGACCACATCTTTCATCTCACCCAGGAGAGAATGCACCCCAGGCTAGAGAATATTTCAAGGAAAGACTGCAGAATCTTCTCCTTAGTCAAAGCACAGAGCATGGAGGAAATATTTTCCCCTACCCCCTGAAAACACAGGATCTACATGACTAAACTAATTTTTCCCTCCCACTCATGCAACAACAGTCTTCCCAGAACTGCTGAAAGTGTCCCATCTCACTGTTTCTTTGTAAGGAAACCATTTCATGGTCTCAGAAAGAATCAAATCAACTGTCCTCTGATTATTTTTTTTCCTTAAGATTCTTTTTCTGTCACAGGACAAAGAACAAAGGCTTCCAGTCCCACTGTGCTCCACCAGATACTGTGGAGCTGCTTCCTTAAACAAGGTGCTGTGATGGGATGCAGGATGACCATGAGCCAGCACTGTGCTTTTGTGGCCAGGAAGGCCAGTGGCATCCTGGGGTGTATTAGAAGGGGGGTGGTCGGTAGGTCCAGAGAGGTTCTCCTTCCCCTCTACTCTGCCCTGGTGAGACCGCACCTGGAATATTGTGTCCAGTTCTGGGCCCCTCAGTTCAAGAAGGACAGGGAACTGCTGGAGAGAGTCCAGTGCAGAGCCACAAAGATGATTAAGGGAGTGGAGCATCTCCCTTGTGAGGAAAGGCTGAGGGAGCTGGGTCTCTTTAGCTTGGAGGAGACTGAGGGGTGACCTCATTAATGTTTATAAATATGTAAAGGGTGAGTGTCACGAGGATGGAGCCAGGCTCTTCTCAGTGACAACCAATGATAGGACAAGGGGTAATGGTTACAAACTGGAACACAAAAGGTTCTGCTTAAATTTGAGACGAAACTTCTTCTTCTTGGTGAGGATGACAGAACACTGGAACAGGCTGCCCAGGGGCGTTGTGGAGTCTACTACTCTGGAGGCATTCAAGACCTGCCTGGTCGCTTTCCTGTGTAACCTCATCTAGGTATTCCTGCTCCAGCAGGGGGATTGGGCTAGATGATCTTTCCAGGTCCCTTCCAATCCCAAACATACTGTGATTCTGTGATTCCTTCATGGTGCTTGAGGAAACTTTGCTACTCAGCAGCACCTTCCCTGAGTTAAAGCTCTGGGCTAATGATGGGCTGGGAATCAGTTCTCAGCCCGAGCCCACCCTGACTCCTGAAATGGCCTGTTGCTGCATCTTATTACTCCTCCAGTTTAAAGGGAAATATTTAGCACAACTCTTTCCAGTACTCTTAATTATAACCAACAGCTGCCTTTGTTTTCCCCTCTGCTGACAACTGTGTGCAAGCTACTGGCCAAGGGAAACTAGGCCTTATTTAAGCTCTGTACCTAATAAACAGACTTGGGCTTCTCAATCTAAAACTGAATTTCATACCACCCCATCTCAGCAAAGTTGTGGACGTCTCATCCCTGGAAGTGTGCAAGGTCAGGTTGGATGGGGTACTGAGTAACATGAATGAAACACAAGTGAAAGATGTCTTTGCCCTTCGCAGGGGGATTGGACTAAATGAAGGACTCTCCTTCTCTGAAGTCATTCGAGACCCACCTGGACACATTCCTGTGCAATCTGCTCTGGGTGAACCTGCTTTAGCAGGTTGGTTGGACTAGATGATCTCCAGAGGTCCCTTCCAACCCCAACTATTCTGTGATTCTGTGATCTTCAAAGGTCCATTTCAACCCAAACCACTCTATGATGTTATGACACAGTTCAGGTTTGTTTGCTGCAGAGGAAACCAAAATAAGGGCATCTGAATGTGAGCTACAGTTGGGAAAAGCTCCTAACTTTTTTCCCACCTAGAGCATGCAGTGTAAACCCATTTCTTTTGATGTTGTGAGTGGGATGTTTACCCAGAGGACTTCAAAGCTACTTTCAGCCTGCTTCTCCCTAACACTGGTATAGTGCAAGAGTCAATAATTCAATTCAAAACAATGCAGTGACGATGAGGTGGAATTGTTTTAATGGTGTTTACTTGTTCTTAATGATGTGCTGTATCCCTGTCTCCCTGTTACAGATAGAAGCAGATGATAAAGAAAGGAGAAATTACACAGTAATGCAGACAGCAAAATCAAAGAAGAGACACTCCTGTTGAGATGAAAGAGAGACTCCCGCTAGTTTCAGAAAACTCACAAATGTAGGATTTTTACTGCCAGTTGAGGTCTTTCTGCCAACGAGGACCTAACTGTAAAACCAAAATAATTTCCCAAATTCAGAGCAGTTCAGAACCCTTTTCAGTACAACCGTTCTACCCCATAAAGAGAGGTTTTGGCCCAAACAAGATAATTCTCTGCCTCCTGTTTCCTTTTTCTTTGCTCTTTCCAGATTTTATATTCCCAAATGTGGCATTTTTTCCTCTCTCAATCAGAAAAAATAACTGAAAAGGGAATGCACTTATGCACATTGCCTTAGGAGAGAAGCCAAAGAAGGAAAGGGGTGGAAAATTGATCCCTACTATGATTTACACAAGCCCTGAAGTTGTGCCAGTTTGAGCAGCTCAGCAGGGCACATGAAACCAGCTTCAGTGTGAGGGATGTCCTCAAAGCCTCACCATACGCCTTCCTCCAAGGGTGTAAAGAGAGAAACAATAGTAAGAATTTTAAATCTCTACCTGCCTATTTTGTTCAGTTCTCGAAAAAACATCTGAAAAAGGATTTAGCACAAAACAGGATGTGCTTGTACCTTTCAGTTTCTTTAAACATGCTGCTTTGATATTGTGTCCGTATGTTGTAACAACAGCTCTTGCAGGGAGGAAGTTTGTCATCTCACAGACTTGTGGCCAACAGTGAGACCATGATGACTATCACTGTTGCTTCTCCATTTTTGTGCTCTAGTAATTATTTATCTTCGATTGTTACTATGCTCTATGTGCCTGTTTGGGTCTCAAAACTCTATCCTGAAGGAAAAACAGGTATGTTTTTGAGGAGTTTTGGGAGGAGGGTGTGATTACAAAAAACTGTCTGAATATGAGAGACTGGAGTGGGCAGTTGTGTTGTGGTTATTGCTTATGAAACATATAGCTACATAGGCTTGTGATTCCAGGAAAGATTGTTTGCTGTTTTGCCTGCAGGCTGAGAGGCAGTAGGCCTCATAATGTTTTTCTAGGCTTCTGGGAAATAACTGGGAAGGACGTGGTGGCCACCACTCCTCTGAGTGCCAAAGACGTCAGGGGAGAAGTTTTGGAGACAAGATAGCAGGGTCTCCTTGGTAGCTTTCCCCAAAATAGTCCTGGTAACGCATACTGGGCTAGGCGGATGTGAAGAGATAATGTTGTTGGGAAAATTATGTATGTAAGAGAATTCACAGCCATAAAGACTAGAAAGATGGCTGAAGGGGAGGGAGCCTGCCCAGGGGAGTTCCAGCTTCTGACACAGCACAGAAGGATGCTCACATGATGGTGCCAAGGAGCATGGGGGTTCAGAGGACATACCTGACACTACAAGAGCTCTTCATCCTCTGGTGAAGCACAGGACAAAACCTTGAAATCAGCAAGTTACAAACAAATACACAATGGCACAGATACAAGAAAGCTAGAAGTAGTTTTATGCATACATTTACCTTTACAATAGAAGTCTAGGGAGACAGGAATATTTAGATTTTGATGAATATAAAGACATAAAAGACATACTGGAAATCTGGTGGAAGAAGAAGCAGATGGACAATGTAGTACCGATTTGAAAAATTAGGCAGGAAAGACAAAATGGGCTCTATACATGAAGGGATGGTACTACAGCCTAAAAGAAGTTTTGAATCAAATCAGATTAATAATCAAGCAAACCCTGTCAACAAGTAATAGAAACCCTATGAATCAAACTCTAGTCCCACGTAGGAAAAATACAGCAATAAGGCTGCACTACAATCTGCCTAATGAAGACGGTGATAGAGACTGACACATTGAAGGAGATCAAAGAAGGCAGGCAAGAACAACAAAAGAAGACGACAACTGCCCTCATATACTGGGTAAACTTCACTGTGGGGTGTGATGTGCGGGCTGAACTTAAGACACCAACAATTTCTGTTTTACAGAAAGAGAAATGAGAAGTCCTGATCGATGTGCAGGACTTGGTGACTGTCACAGAGCTGTGGAAACAGTGGCAGTGCTGTTTTCAAGTTGAACATCTTTATTCCTCCTGCAAGAGCCAAGACATCCACTACCGTGGTGATGAATTTAAAAAAAAAAAAACAAAAGCCAAGCTACACAAAAATGAAGAGGTCTTGTTAAAAAGAAGCTAAAATGGGTGGTTAAAGTACGAAAATATTTTTTTTGATCAGCACTGAGGCTGTTCAAAGATACCATGCTGGATGAGCAGAGCAAATGTATGCTACCTATCTGTAAATGTTTGAGAAAGACCAGAAGATAACAGGTCTAGCTTAATAGAAGTGTAAGGGAGCTTTCTTAGGAATAAGAAGACATTCTTTAAAAACCACAAAACTGTGTCCTACTAAAAAACAAAAAAACAAATCCCAAAAGAACAATAGGCTAAGAATTCTGAAATTCAGTAAGGGAGGACAAAAAAATGAGTTGTGTTTCAGCTTGCAAAAAAAGAGACACACTAATTATACATCATGTTGCTATTAATACATCTTAGGAGATAGGAGACCTCTAGAGTCAGGCCAGGGAAAGATCACGGAGCAGGAGGCTTCAAAGACAACAAAATTGTAGCAGAAAAATAATGAACTCTGTCTGACTGCACTAAAAACTAAGAACATTTATTTTACGGTTTCAGCTTTCCATGTTGATATGTGAAAGCAGTTGGTATCTGGTGGCTCCTGTCTGCGTACACTTCTGAAAGGCATTCTACAGGGTTCTCAACGACAAAAATCCTAACCTATCATGGGATAAAAGCAAATATCCACATGTGGACATGTAACTAGTCATAAGACGTGAAAGAGAGGGTAAGAGTTAATAATTATTTGTAGAGGAGGTGCTCAGACTCATGCTGTTCAGGAGTGCATAAATGATCTAGAAAAGGAAAATTAGTTGTGAGATGTTTGCTAATGCTAAATTGTTCTAAGTAACAAAAGGCATGACTGTGAAACACTGTAAAATCCCCTCACTACAGCAAGCAACTGGGGGGAAAGTAACAGCATTTGAAGCAATGAATACTGGGAAAAATCCTAATTTTACATATATAATTGTGAGTTTTGAGCTGTCTATTTTCATCAGGAATGAGATCTTCAGGTAATAATAGATAGCACTACAAAAATGTCAGTTCAGGATACAGCAGTAACCAAAAGCAATCGAGATGTTAGGAGGGTATAGCAATCACAACAGGAATTATCTTTATGCCACAAGAAAATCCATTGTGCACCTGCATTTTACAGGCTGAGTGCAGTCTGGGATCTTGGTCTCAGAAAGAAAACAGCAGAATCAAAGAAGGTGCTACAAAAGTCAGCAAAATAATCAAAGGTATTGAATAGCTTTCCCTATGAGCTATACAAAATATATCAGGACTCTTCAACATAGAGAAAAGACAATGGTGAAAAAGCATAATGTAGATTTGTTGAACACAGGAAGCATGAGCGGTCCTGGCCATTTATTGACAATGTGACTATGCACTGTAGAAAGTAAACAAGCACTATACTTTATGAAGCAATCTTTACAACCTTGGTACACATCAGGCGTTCACTGAAATAAAGAAATATTCAAGTACAACCATTACAATAGAATTAACATTACTTATTGCAGAACCGCTTGAAACTAAAACATCGTATATGCCTAGTTGCCATGATTTTACATCATAAAAGCAGACAACTTAAATGACTTAATAAGTTCCTAAATATATCTATGTATGCAGCAAATTGGACTGTCTACCTGGGAGTTAGCTTGTGAGGAATTACATGGTGAAATGACACTCAAGCAACATTGTAGGAGGAGCTGACATGTTGCATTGGTTTAGTTCATAGAATGAATCCATGAAAGTGCAGCCAAGCTGAGCTGAAAGCATTCCATATTGCAAATTAAAGGTTAAGGCCCACATTACACTAGTTAGTTTAGTGTTACTTTGCATTACAGAGCTTCACACTGCAGTATAAATTGAGATGTCTGTATGGTTCATCGCGTGGTTTTGCAAGTGCACAGCTTAAAATGGTCTCTTCTAGTACTAAATATTCAGCAACCCAGTCTAGTAAACAAACTTATCAACTGTACTTGTTTATAGGGGGTTGAGAGTCTAAATAAGGTTTCCACAGAGAAATTTGCTCCTGCATACGCAAGTGCAGACATACACATGCACACAAACGGAGAAAGTCTGGGAGTTTTTCTGATTCCTGGGGTGAATTTTCTATATGTCTCTTGTGCTCAAATAGCAGGTGGGATATACAGCGCATACACACAAATGAAAAACACAATTTTGGCTGAACTAAACCTTTTAAACTACTTGGAAATACAAGTGATACCTGCAAGAGCATTTGCAATGGCTTAAGGCAAAGGAGCTGGAGTGGTGAGCTTACAAAAACTAGAGATGAGGAAGCCAGGGTCTGTCTGTCCTAAACTAGTGACTCTCACAGGGTAGGTCTTACTGGAATCCCTGCTTTAAACCCACACTTTTGTAGACAGAAGAATGCAGGCCATCCTCCTGCTGCTGGTTATGACTGCAGCACTTTAAACCAGTGAGACTGACTTGGTACCCTGCAGCACGAGAGAAAGGCTCTGGGGCCTGTGGCTCAAGTATTGTGTGTGGACTTTCCCTTTGTGCTGGAATGGCTTGGCTACAAGCCATTTACCAAAACATGAGTCACAGCTGTCCCACATTCTCATATCTGTAACTGCTTGTTCAGCCCTCTGGAAATATATATAAATCCAATGCAGGTATTACTAATAATATGTCGTATGCCTCTTCCATCTTTGTACTTTGTCTTTCTGTATGAAATATCCAACTGAGCCTGATACAGAATCTGTTCCTTCTCCAAGTCCTTCTCAATTACTCGGTACCAGGTAGGCTGAATGCATGTGAAACACCAACAGCTACAGAGACAATCCGTCTCTGCTTGGGGATATATAAAGAGGTTTCCAGTGCTCACCTAGTGGATTAAATAAAATACGATCTTCAGTTTAGACAACTGACCTACTGACTGTTAAGGCTCCATCTAACTCAAGGCTTGAGCTCAAACTGGAAACTGAACTCCTCAGTTAGAGGCTGGAATGTCACAACTTGCTCTGTAGGTAAGAAAATGCAGGCAAAGCTCAAGAGTGCTCCAAACCTCCAGCCTTATATCTTCACAGGCAGTACTGGCCCAGGTGCCTTGGGACACTTAGCTTCACACAATTCTCAAACCTTATAAAAGCTACCCCGTGCTTTCCTTCAAAGGTAAAAGTCTTAAACTAGTGGTCACAAGTAGGTGACCAAAGTAAATAAAACCTGTCTTGGAGGATGCTGAAGAGCAGGTTCAGAAGAACAAGAATAACCTGTGGATACTGCCATTTCACATGGCAGTACCTGACAATCCTAGGAGAGACTGTGTACTTGGACCCTTGAGTTTATATGTACAAAAGGCTTTGCAGGTAATTGAGAAAAGAAGAAATGTTAACTTCGTCTTTACATGATACAATTTTTAATGAGATTATTATGGAGAGAACACTTGAATAAATAGCTAGGGTCACACATCCAGAGATATCTGAGCCAGGATAGTGAAGACTACAAGTAAGAACCGTGTTTAATAGACTATAATTATAAGTGTAAATTGTACTTCAGCCGAAGGCTTTAAAGCAAAGCTGTAAAAAGTAAAATCAATTTTAATCTTTAAGGGTACTTTGCTACATTCCTCTTCAAGGCTAAATTCAACTAGGTCAGTCCAGGTAGGAGCTGAAAAAATATGAGCTCTTTCTCCCTGAGCAATAAATATTATCTCCAGTATCAAAAGCTGGATTGCTACCAAGTACATTGCATGGCTCCTTGGGGAAGCTTAGTCCTGGGTGTGAGCATCTATCAGAGCTGAAAAAGGCATCCAGGGTGGGAAAGTGTGCTAGATCAATAGAGAAGAAAATCTCTCACCAGTGACCTTTGGTGGTTATCAGGTAGTAGTAACAGTTGCTGTTTTCTTTGTTTTAATGTAGGTCCATTTACTCTTGCTGTGGATATACCTTTGGGTGGAAGTATTACTTATGTGAAACTTATGTCCTGGGATTCTCCCTCTTCAGATCTCAAATGAGGGAAGCTCTCTTGATTTGAATTGATACTAACCCCACGATGACACACTGCAATCCTGCTAGCTCCTGGTACAAAACCCTCTTGCAGGATCACTTCTACAGTGGAGGTTGCAAAGCTGAGTTCAGAGTTCAGTACTTTCTCTGTCCTCATTTTACACTGGAGACGAGGGAACTTGAACGTGGGCATAATTAAACTTTCTAAGTAAGCTTGTCATCCTGTACCACTTCAAGTGTAATAGCTTTTGTCCCATCTGAAAATGAGCATGTTGCTCTGGTCTCAGGAATAAGTGAAGGACATTCTTATTCCTTTCTGTTACTGCTTCTGTCTTCTTTTACTCCACTAAAATGTAAAAACGAGTTCTTGAGGTAGAAAGACCATATTTCATCACAATAAGTATTTTGTTAGAGATAAGCAAAAACTCTTCCCAGAGAGCTCAGACATGCTTATTTGGGCCTCCAGTGGCCATTTAAGAAAGCACTTGCTGCTAACTCAGTATTATTAGAATTGGTTGAATAATATTCAGTGGATAATTTATTTGACAAATGTTACAATTTTTTAAAAACAAATTACTCTAGTTTAAAAAATATTATTCAGAAAGATATAGGACAGAATGAGTTATTAAATATATTCATCAAATAAGTTGCTCAAGTTTTGCAATATATCTGAATAAATTAGTTTTCTTATTCATTACTCATTGAGGTCTAATTATTATTTTAAGCACTTACATAGCGATATTAGTGCACTGGTGTAAGTAGTCAGTGACAAACATGACAGGTCTTCTGATGGATCTATGATATAACTAAGGCTGGGCTAAGGCGTGGAAAAAATGGGCTTCACCCGTGCTGAAACGGAGATTACTTTTAAGTTGATGAGCTTTGGATTAGAGATAACAGATTTGTTCTTATGTTCCTAGATCCCGGAATCAAAGGACTCCACAAGTCTTTTTCCTTGTATGATTGGGATAAATACCGTGTTGAGATTTAACAAGGCCAAGTGCTGGGTCCTGCACTTTGGTCACAACAACCCCAGGCAGTGCTACAGGCTTGGGGAAGAGTGGCTGGAAAACTGCCTGGAGGAAAAGGATCTGGGGGTGTTGATTGACAGCAGCTGAAGATGAGCCAGCAGTGTGCCCAGGTGGCCAAAAAAGCCAAAAGCATCCTGGCTGGTATCAGGAATAGTGTGACCAGCAGGACCAGGAAAGTGATTGTCCCCCTGTACTCAGCACTGGTGAGTCCACACCTCGAGTCCACACGTTCTGTTTTGGGCCCCTCGCTACAAGAAAGCCATTGAGGTGCTGGAGAGAGTTCAGAGAAGGGCAATGAAGCTGGTGAGGGGTCGGGAGCACAAGTCTGATGAGGAGCAGCTGAGGAAACTGAGGCTGTTTAGCCTGGAGAAAAGAAGGCTGAGGGGAGACCTTATTGCTGCTGGAAGTAAGAGGATTCAGCCGTGAATGGCATAGCCAGAGGCGTCACAGAGTGGTACACTGACCCCTACCATGTCTTCCCACAGCACTGTGGTCTCACCATGGCAATGAGCACCTGACTCCACAAAAGGCTATGGGAAAAGACAAGTGGGTGGTCATACAGCACACCCGCTTGTGCGAAAAGTATCAGGGCTTCTTTTTTGAAAAACAAGCTCTTTGTTTGAAAAGCTGATGAGCTACACTTTACTGTGGTCTTCTTAACTTCTTTTCTACTCTTTTAGTGGGGGAGAAAACCAATTTAATAGAGAGGAGGAACAAGAAACTGCTATGCTTTACCCCCTAAATGTGGCTTTATAACAGGGAGGCTAAAATTCTTCCCAAGGTTCATCTTTGAAACCACCACCAGATAAGATCCATCCTGGCTCTCTTCAGCTTTCTGAAAAGAGGGTTAGTTCTTCTGAAAGGACAATGTTGTTCAAAACCTAGTGAATTTGAGAGAAATAGACAAAACCTAACATTGCAAATGTCTGATTTTATTTTTCAAGGAAATGATTATTTTCCTTGCCTTTTTTTTTTTCCCCACCCTAACATTGTCTGTTGTATTCCTTTTATCTAATTTTCTCTGTTAGAAATGGGCACATGTACATGTATGTGGACATATAGTCCTCTTTTCAATCTTCCCCATCTTTCACTTTTGCTATTTATTTACAATAAGGACTTGTGAAACAGCATCTGATGTCACTGAAGTGAGAAACTTTATGGCACAAAACAGGCTTAAAAAAATATGTTTTCAATGACATGGTGCATATCTGAAAAGCCTAAATAGTAAGTTTTGGATAATGCCTTGAGCAATAGTTTGTACTAAGTGGAGCTGTCTCCATGGTCCAGCACGTCTCTCCTGTGTCCCAGTTGGGTTAAGTCTTATTATAACCCTGAATGCAGAAAGCAATTTACTTGAGACTAGACTGGAAACATATAAATGCATGAGGGAGATGAATTACATCCACAAAATGCAAATTCTGTACCATTAGGAGGGGGAGTCGCCCCTCCCCATATATATATTTGTTTATTTTCTGGCCTGAAAGCTTCTTGCCAAACATGAAGGCAATCTTTGAGCACTGAACTGTAACTCTGCTGGGCTGCCTTCTTGTTGATAAAACTTGAAAAAGCAATTTACTCTCTTGGGCCTGTTTAACAATTTACAGTGCAGAAAGGGGAGGGCTAGAAAGACAAGCCACGTCCTCCTAGCTCTCTCAAATTCCTGCCTGTTTTTTAAGAAATGAAATGGAAGAGAGGAAAAGCAACACACGCACACACACTCTCTCTTTCTTGACCCAAGGGAATGACAGTGTTTCCTTTCTTCTCACATTGTCTTCCTACCCCTTATTCTAGAGGAGCCCTTCCAGCTATCACTTTGCTCTCCAAGGGGAGAAGCAGGGCAAACATCAGAGCCTCTCCAGGACTGTCTGCAAAGCTGTGAACTCCAAGCTCACAGAGAACAGACACCTCTGCCCTGCTCTCCTCCCCTCTCACTCATACATACACCCACAGTGTGTTTGCAGATGATAGCACAGAGTCCTGCAAGCACTTCCACTAAGACAACTCTCAATACTTCTCAGGAGAATTACTGGAATACCTTGGCTGCCAGTCTACCTATGCCCTGAGGTAGGAAAGAAAACAGGATTTGTGAGGATGTGAACCTGAGGCCTTCTGGGGAGGGAAAGGGTTCCCTCTGCCTTGTGAAGTTCATTATACTAGAAGGGATTAAAGAGCATCAAAGGATTTTCAAAACAGCTCTACTATGCAGAGCTAGCACAGAAATCAGCATTTTGTTTCCAGGTGACCCTTCTGTGCTGCTTCAGCACAGCAGTGCTTTCAACCAAAACCACAAAGAACTGCCATGCACCCAAACCTGAAGTATCTCAGTGGCTGGTCAAGGGATAAACTCCTCTCTTTCCTCAGCAGTTCCCTAAATCTCCAGCGCCAGTACTTCCAACTTTCTGTCAGGGAAGTGGTTTCCTTCTATGAACTAGGACTAGGACACTTGCAGTCACAGTTGTTGAGTGCTGTGATCAGGGTGGAGTCTGAACCTAGGTTTAATGCCCACATGAGGCTCCAGGATTTGGGTAGACACATTAGCCTTGATTCAGGTGACATTATAGACACTTCGTACATCATGATAGGTGTTATGTTGATGGATTCACATCCTAAAGAAACTTTTCTGTGTAAGATGACTCTGGAGAGGTAAGACCAAGACAACTGATCTCTGGAAACCCTCCCTTATATGTGTTCAGCACTGTAATGGAATCTCCTGACACTGCTTCGTGTGCCAGGGACCAGAAAGGGTTCTCTCTTGTGCTTCCTGAGCCAACAAGTCTGCTCCTGCTGTGTTTCATTGGACAGCCTGGCCAACCCATCTGCTTTTATCCTAGACACCCGATTTTCCCAGAGAGGCTTCTCTGGGAAAGAAATACCTGTTCTGCTATCCAAACCATAGATGCTCGATCTGCATCTAATCCAATAATTACCCTCACTTTTTGCCAGCAGGCTGGTTTTGTATGCAGGTGGTGGGAAGTGGGAGAGAGGGGCTGTGCTTGTGTGAAACAACAGGAACTGGCACGACTGCAGATGAAGAGCCAGCCTGTAGGTGGAAGAGTGATTCATGGCTCTTTTTAGTACTGAGTGCATCTTTAAGATTTACTTTTTAATAATCTAAAACCAGAATATGAAAATAAAAAAAAGGAAAAAACTGAAGCCCTGAGAGAGATTAACTGAGTGGTGTAAGATAAACATACAGCTTAGAAGGAAATGCTACAAGTGCTATTTAATCCTTCCCATTCATTTGCTCTTTTCTTAATGGAGAAGGAACTTTACCCGGGCCATAACAAACTCTTCAGAAGTAACTGTCTTGCATGAGATAAAGATTTTCCTGCAGGTTTCCTATAGGACCTTTAAAACCAAAACACAAACCTAAGTCCCATGGCAATGACATCGATACAAGCCCTTGTGATTTATAGAGTTAGTCTCAAATGGCATGATCTTGCTCTGCATTTATACTCTGTATTGATATTGTATGAACAGGCTGGAGATGGTGCTCTGGGACTTGTCCTTCAGTCCTTCAGCTTGGGGTCGCTTTTCCTTCTAGCAGACCTGCCCAAAGCCAGAAAAACTAGAGTATGTTCTGAGAAAACAAGATAAATGTCCTGGCCTGCACCTGTCCCCTTCATGAAACAAATGCTAAAAGTTCTGGAAGAGATATTGCTTACAGGCAACTGAATTGGCTAGCAGAGTAATCTGGTGAATACTCTGTATCTTCGAAGTGCTTTGGAAAAAACTCAGGTAAATAAAAAAGACTACAGAAGGCTAAATCCTCTTTTTGTATCCCAGCCCTCACAAGGAAGATGGATGCTTTTTATTATAAAGTAATGCTACAGGCTGCATGCTGAGGGGTACAAGAAACTGTTCTGTGAACTGAAAGCATTACCAATATGTTTTGGAAAAAAGGACTCTGTCTGGAGTCAAACTGAATGCCTGGTCCTTTGGGATGAGAAGTGCCAGCTAAGTCATTCCAGATGATTTGCAGCAGCTAAAATTAAAGGGTGACCTAGAGGAAGAGATGGACTGAGGAGGAGCTTGATGTTGGAGGAGTTCTTCAGCTTCCGTTTCTCACCTTCCTGAGTGTGACAAGCTCTATTTGATGCACAGGGTCAGCACTCCAACTCTTATTAGTTGTTTCTGCTGCAGCATCCTGGAACCTTGTCGCTGCTTTGGACTCACAGCATGTTGCTCTCTGTAGAACCCAGCTTGCAAAGACTCCTGGAGCTTCATATCCGCTCCAGCCTCAAACTAGATATCATGGAGTCTCTGCAAGCTCTCTTCCCGCTGAGATTTCATTGTATCTGGTGTGCTGCCAGGTCACTATTCTTTCCTTCTACTGGTGCTATCTCTTCCTGAGCCAGGATATGGGCTCACTCTGGTATGGTATCTGTGTGGCTTAAAATTGCTTCTTTGGCGATCAACTGTCAGCAATTCACAAGCCGCTGTATGTTTATTTTGGCCCAATGAACTTCAAATATACTTGGATTTTAAATGAAACATTTTATTCATTTGAAATACTGACTAAAACCATCCCTTAAAAACCTAGCAACATTCAAAATTAGATGAGCCAAAGCAAATCTGTCCAACAGCAAGGATATGAAAATACTGCTGAGCATTCACATTGAAATAATGAACACCAGGAAATGCAATGCTTAGGCTGAAACAATGGTTTCAAGCAGCAGTCAGACCTGGGGAGAGCAGGAGGATATGCCAGCTCATGATTGACTTCTAGGAAGATGTAAAAGGCACAGAGACGACAGCTGCTCATATCTAAACACAAATTAGCTGCAGCAGTGCTGAAAATAGTAGCATGGAGAAAAATGCTCCTAACCTTCCTTCTCAGCTCCACCTTTCACTCCATTTCTTCCCTCTCAGATGAAGAACTTTCCATGTTCATACACACACGCTGTGCAGGACGTGCCGAACATGCCACACAACATGTCACACTCCACTTCTCAAACAGCAGGCATGTGCATGTTCCTGCATATTATGCCTAAGTGTTAACTTTCTCTACCTCATCTAAGGCCACAGCATTTGTGAATTTCGCTGTGGTTTGGTTTCTCTGTCTGACAAGACTTAGAAAACCCAAGGCACTCTCCTGAATCAGAAGAAAGGTGGATCCAGAGGCCACATGACACAGACAGAAATGCCATTTCTAGGAAGGCTGTAACCTCATGTTGCCCAGAATTTTGAGTGCCTTCTGGAAAGTCTCATTTTTCTAGAATCACAGAATCGCAGAATGTTAGGGATTGGAAGGGACCTCCAAAGATCATCTAGTCCAATCCCCCTGCCGGAGCAGGAACACTTAGATGAGGTTACACAGGAAGGTGTCCAGGCGGGTTTTGAATGTCTCCAGAGTAGGAGACTTCACAACCTCCCTGGGCAGCCTGTTCCAATACTCCACTACAAGTTTCAGCATTTTTAATAACTACTAGGAGACAATGACAATATCACTCCCTTGCTTTGTGGTAACACTGAGATATCTGTAGGTGTTGCTGGATCATACTGCATTTTTAGGATGTCTAGATCTACTTACAGATACATTCTTTTAAAGCTTACAGCTCACATGAATAAATGATTCATGCAATAAATAAAACAGTGAACTTCAGCCTTTTTTGCAAAAAGTAGTCCTTTTGCTAGAGCTGTACCTGTTATTCATTAGTGGTAGATAAACAGTACCAACATATTTGCGTCTAAATGGTTCATCACAAAGGATTGTGTGCAACATTGGCTGACAAAGGTCAGCAGTACTGAGCAAGAAACAAGCTGAGGGCAGCGTTATGTTTCAGTCTCCCTGTCAAATTTTCTGGAGCAACACCCAGCTCCATTTTATCTGTTCAAGGCTGGGTCTCAGGTTTTGTGATACTTGCAACTTGGTGGCCATGACGGCTGATTCAAAGTATTCACCAAATAAGTTGAACTCTGTGGAACAGAGACTCTCACTGTTTTGCTACAGAACTCAGCACAAAGATAGGGAACTCAAGGCTCTGCACCCACCATTTGCAATGAGGGAGAAGATTGCACAAAGCTGAGTGGTCTTCTGACTCCCCCTACACCTGCTCAGTAAGTAGGAAACAGGCTTTTTAAATGCCTGAAAGAGAAGAGAAAGCATTTAATCCTCTGGATTTTAAGGCAGGTAATCTTTGGAGAGTGATGGAGAATTTTTACTCTCTCTCTTTAAAGAAGCTTTTTTTTTTTTTTTCCTGCTATACGAGGAAGAACGAGGGGTTAAGTGAAGAAAGAGAGATTCACATCCTAGATTACCTGAAGCCTTCACTTTGTATAGGGGAGTTCAGGTCCCTGTTCAGCTTGGTTCACCAGAATTTTGAAGCTCTGTTACATCCCAGATGAATGCCCAACAAATAGGATTGTTGGGCTATTCTATGTTTGGATACTCTCACCCACCTGAAAAATATAGCTTTAATCCTATATTTAAGTCTTTCCAGAAGAAAGTTTTGTCAAAAGAAATACATTTCCTCAAAGTTTAAGTTCCACAAATCAGCATTTGCAAGCAAGAATCAACAAAATATTTTGCTGAGTGGCTGTTAGAGCCAAAAGGTAATCTTCCACACTAACGTTCAGAAAACATTTGGTGTTTCTGTGAATAAGGTAGTAAAAATATCAAGTATTTGAATAGGAGGATCCTATGAATAACAACAGAGAGAATTTGCATATTTGTTTAGAGCTCTCTTTGCAGCCTCTCTTGGTATAATTCAATCCGCTCAAATCACCTCTCTAAAGAATGCCTTGTCTGCCAGCCACATCAGAGAAGCGGTCAGATAATTTTGCATGGCTGTGCTATTGAGCTGAGCTTCACATTCTTGTTAGAAAGTCACAAAAAAAAAAAAAAAAAAAAGAGAGAAAAAAAAGCACAAAGAAATGAAAGCAGGAGGTAGGGTTGACATAAGCATCTGCATGCACAGAACCAAAAGGACTGCAAGGTGATATTATATATGCAGAGATACACTGGCAGTGTGGCATGCAGTGGGTTAAAAATTAAGAAATAGGAAAGGGCACATGGCAAAAGGCACTTACACGCAGAAATGAAATTCAGTAATTTTCTGCATGTCTGCAGGACACAAGTTGGGGATGTACGTGAGGTACACATGCTGAACTCTAAGATTATGCACAGCAGTCCAGTAGCATATTTGCTCGGCTGCCTGCTGGTCTGGATCACAACCTGATGATGTGAGTTGCCAGCCTTAACACCATCCATGCATTTGCCATGGCTTATATGCCTGATATTTCTTTCCAATAATAACTTCCCTTTAGGCATGGTTATTAAGACCTCTGTCACTGTGAAATAGCTTGTGTTCAGTGAGGCAGTCTTTTAATGGGATGTGATGCTGTATAGCAGACTTTCATCTACTACATGCAAGAAGGTAAATGATATATTGTTTACTCCCCTAATCCATCTAATTATGGCAGCTTACAGAAAATTGGAGAAAAAGAATTTGTGCCGTAGGTGATGCTGAGAGAGATCTGAGAGCATGTTGATTTGAAAGGCCATAAAGGCATTGTCTAAAACATATACAGAATATCTTGTTGATCTCACTATAAGAGACAGCATTGATAATTCAGTCCCCCCTGGGAGATGGCCTGTTGCCAGCTACTGTAAAAATTTCTAGCCTCTTTTGTCTTTCTTTGAAGGGTGGGAAGCTCAAGAGGGAAGCTGTAGTGTCCTTATAAAGCTACATCCGAGTATGGAAGGGACAAGGTGTATGGAAGGGGAGTTACTGCAATAAAAGCAGAGATGTAGGGCTGGGGCATCTCTGGGGAGCAGCACAGAGGATGAGCTTCTCAGCTGCTGCGTGTGATTCTTCTCCCATGATCCCTGCCCCAGCACCAGTCCTGTAGTAGAATCATAGAATAGTTTGGGTTGGAAGGGACCTTCAAAGGCCATCTAGTCCAACCCCCTGCAATGAGCAGGGACATCTTCAACTAGATCAGGTTGCTCAGAGCCCCATCCAGCCTGGCCTTGAATGTAGTACAGCTCCCATGTGGGGAAGCATGGCCTTTGATGTCCCACCAACAAGTCCTGGTGACACTGCACCTCACAGAGCAGAGGGAGAAGGGCTGGTGCTTCTCTCCTGGCTGATAGCTACTGTGAGCAACGAGAATGAGTTGTTCCAGGACCTCTGGTGCATGTAAAGCGTCATGTCTCCAAGGATATCTTTCCTTGGCTGCAGATTTGGTGTTTAAGGAGGTAAAAAATCCACCTGGAGCTTTTGCCAGGTGTCCCATGAAGACTCATTTTGATGTGGATTGTCTGGTGTTTTGACTCACAGGACACAAAATGGTCTCTACTTCAGACTCTAAGGGAGATACCCTTGGCTAAAGAGCAACCTATTTCAGTGAAACTGGTTGACACCTCTATCAGACTGGGTTAAAATTCAGCATTGTGTTCAAAACATATTTGGGAGTGGAAGAGGAGAGGACACTCCTACAAAGCATGGCAATGTAAGCTTCTAACAGGAAACCAAACCAGAATGCAATCTCATTTTAATTCACTTTGAAAACAGTTGAAATTTAGGACATGCATAATTTTTCTAGAATGCTGTTTCTTCTGCAGCCTTATTACTTTCTATACTACTATTATTAGCAAATCTGTTAATTTGTGGGTTTATTTTCTTCCTGTTGTTGCTTTTTCCCTCTCTCAACATTTAAAAAAGTCTTCTTTCTTCTCCTCACCTCCTACCACTGCCCCCACTTGCCATTATTCAATAAGGTCAGGTGCTTTTAGAACTAATTGCATCTAATTATCTACAAAATAATTAACATTTCTAATATAAGCTGCATGTGTTGGTTTTCATTGGGGTGCAGGAGAGCAACAAGGCAAACAGTTTGGCAATTAAAGCTCCATTATTATGTTCTCCCCTTTACATTCTCTGTTTGATAAATCCTTCTCTGCAGAAATGCATAGACCAGGCCTCATTTGAGATGAACATTGTCAAGTGCTCAAGACTAGTTTTTCATCTGTTTTGCACTCTTGACAAAGTGGGGGTGGGGGAGCAGGGAGTGAAGAAAAATTAGGGAGAGTAGTAATATAAAAAAGATTCTTTTTTCTTGCAACCTGCTTGCCAGATGGCCTGCCAGACACAGAGAACAGGCAGAGAGAGACCATTGTTATATCTTCTTGTAAATCAGAACTCAAAAATATGTAGTCTGTGAAGTATGTGTATAAGAGATGCCATTTTGGTTACTAGGGACTGAAACAAGAGCTACCAGAAATACAAGCAGGAAAGGCTTCAGCATGCATTGCCATGACATGTGGCTCTCAAATCCTAAAAAGAAAACTCCTGCTAAGTCTGTAGCAAGTGGAAGGTGCCGATATTGTCTCTCCTATTCTGAGACTGCAAGAGACCCACATGCCATTGTATAGCTTGCAAGGCAGTTGCAATGTTGTGAAGAGGGATGGGGTGCAGGAAGGTTTTGCTTTTAGGCAGAGCTGTTAACTGGCTTAGGAAACCATGTATATCAGTGAAGGCGTAGTAGTTTACATGTGCGTGTTAAATACCTTTCAGTTCATGCCTGAGCTGAGCTACCCTTGCAGAACATGATGGCCTTTCTTGTTCCTCCGCTTGCCCCCAGTCCTTTAAAGGTGCTTGGGTTCTCTGCAAAGCCCCCGCTCAGGAGGCAATTGGCCTGCAAACAGCAAACCCTACATTCCCTATCTTGATAAGTCCGTATCATCGTGTATTCCCCTTTGACCTGAAGGCTTTGTCCCTTCAGCCATAAACTGCAAAGTCAACAATTGCATGAGGAAGTAAGGACAGAGAGGAAATCAAGAGACTCACTGAATTTCAGCTTTAGAAAGGGATTTAGATGCCTGGAGGTATTTGTAAGCTATGTGATTATGGCCCTTGGAATCCCAGCTTCCAAATAAATCTTACCTCCACTTTGGAAAAGGCAAGTCCCACTGAAGAGAGGTTTATGGTGTTTAAATAAAAGTGCTGAGCAGAAAACTGTCTTGAGGCAGCCTAAAGAAGGCATCAGCCAAGGGCGTTGCATGAAATTCATTCTGTCTGCAAGTATTTTAGTGAGTTGTGGCCTAACTCTCATTCTAGGGTAGTAGAGCATGAAGAGTAGGAAAATGGGGACACTCATGAGAAAAAGAACATTTCTTTTTTTTCCCTGATACCTAAAGAAAAAAACAACATGAGGGGAAGCAAAACCGATAGCTCGCTAAGAGGTTAACAGGAAGGTGAGAGGAGAGCAGATGTATTGGTTGAAGAGCCCACTGTCCCCTACAAATCCCAGCTGCTCACTGTCTTCTTTCTCTCTAGTTCCTGAGCAGTAAAAGTTAACACAGTAAAAATCAGCAGCTGAGACTTTTTTGCAAGGCAACAGCACTGAGCAGAATTCCTCCCTCCATATTTTATAATTTATCTGAAGGCTACAGACATCTGTTCAGATGGCCAAGGGAAAAAAAAGCATGAGGGATTTGGGCTAAATTCAGCACCACTTAGGAAAGATGCACCTGGCCTGCCATTTGTTATGTTCTGTCCTCTCTGCTTTATGATTTATATTTTATAAATCCTTTCCATTGTGGCTCCCCCCCCCTTCCCTCCTTCTGTTCGAGTTTGATCAGATTGTAAAGGTTCAAAGTGTACTACTGTTACTTTAATTAAAGTTATTTCCCTCTGCCCTCCCTGTTAGAACAGATGTATTGGAAATCCCCAGGCACCTCCTCTCTGGGCAAAATTGGACACAAAAACGTAAAACTGCATTAAGACAAATTCACTGTGCTAATTGCTTTTCTCTATGCAGCAGGGATATGCGGGAGAGGTGTTTCTCTGTGCTAGCAAGTCTATTTTACCCTCTACAATGAGTTTGTTGTGGCTACCTTCTCACACTATCTTGCCACTTGCCAAAAAGGCTCAAGATAATAAAAGCTGCAAGACACATCTGAGATGATTTGATACCTTTACTGCCTCTCCCACCTACATCCCATGTCACTGGCTGGTTCACTGAATTTACAGTTCCATTCATCACGTGCAGTATGAAGTCATGAGATTAGGCAGGAAAATACATTTCTATCATTATGCTCAACAGGAAAGTGTCAGCACTTGCATTTTAACCAGTTTGTGAGATAGCTAATTAGCCTATATGAGCCTGTCCTGGAGAGCATTTAGAGCTATATCTTTCTTGCTGTTGGACTTAGCTGCCCCTATAGCATCCCTCTCCTCCTCAACCTTGCTTAGTGGAGATTTATTCTCCATATGTTATTTATAATACCACATTCAGTCGTGATGCTGATTTCCTTCTCTTGCAGGTTCTTTAAAGCACTACAGATATTCTGCATGTGCCTTTCCAGTTGGCTCTAAAAGAATAGCTCTTACAGGAGGGAAAAACACGTCCTCTACAGAGGGTCATTTCATCCTGGCTAGAACATGTTGAAAGGCCTGAGCACAAACACCGACTGACCCAGACAGCAAAACAACTGTATGACTAGCAAAGATTACTTTAGCCATCAAAGCATCATTGACAGGCTGTGGAGAACAGCAAAGAGCTGCATGGCATGGAGTATAAAGCCTAGTTATGTGGAGGGGTTGAAATAGAAGTACAAGATCTTGGATTTCGTCCTTCCATGAAGACATATTGTGTATCCAGTGTCTGTACCGGCCTGCCCTGTAGCCTCGACTGTGCTCCCTGGGTGATATTACCAACCTGTGCACACTCACTGACTCTGCATCCATGCCAGACTGTGTGTTACTGAAACCTCAAAAATGCCCAACCCTAGCAGCAGTGTCCAACAAACACAGTGTTTTGTGTGTGAGTAGAGAAACTCCTGGTTCACAGACAGGTACCGCTCCAGAAAGGTACATCCTTTTTAGCATTGTTAGATCCCAGCGTCAAACTTCTCCTTAGCCCTGCACCTCGTTAGAAATGCAGAGCGGTGTGACTCTGTCTCCTCCCCCAGAAGCCTATGTGGTTTTATTATAAAAAAGGACAGCAGCATTAACAAAGACCTTTCTGCCTTCTCTGTACATTCTTTTCTAGAGATAGTTTTCCTCTCTGATTTTACATGGCATGCTGGGACTTACCATCTGTTTCAGAGAGCCCTCAGATAAGCAGAAAACAGGCCATGTCTTAGAGCAGAAGAGGAAATCTTTGAGCACCACACAGACTTCTGACAGAGCAAGGTTTTGGAGAACAATTTAATTTAACATTATAAACAGTTCTATCTCTCCCTGATTACTTCCCACAGAACAGGCAAGTTTTGCACTGTCAGTTCCCAATCCGAGCTCCTGCTCCCCAAAGGACAACAGAAGAAGTCTGTCACTCTTGGGAAAAGTCCCATTTCCCTCTACTTCCTGGGTTTTCTGATGGAAATACTCATTACAAACCAGTCTCCTACCTGTCTCTGTGCTGTATTCAGACAATCATTGAAACCTAGATTCCCAACCCTCCCAAAACACCCTTAGGCAGGACACCATTTCTTAAAGGTCCCAAAAATTTCAAGGTTGCATCTAAATCACTTTAAACTCTTCTAATTTTCTTATTAAAGGGAGATCAGACTGCACTTATCTGTGGTCCTGAAACCAAAGTCAGCATGACCAGCATTCAGCCTGTACCTTTGGAAATTTAAGGAAGTTTAGACTCTCCATCAAGCTTACGTATTTCATATTTAAAGCATCTGGAATTTCAAGCAAGCATCCAGGACAACACATAAAGCAATCATTTGTAATTGAGACTTATAAATTAATAATACTATTTAAATCTCAAAATCCAATAGCCTGAAGATGTCTGCTATATGTATGCATAAATATAGTGAAAAATCCAGTCATACATGGTACAAGAAACCCAACGGGAAATGGTAGTGAACAGGCAAGGCTAAGTACCACCTGATGGATAGACACTATAGTGGATTCCAACAGGAAGCAAGAAACATGCCTTTTAAAAGAACACAAAGACAGAGAATAAGAAGAAATATACTTTGGTGTGAAATTTTCATTAGAAATCCCTTGGGCTAAAATTGGTAAACATTTCAGTACTGTCAAAAATTTAATAACTATTCTGTGCTACACCAGTGACTCCAGGTCAATAAATCAGGCCACAAAATATGTTGGACATGGGTAGCTGCCTGTGTGCTATTTTTAAACCTGGAAAATATGTATAAGTAAATGTTGTGGTTTAACCCCAGCTGGCAACTAAGCACTACCCAGCCGCTCCATCACCCCCTCCCCGCCCAGGTTGGGATGGGACAGAGAATCAGAAAAGTAAAAGTGAGAAAACTTGTGGGTTGAGATAAAGACAGCTCAGTAAATAAAGCAAAAGCTGCATGCAGAAGCAGAGCAAAGCAAGGAATTCATCCACTGCTTCCTGTGGGCAAGCAGGTGTTCAACCAACTCCAGGGAAGCCGGACTCCATCACACATAATGGTTACTTGGGAAGACAAATGCCATAATTCCAAATGTCCCTCTATACCTTCTTCTTCCTCCCAAATATATACTGATCGTGATGTCATACGGTATAGTATATACCTTTAGTCAGTTGGGTTCAGCTGTCCTGGCTGTGTCCCCTCCTAACCTCTTGTGCACCTGGCAGGGTATGAGAAGCTGAAAAGTCCTTGACTACTTAGCAACAACTAAAATATCCGGGTGTTATCAACGTTATTGTCATTCTAAATCCAAAACACAGCACTATACCAGCTATTAATACAAAGAAGAAAATTAACTCTATCCCAGCAGAATCAGGGACAGCAAATTTTGACTTTCTGTTCAAGTCAATTGTCATTCTATAACAAGGGGAGCAGAGAAGGGCATACAGATGGGGGTATGTTTTGGAACAAGCACTGTTGACAGATCTACAGGATAACTGATGAGGTTTTGGAAAGCAGGTTGCATGGGATGCAAAGGACACCTTGTGCCTGTAAGGGTTGTGAGCACTGAGGCGTATGCTGACAAGGTTTGCACAGCTTGCTAGTGTGTACATTTGCCTTTCCACACTATACTGGAGGTGAGAAGAGCCTGAGCTGGCATGAAGATGCGCAGCTTAAACATGACACAAAGAAGAGTTAGTGATCGTATATTTGCTGGATGATGCTACAAGCTTTGGGCATTTCTGGGGCTTCACAAGCTAATTTAATAGTTGATTCTTAGGAATTTGCTTCTTGCATTTTTTTCTTCTTTGATTTTGTTTCATGCTTGGTCAGAGAAGGATACTTTTTTATTAAAGTAGAAACCAAACATAATGAATTGGAGTAATGAAGATATCTGGGGCTGTATTTGTTGGAAAGGGAAGTCCCAGTGGGAAGAAGAAGAAAATATTCTCTTGCACAAGTGTGGAGATCTTCAGACATCTGTCACCTCCTTAAGAAATAATTTGTCCCAAGAAAATGACTGTGTGCCTTATTCATTTTGTCTACCTGGCATTGTATAGTTGAAGGTCATACAGAATCATTGGAAACTGTGCTATCCATTTGAATGCAAGTAACACAAGAGTGACTGATGCTTCTGAAAAAGCCTGGCTCCCAAGGCTGAGAGAATATCTGCCTTGACAAAGACAAAACTCACAAGCTTGTGGAATTTTACCTGAATTCTCCGCTTTCTCATATGTCAGCCTCAGTAGCAGGTTTCAGCAGAGTTAGGAAATTCCTAATCTTTCTTCCTCGTGCATGTAGCTTGGGTTCCTGCAATGGATGATAGTATTATTAGCTTTCTGGTAACCGCTGATCTTTCTTCAGCCCAATTGCCCATTCTCACAAATTTTAACGGAAGGTAATATGTCTGGAGACTGCTATTGCTTTAATACCTGGCTGGATGTCACTGTTTACTGCAGGTGACAATCAACCCTGGCAGATGCTCTCTGTTAACCACCCCCCACCCCTGCTCACAAAGGAAAGGTAATAGGAGGAAAAGGGAGAGAGAGTTACAAATTGGAAAGTTAAAAATGTTTTACTACTGCTACTAATAAACAGAGAAAATAATGCAAAATATACAAAACCAACACTGAATTGGTAGCACAATGGTGGTCTGCAGTGGGACTGCTGCAGGGCAGGCACCCGAAAGTCCTGGGCTGGACTCCACAGTTAACTGGAACTGGATTCAGGGATGCACATCCTGGAACTAGATCTAGGATTACAAGCAGTATTGGCAGGGTGCTCTTCAGATGCTGGCCATGGTCAAAGAGAGTGAGACTCTCATGATCTCCCACTTTGATACTGTGTATAATGTGTACGGGATGAGATACTTGGTCAATTTTGGTCACCTGTTCTGTCTGCCCCTCCTTGCAAATGTGCCCCTCTCTCTTCTGGAATGTGCAAAATTTATCAGTAGCCTTGGCTACCATAGCAATAAGTATAAACCTTGGCCTCTTCTGCTATACCGTTGCTACTGTTAACAGCTCCAGAGTGAACAGTGTCTGAAAAAAAAAACCAAACATGCAGCCAGTTTCAGAAAAGTGCAGTTAGAAGAACTTAGCTGAAAGGAAAATTCACTGAAAGAAAACTGGTCTTGTTTTAAACAAAATCAGGACACTGGAGTTGAACAAAAACTTTTCCAGTACTACTGATCTTGCCCAGAGATTCCCGAAGGGCAGTATGTGCCATTTTTGGGAGGGCCAACAATGATGGGCAGAGGTAGACCTTTTAATCCACCAAACTGAGCAGCCACTGGTGCTGATGACAAGAATCACAGCTCTCAAGGGCTCTCTCTTCCTTGGCACTGGTCCTTCCTGTCTTCCTTCCCCATGCTGAGGCGTGTAGACCACAAATTCGTAGCCATTGTGAAATTCAGTTTTTCTTACTCTGCTGAAAGCCACTTAGTTAACCCTTTGACTGTGTTCTATGCAAAGCACATTCCTTTACTATAGCCGAAGTGTGAGCATCCATCTGAATTAACATTGCAGAAGCTAGTCTTCTCAAAAACAGAGCATCCGCCTCCTGCTATCAACCATAAATAATCCCTGTGGAAGATGGTTTCCTTCTCAGAGTTCTTACAATGCCATGTGCACTTCAAACATTTCTCTTTTTAGTAATATCCAGTCATGATGCCTAGTCTCAGTCTTCAATGTGGGAAAGAACAGTTAGAACTCAAGAATTCAAGTCCAGAGGGTGCCATGTTTATCTAGAGAGGGTCACAAGAGAGACTTCACTAAAGAAAAAGAGACCAGCTTAGCTCCTTTGAGGACATTGATTTATAGTTATGCGATTTTTTTTCCCCACCAGAGTATCCACATCAACTGCACTATAATAAAAGAGGATGGGTCACCTACAGCTCTTTGGCCTCTCAAGATTTTGCAGCTATTTTGGGGATGCAGACTAGATATTGCTTCTACAGGCTGATTTTTTGAAAACACAACCTTTGTCCTTTTATAAGTGTGCATGCAAAGCTCTCCTGGAATTCGGATGGTCTGTACTTATTTTTTGACAAATTAGTGGGGAAAGGAGAATGTTAACTGTGACTCAAAAGTGAAAATCCTTTTGCTTCTTATGATACTGGGACTGCACATTCTTTGAGGCAGGGGACCACGCTTTTCTGGCATGTTTACACGTGATCACTCCATTACTTTTCTATGTCAAGTGCTACTGGTTTTGCAAACAGTAAGAATAGCAATGGAAATCAGTCCATTAGAAAACCATTTCTGTCCCAGTTAGAGAAAATGTTTTCTCTAGGTTGGCTTTCACTGAAGACAGATTTGGTTGTGATTTTCCAGGTGCTGCGATACAGTGTTACTTCACAGAGTTTCACCAGAGGCAATTATAGATGAACTAGTGAAACTAGGCTGCCTTTCAATCCGTTCATCAAAATGTCAGACCATCCCACACAGAGGAAGGAAAACCTATAAATATTGCAACTAGAGGGGCTATTCTGTTAGAAATATTATATGTGGCACTCTTGTCCAAGTCAGGAGTTACCTTACAAACAGCAACAGACTCACATTTGCACAGATGTGAGATAAAGAAGAGGAGAAAACAGCCTGATAGTTATTAAACATATAAATCCCCTTCTTGACTATAGGATTGATTTAGAATGACAAAGTATAAGAAATGTCTTCTTAAATGGTTTAACTTAGTCTGTGAGTTTGCAATTGTTTGCCTGGTAGCTCAGTTTGTATGGTGTGAGTCTCTCTGGTCTTGGAATGAATGACTGAATAATTTTAAAGCATGTTAAATTCAAATGGCCACATTTCTTTAAGGTGTTTTCTTGTTGTCTGAGAACTCTATATGCTGAACTTACAGATATTCTTGACCTTCACCAATATATTCAGTTTTGTAAGCCAACTGAATACTCACAAACAAATGTGTGAGTTGGCTCTACAGGCCATGGTACATTGGATTTGCATGGTACTCTTACTAATTTTCATTATTTTAATGTTGGTGCCTAATCAGCTCTGTTACATACTCCTTGAAACAAAGAATGCTTATCGCAGTGCATTTTATTAGACCTGTGGGAGCTCATTTGATCGTTGACTTTACGCCAGCTGTCGAGGCCAGAAGGGTTTGTATCAGAAGGTCAACAAGAAAACTTTGTAAAAAAACCCCAAAATCTGTGAGTCTTGCAGAAATCCTGTGGACATACATGGTTTGTACTGTTGTAGAGGGAGCTGAGGGAATCAGCTGATACTACATGAGGAGCAAAGGGAGTCTCATCTGTTTCTCTTGGATTTTCTTAGCAGAGAGGAAGTTGGACAGAAAGGAGCCACTTGGATTATTTAATCTAAATTGCATCCATCACTGGTAACCAGGCCATAATTCCCTTTTACAGACTGAGTGATCAAGTACCAGCTTTCTTAAGAGTTGAGGTTCTTCCTTTCCCTTCTCACATTGTTGGCTGAGGACCATCTTCTAAATCTGTTCCGTCTTGTACTGACATCTTTTAGATGAGGCAGAAGTAGCTTCCCTTCCTTCAGTGTTTGTCCACACAATATATTGCTAGACAGGCATCACATTCTCTCTCAGCCCCAAACAAGAGCTAAATAAGCCCAGCTTGATTCCTCTCTTATCCAGGGGAATGCTTCATTGTTCCCCTCATGTTTTAGCAATCTGTTTCTGTGCTTTTTCTGATTTAAATTAATCCATCCTTAGCACAGCTAACCAGAACTGGACACTCTGCCAAGCTACAGTCTTTGGTATTAAACTTACCTCAACAGATCTTGAGATCACAACTTTTTATTCAGTTCATGCTGGTGGGCTGTAGGCAGGCTACATTTGTCAGTCATCCACAAGACTTCACTCTTTTTGAACTGTTGACTTTAGTGTGCGACTTTTTATCTTACACTCTTCTTCTTGGTGATTTCAACTTTACAGGTTCTTTTTTGTCCACACTCACCTCTTTATTCTTTAAGTTTACTGATGCAATGCTTTCCCACCTTTCCTTTTATATATATCTACACAAAATAAGTCCCTCAGGACAAGCAGCAATAGGGAGCTATTAGGGTGACGACAAGAAAATCAAGAGAAAGAACCTCTGGGTCCTTTAAGAATCACAGAAGATCTATATCCTCCCCTGGAAGACAAATCAGAGCCAATTTGTTGGCTTTTGCTAACTCTCATTTGTTTCAACACATGATTTATCACCAGGGTCTCCTCTCACATCAAATGCTTTCCACGCTTGCTTATTTCTCCAGCCACTTCAGATTCAGCCAGCATCAATTCCAATATCTCAGGGAGGGCTTTGTTTGTGCAGGCTGACAATAAAATCTATATCTTTATTCACAGCATTTAGTGAATTCATAAATTGGGGTCGATGGCATCCTTAATGGTTGTTTCATCTCTGGGTCAGTTTTAAGCAGATCCTCAGAATACAGATGGATGCAAGCCCTAGGGGAGCCAAGACCCCTGTCACTGTGGTGGCATGGTAAAGAAGTGGCATGCAAATTAGTAAACTGGGCAAGGAAGTTGATCTCTAAGCAAATGGCGTATAAGTATCAATCCTGACTTTCTCCTACAAAGAAGTGGAAGGAAAAGAGGGCTCAGCAAGCCTCTCTCTCTCTGGGTTTTGCCCCATCAATGTGGAAGGTTGTGAGTTAAGTGGGGGATCAGACCAGGGTGGGGCTCAGAGGTGCAATCATTTTGAATTTCCTCAAACGGAGCAGACACAGATGTGATTTTAGTTATGAATTTTCTCTCTCTCCCCATGTCTGGAACATGGTAAAGTGTGCACCCTTTAGAAGGAAAGACTGAGATGATGAGTTTCTAGGGATCACAGCAGGGCACTGGAAGCCCATAGCTCACTTTGAGTGTTGTGTATCCTCTTCAAGACATGTAATGTGGGTGTGACTATGATGCTATGCAGCCAGTTCGGTTTGCCAGACTTCCCTAGGTCCCAAAGCATTTTGTGCTGGCTACTGGACTACTAGTGCTGCAGGGACAGCCCCCCTTCCACAGCTAACACTACAGAAGCTGTGGGTGCAACCACCCCCTGTCAAACTCCCTGACCACTTTCACACAGAGTTGCAAGTTCGGGGTGAAAAGAAAGAAAGGAACATAAGAGAAAAATAAATTATCCTAAGGAGTAAAGGCAGATAAAGATGTTTACAGTTGTATAACGACTCCTTGTGACTATTCTGACACGCTTCCTTCATGCTATTGATCTGATGGCCAATCTTATATTTCTTTGAAAAAAAATAATCAAACATAGCATTTCTGTGATTATTTTTTGAGGGAAAAAAGGGTGGAAAAGCAAAAGGCAATACAGGAAAACAGACAGTCACTCCTAAAGGAAAGATCTCTAGAAGGCAAGTGTCAGGCAAGCTTTCACTTTCCCCGCAGTTTTGAATTGAGAGAACAAACCCCTATGATGACATCACTAGTTTATCAGGCCTTTTCAGCTTGGGAGATGACAATGCACCAAACCACAGGCTACGAAAGTGTGCAAGGTACAAGGCAGTAAGTGAGGAATTTCTAGCAGGGTGTCATTAAGCACAGTCTCTGGTGCTGCCATCCAGTGAGACCTGGACAGGCTGGAGAGTTGGGCAGGGAAAAATGTAATGAAATATAACAAGGGAAAATGTAGAGTCTTACATCTCGGTAGGAACAACTCCAGGTTCCAGTATAAGTTGGGGAACAACCTGTTAGAGAGCAGTTGTAGGGGAAAGGGACGTGGGGGTCCTGGTGGACAGCAGAGTGATCATGAGCCAGCACTGTGCCCTTGTGGCCAGGAAGGCCAATGGCATACTGGGGGGGATTAGAAGGGGGGTGGTTAGTAGGTCGAGAGAGGTTCTCCCTCCCCTCTACTCTGCCCTGGTGAGACTACATCTGGAATATTGTGTCCAGTTCCGGGCCCCTCAGTTCCAGAAGGACAGGGAACTGCTGGAGAGAATCCAGCGCCGAGCCACAAAGATGATTAAGGGAGTGGAGCATCTCCCTTATGAGGAAAGGCTGAGGGAGCTGGGTCTCTTTAGCTTGGAGAAGAGGAGACTGAGGGGTGACCTCATTAATGTTTACAGATATCTAAAGGGTGAGTGTCACGAGGATGGAGCCAGGCTCTTCTTGGTGACAACCAATGGTAGGACGAGGGGTAATGGTTACAAACTGGAACACAAAAGGTTCCACTTAAATTTGAGAAGAAACTTCTTCTCAGTGAGGGCGACAGAACACTGGAACAGGCTGCCCAGGGAGGTTGTGGAGTCTCCTACTCTGGAGGCATTCAAGACCTGCCTGGTCGCCTTCCTGTGTAACCTCATCTAGGTGTTCCTGCTCCAACAGAGGGATTGGACTAGATGATCTTTCCAGGTCCCTTCCAATCCCTAACATTCTGTGATTCTGTGTGGTGTACCACAACTGCTGAGCCACCCCACTGTTCTCTCTAGGCCACTGTTCCCACATTTGACCACTATCATTCACTATTATTTTTTTTTTTCTCACAGTGTCTTATCAGAATATTCTTTGTTGCCTTACAAATGCTGAATAGAGAGGAAAAATCTCCCTTGACCTGCAGGCTACACTCTTGCTAATGCAGTCCATTGTCAGGTTGGCCTTTTCAACAAGGAGACACAACTGACTTGTGCTCAACTTGTCCACTGAGATACCCACAATGTGCTTCTTACAGCAGAACTGGATTTATCAGAGAAACCAGAAACTTGTAGCATTTGGGCTACCCTTCTCTGTGAAGTGAACATGGAAATGTTAAGTAGGCGATAAGCACCTCTTTCAAGTATGCCCCATGGATTTGAACCCAGGGCCTCCAAAAGGGAGGAGCTGCTGTGTTCTTCTGCATGCCACGAGGAAATCTTTCAAGAAACTTTGTTATGTTGCTCTGCTTACAGATCCCCAGGATTTATAGCTTTACATGCTTTTATGCAGAGGGAAAGAAAAGGAAGCATCATTAGCATATTTTTAAAGACATTGGAGTGCTTTTTCATCTCCATTACTGAGAAATTGAGTCATCTTTAGTCTATATAAATTGTGTCTCTGAGAGCTTTTGTTCAAATGATATTTGCTACTTAACAAAATTTGATTTAGTGAGGGGTATGCATAGAAGAGATGGAAGGGAAATATTAGCATTTCATTGGAAATTGTAATACAGATATTAAATGGCTCCAAAACCCAGACAACTTGGCACTTTTATTAGCTTAGCACCTAGTCATTTAATGTTTTTTTTCTACTACTGCTCCTTCTTTTCCTGCTTTTTTTATTACTCTAGCTCTACACATCCCACCCATTTTCTCATGTGCAGGATCTCTAAATGGTATGATCCACGATTTTTCCACAGTACATATATTGGATTTATAGACAATGCAATGTCTACAAAAAAGTGAAAGACGAATAGCAGTGACTACCTTCAAGCAGAAAGCAGATGAGCCTTTCTCACATGGTGGTAGTAGGATGGTGTGCACCATACTGATGAGATGTGAGACTGTCACTGAGTCCCTGTCAGAAAACTCCGTTACTTGCTCGTCTACTTTTAGACCTTCATTTGGTCCTGTCAGTCCCAGCTTGCAGTAAGGACCCCAGCTGAAGGCCCCTTTTCATCTTCATGGGTCAGAAGGGTCACCCAAGAGCACCTCTCCTTTGCAAAAAGCACAATGAATTGCGCAGCAGAAGGTGATTTGTTCGAAGGAGTTTGGGAGTGTTACTAAAATAATGTGTTCTGATCATTGCTTCAGTCTTGGTGTCCATAAATTGTTTTTAGTCTGAAAGATAATAAAAATATGGGGTTTTGTACAACAAAGCAGCAATATCAGCCCAATACCAATAGGGAACAGGTTGATAGATCACACATCCATATGAGACTATTACAAGTCACTAAGTCTGACATCTGATCAGAGATATGGAACTTCTCTGAGCAATTCTAGCTTGAACTGAGGAAAAAAGATGATCTTTACTTAAAGGTTGCCGGAAGTGAAGAAATTACGATCTGCCTTGGTCACTGCTCCCAGCTGATAACAATCTTCAAACTACCATCTTATTTTCAAGCTGAATGTATCCACTCTCTGCTTCCCAGACATCAGGACCTGGTATTTCTGTGTGCAATGTGGTGAGAAGTCTCTGCTGGAATTTCCTCTTTCTCTCAAAACCAAACCCATTGCTTCTCTGTTTCGAGCTTCTAGGAAGAAAAACGTTGTTTGGCTCAAACAAAGAAAGCCCTCTGCTCTTCAGTTGTCCTTTTTGAATTATTTCATGCTGGTCTGCCTGGACTCAAGATAAATCCTCCATTGACTGTGCCCCTGATTCGTTGATCTTTACAACAGGCTCACCCAGGACCTGTTGCTGTCACTGGTAAGCAGTCACACAGCCAAATAACATGTGTACACCATTGATGAAACTCAACTCAGTAACTACTCCTCAGGGAGCCAGTGATTCAGCGTTTGATATGATGGAGAGGGATATTCCACTTGCAAATGGTTTCCAACTGTTCATTTAAATGTGTATGCTAAACACTACTAAAACCAAAAGGATGCTGAAATGTAAAAGCCAAACAAGAAAAAACCAAAAAAGTACTGGTAAAAAAAAAAAAAAGGTGGCCATCAAATAAAAAAGAATCGGGACTATTTGTACACATTCTTTGCAAAAGTGCTGCTTCTCTAAGAAGGCAAAAAAAAATAAAACACGCACACACAATATGAAGAAGTCTGAAGGAAAGAGTTAACAGGTTCATATCAGTTCTCCAGTGCTGTATATTTCTCCATATCACTCACTATCACTGTATTTACACCTCCCACACAACCTTTCCTTTACCTCTTGTTTTTTTTTTCTGTAATGGAAATACGCTACTGGATTTCTACTGCTGACTTTATACATTGTTTATTAAGTGTGTAGAACATATTTTGAAAGAAACATGTCCCAGGGTACTTCAAGTTATGTCAGACTGTGATAGGTTTTCTCATAGTGTGCTAAGCTGGTGAAGCAGAAGGATTTGCTTATGGTGAGGACTAAAATGATTGATCTGTTTGGTGGCTTGTAAACGTGTTGATTATAGGGTGTCAGAGGCTTACATAGGTAAATGGGCAACTTTCTAGTTAGTATTTCACTGTATGGTATAGTAGCTAGCATAAGCAACAAGGATATTTTTAGCATGTACTATAATTTATGTTTGACCTCTAGCACATTAGAATCCCCCATTTCCTGTTTAAGAGATCTATTTCTAATCACCTAGCATGACACTTTTCTGACATCCATACACCTTTTAGAAGAAAATTTGAGAATTAATACATGATAATTCTACTTCTGTGGTGCAATAAAAATCACACTGGAAAGAAGACATTTTTAAGGCATTATGAAATGAAGGTAATTAACCCTTAACCACTTTCCACTTAACTAATTAACTGCATACCCCTAAAGTATTTATAAAAGAAATATGGTGGAGCCTCTGATGACTTGCTGACTTCAAATCACACTCAAAAGCCTTTCTAAGAAGTACCCTCCAGATAATCAAGTCACTATGGACTTGCTGTAGGAATTACAAGGAGAAATTTTATAGTTAAGTAAAAGATTAGAAGATCAAATAACATTATTTGTAATATTATCTTTCAGAGCTTTCACAGACTCAAAAAACTTCTTTCTTCAGCTCTCCAAGCACTTAAAAATTAATACATTAAACTTAATTATGGACACATCACCCTCCCCTTTCTCAGCTGGGTAAACTGAGGCACAGTGAAGTTGCTGGGCTGGTATTTTTAGAAGTGGGTTGGAATGCTGGGTGCCATCTCTTTGGGGTGCTCAGCCTTTTATGCACAAAGGAGGACTAGACATCTCATAGTAACCTGCCTGAGCTCCCGTGCTCCACCTTGCTGTGGAATAATACAGGATAGCAAGAGACTGGCATCCCCACATCATCCTTTTCCCTTTTGTTCTTATCCTGCTGTGATACATAGAGGTTAGCACATTGCTCCATGTGTTGGCAACTATGGTTCCAGATGACTGAGTGGATCTCCCACTGTGCTTCTCAGCCTCCTGAAAAGAGAGACTCTGTGTTCAATGGGTGGATCGAAAGTCCACCTGTTAGACTGAGGAAGGCCAGAGAGAGTCATGAAAGTAGGAGTGAATTGCGAAGTGCCAAATATATTGCTTCTGCCATCAAGATCTAAGGCAATCTTCCCATTCTCCCCCTGCCTTTTACCCAACAGCAATCTACACATCCATAACACATCATGCTGTGACAATCATTAACCACCAACTTCTCAAAACACATTAAAAAGAAATAACATGGTAACCTGGAGCCCTGTTGGTTCCCATGCTTTGGCCTCTTAGCCAGTCCCCAAGCACAGACAGACATAGGCTGCCTGGATAATATTTTTGGACTTCTCCCCTGAGTAGCTGTTCTAGCCAAGTTTTCTAATCAGTGATCAGTGATCAGTGATCACCAGACCAGCAAATGGGACATAGGCACCCTGCAGCAGATGGCAGTGACTGTACTCAAGCATGACAGCTCTTTGAATGCAGGACCAGCTGCAGAGGAAAGCAGACTGTTCAGGCCACTTAAATACACAGAGAGCACCTCCCTCTGCTCTGATCCTCATGTGGAAAGAATTTTGCTACCTGCTAAGACATGTGAACATCCTACTGAAGGTCGGGAGCATTCTTTGCTGTATGCTAGAAATGTGTCTGGAAAGCAGAAGAGTTTCTCTGGCTTCTGCTTTCTGGGACTCCGTAGATGGCCTTTCAGTTGGGTGAATCTATAGTGCCTGGCATATGTGAGCAGGAAAAATGGGAAGCCTAGCCTGCATAGCACTGTGATTCTAGAGGAAACACAATCCTTTGAAGAACCCTGAAGATTTGAAAACTGTCAAAGACCATTTATGTGCTTTACAGTTGCTTATTTGCCCATATATCTTGCTTCCAAAACCTCCTGGAAATTCCCAAGAACTATCTTCAGCATTTGCTTCCACATTTCTCTGAAGGGGGTAAATGAGCTCACTGCTAAGGGAACTGTTCTTTATCACTAAATTACGACATTTAGAGAATCATCCAGCCCCACTGCATCTAATCATACTCTTCTTGAATGCGGTAGATAATTCCTCCTCTGCTAGTACTTAATAGCTGTGAGTATATAGGAAGCATATTTTTTGTTTGATTTTTATAATGGGTAGCAGCTTCAGCTAGGGGCTAGAGCCCCATTATGCAGGGATTTGTAAAAACAGCATTCACAGTAAGCTCATAGATGGTTCCCGTATCTCTCAGGCATTTGGCATGTTATTCTATAAGTGGAGGAGGGTTTGAAGGCAGATCAAATTAATCTACTTTATAATTCACACCTTTAGATATTTTTGATTAACTCCCATAATAAGGTAGTTCCAGAGCATCCCCATGGAAACAGACTCTAAAGCGACTTGTCTGCATCCACCTCATAAGAAGATGTCCAGAATGGTAGCCAGTATTCCCAGTATGTTCTCAGCAGTACTTCAGAGGGGGCTGCTAGTTCTGTCCTGTGACACAGCATCTCCATTTGTGCTGCCCAGTGTTTATACAGGTCTTTTCTGACATTAACAAATGAGATATGAGTTTGTATTACAAAGATTTGTGCAAATTTCATGAGTATGCTGTCCTAAATTGAGAGAACCTCACCCCTTCTCATACCTACTTGAAACTGAAGGTCTGTAAGTGCACTGTATACCCACATTATTTAAACCAATATGTTGAGAATTTGCCATTAACCTTTGCTTTCAGCTCCAGCATTGCTCTTTCCCCAATCTATTGGGATCAGTTTTGTGCATGAGCTTTCCAAAAGCACTTTAACACACTTTATAAAAAAGCAAGAACACTTGGTGTGGTTCACCTCCTTATGGGCCTGAACTCATTGTGACAAGGAAACTGGCAAGTCAGTCTAGGTGGGGTGCTTACAGCATAACATTTGGGAACCCTGGAGGGATCAGGTGGAATTGTGGAGAAATGTCAGGAACCTGCAATAGCCCTACACTTTGCATATTGCCAGGTGAAAAGGAAGGCCCAGGGAATGCTGGCTTCGTTGAAGATGAGTGTGAGGTAGAAGGTGAGTCAGGCCTGGTATTACCTTGCTGAAACCTTATAAGACAGTAAATAGACCAGAGAGGCATGTCTTCTACTTGGAATTCAGTCTCTGCCTTCAAAGAGCTCAGTTAAAAAAAAAAAAAAAAGTATATGTCTGCCTCATAAAGCACCTTCTATGACAGACACACCATCTATGGAGGAAATTATTAGGACCCACTGCAACAGAAGCAATCATCTACCTGCAAAAGAGGAACATAATACAAAACAGACTGAGAGTCCCTGCTCTAGAATTAACTGAATTGGATATAAAGGTTGTTTTGTTTTGTTTTGTTTTGTCTGCATATCTACACAAAGCATTCACTGTTTTTTGTGTTTTATCTATGTTATATGTAGCTGTAGTGTGCTATTCAAAGATAGATTAGGTTAAACTTCTCCTCCTCCCAAGTGGCCATTCCCAAGGTTAAGGGAATTGAATATAAGATTTACTGCTCACATTTAGACCATAGTTTTAACTTCTGTTCTAGCAATAACAGAGAACAATTCAATTGGAGAACTGAAACACCTTTATTGCAGAGAGACATATTTCCATTTTAGAGAGAAAAGAAGTCTTCAAAAATAACTTCTCTAACTAAGCTCGTTGGTCCACATTTAAAGTAGACAGTCAAAAGAATTGTAGACTGCTATAACATTGTTATTATCAGAGTATGTAAGTAACAATAGTATGTAAGAGCTCAAGTTGTGCCTACAATGCTGTTCCACTAGATACTACAAAAACAACCAATGGAGATGCTCTCTTTCTAAAACACACACTTTAGTGGCTTTCTCTGATGGAGTGCCTAGTTAATTATTTGGGACACCTCAAAATTACTTGATCAGTCTCTTAAGCTAGAGTAAATTTAGTGGTTTAATATTGCGTTACTACCCTAGATCTTGTCCCATCATGAAGACCTAGACCCAGACTCCTTCTGCTTCCACCAGGAGGAATAAGGAGATGATCTATATTCTTAGCAGAACATCTAGCTACTTATCAAAACTGGGACGATACCAAATAAATGAAAAAGCAAAGCCATCAGCCACTGTCTTATCTCAGTTATAAAATTGCTTTTGAAATTTGCATTTCTGGTCTTCCAGAAGTACTTTGGTAGTAGAGAGGAAAGAAGAAGAATGCAGCTGGAATGTCCATCTTAACAACTCTCAGGCCTTGGGAAAATGTTTTCATTTGACTCTGAAATACATTTCATTATTTCCTTTAAAACTGCCTTTAACAATACATTTCTACTAATCCTGTAACAGGGTTCCAGTTGTAACCCAGGGTCCTTGTATCTTGCCCTTTTGGAAAACTACTCTGTTAAATATTTACTTCTAAACAGTTGACATTTCTTTTAGCTTTTTCTCATCAAACTACCCCTGTGTTATCCTCCTTGTTTATGCTTTACAGAAATAGTATGCACAATTTTTCCTAGCTTGCTTGTTTGATGCCTAGGTCACTTTTGCTGTCAGAATCTATTTATTGAATAAAACTGATTTTTTCCCTTCTCAAGATACAGTGAAAAATGTGCAAGTGCTCCCAGTACAGGGATGCTGGTTACTAGGAAACACAGTCTCCAGAGAGCAGAGTAGAAGCACAAGCCTTGGACTACAAAGATATATTTTGAGGAGGATCCTACAATAAGGTTTGGAATTAAAATAACAGTAATCTAAAAAAATGCCTTTGCTGAAGGGCAAATTTAAAGGTGGAAATTGGTATCTGTAGAAGTCTTACAACAGTCTTCTCCTCTTCTCCTAAGAAGATGTTTTATGTAATGGTCGAAACTTTGTGGGTTTCTCTCAGTAAAGAATTTGAAAACACTCTTGAGTAGAAGAATAAAAAGATACAGGGATTCCACTGAGATTTTTTCTGTTTCTTGGCAGGAAAAACTCTGCTGCTTAGCTCTGTGCACAGCCATGACACATATGAGACACCTTTTTCTACACAGGCTTGTGCTGGTTAATACCTTCAAACTTAAGTGGTGAATGGGTGCTTGAATATGGCTTTGGAATATGAACTTTGTCAATATTTGTGATTTTCTTAATGATTGTCAGCAAATTGGCAAAATAAGACCACTACGATAGAGTTAAAACAAACAAACAAAAAACCAACAAACCAAAGAAAACAAAAACAACTCAAAAAAGAAACCCCATCCAAGAATGGTGACAGTATTCTGTATGATTTGTCTAATGCTTGCATTTTATGCCCACTCAAAAATGGGAGTATAAGTCGGGTGGAGCCTTCTGGGAGGAGAGATAAGACTTCTCGGGGAAGAGATGCTCTAGTCTGGGGCATGTGGCAAAAAATGTAAGTAAGGATCATAGGAAAGAATTCATGGAGAGACAGTGAGACAGATGAGAGGAACATGGGAAAGACCCACAGCCGGGCCTTAGACACGATGGAAAGGCACACTTCCTAGGTACCAGAAAATACTGCAGAATCAATTGTAAATCCAGAAGTAATTGTGAAGATTGAAACCAAATATTGAAGCGAGGGCCTGACTGCAAAACCACAGTGGTCAGGGGGACAGTTGTGTATAAACATTATTTCTAGACTGTTTTTCCTAGTCACCAAGTTAACAACTGAACTGTATTAATTAACAACTTAATAAAATCCAGCTGCTTTAAGTTAGAAAGATTTTTGGTCTTCTTTGGGAACTTAAAAGAAGTTCTGGGTACAGTTGCACCTGCCCGACTAGGAGACCTGTTGCAATTATGCATTTGTGATAGATTATCCAAAGCTTTACCCAGATGGCTCCCTGGCTCTCCGATGAGAAAGCCCACAACACCCAGTGCGTTATATTGGCTGAAATTCCTTGATGTGGCCTGAAAAATATTCAAAGTAGGAAATGATCCAGCCCGGAGTCACTAAAGACAAACTTAATCCAAAAAATTTACAGTGCTGGAGCAAGGCCCAAAGTGTTGATGTTCCTGTATGACTTCTTTAGATTGACATGTTTTAGAAAGAGAGTTGCAGGGGAAAGTCTTCTCTTTTAGCCTCTTGCAGATTCAACCATCTGTCACCAAACAGCGTGGTTCATGTCGCAAGGAGATTTGAATTGAACAAAGAGGCCCACGTTCAAATGGCATGGGTGTCATCAGAGTAATTTGCAAATACCTCTTGGACCATTCCTAAAGAGACTTCCAGTTGATAACTTATTATGTCTGGTCTGCAAGGACCATGTAAGAAAGCACTGCCTCTGGCTATTTGTCTTAGAAGTAATTAGTGTGTATGGGATATTCTCATGTTCTGAAACACAGAGCAGAGGTAATGACAAGAGCCAGCTGGAGCCTGGCCCTACAAACTTGGTGCCAGGCAGTTTGAAACAAACACTAGTCTTTCCCACCCAGCAGTTTGCAGTGTTAAACACATCAAAGGCAGGCAGGCAGGCAGCCAGCCAGCCAGAAGCAGACTCATGGAGGTATATATAATATATATGTGATGTACTAGATACCAGAAGAGGAGGTAGTCTTAATCTTGACAAGTTGTTCTGAAGTGAACAGAAGAATAACAAGCTCTCCTACTCTTAGTTCCAAACAAATATGAAGAAGGTAGTGAAAAACAAGGAAGTAAAAAAATCTTTTATATCTGTCAACACCAAGATAAGAGTTCTGAAAATGTTCATGGCTTCTCTTGGGAATAGAGCTTCGGAACCTCTAGCCTAGGGAGGCCTCATACCCCTTAGTGCTTAGGAGACTGAAATACCTCTAGAAGGACAAGAGCTTCTCTTGGACTCTCAGCTTAAAGGAGGACTGGAGGAGTTGTGTAGGTCACAGGGAAGGTGTGTTTCTATGAAGGACTGAAGGTGGGTCATCCATCCCTATAAATATATATATATATAAAAGCCTCAGGAAAATTGTGGGACATCAGTAGATCAAGGAGGAGTATGCTTGGGTCTATTGTGGTACAGTTTTTTTCATGGATACTGACAAATGTGCTTTCTTGTTTTAGTCAAGGTAGCAAATTGTGCAGGAAACCTGAAGGATCTGCAGCTGACTAAAGAGTCCAGGAAATATAATGTCCCTAAGAGGAAGGTTCATGAACACAGACAGATAATAATTTAGTGTCCCATGTGCTCATCTCCTGGGGTATCCAAGAAAATGACCTTAGTACATACTCAAAACTGAAAAGCTACAGAAGCATGCAATCATCTTGCT
Organism: Patagioenas fasciata; assembly: GCF_037038585.1. NCBI lineage: Eukaryota > Metazoa > Chordata > Aves > Columbiformes > Columbidae > Patagioenas > Patagioenas fasciata. The sequence continues at coordinate 158,268,594 of NC_092520.1, read as the reverse complement.
AAATTCCAGCTTTGATATTAAAAGGGAAGGGCTTCTTTCCTAAGCTTTCAGTCTGGTACTTCATTCATTCATTTCCAAGCTTGAATTTGAAGGTGAAGACTACCAATTTGGAGAGAGCAGCGTCATTTCATTTGAATTTTGCTGATTACTTGACCCTGACCCTGCTAAATAGCTCTGGGAATAATAAATCAAGAAAACAACATAGCAGAATAATTTCTAAAACCCTTCTGTCTATGGATCCAAAGCAAGAATTGCCATATTTTACATCAACTCATTCACAGCAAACAGCTGTGAAAACTGGGTGAGTACAACTAAAAGCACTCAGCGTGGTCAATGTTACTTAAGCGTGAGAACTGCCTAGGAGTGGTGTCTGATCTGTGATTTAGACAACAAAATCAGGTTGTGCTTATTAGTGGACACTTGGTTTATTAGAACTGGAAAAGCTTATTTTAGATAACTATGGAAGGCTGAACTGCTCCCCGTACCCATTAGATTCTTGTACCTGTCAGGACACATAAATGTGAAAGAGAAATCTTCCTAGGTGCTAAAATACAAAGGGAGATCAAGGGATGGCTCTACCAGCTTGCACTTGTGACAGCTTACTGCAGTCAACTGCCATGGACAGTGGCCTTTGAGCATCATGTTGGCTGGTCACTGTGAAGGCCTGGCATTTGCATGGTGTTGTGGGTGGACCCTGGCCAGCAGCTAAGCACTCATTCAGCCACTCACTTACTGCTCATGCTTCCTGTGGGACTGAGAGAAACTAGAAAGAAGTTGACAAGGCTTGTGGATCAAGATAAAGATAGTTTAATAGGTGAAGCAAAGGTGTGTGCGCAAGCAAAGCAAAGGAGGAATTTATTCACTACATCCTATCAACAAACAGATGTTTAGCTGCCTATTGTAAAGCAAGGCCTCTGCATGCTAGCAGTTACTTTGGAGAATGAACTCCCTACAAACATTCTCCACTTCCCCCTCTTCTCCTTGAGAATTTACTGCTCAGCATAGCATGATGTGGTATGGAATATTCCCTTGGTCAGTTTTGGTCAGACGTCCCACTTGTGTCCCTTCCCAATTTATTGCCCACCCCAGGTTACTTGCTGCAGGGGGCAGAGTGGGAAAAAGAAAAATCCTTGGTGTTGTGCAAGCACTGCAGCAATAGCTAAACATTGCTGTCTTATCAACACTGTTTTAATCACAAATCCAAAATGCAACACCATACAGGTTGCTATCAAGAATGTTAACTTCATACCAGCCAGACCCAGTACACATGGACTCATAAGATGGTACTGAGCAGGGGAAATAAGGAGAGAACAACAGAAATTACAGCTGTTAATAGGAGCTAGTGAGGGGCAAAGTCTTAACATCTTCCATCCTATACCAGACTTTATAGTGCTAGGCCCAGTAGAGCATACTGAGTGATACTTACATACAGGATACATACTTCAGGCCTTGCAGCTGGAATAACACCACATTCAACCAGTGCAACAAGCTACACAATCAGGGATGTAGAGTAGGACATCCTGAAAAAAAGTCCATTAGTAACCACTGTATTAACTGTAGTAAGTGGGTGCTCAAACGACTGCATGTGGCATTCTAATTTTGTGCTTGCTGCTATGCTAGGAGGAAATTTCTAGATCATGGACAAGAAAGCACAGCAGATATAATCCAGCAGAGTTTAAGATCTGCTCATTTGCTGGAGATTCTTGCCCAGAGATACAATTTACTGGTTCTGCAGATCTTTCCCCTATCTTCACCAGTTAGGACGAGATGATATTCTGTGAGTCTTGTGTTAGTGATAGCATCAAGAAGTTTAAAAAGCCTGATAAATTAGTCTTAATGATATTAAGATCCAATGATTGACTTAGCAGCTCAATATGAGAACAAATCCAGTGCAGGAGAAGTTTGGAAATTGTGAGAATTTAATACCAAAGTCTTATCAACCTTGTCAGTCACCTGCTTTGTCCTCCCAGGAGGAATCAGAGTAAGGTGGCATGAATCCAAGAACAAACTACTTTTGAAACTTTGTCCTAGACAAGGACACGTTGCCAGATTGTTCACCTGGAGGTGTCTGCTGTAGTGCACAGACATTTGACATGTCCTCAAGTGTGGAAAAAGATTATGCATAATATTTTTTCTAATGAACTAACTTCTTTGTCTTTTATTTTTGTTTTTCCTACTTCCCTTAGCTTTTCTGCGTCCAAGCTACCTACATCTTTATTGCTTTTCCACCTTCTTTGCATGGGATAATTTTGCTGCTTAAATAGACTGACAAAAAGTCTACCAGAAGTTGCTAGTTTTGGTGGATAGACCATGAGGAAATTTCTTCTTACAGTCCCACTGAAAGTTTCTCAAATGGAGTTTATGAATAGCTTGACTAACTCCCTCAACAGTATGTTAAAGAGGTTCACAAGTATCCTCTCCATCAGCCATCTGTGGAACATGAAGTGGCTTCTCCCCCTTGGGTTTATCCTTCATGCACCAGCAAAATATTGGCTTAGTTCTTTAAATCCAACCTTTTTCCCCTACGCTGTGTTTTTTTTTTTTTTCCCCTATGTGCCCGAAATGTTCTCAAGAAAACCCCACAGAGCCTCAAAACCTAAGACAGCTCCCTATCTGAGAGTTTTATCTAAGCTCCAGTCTTTATTGAATCAGGGTTATTTAATAATTAACCATACAAATTTGTAAGAAAAACTTTGATGAGCCTTGGAGAAGCCACTACTTGTCATTATGAGAAAAAACATTCTGGAAAAAAGACACCAAAGACTGCTTTCATTTAATTCAGAGAAGTTCAGAGGGAGCAGCCTTAACAAACTGGAAATAACCATAAAACCCAGGGGAACATTCTGATACAGAGATGCAAGTTAAGTGTAGTTAAGCCATCAATAAAGATTCAAGCTAGTTATGTGTGAACAAGGCTTGAGACCAAGAGAAACGCACCCATTTGGAGCAGCTGACAGGAACCTCTTTTTCTGAATGCACTGTGCTCCTCTTTTAAATTTTTAAAAGGTGCCTGGGCTGTTCGCTAGCTGAGTCACAGTAATTGTTCATGCATATTCCTGCCCTGTGGCAAATGAGAGTTAATGTGTGATCTCTCAGCCTTCACATATTGAGGCAAAGCTCAACTTATCTTTCATTAGCTGCAGGCTAACCATGCACGCAGACCATGGCAAGGGATCATCCGATGCTATTACCTTGTTCATGAGACTGAAAGCTTCCACTCAGGCACTTAAAAATAACAGCAAGCAGACAACTGTCAATAGCCATTAGTAACTACTTTTTCAGGGATAATGATGAGGTGAAGAAGTCATACATAACAGTAATAAAGTCTTAAGTGAGATTTGGATAAATCATCAAAAATGGATCAAAACTTCCTGTTTAAAAGTAAGCTGTCGACAGATAACTGAATCTACGAAACCCATTGTAAGTATCCAGATTTGGAAGTACTTTGGACTTTTGAAAAAGGTTTTTGATCTTTCCAGGTGGTGCCAAACCTCTCAAATAATAGATCAACACAATCCCCTCCTGTTCCCTTGGCACACATGCCGAGAAAAGGCAGAGGTTTCAAAACTGTTACTGAGGTGAATTATATGAGCTCCCAGTGACTCCAGGACAGGACAAGGGACTGGCCCTACGTCTCTCTCACAGGCTGATGAAACTGCATCATTAAACAGTGTTAGACTGAGCGTGCCCTGAAGATCCCTCTAAACAGAGCCTGGTGAGACCATTAGCAAACACCAGCTGAGTCTTTAAGTTGTACAATTACCCTCTCCTTCTGGGGAGCAGACATGGATGATGCTCTTCCAAGTAAGGTCCAATGCTATCTGATTGGTGTCCTGAGAAACTTTGACTTTTCCTAAGCAAGGCTTAAGGATATTTTGTATAAGGTCATCCTTGCAGAATAGCCCCTCTAAGCATTTACGCTGTTTCACTTGCTATGATGTTTCTGCTCCAGGGAAAGGGCATATTTTGGTGGGACAGTGCCGAGATAACAACTCTGAAGCTACTTCTCATTTTATACAAGGAGTTGTGGAATACAGCTTCCCTGTGCCTTGCTGATCACTGGGTATTGCAATAACCTTGTGACTGCTGCAGTATGAAAGAGCGGTTCTTTGAATTTACCCGTATGGGGACCTGTTCTCATACACTGTCTGATGTTTGAAGAAGAATCATAGAACCATAGAATAGTTTGGATTGGAAGGGATCATCAAAGGTTATCTAGTTCAAACCCCCTGCCATGAGCAGGGACATCTTCACCTAGATTAGGTTGCTCAGAGCCCTGTCCAGCCTGGCCTGGAATGTCTCCAGGGGTGGGGCATTGTCCACCAACCCTAGTATAATATCATCTCACTCATTTAAATCCTTTCCTAAAAACATCTACGTAAACAAGGGATCATCAGCTTCAATATTTCTTTTAGACTTGCAATAGCAAGTCATTCCTGTGTGCTTACTTATGACACTGATAATCTAAAGCAATTCATCTCTGTGAATTTCAGCTTTTCTCCAGACTTTATCACCAAAGATTGAGATCGACTGCATGAAGGCACTCAAAGAATACAATCAGTCCCCTTTCCTCAAGGACACCATAAAGCAACAGCCCAAACCACAATGGTTACGCTGTGAAAAATTACAAAGCAAAATCCATTCAAAGCTGCATATCTGATAAATGGAGCACGGCACAAACAGGTAGAAATTATTATTATTTTTTTTAACTGCTAAAGAGTAACCTTACAGATCAGCACAAGGCCAGTGAAGTCAGTGAAAATATGCTGATTTACACTGTCTGAGAAACCGGCCTTGGTGCAAACTTGACACATTCGTGAAACTTTTTAGTGCTAATACTATTTACGTATTAGGTAGTTCACCTACTCAATGCCAGTAAGCCCTGACCAGTATAACTAGTGGGCCTTTTATGCCACAGAAACACTTTTATGTCTGTGTTGTGGGGCAAAACTGGCCTGAAGGCAGACTATGAGTCTGGAGAATCCTTTAAACACATGAAAAAAGTTATGGGATTTCCAGCCTGCCAAGATTACCCTTGTCAGGGGATGGGGAAACAGCTGAGCCATCATTGTACCAGAGGATCCCTCAGCTGGTGGAAAAGACATCCACAAGAGTTTTGCTGAGTGACATGAAGACTGAGGAGACCTCCAAAGCAGATCCAAGCTACAGGAGTGCTTTTCATTCTCTGATGACAGAGGAAAGAGGGTTTCAAAAATACTGTAAAAGAGAGAAGGCTGCAGCTGCTTTAGTGCATCAGCAAGCCTTCCAGCTGGAGGGACAAGCCACACCAAGCAAGGGCATCTGCCCAGCAGCAATTAGGCAGAGTTTCACCTCTGAGACACCTCTGTGCTTCTGGAGGAGGGACTATGTTTAAAAAAGGCTGCAGCATCAGTTCTACATCAGTGCAGGACTCTCCGAATAAGGATAAACATCCATTAAAGGAAATTCAGGAATTTTCTGGAACAGACAAGAGGATCTGGGCCAAAGAGTATAGATTTACAAATAAAACTTCAGAGTAAAGTTAGTTTTTGGCAAGAGAAATGCGTCCCCCACCTTAGCTGTGTATTAATTAACCAGGTCTTTTACTTTAGGGAATAGAATGTTGCCCTTTGCTGTTTGCAGCACTTTCTGCTAACCCAGTCTCTTTGTATACCCTGAACCTGTTGAGCAACCAAAGCTTTAAATTGACTGCTAATTTTGTATTGGGTCAAATTAATTTTGAAACCAGATTAATTAAAGCAGATGAAGGTTTGTTTATCCATTATTCATGAAGCTCATTGGAACAGGAGAGAGTGCATTAGCTTTATTTAGGATATTACTTTGCTTTAATGAACTCTTTTATTTTTTTTTTTTCCCCCCTCTTAATGCTCCTTTTGAGCATGAGCTCAGCTTTGTGTTGTTAGCTTTTATTTTCTTTGGTGGTCTGTGCAAACAATGTAATTAGCAGATTTTCATACTCCAAAAAGACTACAACTGACAATCTCCAGCAGTGACTGCCTCACCATAATTCTGCAAAGGCAGAGAAAAGCATGTGTCCATGCTGAGCAAGGATCTCCCAGTCATTCTGTCCTACGGTGGTTGGAGCTATAGAGTGGGGTTGATCTGTTCACTCAGCATCAGTGCCAGAAAATAGGTGTACAGTCAGAAGAGACTGCTGGATAAATAAACTAGAACCACCTAACTGTGAACATTTGAGCATCACTGTGGATCATCCAGTGAAGAAATCTTTTCCCCACAGAGCAGTGAATTATAAAATTCAAGCTAGACATGAGGGGGTGTGAAATATTACCAGAGCTTTTACAGTGCTTCTTGCACAAAACATGTATCCCCCTGGATATGGTTTAGTTCCAGTAGCTCTGTCTAAAACGTTGTATTGAGACCTGAGATACTACTTGTTTCAGAACCTAATGGCATTTATGAGCAAGTGGATGACTGGAACTCCTCAGAGTAAAGAGAATTGAAAATAGAGCTTTGCTCAAAACTTGCAGTAACATCATATTTGTAAATAAAATTAGCTAAGCAAATGTAAGTTTAAACCAAATAAAGGTTGTCTTTACAAAGTGGATTGGACCAAATTAAACAAAATACCAAGATGCCAATAAAACTATATACAAAGATAGGTCTATATACAAAGATAAAATGATAGTTTGCAAATTTGGAAGGCAAAACATTTAACAGTGCTAAAAAACAAGCCTTTTTGCTGCAAAACAGCAAACTAGTTGGCAGATCTCATTGCTGCAGGATATTAATGAGAAATGATGAAATTAAAGACAGAAGCGGTTACCCATATGACTTAGGGAAACATCCAGGTATAATAGAGAGAATACTATAAAGGATTCAAACTTAAATTTCAGGTTGTGAAACAATGATAAAAATTAGGATGAAGCTTCCACCAAAAAAACTATTTATTTTCCTTTTACATAGCTTGTCTGTAGAATATATTAGCCACAGAAAAACAAAACAAAACAGGATAATAAATCACACACAACAATCACTTGATCCTCTTAACTGTGGTATCTGAATATCTCATGTTCTCCATGTATTTATCCTGATAATTCACTTGTGGATGTGAGAAAATGATTGCTGCTTTTAAAATGAGGAACTGAATGGAAATAAACTAAGGCTGTGATCCTCAGGAGTGCTTAGGCACCTAGGTACTGTGGTTTCACACAAAGCTGCAAGAATAAGAAACTGATCTTTGTACCCAAGGTCTACTCCCCTCGTCACTGCTTTGTGCTCTTTTTAAGATTAGGTGGTCCAAATTGACTATTATAGCAATTATTTTTTTTGCATCTATCAACAAGAAAAGTGTTTTTCATTTGCTTCTGAAAAGAGGGATGGTTGCTAAGCAAAAGAGTACCCAGCAAGGGGAATGTGAAGTGGTTAGAGAGATCAAGGCAAGAAACTAGAATGATGAAGTGAGAGCTTATGTTCCCTTTATTCATGATGCTTTTATTAGTGCTATATTTTTAGATAGCTAAAGTGCTGTTGTAACATCACCACAGAAAGTACCAAGACCTGGGGAAGAGGCAGGAAAGGACAAAAGGCTGTAAAGTACTGAAGAGGGGGGATAAAACTTACACTAAAGCTTCTAGATATACTTGTGAGTGTTGAAGACTAAACCTCCTTTAATGGGGCTATATATCTGTTTTAGTTATCGTTATGGTCAATGCTATCCAATAAACTTCTATTAAGTAGATTAGTACTGGAGGGTATACTTCCTGTTTATGAGCCGGTAATTACCGCATCTTGAGCTAAATAAACTTGGAACCTGAAGGCTGAAATTTTTATAGGAAATAAATTCCGTCAGCCTTGGTGTTTGTTAGCACAGGATATTTTGAAACCAAGCCAAGCAGGGAGTATCACAACACATATATGAAGATTCACTCACCTGGATGCTCCAGCAGAGCTCTGCTTGCTCTCATGCCGTTTCCAGACCCTGGCACAAAAAAGCAGGAGTCAAGCTACCTTTGGCTCCTGGGGATAAGTTTTATTTAGGAAATGTTTTGGCCTTCCCTCCATGCAAGTTGCAACAAAAGTTTTCATCTGACAGAAGATGATTTAAGGATTGCAGCTCTCTGCTCAGCAGGCTGTCTGTGTACCCTTCATAGAGACAAGAAGGGGTGATGAGGTTGATGGCTGCTGGACTGCCCAAAGAAGGACTATTTTTAACAAGGGTTGAAGCTAGTTGAAGGGAATTAATTTTGAAAGGAGTTAGAGCCACTATACAGGTTCAATAAAAGTGGGTCAGAGCCACTGCCTAATAGGCCTACAATTCCTCTATCCCATGGCCCATTTTGGTCAAACCATCTTCTATCACCTAAGAGTGGGGTGAAACCTGGGTCCAAGTGTTGACTCTTCCGAGGTCAACAGGAGTTTAATGGCTGATTTTAATGTACATGAGGGTTAAATCTGTGTGTCTGGCTGGGAGAATTGCGAGCAAGCAGCGGTCTGGCTGACATGGGCAGCATGCAGGACCAAAATAGATTTTTCACAACTGTGAAAAGTAACTGCATTATCTCTATGTAAATCCTTGCACTTCAATTGGCTGACAGCTGTAAATAGCCAATTAGGCTGCACATGTTTGGAGATTAATAAATGGCCACTCCGCTGTGGCTAAGCTGCATAATGATCTGCAGAGTGGCTCACTGAGAACATTCCACCGCTGCTGACTTTAATTGTTATTAGTTTGCATTATATGTTAAATAGGGGAATATTTTAATGTAATAGTTGTAAGCACTAAAGCTGAGTGAATAATTCATAGCAAATTATTTATCCAATAAATTTAGCCTCTTTTACTCTTCAATTTTTTGGGAACAGGTTTATTATTTTCTCAAAAGAGTGTTTATTATTCAGAATTAGTTTCTAGTCAGTTTATCAGAATGCTTCTTGCACTGCAGATCCCCCGGGTAGGCTATTTTTGGCTAAATCAGTAAGCCTCACAACACCATTGCCTCCCCTGTTCTGATGTGTGTTACCCTTTAGCAGAAGTTTCCAGTGAGGACTTCGGTTTAACCAAAGCCAACCTGGCTCTTCTTGCTTACAGTGTCCCTGGTGGAAGGTGTATCCTGCCACAACACTTTTAACTTTCACAAAGGTTGGCCTAGGAAAGTGGTGACTGCTCTGGAGGTTCAGGCAAGATTAGGACTGAAGATTTCTGTGTTACTGTGATGAAGAATATGTATAATTGTCCCATCCTCCCTGCTTTCAGACAATGGGTGCAGAGTATAAAAGATGCAGCACAGATCACATCAAGACCCAGGAGTAGTATGAAAATGTCATCACAAACTGTCTACTGATAAATGGCATCTGTTTCACTGTCACAAGACTCCAAAACATATGCTGTTGTTATTTTTTTATTTTTATTTATTTTTTTTTTAAATAGTTCACAGATCAAGGAACACAGATGAGGAGAGCCACCAAATAGGAGGGAACAACCCCCACCCCCACACAGAACTGCATTGAGTCGCCCTCTGTGCACCTCTCCTGGCTCTGCACTTCAGAGATCAGCAGGTTACAGTTCTGCTTTTTACCTTCAGCTGTCTTCCCTTGAGCCTATTTTCAGCAATGCTTAGATAATTTTGTTGCAGCCATTTGTGCCTCAGATATGTGCCTCGTGCCAGGTGTCTGCCTTCAGGTATTTACACGTGTACATGGAATCTGAAAAAAGCAGAGCTCTTCAGTGAGCCTTGATAAATATAATAGTAAGCCTTGCAATCTCACAACGTTTTGCATTGCTCCCTTGTCTTCCCCCAAGTATCCCTGGAATCGCTCCTGCTCCTCCTGGTGATGTTTGCTCCACCTCAAGGGCTCTGGCTCAGAGCAGCCTCTCTATTACTCACAGATCTGCTGGGCAGCGCTGCATCCCTCCTCCTTCCAATTACTGGGCAGTCATTAGCATAATGCTGTTCATCATCGGCACAGGGGGGTCTACTGTTTGCTGAAGACCAAGCGGGAAAGCAAATAGTTTGGGTAGGCTCTGCTGACAGTAGAGTACAGCTTTATTTAGTAGAGTTTGTTTCATACAAATGGCATCCCAAGGTACTTATCAAAGTTAAATAATACATAATAGCAGAGGGAGAGAGAAATTAAGAGGCACAGGCATGGGAACATGAGATGTTTTCAGATGAGATTTGAAAGTAGATGGAGAAGCAGTGAGGCAGAAAGAAACAACAGGAAAAAAAAAGACTGTTCCAGATGGTGGGAGATATAAGGGAAAAAACCTTTTGCAACAGCCGTGGTTTGAGCATAATTAGGCACAGAGAGATGACCAGTGCCATTTGGAGAGAAAAACAGGAACAGAGGAGAAGGAAGAGGAGGTCCAGAAGACGGACTGGGAAAAGGTCACAGAAGACAAATAAAGAAACAAATGGGGAGCTGTGGGAGCTTTCTCTGTAAATGTCACGATGATGACTTGGAAAGCCAATGCACCTGCAAGGAGACTGGTGTGTTCAGGGTGGCTGGAGGATGTTGAAATGGAGAATTTGAGCAGAAAGGAATATTCGGAGTAGAATTTCCTCCAAAGAGCTGCATCTGTCCAACCTTCTGCAATGGATTCAGACCCAAAAGGTCAAATCCAAGGAGGTGCTGTATAATCTGTTGCTTTCTCTCATCCTTCCTGCCAAAGACTTGTTTTCACCTTCCTGGGTTGCAAGCAGTTACTGCATGTTTTTTTAATGACAAAACCAGTTTATATTTGTTCAATAACCTATGAGAAGGAGCCAAGGTACTGCTAGGGATATAGTGCATTATGGTAGTAAAAAAAAATGATATGTTTTCTACTGTCCATCATCTGCAGTACTCTCAATTCCACATCTCTAATACCAACATAGAGAAAGAAAGGAATGGTGACCAGCATGCTTCTGCCTGATGGTGGATCAGACAAGGCTGTACTATGACTAGGCTGGGTTGGCGCAAGGAATGAAATGCATATCACCCATTGTGGCAGCTCTTGGGCTTCTGACCCATGAACTCTCCTGTACCAGATGTATAGTGATCATGCTGTTGACACAGAGACTGTGGACTCCAGTGAGTTCTCCTTCAGGGCAGCAATATAAACTCTCCTACTGGTCTATGGGTAGTCTGAATCTCCTGAGAACAGCTCTGCAGACCCTGATGTATATTAGAATGTCTTACATTTATACTGGGGTGGAGGGAACATTTTCACCACTGAAGGAATCCTGAAAGCGTGTATATTTTAGGGGTAGGTAGAATATTATTGCTCCCCTCTGCTTTATTCTCCTGAAACATGCTTTTGCAGCAAGACACAGAATCTGTCCCTAAGGTTTCTCCAGCGCTCTGCTGACCTAAATGCATTTTCTGGAAATGCTTTGACCTGGGTATTGGATTCATATTGTGGAGATGTGAAAGAAGACAAGGCCTGTCTTGTGAAAGAAGCGAATGGCACAGACTGCTTCAGAAGAATTTGCTCAAGCAAGTAGTTTTTCTGCAAGTGCCAGTTAAGTAACCATGCAGAGCTACAAAGAGGCTGGAATGTGAAGCCCACTGAGCCTTTTTTTGTGCCGTGACATAAGATAAAGCTGACTTGAATCTGTTCATAGTTTGATTTTTTTTTTTCTTTGTTTAATTCTTGTCTTCCTTAGACAGGCATAAATGGGATCTGTAGAGAAAGGTCAGAATCTAGCTCTTTCCAAATGCCAAGTGTCTGAAGGCCAGATGAAGAGCAGGACAGATAAAGTCTGGACCTGTAACCAGTAGTTCCTCACCAACTCAGAAGGAGGAAAGTACAAGAGAGACAGCAGTGCACCTGAACGTAAAAAGCAAGTCAGTCCATTCCAGTCACAGAGGCATCCACTGATGGCAGCAGAAGACCTTTCAGACAAAGCTAGTGGTAGGAGGAGGGTAAGGAATTACCGAGTTAGGCCAGGAACTCAGGGTGTGCATGTTCTTCTGGCAAGAGAGGTCAGAAATCAGTCAGAAGAAAGTGCACACTAGGAAGAGACTTGAAACTTTGAAGCCACTTCATGTGTAGCCCCAGCCTTTGTAGGGGATCGTGGTGGTGTCTCCACATTCCTATTAGAGCTATCGAAGCGCAGAATGTCACAGCCTTGGCAGTGAGGGTATTGCTCCAGCAGCCCCTCCAGGAGCCTGTAGACAGAGAAGCTACAGAGAAGCTCCCAGCTCTGGTCCTACCCGCAGGGCATAACATTGTCTTTTTTTTATGTTTCAAGCTTTTGCTATTTGTAGCCTCTGTGCCTGAAAATCAGAGGTCAAACAAAAGGCCACAGAAATGAAAGAGAATGGAGAGGAGATATTGTTTTTCCAGGACAGAAATTAGATAGCCTTCCCTCTAAGGATATGCCTGACATCAAAGTATAAAGGGAAGTAGCTATGTAGATCTTAGTATTTATTTTTCAGTGATGAATTCCCAGTAAGAAACAGTCTTGTATTCAAAGATTATCAGAAGGACTTCTAAATACTTCTTCACAGACATAGGTACTTCTATCAAAATTGATATTTAAGACAAGTCATTTTCATAGTAGTTTGGCTACCCCAAATTCACCTCATTATTTTGTACAGTATCAACCTGATCTGCAGTGTTGCCATGTATTATGCAAGAACTTGCAAGAACAAATTTTTTGGTTTACTCTCATACAAAATTGTTGTGGTATGCTGGCAACAAGGTAGAACTGTGGGAAAACCTTGCATGGTGATGGGCCACAAGCATTTTGCTGCTAAAGAGGAGGACGTAGAGGCTGGTGTTGATCTTGATGAGGTTGACAATTCCACACACATCTGACTACCACTCTTAACTTAAGCCTCCTTAGAATAGCTTTAGCTGATATTGGGCACCCTCTTCTCAACCCACAACACCTATGACTTTGGCAGGGAGAAGCACTAACTGTGAAGCATGGAGAAGGATCCACTTCTCTGTGGGGCTAAAGCCTCTCCCTTCTTAGAGGTTTTTGAGATGATGAAACTTCCAGCTTTCTTGCTCAGGGCAAGTGTACGAATGACTAGTAATAAAGAGAAACATGAAAAACCTCTTGTCTCCAGCTCTTTGAAAAGGAGAATATGGCTGTTTTCAAACAGCCTGTGGTTCTTGGATTTGAAAAAATAAATGGCATACTCTTGGTACAAAAACTGTATGTGTCAATAAGCCAATTTCTATAATTATCAGGACAGCCCACTTTGCTAGGAGGTGTTCATATTTTATTTAAAACTCTTTATTAAAGAGTTTACATTGTGTTTACCTTATTAAATGGCATCAATGAGAAGCTCGATTCCTCATTCAACAGTGCCGATAAAGAAGAGAGGAAAAAGTTATGCAGCTGGACTATTATATCATCTGACATTAAATAATTATTGGTTGACTTTCTACCAAGCCATATCAGACATAATTTCCCTATGTGTTCTACTAAAAGAAGGGTCTTTCATCTACTTACATCCTTTCCTGCTGCTAAGAAAGGAACAGAGATAGTGCTCCTAAATGCCAGCAACTCCAACAGCTACAGAGACATTAAACAGAACTTCTCTGTGATTTCCACTCCTGTGTGCAACACAAGCATGCCAGTACCTGGCTAACCTTCCCCAGGTTCAATAGTAACCACTTGGATCCTCGTAGTACCATGCTTTCCTTGGTGCTCTCATACCACTGCTGAGACTTCCCACCACTGTCGGCCAAAAGCAAAAAGTGGCACCAGGTATCTAGTGAATTACTTCCATGCCCCTCCATGGGAGCAGAAACCACCCACAAAAATGGTGGGTTACACTGGGTACAGGAAAGTCTTAAGCCTTGTGAATACTTGCAAGAAGCATACTCTTGTTGACCATTTTTTCACTGTCAACAACACAGGGCCATTTCCTTGGTCATGGTCTTGTCAGCTTCTATCACACCAGGAGGCGATGCAAGTTTAAGCTGAAATTTGATTATCTGCTCAAAACACTGTATCATGAAGATCTCCATGGTGTTTTGTCACAGCTTGTGGTACTTTGTGGTACTTTTAGCAACACATACTTGTTCACAGACCCGGTCAGTAAGGACAAGAAGGATACCCTCAAAACCACTACTCGGTCAAACCTCCGAGCAGAAGAAAGGAACAGGTAGACCCCATAGATGATTAAAAGGGAGAAGAGGTGGAGTAGGGGCCTTATGCTTCTCTCAGCAGGTAGTTAGTGCCTGGTTTGCTGACTTTATTGTTTTTCAACCTTCCTGTCTCCAGTTGATCCCAACTTCTCCTGCACCATTAAGCCTTTTCTCAGCAAGAGAGAGCTGTGACTGGGTATCTGTCTCTGAGATTTTCCTTGTCATTCCAACATGAAAACGAGAATCAAGAGCTTTCTCATTTACGTCTGCTTTATTTTGCTTCAGTCAAAATCCTCCTTAAAAAACAAGCACCGCTTCCTTTCCATTTAGGAGCAGGAGGCAGCAGCTGCCTGGCCCTGGGCACAATTACACTCCAATAGCTGAGGATGGGAGTCAGTGGCAGCCTCATTCTCCCCCCAGCTTTCATGAGGAAAAATTCATTTAACAGCTCAGCATGGAGGGTTCTGTACAGCCTCCCCCTTCCCTGTGAAAAAAAAAAAAAGGCAGCAGCATTTGAAATGGCAGCAAGAAGAATATGTAGATGCATTTCAGCTTCATTTCATTTCAGCTTTCTCCTTCAGTTACTGCTGAGTTTTCCTATGGCCTCTGTAAACATATTTTCCCCCATCTGTGTGTACTGCCACCATGCTCAGGTGGCTAACACAGAATAGACACACATTTTGTTCTGCTTGTTAGGCTTTTTTTTTTGTCCTGAGTTTTCTAAGAGGGACTGGTTAATCAGAGGAGCCATAATGTGTCACTGAGCTAATAATAAAGTCGTAGAATCATTGAGCAGTTGGGTCAGAAGGGGTCTTTAAAAACCATCTAGTCCAGCTCCCCTGCTATAGGCAGGGACATCTTTCATTAAATCAGTTTACTGAAAGCCTCATCCAACCTGGCCTTGAACACTTCCACGGATGGGGCAACCACAACTTCTCTAAGCAACCAATGAGCTTTGTTGTCACCAGAAAGGACGTTGCTCTGTGATCATCCAAAGAAACCAACTAAAGTCTGATGCATTCAACATCAAATTGCTTGAAACGCAAGACCCAAGTAGCTTGTTCCATCATCTGGTGAAAGGGTATGGGTCTCTGAATGATCCTCTTCCAACCAAACATAGCTGTCAATCAAACAGGAAAGTAATATAGTAGTACTTATTACAAGCCAGTTGACCATGCTGACCACACAGCTCAGGTGTCTTCATGGTGCAATTTGTGGTCACCATAGCCTGGGAGTCTCCCCTGAGACATCTCTGTAACAGCTGCCACTAATGTTGGCTATTTTATTTACTATACTTGTTGTAACTGCCTGCTGCCCAGGTCTCTTTTGCCCCAAACCCCAAAATAAACTCTTCATACCTCTACCCTTTCCAGAAAGAGGAGGAGTATCATGTTTTTTCATATGCATGTGTCTGTCTGGGCTAGAGTGACAAACTTCCATGACTACAGATGTACCTCCCACCCTCTCAATAATTCAGAAAAGATGTTTCCTGTAGTGGATATGCACAATATCTTTATGAAACATTTGTGCCAAGGATCTCGTATTATGTTAAGCTTCTTGTGCAATTTAATCTGTCTTTCATTAAAAGTATCTGCAATGCCTGATAACTCTGAGCATAGTTTGATAGAAATCTAAAAATTATAATGCCTGGATTTTAAGAAACCAGATATTACCACACGACAACCCACAGTACCAAGTGCACTTTGTGATCTGAAATTTAAATGCAGATCAGCTGGTTTTCAGCCTTTTCAACAGGCTATTATTTTGACACGTTTTGCCATCATCTTATCATATCAGAAAAAAACAGGAGTCACAGTCACATGAAAAGACTATATTCCAGTGCAAACTATTTAAACTCATGCTGCTGAACAGTGGTTTGCCATCAATCAAATTACTGGAGCAGATATACCATGGTAGATAAAATAACTCAAGCCCTTCTTCCATCTCTTGCAGATCCAAAAGGTGGTTCAAATATTGCTGCATTGCAGTGTACCCAGGGATGATGCTATCTCTAAGACATGTTATAAGCCACCCTCCCAGCCTGAACTGATGCAGGATGACTGCCTCAAGAATGGCTTGTGCTGGTACTAAGTGGGTGCTTTAGCAGGTGCGCTCGTTTCTACAAAGGTGAAGAACTTCAGCTGGAGGGGTCCAGGGAGCATTCACTACAAAGAGAAAAGAATGAGGGATGGGAAAAGGAACTGGGCTTTGCTTAGCATGTCGTGAGACTGGTATGAAGGTATCTGAGACTGGGGATATTGCTCGCTGGGCTTGAGCTGGCTGTCTGGATTGGGGGTAGAGAACTGGAGATGTGCATGTTCAAAGTGGGTGAGTTGCCAGCACAGTTTTGTCTAGGCCTTGGCAGTCCCAGAGATCGTCAGTAAAAATTTAATCTGTAGCTGGACCGGGAGCTATACACCACAGAGAGACTTTAGGAGCCTGGTGCAAATGGCACAACTGAGGTATTTGTTGCCGGGATCATGGTGATGATGGGCCACGTCCTGAGACGGAAGACAGTCTTACCACGTATTTGTATACTGCTGAGCTCTGATGCTGGCTGGGACTTCTGGGAGTGCTGATAGCCACGATGACAAGCTCCTTCCAAATTTACTCACACTGCACAGTTGCCTATAATCTGTTCTGTAGAGAAAGCCTTATGGATCTCTGCCAGCATGGAGGGGATTGAAAGGCAGCTAAATCTAAAGCTTAAGGGAAGAAGAAAAGTTTAAAAATATGGTGGGTTTTTTTTTGGTGCAATTTTGTTAGCTTGATATGCTAAAAACCCATCTGAGGGCAAGGGAAGAGGAAAGAACAGAACATATCCTATTTTCTGACTGAAATTGTTAATCTGATGGGAACTTCTGAAAGATAACAAAGTAATGGAGAAAACAAATGTACTGAATCTTTTTAGGCCATGGACATCAATCATGTGGTCTCTCTGAATATTTAGACTGACAAGTAAGATATCCACTGTCAACCATGAGAGGATGTGCAGTGGAACAGCATTGTAATGGAGTGGTGCTCAGGTTTGTGCTGAGGGCTGGGAATCAGGTGAGGAAGCAATGTCCTTGTCAGGTTTGTTATAAAGAACTCTTCTCTGTCCCCGGAGACTCCCATGAAATGGTTTTGCCTCCTGCTATCAGGGAACAGGTAATGCACAAAGTGATGCAGTGTTTCTTCTCATCATTTAAGGCAATATATGAGTACTTTGAGTACTTCAATGGTACTCTATTCAGTGCATGGCAACAATGACAGAGACTGGAGAACGCAATTCAGTGGAGCAGAGACAGTGGGTGCAAGTCCAGTCTTTGTGTACAGACTACTTCCACTTGCATCACAGCCTGCAAAACCATAAGCACTTCCCGGCTCCAGGGAATACCAGGTAAAACTGGAAGTTGCACATACAGTTCTTCAGGGCAGTCTGTCTTGCAGGCTTCCATATTTAGGCAGCTGGATCATTATCAGTCCCTTCTGAGTGAAACCTATTCTATTCTAATTCTGTTCTATTCTATTCTATTCTATTCTATTCTATTCTATTCTATTCTATTCTATTCTATTCTATTCTAATGTTAAGTGTCTGATGCAGGAATCTGTTACTTCCAGTGTTTTTTGGCCCTGGACAGATATGTTAATCCTTTGTTTATGGCACAGGAAGCATGGTGGATGTCTGTACTTTGGATGAAACACTCATAGCTTCCTCAGGGAGACATGGACAGCACAGGCCAAGCAAGCTCAAGCTTTTAGGTTTCTCCCTTGGCTCTTCCTCACAGGTGCACTCTTTCCCTCTGAGTGGCCATCAAAGTGGCAACAGCTTTCCTTCTCCCATAGAAAGGTGTCTTCTGTGCAAAAAGAAGTGGTTCCTACAAGGCAGTTCCGAAAGTAGAGGTGCATATGCAAGAAAGGATAACAAGTGCCTGGTGTTATCTTTTCTTCATGCCTCTGCAGGAGTCACAAGAAATCATTCAGTGACCTGCATGATGTAGCTTTAAACGGCCAGTCTCACATTGATCAGGCCAAGGGAGACGAATTCATTCCACAAACGATGAGCTGGGGTACCAAGGAAAGGCTGTGAAGGGACCCTGAGGCAGGATGCACCCAGACCTGCTCACACCCTTTCCCGCTCAGAAATCTGCAGTTCACCTCCCTCCTTACTGTTTCACAAGGTCTGTTTAGATTACTAATGGTCCTGGCCTAACAGTGCAAATATAGATGGAAAAAACACAGCACAAGATGTTGCACTTGCTTTGTCCATGATATATGAAGAAACTGGAATGCAAATGCCTCTGCAAGCACAGATGTTAACATGAAGAACATTATATAAAAGACATCCTACATATTCTAGTATTGTGGAGATGTGGATATTTGGATAGAGGACAGTCTGATTTTAAAAAATGTATATTAAAAAAAAGTTTTTCTTTACCCAGAATGTCAAAAATAGCATTAAATGCCTACGTTTTCAGACACAAATCACACCTTATCATACAGTTTACAGGAAGACTCATTGGGATCTTGGTAGTCTCCACTGAGTATACTACAAAAGCAGCACAGATACAGCAAAGAATATATAGAAAGATATCTAAGGGAGCCACATTTTAGAGTAAAATTTCTAGTTCTTTCATGACTGAATTTAATAGAATAAAACTGAGCTCTTTGATCTGAACATCCTTGTGTAGGACCATAATGCTACCTGGAATGGCAAAGACTTGATCTCACTTATCAAATGCTTGCAAAATAGCTACGATAAATTTACGTGTTTTTTTCTTTTTTTTTTTTTTTTTTTCCAAAGAAATTCTAAAACTTTTTATAGCTGAAGTAGTTTTAGTGCAAGGTCATGCAAATCTACAAAATTAATTTTATCCTGCTGAAATGAACAGAATAAATAGCTGTACAAGGGCTGGACATGAGGTCCACTGTTCAAGGACAAATCTGTTTGAGCCTTTCATATACATAGGCTATTAGTATTAGAACAGAAGTGTCTTCTGAGACAAAAGACCTGTCTTTCATCGTTATATTATAAATACTCATACAAGTGATGTATATATGCATATATGTAGCAAATCCAGCCCTTCACTTCTCATACGTGTTGAGTTTATGTTTAATAATGATGAAAGTTCTCCCTGCATATACTATTCAAACTATCTCCTATTTCTGTTCACGTTACTGTTGTTTTTTGTTGCTAATATCCATTACCAGCATGGACAACTGCCTTCAGCTATTTGTTGCCTGCCACTTTATTGAGGCACAAGGATGGGTTGCCTGAGAAATTTTTTCTTCTCATTCTCTTCTAGAGAACTAAGAAAAGGAATCTCTTATTCAAAGGTCCCTTTGAGTTGAGCAGATAGGAAATTTGGGCTTAGTATTCTGTTTTTTTTTTTTTATTTTTTCGTGAATACATACTGATAGTAAAGCAAATTATTTCTCCTATGCCTCTTAAAAGGAAAGAGGCAATCTTCCCCATTCAACCTTATGTCTATGCATGTTTGATTTGCCTTCTGACTGCACTAAAACCATCTTTAAACAGTGTATAATGAGCACAGTGTGGCTCTGCTGTCTTGTAACGCACGATTAGTTTGCTAACAACTTGTTTGAGTAGGCATGTGTGTTGCTTCATGTCTTTAAGATTATGCCTGAGCAGGAATAAAAAAATCACAATTCTCCTCCTGTTACTCCTACTCCAGCCTTCCTCTGGAGCATTCTCTCTCTCTTATGTCTGTCTTAATTAGACCAAGCCAGTCCTAATTTGAGAATGCAGATTTTAAGCAGGGAGAGAGGAAGGAGAGGAAGGAAACACATGAACAATGTACTAATTTTAGACAGAGACAAATGTGTCTTTTTCCATTAGGGAGAGGGAAGGAAGGAAAGCAAAAGAAAAACAAAAACAAATCAAAACAAAACCCCAACAAACAAAAAACCAAGAGAAGAAAACCTGCAGATGAAAGTTGTACATTGTATCTGAGGTGGTGATTCCATCAAAGAGCACTAGGAAATTCAGCTGGAGTGAAGTCTACAGCTGAGAGAGTGCTCTGTAACCAGCCCCAATGGCCCTCTAGCTCTTCTCGCTCAAGATATACTACAGAACAGCATTGCACATTTCCGTTCAAGTACACCCCAAACATTTCTACAGCAGTCACAAACTACAAGAGAAACCAGCATGCATTTAGACTCTATACCTTCTACCCTGCCCATCCATATTAATGCTTGACGTTTCCTGGGGCTATTGTCTTCTAAAGGATTTCTCCTGTGTAAATAGTTGTATGTGTGTTTTTAGGATAAACACAAAGTTCAGGGTTCCAGACCGTGGAGATTCTTTTGTGTAGCTGTGGATTTAGAGGATGATGCCTGGCACACGCTGGATGTAAAGAGCAGCTCCCCACCAAGCAGACTTTTGTTACAGCCTGGGGGAGAGGGGAAAGCCCTCAGGGTGATAAATAAGAACATGTTCCATACCTTGAATTGGTAAATAAACCCATTCTGTGACTGTGTGCATGAGGAAGGATATTTAAGATGTACAGTGAATGTGGTTTATTATTAGAAATTATTTATTTCTTCCTTTGTCTTGCTGCCTCCTTACATTGATGGAAATTATGCACATACAGAATTTTCATCTAAGAAATAAATAAACAAACAAAGGGAATTATAGTTTAGTCCCCAAAAATGATTCCTCCTTCAGATTCACCTTGCATATTGCTACCTCATCTCTCATCACAGGATTGTCAGCTCTGAGCCAGGATATTCCATGCTGACAAACCTGGGTGAACGTCTGGAGAAGGAGTGCAGTCCAGCTTATTAATAAGAGATATGACATTCAGGAACAATTGTAAAAGTCCATTTTTTGCAGGTTACCCGTGCAGAATAAACTGGACTGTTGGGGGTGGGGAATGAGGTTGTATGTCATCTAATTCCAGTGGTCTGGTCTGACATCCCCTGTTTCTGACAGCAGCCCTGTCAATGTCTGCAGAAAAATCACTCAGCTACCTAGTATGATGCACTGGGCAGGTGATTTCTTCTTTTACTCAGGTCACAGAAGAAGCCACACAGGAGAGGCTACCTGGTCCAAAGACCAAACAGATATCCAGAGTTGTCAGAGGCACAAAAAGTAGGTGCAGTATGGGCAGGTAGTGCCCCATCACAGGAGTGAAAAAGTATGCAATGTGGTGAACTCACATGCCAGCACAGGCAGATGAGAGGCACACTGGCTAAAGATGGGTTCTATGCAGTGTGGCCACAGCTAGTGGACTGCAGCTGTGCCTTAGTGGCACAAACACAGGCCATATAGCACTGCTTGGTTTCATGCCAGGAATCCTTCTTTGCCGTGGATGCAAATGGGAGGCTGGATGTAATCTAAGAAAAGAGATAGATAAGGTAGAAATAGTGCCTTCTGTAGACCAACAGGTCCTAGATTTCTCTGTTTGATTCTCTTCTATTTAAGAGGTTGGATTTCCTGTTCACTCCAAACTGAGCTCACACAGTGAAGAGGCAATGGAATAAAAGCGAGTTTCATCAACTTAGATGATAATTTGCAAAAGCTCAGCTCATGGATAAAGCACCCTGCCAGGGACTCAGCGGTAGATTCTCTGGAGGCCATTGCACAGCCAGGAGTAGCTGGGTCACAGCAGATCCTGCAGTGATGGCAATTCTCCTCTTCTTTATGGAAGTAGTTCAATTTCAGGTTTCTTTTCAGCTGCTGGAGTTTTGTGAAGGGGCTACAGCAGACAACTGCTCAAGGGTGTTCAGTTGGCTTTTCTTATAGTTCAATTTGTAGCTTAGCAAACTTGTCAGGTTCCCAGGTAGGACAGTTTCTTGAGCCGTCAGTAAGGAAAAAGTGACATTTTCTGTCTGCTGCAGATCTCGCTGCAGTCGCTTGTAACTTTCTCATACCCTGAGAACAGGCTGGTGTAACACTCTCTGCATGGGACTTCACCTCTGAGGTCACTCCCAAACATGAGTTGTCTGCTCATTAAATAAAGGTATTCACAACTGACATATTACAACAACAGAGGTCAGAACTTCAAATGTAAAGGCAAGCCCCAAAAGCCCCTCCGTTTCCTGTGGGCTTTGCAGTCTTTTCTGTAGGAAGGTTTTTATGTGTCAAGCAAGATACAAGAACAACTTTAAAGTTCCTGGTAAAGTTCATTAAAAAGGCTGTTTATACCCTAGATAATCCAAAAGGGAGGAAGGGAGGAGGGCAGAGAGGAAAGGAAGGGAAGGAGGGCATAAAGGGAAAGACAATATTAACATTTTTCTCCTCCTTTCTCCTCTTTGTAAGTTTTCAGCAACTCATTTTCCTACTCCTGCATTTTTTCTTATACCAACACAACAGTTTTCTTCATACTCAAATGGCAATGCTTTTGAAACAGAAGGCTTTCCTTCACTCTGACAGAATAGTGGTCAGGAACTGCCCTCTTAAAATACCACAGAGGGCTTGAACTGCATAAATTTGTGTAGGATCTCTCAGGTGTGCAGGGTCAGAAGAAGAGAAGAACTCAAAACCAAAATGGTAGAAGATATTAGAAAAGAGTAGGACAGAATGGAGTGCAGGCAGTAGTGTTATAGAGCCTGACATAAAAGATCATTATGGAGAACAGACGTGGTCTGTGTTGACCTGTTGTCCCAGGCTGTATCTTTTGTCCAGGACCAGACAGAAGTCACTGCTTCACTGTGTGGAGTCTACTGTACTGGTCCCTGACTATAGCCATAGTCACAATTCTAAGCTTGCTTCTAAAATAAACCTAAATTATCTGGCACTGACCCTAGGTTCTCATCCTCTAAGCACTAAAGAACTACTCCTTTGACTATTTACTCTGAACTCTGAAATACTCAGAAGTATTTTTTCTCCCTTCAAAGTGGGCTAGAACAAACAAACAAATAGAACTTCTTTCTAAAATGTATCAAATCTGACTCAAAAAAAGCCCAAGCAAAGACAATCTGACTTCTTTGCCCAATAAGTGACCTTAATGCTTAGCTGACCTCGCTGCTAGAAGACGGCAAGGTTACTTTGAACCTCCAAAGTTAATCTATTCCAGATGGTACTTTCTATTTATCTCTATTGTGAGAACTTTATCCAAAGAACCATTATCCTTCCCCTAGTATATCACCTCAGTTTTGTGCAACAAGGTATGTAGGGATTTCCCAGATGAGAAGCTGCTTTCAAATCTTTGCCTCCTCTGGTAAAAGAGTTGTTCCCCTCCTTAAGAATCCTATTGTGAAAGTTTGCTTTTTCCAGCTTTCGGGTCATTTCTGTGACTTTCTTCAAGTGTCTTTTGATATTTGCAGCATCAAAATCAATGCTATTCCATTGTGAAATAATCTTGCAAAAAGTGGAAGGATACTGTATGACACACCACAAAAACCCTGCTCCTCTGTTCCTGAAGCTAAAAGTATATCAGTGATGAAGCACTGGGACTCAGAATGTCCTGACTGAAAATCAAGAGAAAAGCTATCAGCCCAGGAATTCTCTCAAAAAGAAAGTGAAATATGTTAACTTTCTGGGCCTGTCAGTTCCTTTGCCTGGAGTACGCAAACACCATGAAAGACCTGGCACCTTCTGCCAGTTTAATTTCTGACAGGTACCTTCTGTGGTCTCAAAGTGGGTTTTCTGACTTCTGCTTTCGATGCTAATACATGGACTGTGTTTCACCATGACCTAGCTGAGTCCACATTTTACAACTATTAAAGCTAGTAATCTTGCTCATGCTTTTAATTTCACTTTGTACTTCTGGCTTCAAGCACAGTATGCTAAATCGAAGGAAAGAAAATGCACCTAGCAACACTGCAGTGTTGCCTTTGTTTTCCTTCCAATGCTGAAAAGTGTCCTTTCATTGTATGTGTTCTACCTCCTCTGTCTTCTTCATAAGGAAAAAGCTGCAGATGAGCTTCAGACTTCTCTCCTCTGAGCTGTGAGGAAATCTGCCTCTCTTAACGAGCAGCCTTTTGATTCTTCTAAACACACCGCAGCTTGGCCCCTGTTTCCCTTGACACTTTGCCAAGCCTATTACACATGTCTGAGCCACCAGGGAAATAGAAGAATTATGATTTCCATTTGGCTTCTACTACTGCTTAGTCTAATTTTCACTGGCTTTGAAATATAGCAATTTATTTTCTTTTATTTTTCCTTGTCATTTTGCCATTTTTCTTTTTCTTTCAGAAAAACCAAACAATAAAAAATTGCTGAAGTGAAATCTCCTTCGCCTACACTGCTTTTTCATAAAATAAAGACTTATCTGTTCCAGAACAAGATTTCATTATCTGAAGACTTTATTTTTTTTTTTTTCAGGAAGAAGTGTGCAAATGAAGTCATACGTAATCAGAACATATGGAATTGCCTTACCATTATCACCATTTCATCTGCTTTGGAAGGAGGGTGATGGCAGGGTATGTGTGTGTGTGAAGGGAGGCAGTAGCCATGGCTAGTAGAGCATTTCTGTACCATGAGAGTAGAAAAGCACGCATTTCTGAAGCAAAAACATTTACTTTTCAGAAGGTCCTATGCAGGCTGGAAGAATAAGCCGACAGGCACCTTATGAAATTCAGTGAGAACAAATGCAAAGTCCTTCATCTAGCAAGGGATAACCTCTTGCAACAGTAGAAGCTAGAGACTGATTAGTTGGGGAGCAACTTAACATGTGCTTGAAGGGGAAGATTGCTGGACATAAATATTTCAGAAAGTTTCTGGAATTGCTAGGGAAAATTTATGCATGCATGTGTGGGACAAGCCAGCAGAGGAAGACTGAGATAATGACCACCTTAGCAAACATACATAACCTGTGGGTCCTGACGAGGTACGTCCGAGGTTGCTGAACAGGCTTGACTGTTGGCTTTGCAAGGTTACTCTCTATTGTCTCTGAAAGATCATGGTGATCAAAAATATTCCTTAAGATTGCAAAAAGACAAGCACAGACCTGTTTCTTTAAGAGAAGGGGGAAAAAAGATCCAGGTAACTGCACACTTTCTCTGGAAAGATTATGGAACAAACTGTCTTGGAGACCATGCCCAGGCATAGAAAAAGCAAGGTCACTGGGAACAGCCAGCATGGATCTACCAAGGACAATAAAACTGATTGCTTCCTCTGATGGCATATAACTTACTATGGATGAGGGGAGAGCACTAGGTGTTGCTCACCTTGACTTCAGTGAGGCTTTTGGTAGTTTCCAATAACATCTTTATAGAGAAATATGGTTTGGATGGATGACTTAAAAACCGTGTGAAAAACTATCCAGGCTGCTGAATTCAGTTTAGATGACAGCTGTTCAAAGACTAGTTGAAAGCCAGTTACCAGCTATGGTCCTTTATGCTCAATAATGGGGCGGATGCTGTGTAATATTTTCATTAATGACCTCAGCAATGGGTCAGAATGAACTCTTGCTGAATTTGCAGATGATAGTAAATTGTGAAGAGCACTTGAAACACTGGAAAACAAAGCTGTCATTCAGAAGGACCTTGATAAACTGGATGAATGGTCAGACAGAAGTTTCCTGGAA
This sequence comes from Patagioenas fasciata, assembly GCF_037038585.1. Classification (NCBI taxonomy): domain Eukaryota; kingdom Metazoa; phylum Chordata; class Aves; order Columbiformes; family Columbidae; genus Patagioenas; species Patagioenas fasciata. The sequence continues at coordinate 158,243,070 of NC_092520.1, read as the reverse complement.
TTCAGAAAGGGCAAATGCTTCATTCTGCATTTGGAACATGACAGCCCCATACAACAGCACAGGCTGGGGATTGACTGGTTCAGTGGCAGCCTCACAGAAAAGAGATTGGTCCTGATGGACAATGAGGACAAGTCAGCAAAACATGGTAGTGAAGTGTAACCACTTTATAGCTAAAATTGTAGAGAGCCTGATTTGTTTAGGTGGGAGAAAAAGAAGGGCAACTTGAAGTCTTCCATTAACTAAAATGAGATTGTAGAGAAGTCTGTACTGGACTCTCCTCAGAGGTGCCCAGGAAAAGGACAAGAGACAAGTTGCAACAAGGGAAATTCCAGTTGGCCTGAAATAAATCAAATTTCGTAGTGAGAGTGGTCAGACGCTGGAGCAGATTTCCTAGAGAGGTTGTGTGATCTCCATCCTTGGAGCTACTGAAGACTTTGTCTTGCTATATCCACAAGTGACCCGTTCCTCATTTGCCTTCCAAACTAAATTATCATGTGCATCTATGATTTTCAATGCTGCTGAAATTTTTGGGTCCTTGAGGGACAGACATTTATACGGGATTACCTCAGCTGTTCTCTTCCTAGCTCTCAGCACATAAAATATTGCCTCTAACATACTGGGTGGAACTTCTTAGAAGTGTGTAAGAGGTTTCCATGAAAGAAATATAAAAAACATATTAAAGGATTTGAGAAGATCCACCAGTTCTTCACACTAAAAAGGAACTCAAAGGACTATATTCCTTATGAGAATCTTTTCTACATAATTGGTTTTATCTTCTTCTGCATCCACTGGATGTTCAAATGAAGAGGATGCATATGCGCTTCTCTTTTTGCTGTGGTTTGCTCTTGAGGAGACATGATTTCAGAATGAGAGAGGCCAAATTGCTGGATCCTAGAATTGTTATGCCCCTTCTCAAAACGTCACAAAAGCCTGAAGTGCTGAGAAGAGTGTGGGGTGACAGAAGTCAAGCTTGCTGGTTTGTTGGTATTTCCACCAGCAAGCACAATCCCTAGAAATTCTTTGTGGAGATTGTGTTCTGATTTAACTACTGTCAGACTCTGATAGGCTAGCAGCTGGTTACAAGCTATTTGTCTAAGAAACTATGGCTTTTTCTACTTGACTGAGGAGTTTGTTACAATAGAACTGGATCAGCAGATTGATGCAGTTAAGTGCTGAGGTTTCTCATCTCCACTACATGGAGTCTGAAACCTTCCTGGTGTGAAGGCCTGAGTGTCTCTGTCATGCATATGTGTTGAAGCCATACCAAGAGAAGCACTCCCACAAATCTTTGCTTCTTTAAGAGCCCATCTATGAAGCACCACACTAAGCTTTTGGACTTCAGGCAGACAATGGTCATATATTAATCTCCCTTTCAAATGTAATAAGGCCACTCATATTTAAAGAAGCCAGAAGGCTGTGCTGCCATCCAGTGAGACCTTGACAGGCCGGAGAGTTGGGCAGGGAAAAATGTAATGAAATATAACAAGGGAAAATGTAGAGTCTTGCACCTGGGCAGGAACAACCTCAGGATCCAGTGTAAGTTGGGGAACAACCTGTTAGAGAGCAGTTGTAGGGGAAAGGAACCTGGGGATCCTGGTGGACAGCAGAGTGACCATGAGCCAGCACTGTGCCCTTGTGGCCAGGAAGGCCAGTGGTACCTGGGGTGTGTTAGAAGAGGGGTGGGTAGTAGATCGAGAGAGGTTCTCCTTCCCCTCTACTCTGCCCTGGTGAGACCACATCTGGAATATTGTGTCCAGTTCTGGGCCCCTCAGTTCCAGAAGGACAGGGAACTGCTGGAGAGGGTCCCATGCATGGCCATGAAGATGATTAAGGGAGTGGAGCATCTCCCTTATGAGGAAAGGCTGAGGGAGCTGGGTCTCTTTAGCTTGGAGGAGACTGAGGGGTGACCTCATTCATGTTTATAAATATGTAAAGGGTGAGTGTCAGGAGGATGGAGCCAGACTCTTCTTGGTGACAACCAACGGTAGGACAAGGGGCAATGGGTACAAATTGGAACACAGGAGGTTCCGCTTAAATATAAGAACCTTCTTCTCAGTGAGGGTAAGAGAAGACTGGAACAGGCTGCCCAGGGAGATTGTGGAGTCTCTTTCTCTGGAGACATTCAAAACCCCCCTGGACACCTTCCTGTGTAAACTCATCTAAGTGTTTCTGCTCTGGCAGGGGGATTGGACTAGATGATCTTTTGAGGTCCCTTCCAATCTCTAACATTCTGTGATTCTGTGATTTCCAAGTGACATCATAATGCTGCTGTCTAAACTCCCCAATTCTATTTCATCCAGTGTTCAGAAAAAGTGTTCAAAAAAAGTTGAGGGAGGACAACAGTGATCTTAACCTTACAGCAGCTGTTCTGGGAGAACACTCAAGAATGTTGATACTGCCTGTCTTACCCTACCATGCAGAAATCCTAGAAGCCCTTGCCACTGTGACTGCTTTATCTGTAGGTCTGGGTCTGTGTGTCAAACTCTGGTGAAACTGAATTGTCATTAGGACACAGGACTACCAGCACTGAAAGACTTTCAGGTGTTGTGGGGCAAATTTGAGGTCCTCTGACATGAACCAGCACTATGTCTGTATCAGCATTGAACTCAATTTTGTGAGTCTGTAGCTGTGTTAGAGTATGACTGTTGTCTTCTGGAGTCAACACTTAGTTCTTATTGGTGGAGCAATTTGGTGTAGGCAAGATCATCACAGTCAGAAAGGTGACTGATGCTTCAGGGTTATTCTTCAAGCCACTTTTTTTTTCAAGAGAGTGAGTAACATCAACAAGATGATTCAGAAATTCAGTCAGATGCGGTTAGCTGAAACAAGCGTGGATGAGCACACACAATGTTTTGAACACTAAGTAATGTTTATCCTCTTGGAATGATATAACTAGTTCCCCAAAACAGGTGAAGGTAGTGCTATCTCTGTTTTACTTCGAGGTTGTCCTGTTAGGAGGAAAGATACTGTTTTTGTAGTGACCATAATTGCTCTGAGGAAGATGAAGGTACAGTATCATAGAAAAAGGTAATGAAATAAAAAAAAGAGAAGGATAAATAAAGATTCTGTCATTGGGCCATGCCATCAAGAGGAGCATAGCAGACTAATCTCTGAGAAGTGCGTGTTTAGTAAGGATATGGGTTTGCTGTTTCACTGTTACTGAGCACAAGCCATATGAGGTCACTGGTGAAGGATCAGTGGCTAGGAAAGTATTGGAGCCACAATGGTGCACCGCAGATGGACTGTGGTAGTTATCTGACTTCAGGTCATTGTCAGTCAGCCAAATGCACAAGTCCTCTAGAAGGAGATGAAGGATTTAAATCTCTCCTGATGGCTTCTGACTGATTGCTTATAACTTTATCAAGTGTGCATGTACTCTGCAGCAATCAGGAACGTAACAGGAGGCATGCACTGACAGATCTCATGCCCCAATGTCCATATGAGACACTCACCCATGGTGCAGATAAGCTTCCCTTGAGATTCCCAACTTCCTGATGTTAATCAGCAGTCAAACCACATTCTGGGATGGGTCACTTGCTGGAGTGCCAAGTTGGCACTGCTGTGCACCCTTTAGGAGGGAATATTAATGGCAACCTATTGGATGCGAGGCAGTGTTTTGCAGCTTTGGCAAATGTGTTTAATCAGCAGGGGGAGGAGTGTGATTCTCAAACCACTAATTTAGTTTCCTTACCAAGAAAAGCTAGCTTCTTCTCCAGGTCCTTAAAGACTCTTTTGCCAGTTACAGAGAAATAGTTTGTCTATCAGTGTCTTTGAGGACCCATAACCACCAGCACTTAAAATCAATACTGCACATCACCATAAAGTTCCATGCTAAAATAAAGGGGATTTGAAAAACCTAGGTGGGATGGCATGATAAAGAATCAGACAGCAGGAGTGAGAAAGAACAACCAGACAGGCAACCTCTACTAGAAAGTAAACTTCTAGGTCACCTATTAGTTAGCTTCACTGTTCCTGGTTTATTAGCATTATATTTGTGTGGAGTTTGTGGGTGTTTTGTGTGTGAAAGTGTTGCTGTGCAACAGCAAAAACTTGTCACAAATTAAAATTCACCAAGCTTACATGAAAAGAAGAGGGAAAATCAACCTGTTCTCAGGAAGAAATTTTTTGCAGCTGACTTCATCCTAGGCAATTAACTTCTTGTAAAAAGAGACCTGTTTTGTTCCACAGGGAAGGGAAAAAATATCTATGCCATAAAATATGTTGAAAGCTGAAGCAAATTGAGCTGAATTCACAAAAAAAGTCAAGCAAAGGGGTCAAGTGAAATTGCTCCATAAAGTGTTCATTGTGGCCTTTCTGCAGAGCTTCAACCAGCATAGCAAAAGCTCTGATGCCCCATTACCCTTATTTCAAATTCTCTCTTCTCAGCAGCTCAGTTCCCACAGTGGTGACAGGAAGCTTTTCTCAACAAGTAAAAACCCCCAGCCAAACAAACAAAAAAACCCCAAACAAAAACCCAACAAATAAACAGACCAAATTCTGACACTTGAGCAGCTCAATCCACCCTATAGTAGGGCAAACAAATACAAGTTTGTTTCTGTTTGTGCCTTGCAGGGAGCACCATTTCAGGACTGAATATTTTCTCCTGAAACAAAATAAAAGAAAACAAGGAGTATATTTAGGTACCATAGATGTACCTTGCCAAGATAAGCAGCCCTTCTTGTATCCGAGCAAATATTATTTAACTCTCTACAACCCGAACAGTAGAATCAAGGTTGGAACTGCAAATAAGGACCTGAATAGTGGTAATTTATTGAGTGTAAGAGTGGAGTTACTGTGCCAAATATGTAGAGCCATTAAGGGTGAGAAGACATCAGCCTGAAATGAGTCTTCAATACCTCTACATAGCAAGCTGGGGACTTACCTTTGCTATTTCTACCAGCACCAATCTAGCTGCAGTAACTGACAGTCATTGGGTAACTGATTATTCAGAGAATGCCTCTAACAGTATTATTCATTTGGATTAAAGTAAAGAAAATACTATAGTTCATGTCTATGTCTATGGGTATTCACTTTTCTCACAAGGCTCCCCTTGCAACATAGAACAAATTTATCAGCAAGCACAAATGAGCTATTCATGGAGAAAATGCTGGGGAGAACAGGCTCAGTAAGGTCTAAGAAAGCTATTTTGTCAAGGTTAGTAATTGAGGAAAAAACTATGAGGCAGGAATGAGCAGCCTGCAATAGGAGAGATTACAGCTGACTAGAGTAACCTTCTTCTTACACCTCTGAGGGTAAAAACCTTAGGCAAAAGATGTCTTTAGACATGGTATTTGATTGTGACCATAGCAAATTTGTTTCTTGTTTTGGATATGACCAGAGAGTCCTGCAGCATGTTTATTTTTATTTACTGCGAGTTGTGTGCTGCATAGACCTGTTAGTTAATGCTATTATTTAATTCTGATACGCTACAAATGCATGCACTTGCACATTATTACCAGTGCTTTAGTTCAGAATGCACATTGACATGGTTTCGACCTGTGTCCATCAGCACTGTAAGATAAAACCAGGGCACATTTCAGGTGATGGCGCAAGTTCCAGGCTTTTCCTGGTAGGCTGTTCAAAGCAATACTGCTTCTGTTTGTTCACTCGGGTCTGGTCTGCAACAAGTACACCCTCAACACTGTACTACAAAAAGTCCTTCTTCATTTGTATTTGAGACAAGAACAGACCTATACATGTAACACAATATAGTCAAGGATTAAAAAGGGACTGTGATTCTGGTCTCCATACACACAGAAATGGCACAGAGACAGGGGCTGCCACAAGCAATGGTTGGTGGCACCTGTTGGCATGATCATATTCTGTGTGTTGGGCCAAGGGTGTTGTGTTCCAGATGCAAGAGGCCATGAGAGAGGTATTGAGCCAAAGTTTGCTCCAGCTGAGGAGAACACATGCAGTTAACTCAACATGGAGAAGCTAGGTCTGTGTGGGGTAGATAGACAGCTCTACATACAAGCTGGTTCTGAGATAGGACATGATCCATGTGTACTGACAAAAAGATGGTATGACCATCCCTACAAATACACAGCCACAGGTGCTGCAATGCCAACAAGTTGAGTGGCCCAGCACAGAAAAGCTGGTGTCAGCCATCAGTGTGGTATTGTCACTTTCAGGAAATCCCATGTACAGAGCAGAGGGTCAGCTCAGGCAGCAAGGGAATTAATCTGTCAGAGCCAGAGTCCATCCCACCGGCAGCCCGTTTAGTGTTGCCTAATTAGAACTGCAACGGAATACAGAAATCCAATAGATACTGTTTCCTCTGCTTGGCTCTGCATTTTGGGGAGCATCTCTCTTGCTCTAAGGGACTGTGCACCTTATGCCACAGTCTGCATAGCATCAGAAAAAAAGCTTTCTACATTGTTTGACCAGAGTGCCCTGTGTTCCCTTCAACTGAAGAGTGTCACTTACCAGAGAAATGTTCTCAGATCTGAGCTGTGAGTCTACTTTTCTCCTAGGTAGCCCTGTGCTGTGACATCATCTCTGAAGGATTCTCATACCCCTCGTGTATTCTTGTAGTTCTTGCTATACACAAAGCAGCGACCAAGTGCCAGCCATGGCTGGAAGGCCTTTAGATAACAGCATGAAAAAATCCGAGCATGACTAAGTCAGGAGAAGAGAAAATAAGGTGTGAAGCAGAGCACAGACTTGGAAGAGTTTTTTCCTTCCAAAGCATAAGGAAATACAGTGTTTTACCAGCATGCTGCTGCTTTCCATGGCAAAGGGGGAAGCCACAACAGGCCAGCCAGTGATTTGTCTCCCTGGAGTGGCAATCAATACCATGCTTCCATATCAGGCTCATCTTACATCCATCGGACTTCTTATGGGCAGCCTGTGGCTTAGCAGTGTAAGCAAGTCCGAACGCCATTGCCTACAGCATGCTCTGATTCCACAAGCAGACTTGCAATGTACACAGCAGAGTGCCTGGTTTCAAAGCTGTTCGAAATATAGCTAGAATCAGCATCCCACGTTATAAAGCAACAGCTTTCTGTTGTGGGGCTTTTTCCAGACAGGTTCAAAAAGTGGAGAATTTTTTCACAAGTTTCTCATCTTAGTTGTAAATACAGAAGTGTGCATAGCAGTGTCCAATGATAGAGAAAACTTGAAGAAAATGGGTGCAGAGTTATTTTTTCTGAACTGGTACCAGTAGCAGCAAGGGCTATGTGCCAAATCCAAACAACTGTATGCTAACACTTGACTTATGGCTCCTGAACACTGGAGTTTAAGAGCTAGGTTTTATTTATGGACTCATGGAGATAGTCCTAGAGCTGATGTTCAAAAGGTGCAAGATTTATATTTAAAGTCCAGTTCTGGAAGGTGAAAGCTGGGCTGTGGTGTGCAGATCTGGGCAGAGTTTCACTGCAATGCTCACAGGTGTTAGTTAAGCTACTGTAAATGCCAACTCACTGTCTAATTAAAAATGTGAGTAGAATAATGGAATAACTTACATTTGAAGAGATTTCTGGAAGTCATCTGGCTCAATCCCCACTTGAACTAGGGCCAACTTTGATCAGGTTGTTCAAGGCCCAGCCCAGACTAGTTCAAAGCATCACCATGAGAGTGTAAGAAAGGAAAGGTAGATCCATGCTGGGCAATATGAATTAGCATTTCAGAAACTGTGTTTGGGAAAGCAGGGGAAGGAATAGAGGGTATGACCGAAAGAGCCACCAACATGCTATTGATAAAGAATTGCATCACACATGTGAAAGATGTGGTCAGTTTTGTTTGCCCAATGTGGATGTAGCTTTTTGAAATTTGAAAAACCGTTTTTGCAGCAAATAGCACATCGCTAAGCATAAACAAAGCCTCAAGTTAGCATACATCTTACTCTTTTGCCATTGCTTTCTAATACTATAGTCTGAAAGGAGAAAAAGACAAAGATATTTTGATAAAAGAAAAGATTTGGAGTTATTCCTATTTATTACCCGTTTGAGTAATTTCATCTGTTTGGGCTGTGAGAGGTCTGTAGAAGGTAGTTTTTTGAAATATTCTACCCGAGGAAATTCTAAATTTAGAATAGAAAGCAGTGTTACATCACAAGTGACTTCATTATGGTCCTACAATGTTTTTCTCAGGACTCTAGTGCTCATCTCATAGCTGCTGGTGACACTGAGGATTCAAGTTCTTTAGTGCTTCCCCATAGCAAGAAGCATTAGATAGGGTGCTAAATATGTTAACAGAAAATCTCAAACAACAGTATCAGAGGTATGGTGGAGGATCTATCCAAAAGTGTTCCAATACAGTAATTTAAGTTGTTTCATCCAGCAAGCAACAACTTTTTCTCCAGGCATCATTCTGAATTAGATTGACCTACATTTTAGCTCATTTATAGTTCAGTGGGGAGTGCAAGAAACCGCCCCAATTTTTCAGAGTTGGATGAGGTGGTTCAGCATGGCAACTGCAGCTACAGAACAAAGAGTATTCAAAAGAGGGTTAAATTCAGAGGAGGTTTGCTATGGAAAGGGGGGCTTTGATTTGCAAGGACTCTCACTCATTATCAATAGAAACATTGGTTCTATTGTAACTGACCAGCTTTCAATACAGGAACAGGCTTGAATCTTCACCACAATTTATCTCACAGTGTGCAGGCCTCTTCCATCTGCTGTAGCTGATCACAAGTCAAACTTTAGCATAATTGAAAGAATAACTCTAAAACATTGACCTTTTTTCCTTATAGGATGTAGGAGAAGTTGAAAGGATTGTGAGTTTATACTCAGCAGTACTCTTTCCAACCTCTGGTTCAGTCATTCATCTCCAGTCTATTCCTTCAGCAAGTGTTAACCCCACAGGTGATCCATGTATGTGCTCATTTGCTATGTGCCTTGTAAGGCATATGTATCTGCCTGCCAACAACAGGTCTTCTAGCATTTCAAGGAACAGACACTGGGAAAACTGAGGGCAGAGGCTAAAGCTGTGACCATTCAATTCATCACTTGGCATCTTAAAACTAAAAGTCTAACCCACACATCACAAAAATCCTTAACAAAAATAGACTAAAAACCACTTACAAGTTCCAAAATGTTTGCCTAAAAATTCAAATATATGGGCTACGTTCTGCTTTCATGGTTTTCTTCCAAAGAAAATGTCAGAAGTAACTAGCAAGCATTGAAAACTGCCTTCTGCAATTTTATTTCCACCTTCAGCCATTTGGGTACTTGTCCATATTTCTGCCAGTAATTACTTGTAAATCTTCCAAGATGTAAGGCCTACAAAGAAGTAAGAAGAATAGAAAGACAGCATAATGGCAAAAAGCTTATTTGTCCCACCTTGGATTTAGAAATTAAATTTTCCGTAATCATAGCATGCAGTGTAGTCACTGTTTTCTTATGCCAACTGCACAACCAGAGGGATTGTATAGCTGTATCCAGACCTTATTCATACCCAATGGTTGTGGTGGATTTGTCATTTCAATTATGCATGTTCTGAGAGTAGGAAACTGAATTCATAATGAACTTCCAATGCCATCAAGGAGAAAATCAACTTCATGTACTGAAGTAATGTACAGAGTATTTTTGCCTTACGCCTGCCTACAAAACTGTTTCCAAAGACAGCAGGGGGGAGATAAGTCTCATATGTACAGAAAAACAGCAATACACTTACTGCATCTCTCATACCCACCCATTGTTGCAAATTGCCTCTATAAAACACGCCTCCACCTTGCTGAATAGCCAGCTCAGCCTTCCCTTCCTTTTCACCGGGTAATCCAGCCAACTCCCCCAGTTCTTCACCCCTTGTCAGTTAATCATGATGACCCAGAAGCTCCAAAATGCACTTTAGAAATATACATCACTTCCAAAATATGGTGCTCAAATGCATCTAGCAGAGAAATTAGTTTTAGTCTCCAGATTAAGACTGAAAGGTTTTCAATATTGGAAAGCTGTCATCTTCTGATTATACTCCCTCTTCTTAGAGCCCCACTATCCCTCTGGTGTGGTTCCCCCTACTCCTCTTATTCACCTTCAACAGCAAGTATAATCTCAACTACTCCACTGCAGTAGAATTGACTGAAGGACAGACAAGCGCAAAGTAACTGTATCAGGTAGAAGCCAAATCTGAGAATATTTCACTTTCCAGACAAAAATCAGTTTTCACAACTGAGGTTATTGACAGCACACATGATCTGCCAAAGAAATGAATGCAGATCCCACAATAAGCTAGATGAATCTTTGCAGCTGCACGTCTTCTAACAGCCCCATTTAAGGTGTAAACTTGAAAACAGCTACTGTCACATGTTCAAAATATGTCCCACATTTGTCCTACAGTTTCTTTATTGAGGAGGGAGGAAAGGGGGAGAAAAAGCATTTTCAAAATGCTTTCTATTCCTGAAGACACCTCCCATACTGTTATTCATTCAGCAAGACTTTGATTGTTTGCCATCTTTTTACCTAGTGAAAATAAACTCATCACGTCTCAGTTTTCTCTGGAAGTTTATTGGCCAGAAATTTGACAGTTTTACAAGGCACTTTGGATAGCCATTATGCTGCTGACAGCTGAACATAATAACACTACCTTATAGAAGAGGAATACCAAAATAATGTGCACTAAGTAGCTTGCTTTAATTCTCAGTACCTACCCTTTAAAAGTTTAATGAGTACCCCCTTATCTCCCATTTTACAGAAGGAAGAGCAGTGCAAAAAAGATGACCTAAAATCGTAACAAATTTGAAATACAGCTTGAATTTTAACCCAGGACTCTGATGGGATCACAAGGCTTCCAAATATATGATTCTCCTAGGGGAAGAGAGAAAAATAAATAAAAAACCCCACCTTGATTAATCACTTTGAAATGCAGCTAAAAGGTTTCCTGATGCCATAAGGAGAGGACTGAATAGCAACATGTCCATAAAGCCTTTCGTTTTCACCTTGTAAGCTTCAATTCTCAACTTGGTCAGCCTGATGGCTACCAAAGAACCATTTCTCTTTAAGAACTGCTTGATGGCCTGCACAAAACAAATTGGTTATTATCTTGATCTTACACTGAATGGAAATTGAACAAGATAACCATTACAGCTGTGAGAATAACTTAAAGTGATTTATATACTCAGTGAATCAAAGAATTTTTCTCCTTGCAAAAATTCAAAGCTTGCACTAAAGAGGGATCCACTGGAATGGAACACACCTCATTCTTTCCAAAATGCAGATCTTTTGTTTAGGTGTGTGAAGATTTATGCCTGTACAATACAATATAAACATGAGCAATGGAAGTTTCATCTATCTTTGCCAATGAACTTGATAGCCATTTTAGAGTGGAGTGATGAGCTTATTTTAATTTCAATAGAGCCTGGAATTAGGCATCCAACAAGAATTATTCTGATGGTGTTGATATTCAGTATTTAATGGACTGATCAAAGATGTCAAACGGATGAAGAGAGTCTCCTTCTGAAGATCTGTGGGTAAGGTTTGTTCCTTCAGGAGAGTAATACTAAAGCATCAAGATTAAAGTGGCAGATGTGTAGTTTTTACCCAGAAGTTCTGCAAAGCACCTTGAAATATTTTTGCTTCCTTCCTGTAACTGGAGCTGAGATAAGCTTCCAAATCTTGAAACTGAATTTCCATCCTCTGGAGGGCTTTAGAGCACCAGCCATTTTTCACACCATGAAGAGAGGGTGCCTGTGTCAAACCATTTTTAGTAGCTGTGATTAGCTGTGTTTCTTGATTCAACAAATGCAATTCATATCATTTGGAAGGAAGGAGCAAGAAAGGGTAAAGAAAATGTGCTAAGAACCTTTAAGCCTGTCATGGGCCATACGAACCTTACCTCAGCATGGCATTTAGTCTCCTAGTACCTTAATCCTCTATAGGTGGAATTAAGGTGCCCGATGCTTTCCCACCTTACTTTCCAAAGGAGAAATTACAGGCTTCAACATGCAATAAGTTCCAACCTTCCCTTTCCTGTTTTGTCTGCCAGACCATGAATTCTGTTCAGGAAATCTGCCTGCTCTTATTTTGGGGCTACATCTATAATAGTATGTTCAAGTATGCCCAGAAATGTTCAAGATCTGGAGTGTGGCTGGCTACAATTATAAGTGGTTAAGCAGATTATTCCCTGGCAAACCTTGACCTGTGCAGCTAGTTTCAGGCAGGGTTGACCCGACTCTAACCAGGCCCCTTGCAAAGGATGTAAAAGCTGGAAGCAGTCCCCTAGGATGGTTGAGTGTCTCATGTCTTGGTGATGCTTCAAACTGGGCAACTCACAGTTCATTTTTGTGTGTTCATGAGCCTTGGATGCAGAAAGAGTTAGTCAATTGCTGTTTTCAAAGATGGGAGAGTCTAAGAGTTTAAATGAGCAGATTAAAACAATTTTTTACAGTAATAAATAAGTTAGTTTCTTTTACTCAATTTCATTTTTGCTCTTTTGAGTTATCATTTTCTAAGTGGAACGTGATAAAGAAGTGGTAAAATTAAACCTTGCCACTTGTCTTAAAGTGGTCAGAACAACATTTTACCGAAAATATATTAACTTCTTCTGAGAGATGATTGCAGTGGTGTGAGGCCTTCAGGTCAAAGAAATTCAAGACTGAAATCACCAGTCCTATTTCATTTATCTTAGACAGGATAGGAATAAATTCAGAATGCGCCCAAGCGTGCTAATTTTAGCAGCCTTGCCCATCCAAAGAGCAAACAGTTGTCAGTTAACCAAATGTTTTCTTTCTTTATCAGTCATCAGCACAGTGAAAGGAAGGATGAAACAATTTGTCTGCCAAAACAGACATTCCAAGTCTGCAGGCACATCCAATACAATCCAAGGGCAAGTCCCAGGCTTAGCAATGTAAAGAGTTAGCAATCATAGCCTGCCACTCCCACTGTTCAAGAAAGCTCCAGTGACTACCTGTTGACAAATTGAAAAAGATTCAGAGAAAAGATGCAAGTCTATTTCAACGAGAGGACATGTCACCTAGTAAAAGTTTTAAATATGGTAATTGTACCTGAGCTATTAAAAGAGTTGCTAGATCATGACCTAAAAGTTTTTATAGGGAGAATGAGGAAAGGTTCTGACAGTAAGAGGTAAAATCATATGTCCAGATACATGAGTAAAGCTAGACAAATCCAGATTAGAAATCAGGTACATTGTCAGAACATTGTGATCAGGGGGACAGTTTATTGAAGGATGTATGGATAATCTACCGTTGAAGTTAAGATAATGTAGCCTTAAAGATAAGAGCTTGATCAGCCAGAAACAACAATTCTGATGCACAGATTTTCAGATGTATGTCTGTGCTACAGCAGGCCTAAGGTTAGGATTAAAAGTAGATTTGTAAATCATCAAGTAAAGGTAAGTCTCTTCCCTCCTCAACAAAAAGACACATGCTGACTGCCACTGGACTTACACCAAAACAGCTGTGATCCCAGACCCTTAAAGTATGACCCACATGACAAAATGCAGACATCTGGCATCATGGTGACCAACATAATTGTGAGACTGTTTTCTGTCATCTTTGAAAAGTGGTGTCAACCAGGAAACATGCAATGACTGGAAAAGAAACCCAAATACTCCCCCAACTCTATTATGAAGGGAAAGGTAGAGGACTCAGGGAACTATAGTTCAGTCAGCCTCCTTTTATTAATATTTGCATCGAGTTGTTGTTCTGTGCAAGTTATCCTGCCGAAAGCATCTTTGAACTGAATCACTAGGTACACATGCATTCTGCATCCATACAACACCTCCCTTGGAGCAACCGGGAAACTGAATTCCTTATAAAAGCTTCAGGCTTCTGCTTTGGGAAGACACACTGCTCATACAAGGATATGTAACTTTGGGCTAGATGACTCATGCCTGTAAAAATACATTGTTGAAACGCAGATTAAGATAAATTTAATCCAAACTAGAGTAGAATTACTTGTTCTGATAAACCTTCATGTTAGGAGTGGTGCTACAGCTCTATCCCTTCTAGGCTTCTGACTTTGCCAATGTTTAAGCAATTGCCTTATATGAATATATGATATACCAAAAAGTAACAGGCATAGGGTTAGCTTAAAGAGCGTAGTACTATTCCCCTTCATCCTTGCCTATCAATTTCAGTTTGGAGATAGGAATTTCCAAACTGCAATTGTTCTGGCATCACCACTGGCAGTAATGACTACAATAACTCCTATTTGGCCATGCACATTATGTGGAAAAGTGTTAGAGAAATTATTCAGACAACATCTGTGCCCTACTTTGAAGTAGCTTGTGTACAACTCTGCACACATCTGTTTAGGAACCTCATCTGAAGGCATTTCCATCTTTTTCTGTTTATTAGAGAAAGAAAAAAACTCTTCTCAGATGCTTTATCTTCTCAGTGTTCTTGTAACTTCCTCTGTGTTTCCCTTAATATTAATTTGTCTACAGCACCATACCGACTCATGAATATACTATTTTTCTGAAATAAACTATGAAAAGGCAATTACTAGTGCTTTTCTAGTGCTTTTGATATACTTGAAGAAAACCTGCAGCACATTTTATTTCTTTTCTTCAACTGACATGTTCTGAACTGTTAAAAATAATGGAGCTCTTTGAACTGTCTGAGGTCAAAGAAATATATAAGTAAAAAATAACAAAATCATTGTCTGCACCACTTCAGTGGTGTCAAATCAACAGACACTAATGCCTATACAGACAAGTTTTCTTGGGATTTGAGAATTTGTGTGGAAGACAAAGCTCATAGCAGGTTAAAGATGTAAAAAAATTGTTTCACTTCATTATTCACTGCTCATGTACCCATTTTTGGAGCTCTGGAAAGGAGTAAGTGCAGTCATAACCATTCCAGTTTACTAATTCCCTTCACCAGAAAATCAAAGACATTAGAAATCCAACGGGCAATTCTACAGCCAGACTTTTTTTTTAGATGCAGATGGCTATAATTTCTGCCTTGGATAGCTCCTGTTCTTATCTTGCAATCTGTCCACCTTGAAGAACAGAGCTCCAAGACCAGCCACACATACAGCTAGAACTAAAGCAGCTTAATGACTATGGGAGGAGAAATACATGCATTGCTAAATGCAGTATCACCTCTTCCATCAACAGTCATCATAAAGCACTGACTTAGATACAAATGTCACAGTCCAGAAATGTCAATTGCCTCTTACATTTAGCTTGACTGTGGCACTGATATGGCCATCTTTCAGTCTATTCGATTGTTGAAAAATTTAAGTGAAATTAGCCTACTTGTAGCAATCAGTCACAAACTGAGATAGTAGGATTACAGTTTCCTAATTTTCTTCTCAGTTAAAACTCTCCAGTCTTTTTCCTGACAATTCCTGCAATACATTCTGAATTATGGAGAATGAAAAACCTGCAGCTATAAAGGGAAAAAAGAAATAAATGCAAAATAAATTGCATTTAACATCAAAGCAAATTCACAGGCTACTGCATAATGTGTATTATTCATTTTCATATTTAATTCATTAAACTTCATCTTTTTTTAATTTAAATAAACATTACACTCTCTATTCTGCCTGCTGGCCCAGAGCACTGCAGGTATTACAGATGTATCAGAAAACTTACACACACTTTGCTGATCCATATACAGGCCCTTGAAAAGTCACACACAATTGCATATACACAGATGCATGAAATATGCATATTTTCATGCATTTTAGAGAAAGTGATGAAAAGGTACTGTCCCTTTATTTCTTTTAATATTGCTTTTCTTGTTTTATTTCTCCTTCTTGCCCAGGTTTTCTTTCCCATTACCATCTGCTATATCTCCTCTGTTTTTCCCCACAACTCTTCTCCCTGTTACACTTTTCTATACTTAATATAGATTACAAATTTTCCAGGGTCTAGAGAGCAATGTTCACTCCACTCAACCCCACACCTCCTAAGGATTCTTTCTCCTTGATTTTTTTTCCCTCCTCTTTCCTTTCCCTGAATGTTTCCCCTTGCTTCTTCCTCACAATTCCCTTGATATTTTTTCAGCAGTAAAGCTTAAATCTCTAAGCCTCTGTGAATGCAGTTTTTTGTTTTTGTGTGGTTTTTTTTTTTCAAAAAGAAGCTGTTATCATTACCTTAGTATATGAGGTGTCCATGCTAAAAATAACATTATTTGATTAAAGAAAAGATAACTGAGATACTGATCCACAGGATTAGTCTCTCAAGAGCAGGCAGGATCAACATAAGTTAGACAATAATATATCCCTGCGTTTTGGTATTACTGTTGCAGAAAATGTGATAAAGTGAGAATATATTATGTCCCTCGTGACAGCACAATCAAAAAGGAGAAAGATCTGTGAAGTGAATGGTCATCTTGGAAGGCAAGGTGCGCATGCTGTACTTTTTCTCTACTACATGGATTGAAAGAGATATGTTGTCTCGAGTTAAAATCTACAAGGTTTTTTAGGAAGGTGGACATCATCCTGTCTCTAATGCACTGCCTGCCCTGGGAGAGGCAAATCCCCAGTGACACAATGTAAAGCTGGGAAAATGCTGAACACATCCTTAGTGCTTGGTTCAAATTCGTGATGTGGTTCAGCATTTCCCAGAGGATTTCTTACAGCTTTTTCTTCTGTGATATGATGTCAGAAGGGCTTCCTCCACACAGCAGGCCATACAATCCAGGTCTTCTCACCTCACCTGCAAAACTACAGCACAGCTTTCTCTTCCCTTTCAGAACTAGTTTTAACAACTCTTATTGTAACTGCACTCACTGGTTACATCGAGAAAGAGAAGTCAAAAACCCTTCCAGTTTTAAAATGAGTGAGTGATATGTGGACAGACGGCTACCTACTGAACTGCACCCCAAGGAGCTAACAGACTAGAAATGAACCACTGTCTGCTTAGGGGTGTTATCTACCTCTTGGAGCTGTCACCACCAAAAAGAGTCAAGTCAGCCCATGAGGATGAGGATAAGGATAATCAACTTTCTCCAGAGAAGTCCTATTTAGTGGTGGATCAGTATGAGTTTGAATCCCCAGGTATGGAACATCTGTTCATTTCCCACCATGCCCAAACTGCACTAGCTCTGAAACTATCAGGAAAGTGATCAGTATTTGGGTAAGTCAACCTGTTCAAGACAGATCTAATGGCAAGGACTGAATTGACAGGTTCAGCTTCATACAATTCCCACTATGCTGCATGCCAAATAGAACAGCTTTTCCCATTGCTGTTAGTGAGGATGTTCAATGGAGCTATATATGTTCCTGGACCCTTAGGCTGTGCAGAAGGCATCTCTGTTTTGGATTCATTGTAGCTCCATAGAAGACTAAGCTGTAGGCCCAAGGTGACTCAGGAGGAAAGGAGAAGGAAAAGTCATGAAGACTCATTGAAAGAATAGTTCTGGAAGCAGGGAGTGAGAAGATGAGCATTTGCACCCCTCAATATGCCATGTAGAAGGTAACAAATGGTTTCAAGGAAAACCACCAGATACAGCGTCTCCTCCCTGCTTCCTCGATGGCATCGGTTCAGTGGAGCAAGCCCCTGCAGTGCCTAAAAAGGGGAAGCACTGGGTTGAAAAGTGTGCTCTCATACAGAAAAGGGGAAAAGCTGTTTCTCAATCACACAAAATAGCGTGTTGAACGAAGTCTTTCAGCTAGCTCTCAGAATCAGTCACCCTTGGAAATAGCCATAAGCTCTTGCTGTCCAAGTAAGAGCAGCAATTGGTGACCTTTGCCAAGTGTTTTCTAAAGGTACCATTACCACAGTTTCTGACCCTTTAGCAATGGCATCCAGATATTGCAACAAGCCACAGACACTTTTCATTGTAGCATCCACTGCAACACATATAAAAACCAATAAAAATAAAAGGCTGTCGAAGAAATCAGTGATCACAAGCATCACGAAAAAAGGCTGGGGGCTAGAAATAAGGACAAACCTTCCATACGTCACAAGGAGTTAGGAGCAACAAGATGTTTGCTACCTTTTTGGTTTTTACTGACTTTGATAAGGAGGTCTGGTTTCTTTTGTTGTTTCTTTGTTTGTTTTTTGTTTGTTTTTGTTTGGTTTGTTTTTGTTGCTTTTTTTTTGTTTTTTTTTTTTTTTTGTTTTTTTTTTTTTGTTTTTTTTTCTATCATGGAGGGTTCTAAACAGGAGGTTTCGGAAGGACAGACAAGCTCTGTTTTTTATTAGAGAGGTAGAGAAGCACAAGAGCCCTCTTCCTCCTCTCTTCAGAGAGGACCCTCTTAGCAAGACCTTCTCTTCAGTAAGGGTGAGGGAAAACTGTCATTCCGCAAGTACAGAATTTATCACCACCTATTTTTTTCTTTCATGCATGTAACTCATAACAACAAAACCATGAACTGCAATTCAAATTTCCACTTGGGACAGAAGATCTGTCCCACAGCACTTCTGAAGCCAGGTTATGCCTGACCTCCTAGCCTTCCTGTAGTCAAGAAAATTCCAGGGTCTGCTGCAAGGAAGTGCATTGTCAAAAACTAGTATGAAACTAACTCTTTACAACCTCTGAGCCTATTGAAATTGGTGACAGCTGTCAACGTGTTACCAGAATTATTGGGTAGGGACACACATGAGAGCATATCCTAATTTGAGTCTGCAAATCTAATCCCAAGAGCAAGCCAGGCTTAAAAAAAAAAACTGAAGAAGAGAACAATCATACAGCTGTAATTCCTGCCTTTCAGGGTTTTACTTGTTCATGACACCACAAACCACTCTGAACTGAGTGAGTATGGTATGTTTATCTACAATACTGTCTTCAGTTTTTGATTATCCATGGGCTGTATGGAGCTCAGGAGCTGAATCTGGACCTGAACCCAAGCCATTTGTCTGCAACTCTGGCTTATCAGAGGAAAACTGCTGCAAAGGTCTCTTACCTCAGCTATTTCAGGATTCTAGTTATCTAGACCACAGGAATCTCATTTTTCACTTTCCCATAAGTCATCTAGCTTGCATTGTAGCACACTAAAAATATTGCAAATCATATTTGGTTTCTCATTAATTTCTCTGCTCACACAGGAGAAGACCACCAGCTTGAAGATCATTTTATGTTTTCAATGAACCAGAAAAGAAGTGAGAGGTACTCTAGAATTTCCTTTCAATTAAAATCTGGGAGGGTTTCCCCTGTTTTATCAGAGAATTATCATTGCTGAGACTCTCTCTAACCATAAAGAAGGTTAATCCTTATGGCTGCCTACACCAGTCTGTTTTTCAGCTACTAATTAACTTGCAAAATTAGTCTCAACTTAAAAACAAACAAACAAACAAACACCACAACCAAGCAACAAGAAATCCCCCCAAAATACAAAATTCTCTGATAGCTTCCTATTCCTACTGTCCATAGGCTAGCTTACAATCCATCATGCACCATACCATCTTTCTGCTCATAAAAATATGCTTGAGGGCCAGTAGCTTCTTTTATGGTGTGTCTTGGTATTATTGATTAGGCCTTCAAACTCCACCTGGTTTGGGACTCAGACATCCATGGCTGCAGGAGACCTCTTCAGGGACTTAATTATTTGTCTGCTGGAGCTGCTGCTGGTCTTCTTTTTCCCTGGAAATAGCCATCCCTCACTGTGATTTTTTTTACTATGGCTTTGTCTTTATTATGCTCACAAGTGTCTCTTAATGAGGTGGAAACATGAGCAACAAATTATTTTTTTAAAAGTATCTTTTTAAAAGCTGCATGCTTGTGGCACAGACTACATCTATCAGACTATTGGATGAATCTGGTGAAATTAATGTAAATAAGGTTTAGCCCAAGGCACTGGACTGGAAATCCAGAGCATTTTTCTGTTTTTGCCTGATAAATGAAATTGTACACATTGCTGCTGCCTCTGTGCCTCAGTTTTCCCATATATAAAATAGTAATGAGCTATTAAACTCGCTTATGAAGTGCTTTGAAAGCATTAGTGAAGAAACCTACCATGTAAAAAGCTTGGTATTACTGAAGCAAAGGGAATTTTTAAAATTGAGAAGCCTGTGTTTAAAGGCTTGTGAAGAATTAAAAGATGCTGGAATTCTTTCCATTTGTGTGGATCTCATTTGTTAGAAGATGAAAGAAAGAGATAAAGGAATAATCAGGAATATACAGTAGGTTTGGCTGTGGAAGTGGTGAGGCCCAGGTGCCTGCATTGCTTTTCCAATTGCGTGAGAATTATGAGCAAACTTTGATGTGTAAAAAGTTTTTTAAGAGGAGGAAAATGCAGCAAATTTCTTACAGCTGACATGATCTCCCATCAAGCATGTGATCTACTGCATTCTAAACCTGAATTCCCACAGTATTTATGCACCTAAAACACACACACTGCTACTTAATGGTGCTCTCAAAAGTGCAAACGAAGTGCTTACATCCCACTGAAATCACCGAAGTCTCTTTATGTGCTGTACAAAAACGGAGTAAGTCCCTACTGTCACCTGCAGGCACCTAAAAAAACTTATAAAATGAGGCGTGAAGTGAGTTAGGAGTCTAAATACCATCAAATCGTCAGTACAGAGGCTGTGTTGAGACTGCCTAAAGCAATGGTCAAAGATGGATTGAGATGCCTGCTCTGGCATCCTAGCTTGAAGCAGGAGTGAAGCAGGGACTGGTCCCGGACTTCTTACTGTAGGAACCTTGTGTTATGGCTGTGGCTGCTGCTGTTCATTCACCAGGCATCCAGGAGTCTCACAACTCTGAATAGCCTGGGGCTGCCATGGTTAGGAGCAGCAGGCTAGGTCTGCAGCAGGTTGAGTTTGCAGCGGACAAACCAGCTTCACCTGATATGCGATCACAGCTCTGAATACCTCTGAACATGTAGCACAGGCTTTGTATACCTGTGCACATTCCTTGGGACAGAAACACCAGCCAAATAGGAAGAAGCAGTTCTGTTGCAAAGTATCCTTCTGCAGCTCTGCATGGAAATGTACCTGTGGAGGTTCACTGAAGCTTAGTTGTTGCTTAGGCACTTTTGAAGGCATTATGAAAGCCATCCCTGGAGACATTCAAGGCCAGGCTGGATGGGGCTCTGAGCTATCTCATCTAGTTGGAGATGTCCCTGCTTATTGCAGGGGGTTGGACTAGATGACCTTTGAAGGTCCCTTCCAACACAAAATATTCTATGACTGTATGATTAAATGACTGATTCTATGGATGAGGATGCACTTGGACTGGGTGTCTTTTCCTCAGCTGCCTCTGTGAAACAGACCTGTCCTTTCCATCCTGCCTGCCACTTGCCTTTCATTTCCCTCCACCAGCCCTGCTGATAATTTTGTGGAATTTAGGAACTTACTAGAAAGAAAAAAATGTTTTTTTTTTCTAAATTCCAGTGCTGTATGTTGCAGAAATCAGTGTACATTCAGACCATGTTTATGAAGAATTTTGGCTTGATTTGCAGCTTGTGTAAGCATGCATCAGTCTTGCAAAAAAGAAAAGATTGCTTATTGTTCTACATGTGTAGAGCAAGACTGCAAGACATCCTGTGTACGTACAAAAAAAATATATGGGCCCAATTAATTTTCTTTCATTCAGTATTATTATCTAGTCTTTGTGTTCTGCTGCTTTCAAAGATAAAGTAAGCAGTTTCCAGATCACTTCCAGAAGATTTAATCTCTATTCCAGTTCATGGTGTTTGTTTATTTTGACAGTTTTCTCTGGCGGGACAATGAAAAATACGCTTGGCAGTTTCAAGTTTAATTTATAAATCATTATAGAACTTTCCTATGCAATCTAACAGGAAATGGTAATTTTTCTGCATGTCTTGGGATCACCCTGTAGAAGATGTTAATGCACAGTTGCTCTACTGTGATGAATTTAGTCTGTTGGATGACTGAAGCAGCTTGCATAAATAAAGGTCTACATCTTTGATGTAGCTACTAAATCAATGTAAAGGGAGATTTATGTCCATTTTGTGGCTGCCCGATTCTTGGGAGATTCATTTACTGGGAAAGTCCCCGTTAGAAAGTTAAAACTGCAAATGACCAACCTAATCACAGAAGCCTCCCATCCTCTCTTTCTGTGGGATAAAAAATGAGGATGGCAAATGACATGCATGCTCTCAGCTGGTTCTCCATCAAAAGGGTAAGCAAGCAGTGGGATTCTTTGTAGGAGTTAATAATGGTTGTTCAAAGTTTACACAGTCTGAGAAAGCAAAGGGATTCTGGAAATCAGGAGCATATTCTGAGGAAATACCTTTATGTACTTAGGTTGTTGTTACAATCCCCACTTGGGACCTACTGTTGACTACTTTCAGTGAACAATATAGCTTTTGATCTGAGTGGGCATGGATATTCTTATGAAAAATGAAAATTTCCCAGAAGAAATTCTGAAAAACTTGCAGAAGAACCTGCAAGCTTTTTTGAGTTCAGTGCAGGAGAACCCAGTGGGAGGGAATACAGCATCTTGCTAATTAATGGGCTGAAATGTCAGGCAACTTTAAGCTCTCAATGGGCTAGTCAACTTCATTAATCAGCTCAACCCTGCATGGGTCTCCTCTAATACTGCTGTTAGCACTACATTGTATTAATAATCAAAATTCCAATTAAGTGACATTTTACAAGTCTCTCTTTCCCACGTGCAAATGAAACCTGAAGTCACAGTGGTTATTGTCTCTTTTATAGGGTTTTGTGGTTATTGTTCTATAACACCTGTATTAGAGTGAGGTTTATTTGCTCAAAATCTAATTATAATGCTCAACATGCAGCAAACACTACCTTGCAGTTGTCCTGTTGTTTCATTTTCATTTATTCTTATAATGACTGTAGCAATTAAAAAGACATGATTTTGATGAGCACCCAGGACTCTCTGAACATCCATGGTTTAATCTCCAGGTGTTGTCAGAATAGTTTGTTTTTGTTTTTGTTTTTGTTTTTTTTTTTAAGTACATGTCCACCATTTTTGTGCTATTTCTTTCACTTGAAACCTGAAACTCAAAATGATGCTCACTTAAAAATAGCACAGTCAGCCTGGTTTCTAAATAGTGCAATCTGCTTTCAGGAGGCAGGCAAAACAAAGAGGAAGAGAAAAGAGAAGGGCTGCCTTCACAAAAAAAAAAAAAACAACAACCAAACAAAAAAAAAAAAAAACCAAAAAAACCCCCAAAAAATCCACACACACACAAAAAGACAAACAAAAAACCCACCACCACCACCAAACAAAACAAATAACAACAACAACAGAAACAAACAAACCAATCAAACAAACAAACAAAAAAGCCAACACAAAAACCAGTAAGACAGGCTGGGTTCATTTCCAGTCTGCATGCAGATATGATTAGAAGTCATCTGCTGAAACCTACCCAGTGTTTATTGGTCCAGAGCACAGCTTAAAGTTTTTGTTTATTTACTGTAGAGGTGAGAATTTTGCTGGGAATATCTTAATGCCTAAAACATGCTTCAGAAGAAGTCAATCAGTAGCTGAAATCCAAGTCTTCCAAATAATCTTTGAATCCATGAGGACATCTGTTAAAAGCCTTGTGTTGCCCTTTGTCATCTCAAAATCTTTCTAACAGGAGTCCTTTGACTGGTTCACAGGGCAGCATCCTGTCATGGAAGAAGACAAAATATTCACATCTTAGATTGTTCTTCTCAGAGTCTTCCCTCTAATATTAATAGATTAACTGTTGCATATTAAAGTTCTACCTTAATGATGATTTCTGGCTCAGACTGCTCAGTAACTAAACTTTATGATGTTGGATTTAAGAAATACAGTAATTGTCTATTACTGAGATTAAAAATTATATCTGCTGATTTTTTTAAAAGCCTCTTCATGCTCTTTCACTCACTGTGATTTGTTATGTGCATTCCTTAGCTGTGAGCTGCCAGGGACTGAGAATATATTTTGCTATTTGTGTCCACAGAGTTCTCTGTCGAGCAATTTGTGTATGCTACAGGGAACCTGGGGTGTACATCCATGTAATCTCTGGGGAACTGTTTGTGGAGATCAACTGCATTTTGGAAATGTTGCGTCTTTTGTGGTCATGTAAACACTTGCTCAGCTGGTCAGGGTTATGTCCTCAGTCAGCAGAGGCCTCAGAAGCCAGCCAGCTAGGCAGAGAGCAGTGTCCAGTCTTTGCCAAGCATGAACTATACCTGCCCCCTATTGTGGAAATCACAGAATTAGCAGAAATGTATACACCTGGGTTCAGGACTGACTACTGCATAATGGGAAATGCTTTCACAGAGTCAGATGAGAGGAAGGGTGCAAAGAACCCAAGCAGCAGTAAAAGAGAACAAACTGTTAGGTCAGTCCAGCTGCCTCTGTGGTGTAGCTGCAGAAGCCAAGTCACATAACTCCTGCTGATTTCAGAAGCACAGAATGGGGCATTTCCTGGTTTTCTAAGGCAACAGGAAAACAAGAGAAACCTATGTTAACCACAGGAATGCTGCAACTGCATGAGGTCCTTAAATTCCATATCGTTTGCTTCATAAGGAGAGGCAAAACCTGAAGCTATCCTTTGTCCACCACACTGAGCTCCACAGTGACCATGTGTTTGTATTAGCCTTGCCGTCAGTTCTTCTCTGTGTCCTTTGACATGCCAGCACTGTCAGTCAGTAGGAGCCTAAAGTCATTCTCATTTCACTTGCCACCCACATTGTCTGTTTCCAAGCTTGGCCTCTGACATGGCTTCTGGACAAGGTACAGAGATTGAAAGAGGGTGCAAATTCAGGAGTTTCTCCTCAAATCTATGGTTTCTCAACAGTTTGGGACCACGGGACAAAATCTCATATAATCCACTTTACAAGTAAGTTTCTAAAACCTGTTGTTTGCATTTCTTAAGCACAGCGTGGCTTTGAGAACTAACTTCAGCTAGGTTTCTGTGGGTAGGTGGGTCAGAAAGCAGATCAGTCATGGATTACTAGTGTAGACATGGCAGCTGGTGCAGAGCTGGAGCAAGCAAAAAGTGGTAGACTTGGTGTCACTAAGACCTAAGGACTGCAGGAAGGAGAGAAGAGAACCTTTAAGAACATCCCCGTTCGGAAATGCCTTTACACCCTGTGAGAGTCCGGTTCAACCCACAACCTCCTAAACCACAGGTATTCTCTCTGAGTGGTTGGGAATAAATTTTCAGGAATCAAACATGGCCTGGAAATATGGATACCTCCTTCTGTTTTGGCAACTCACCTGATAAACCAGGTCTTAATCTGACCCCTGCTCCTTCTGCTTTCATGGTAGCAGTCTTCTTTCTCTGAGCTTCTGCAAGTCGCTGCTATTGCAACCACTGTGCTAACTGTTCCATCACGAGGGTTCCACAACTGCAGTACAGACCCCACAGTTGGTAAAGCTAGATCACCCTGCCAAACTGGATCACCCGCCAAAACAAAGGCCTCAGCCAAACCCATTGGTATCAATGGAAAGAAAGACTCGCTGGGTCTCATAAGCTTTGGGGAAGACCAGAATTCTGTTGCTCTTGAGCTCTTCAAATAGCTTTACTTACTACAAGGTGAAAAGGAACAAGTGACATGATAGAGACTGACCAACTGCCTAATACCACCCTGAATTAATTCGTGTTTGAGCTAGAACACACCTTTAAGAAGACACCAGTTTTGATTTAGAAATAGGATCCTACCAAACCACAACATGTAGGAGTCAAAGCAGAATATGAGCTCCAAAAGGGAAGAACAATTATGGAGTGGAATTAAAAAGTTCACATAAAATGTATCACACCTTTAACTGATGTAAAACAACTTAGAATCTCTGAAGCCAAAGGAACTATACTGATTTATGCCCTTGTATGAATCTGAGTCTAGACTTTTTCTTCGTTTTTAAGGAAAGATGTGTGCTTCATTGTAATGCTGCTGTGGAAAGAACAGGTTGAGGTGGTTACATTTGTAGAGCTATGATGAAGTGTGCTGTACTTTGCACCTGAAAGAATAATGTGTTTATTTATTAGGTGGGTAGAAGAGAAGATTTATGTCCTTAATGATGCATTTCCCCTGCTTTTATGTATTTGGTGTTTTGCAAATGACAACTTTGTAAATAATGCAACTTTGCTTAATTACAGCCCATTTTCTTCAAAACCAGTAGGGACATGAATTTTCAATGGGACTTACCTTCATTGAAAACCCGAAGGGATAAAAATGAACTGCTGCATAGCTAAAAGGACAAAGTAATGGTAGTAAAGAACAAATTGAAAGAATGCTATATGTGAGGTCAGTTGCTGTTTTTGCTGTAGAGAGATCATTTTCCCTCAATTATTTTGAAGGACTAAGGATTATTAATGCAATTAATGCTTTTTTTTTTTTTTTTTTTAAATCCAGTTAATGATTCTAAGATATTAGCCGTGGTACAATTTATTACTTTGGATTAAATATGTGTCTTCTGTAGGATTCTCGATATGCCAGATACATTTAAAACATGAACGGGCCCTGCAGAAGCACTGAGGTAACTAGCTGAGCGGGTACAATTTCTTATCCACCTGAACAGAGGTTTCACCATAGGCAAGCTACAAATACCCAGGACCCAGAGTAACGTCTAGTGGCTGAAACACATGCTTTACTGCTCAGGTATCTAAAGTAGTTACTTAAAAGTGAGCCTAACTGTCTTCACAGCCTTGGCTCGTAGTTCTGAATCTCAGAGCAAACAGCCTCCCTATGAAGCAGACAGTCCAAGGATGTGAAGCAAAAATATGCAAGGACACATAAGAGAAATCTGAGTAATCTCAGGTAAACTTAATTCATTGTAAATGTTGCTGCAGATGAAGCTTTTCAAGAGGAGTGTGAGAGCATACAGGACCTAGTGGATGAGCTCAGTGCAGGCAGGAAACATCATTTGAAGAAACATATTGTTATAATTTCAAGTGGTATTCATTTTAGATCAGTTGGTGATTTGCTGTCAAGACACAGAGGTTGTGTGGGTTTCTTACAGAGGAAGAAGTGTTTTCACTTTGCACAACCCACTTGGAACATGAATTTCATCTATAAAGCCACAGACAGCATGTGCAAGTGTTGATTCTTTTGTTCTCTTCCTCTTTTGGCAGAAACAGTTAGAAAGCATTTTTCTTGACATTATTCTTTGTCAAGAATAACAAAGTCCTATGGAAAATACTCTGTATCATTTTGGACATTGAAATACAGCAACAAGGCTTGATAGAAAGAAAAACAACAACTGGTACATGATTAAATTATTACAATCAATCATGTTAAGGGATCTGAGACAGTGCTGGCTATCTCTTATCTGATGCATGTCAATACAGTTCTGTTTGAACTGTTTTTTGTTATCAAAATGAAGGTCCTCTTTCTCCCTCTTGACAGTGCCAAGTAATACACCATTGGCAAGTGCAGGGGGGTCTGTGCAGACTCTGGGAGGTCTGTCTCTCTAGTAGAGGTACCCTGGTGCTCCTAGTCAGTGGGGCTTATAAATTTTCTGCTGCAGTTTCCATACAACCCTTCTAGTTTCAGCTGTGATTTTGTTCCTGAAATTCACTTGTCATGCTAAGCTTTCCATGCTTGTCTCTGACCACAGATAAATCTTTATCTGATGTCTAAAATGTATTACAGAATTCTCAAATCTACAGTTCATTTAATCAACATTAAAGATATATTTGGTTACTTTAATTAAAAACTGTTGTTATGTAGCACTCAAGCATTTAGCTAGAGCACTTACTTCATCATACCAGAGCGATTACTCAGAGTTTTCATTCAGGGCGTCTAGGATAGGTATTGTATTATTCACATTATAGCTAATCACCTTCTGGCAAGTATAAAACTTCACATTTGTTAGTACTGTGATGCTAACATTCACTCCGCAAGAAGTTTCTAATAGACACTCTCCTTGTGATTCCAAAATTCTCCGGGGTGCAAGGTAAAGCAAGGGAGTGAGGTTTTGTGTAGGCTGTTATGTAGGAAGACACTGACATTTGCATGTACTCTGAATTTGGAAGATGCAAGCCAGGTCAGATTCACAAGCTGCGACCATGTTACTGGGGCCCTAGACCTGAGGTGATATTGCAGGCCTCCTGCTGAAGTGTTTTAGTTGGAGGGCAGCCGCCTGCTAAGCTACTGTGGTTATCAGCAGTTTAATCCAACACCATCTCTGATCCCCCAGAGAGGAGCACCCTTGTCTCTGGAGCAGGGTGACTTCAGTAAGTAAAACACACAGCTTTCAGAGCTGGGCTGTAGGCTTGCAAAGTTTTACACCAAGCACAAGTGAAGGAAGCTATGGACAGTACCAGGGAGCTGATGTTGCCTGTTCAGGAACACTCTCTGACCCTCAGGGAATCTTTGAAATCCTGGGGAGCACCCTGTCAGACTTATGACTCTTGTTAGCAGCCAGGCACTGCAGTCTAAGAATGAAAAATCCAGGCAAGGCACGGAGAGGAAAAGTTAATGTAATATTAAAACTAGAAATATCCATTCTGTCAAATGAAATGCCCTGCTGTTTGATCCCATTTACTGGAGTAAGGCTTTATATCAAGGCATCTTGGGTTTTAAATTACATGTCAGATATAATTTTGCACTGTGGACATGAAATGTGGGACTGTCCTTTAAGGGAAGAAAAGAGCAGCTCAGCTGAAAAAAGCTGACTAATAGTGAGCTCACTTGCATAATGGTTCCAAATCTGGCAGCTGGCCACATCTACGAATAGGGGTTTGGAAAGTGGCCATGGACACTGACAGCAAAGCCCAGTGCTGACTCAGGTATCTGTGTCTCCCTTGGAAGGCATCCCTGCCGTGTGGTGGATCCTGCCAGGAAGACCCAGAAAGCAGAGCACCTTTGGGTCCATCCTTTAGGATTACATGACAGCACCTGCAGTGAGCTCATTTTGAGGAGGAGCTGTGGTATTTGTGCAGGAAAGGACAGCTGCACTTCACATGCAGACAGAGGAATAAGAATCAAGTAACCACACCTAGTAGGGGGTTTTCTGAGTTTCTTCAAAAGCTGTCGGACTGTGAGCGCAACAGCACAAAGCCGCCTTCCCTTCCCTTCCCTTCCCTTCCCTTCCCTTCCCTTCCCTTCCCTTCCCTTCCCTTCCCTTCCCTTCCCTTCCCTTCCCTTCCCTTCCCTTCCCTTCCCTTCCCTTCCCTTCCCTTCCCTTCCCTTCCCTTCCCTTCCCTTCCCTTCCCTTCCCTTCCTTTTAGAAAAACACTTCTGAGTACACATTCAAACTTCAAGAGCTTTTATTACTCTTACAAGCCATTTGTGTACCTTATTTTATTATCCAGTCTTATTGTATCCTTGCTAATGGTGTGCCTGTTGGGATGTGAAGGCAGCGTTAAGAGTCTGTGTTTCTATTGTTGTACTTTCTGTCTCTCTCTGTCTAAATTTTCATGCTAGAAGAAATTTTAAGGGTGATTATCTACCTTACTGATTTGATGGGAAGATTCAATCATTCTGTTCTTTAAATTAAAAGCCTAGAATACCTAGAATAGAAAGCAGTCCCCATGGGCAATTTTTAATTAAGTTTTTTCTCACTGGTTATCATCTGTACCACTCTAATATCTAGAGGTCTCAACACAGATCTGGGCTGCGTTGTGCAAGGTGCTGTATGAATCTGAGGAAAGGGACTAATCTCAGATGATTTTAGCCACCTGAAAGTAAAGCACCTATGCTAAGCTGGTTGGAAGGGTTTCACACTCTACAGTGTTACAGACAACAGCAAAACAGCCCATTGTAGGATGCCTATTTCAGAAAGGTGGGATGAGTCTTCTTGAAATGCCTCTGTCTGTTAGCTGTAGCAACCTAAACAAGAAGCTCGGTTTTGCTGCCTAGTTCTCAAGATGCTCAGATGAGAGTCACCCCTGGCGTGTGGCCTTTTTCACCTCAGGCGAAGGCACCCTTAGCTCAAATGAACTCCAATTTCTGCCACAAACTATGGGGCAAGAAGGTCATTAGAAAAACAGTACCAAGTGGTGAAATGATGTGCATGTTTCAAAGTAGAGAAGGAAGCAGAACACAGACCCCCTGTCCTCTTAGATGAGTGTTGGTCACTGAGGACTTTAACAAGTATGCAAGTTGGAGATCCAAACAACTGCCTGGGTTAGTGAAGGTGAAAGCTGATCTACCTAGGTTGAGGTGGGATCCCAAAGGCCAACATTTGCAGAGGCTTCTATACAACTGTGTCTTACTTTCCCCATGAAGACAGAACTTGAGGAAGCCTTGCAGATCTTTGCAGAGATCTTTGATTCTCTCGCTACAGGAAGCTCTTCACACCAAAATTACTTTTTGGCATTTTGCTCTCCATGTGATTGTCCAAATGAAGCCTCTGATTTTGCTACAGTCTGATATCTGATATCCGTCCTCAAAAGCCTGTCCTTGTCAGCTTTTTAATCAGATGAATGGTCAATTACAGAGTTGGATTGAGCAAGTTAAGCACAATGGATTTTTTTTTTTTTCATTTTTACTCTCTTTTTCTATTTACAGATTGTCTGGGAACAGATGAGGATTTCCTCAAACGTATTTGTTATTTGAAATGATTCATGTATTTTGCTACCAAATAATTCTTAGCCTGTAGATTGTTCACCAGCAATTTGTTGAGGATATTTGGAATGCATGCAATGTTGGTTAGATACATAATTCACTTCATATTGTTACTGTGCCCTGATTGTCTAATTTATATAACAAAATACAGGGCAAATTATGAATTTTACAATTGCTTGCATAATGAGAAATTTACTCTCAGTGAATATTTGCAGATTCAGTCTCAACATTCATTTTTCATGAGCATTCACTCTGGCAAAGCTGCTTTGCTAAAATACTTCTGGAAAGCAAACACTAAATGGATCTTAAACACAGACAAAAGACGAGCGGGGGAAACAAACAGGCATTCAATGGAAAGCACTTGCTGGATTAATCCAGGACTGCTGTGTGTTGTTTTGCCCAGTCCTTCATCTCATTGCTGGTATGAAGATGGAAAGTGGCCATCAGTGGAAATGGAAGAGAGTGAGAAAAATATCTGTGTGAGCCCAATACTGGCTCAATGATTCAGGATTCCAAGTCATGCACAGGATGACTGAAACAGAGACTGTCCTCAGCTATCTTTTCTGCCCTTTTGAAATGTCCCTCATCCATAATAACCTTGCTTTTCTATTTATTTACCCAACATATTAATTGACCCCCTTTATAAAAATTAGTAATTTGTCCTGCAGCAGTGATAGTTGGGCCCAAGCCACTGTAGAGTCTCCATGGATGTCTTTAGGCTCCCCAAGGGTGCAGGTGGTGCTTCTCTGCCTGCACAGACCCCATGCTCAGGAAGCCTTCAAGAAAGAACTGGAGAAGCATCTGTCTCCCCTCTGTTGCTGACTGAACCTATAAGCATGATGGGACAGCCAGCAAATCAGACTCATGCCGTGCTGCCAAGCACAGTGCAGCACTGACAGCTTTGGAGAAATCCCTTGAGAAACTGGAAGTTGCTGGCTTGGGATTTTTATTTATTTCTTTATTTATCTTTTTTTTACGTTTCATCACAGTTGAGCTCTACTGAGTCACTCAAGCGAAGTATGGCAAAGCTTGAAAGCCCTGAAGACATTATTTATTTATTTCTACAAATCCTGCAATAAGTCAGTTTAGTTGGTTTGGGGCTGTTTTATAATCCTGGAGAATTTTTGCCTTTTTTCCACTCCTTTTAGCTGGAGAGTCCTTTGGTTCTAAGCCTCAGAACAGCCTAGGTAACACGGTGGCTAAAAATCACGGCATCCACTTAATATGTTAAGTTCACCCATTTGCTGCTGGTCTCCTGCTGACCCATGGAGATGCAGAGAGTGGAAAGGCTGAGAGATTGATCCACAAGTAGACTAGAGCTAACATTTTCAATCAAACCTTACCATTTGTCTATATCTGCCCATGTATGTCCATGACAAACACTGGTCTGATGCTGAGCGAATGGGAATAAGCAGTCCATATCTTTTATCTTCAGTGTCACTAATTCTGAGCACAATTTTACTAGCTACTTGATAACTCCTGGGAAACCCAGTCCTGCCCTGCTGCTTCCTATGGCTCCAGAGTATTTATTCCTTCTGGATTCTTTCCTTCTGTTGTAAAGATGGTGGTATGAACACAATAATTTTTTATTGTCAGCAATGGAGCCTTATTTGACACTATCTTCCCAGAGTGCTGGTAATCTGGGCTAAACTCCCCCTTAGTGTAACAGTATGGGAATTGGGGGAATCTCATCAACGTTGCAGTTTGTCCATCTGGACAGCTGAAACACACATGATGTGCCTTTATGGGCTTGCCACCACACACAAGGATTCATACTTACCTTGCATGTACCCTTGCATCAGTGATACTCCCTCTGTGGCAGAATGCATGGCATGTCACACGCCATCAGTGATGAAGTGGTTGATGCAGAAACTGATTGCCACCTCCTTAGTGGAGGTATATGAACATGCCTGCTCCGGACATGAAAGTGAATGAGGATGAAATCTCTTTTGCTGGCTTGCACGGAGCAGCAGCAGCCTCCCTGTGCTGTGGTTGCTCTCTTCGTACATGCCCAGCTGCAGACTTTAATTAACTTCCCTGACTGAACAGAGCCGTTGCTAATGAAGCGGCTAATTCTGAGAGCAGGGGGCATGTTCCATCATTTAGTGCATTCGTGTGATTCCAGCATCCCATAATACCCCGTTTTCCTCATCAGTTAGTTCCTTTTCTATTTTTTTTTTTTTTTAATTTATAACTCTAGCCCTCTCCATTCTCACATAGGTGTCTGTGTTCTGGCTTCAATTACATTTCTGCAAAAATCTATCTGAGCTGGATATAAAGCTCCAGTTCAAGATTTACCAATATCTAATCTCAGGAGAAAAGAGACATGTGAAGTAGAAAACCCCAAACTGGATTTATGTGCTCACTTGGAATTAACACAGGACTCTGAATGAGATTTCTCTCCCTCCTCACAATGGATTCTGTTCATAACTACTCTGAGGAAAGAAAATAAACTAGATTTTTTTTCTTGTTGTTCACCATTTGCTATTGTCAGGACACCACTATTTTCGCCAGGGAGCAAAGGTGGTGCATCTGACTGGAGGTTTAATATCTGATACAGCCTCTGGCTGGGTCTCCAAATAGATGTAAACCTGTAAACCTCACCAATGTGGCATCCTGAAATATTTTTTCCATTGCTTTTTGTTTTGTTTTATTTTGTTTTTAACTACATGCTATCCTCAAGTCGGCTTGTCCTAGAAACTTCAGATGAAGTTTGGTTGAAAGGTCTTGGAATCAATTTTGAGAGAATGCTCAGAGGGAATGTACTTCTTGGAAACTCAAGAACTTCAAAATGACACAGACTCGAGAAGATACTGAAAGAGTGAGCAAGGGCTGAAGGAAGCCTATAGTTCCAGCTGAAAAGACATAGTTGAGGTGTTGTCTATTCACCCAGAGGAACAAACTTTCTCCCAGGCTGTCCCACCACCTCCATTTCTGTTTATTGCAGAAATGTGTCAGCCATTGTGTCTCTTCAGGCACCTTCGAGAAGCTCCTCAGTGTTACTGACAATGTGAGAACATCCAGTGCAATGTCCAGTTTTTGGGAGCTTGGGCAAAATGGAGGACCTCACCACTCACTCTGCTTGTCTGTCAGAGACAAAAGAGACAGCAGGGACCAAGTGAGGGGAAGTGCTTCTATATCTCATCACCCACCAGCAGACATTGGGTACTCTCTTGGAAGACACATGACTGTGAAACCTCTTGTGGGAACTTTATGGGCCAAACTTGTGCAGACCCCCCACCCTTCCTTATCATTGCACTCCCTTTCAGCCAGGGAAGAGAGAAAGAAGAAGAAATCTGCTGCTGAGCCAAGGGAAGAGGAGGTGTTTGGGCCAGCAAGGGAAGGGACTGAGAAAAGCTGCAGCTGGTTGTAGGGAACAAACTGGATCCCAAGGCAAAGAAAGAAGGGCAACCTGAGTTGGAGGAGCTCCACAGGCAGCAGGAAGGGAGGCAGTAATAGAGCTAGCTATTTGCTCAATTAATTATCATTCGTTTAATTTGTAATTTAGAAATTAAATGATTTTTTGTGATTCATTCAGAGGAAATTTCCCGAGGTGCTGAGTACAGTTTGCCAAAATGAAATATGATATCCTGAGATTAAAAAGAATGATTATAGCACTCTGGCTGAGGGGCTTGTTTTGACAAGGCGCAGCTTAGCAGTACAGCTCTCTGATCTTAAGCCCTACCTTCTTAGCTTCCAATGTCATACATGCTGCTGGAGGAGGGAGTGACTGGGATTGCTCCCCCACTATTTTGTGAGTTGTGTGAGACCAATATCTCCATGCTTTCTCAAACAATGTCCTGATTCTCCTTGTCTGATTTCTGAAGTTCAGAGGTCAGGAAAGGCAGGAAAAGTAGACAGTGTGAAAAATACGAGAAAAATTAAGGGGGAGCAAACAGAAGGTAAAGCAGCCAAGACGGTGGCAGGAAAGAGCTCCTCTGCCTTGGAGGCAAAGGGGTCAAGTGCCATGTCCATCACAGCTGCAGGCTTTTGTGTATATCAAGGGGTTGGTGACTTTTTGCAAACTAGAATCATCCTTCATATAGAGGATCAACAGAAGAATAGGACAAGGAAGTCCAAATCCATGATTTGAGGCTTGTCTTTTATATGTTGTGATTTAGGGCTCAATCCCACTATTATTGTTGTTGGTTTTGGTTTTGATATTATTAAGAAAGGAGGAAGACCTAATTCAGGATATTTTAATGATCTCTTATCAAGAGCTAAGGGAGATCTGAGAAGAAACAGAACCTGCATAACAGCTAAAAAACCCAGATTCTCACACTGGTCTCAGTTTAGATCTTAGTGATGCTAAAGAAATAAAAATTCAAGTGTCAATAATGTAGTGAAAACAAACATGAAATGCAGTGTCACCTTATTAATC
Source organism: Patagioenas fasciata (assembly GCF_037038585.1). NCBI lineage: Eukaryota > Metazoa > Chordata > Aves > Columbiformes > Columbidae > Patagioenas > Patagioenas fasciata. The sequence continues at coordinate 158,208,410 of NC_092520.1, read as the reverse complement.
ATTACCAAAATGGCAACTTTTTATTTTTAACTGTATATTGACTATATTGATTCCAGCCTTCTTTAAAGTAGCACTCTCTTCAAAGACACTTACGTACTTTAACAATTTCTCATTAGAGGAACAACATATTGAAAGCAAATATTGTCTTTGGTATGTGGAAGTTAAAACATACTGCAAGCTTGTGTTTTTGTCCTGCACATTTTATTGCTGATAAGACAGAAACAGGAGGTATTTTTAGCTGCTGAATATTAATGAATCAGTGAGTTCCCTATCTTTCATGAAAGTATGGAAAATATAGAAATAGTGCTGTGTATTGGATTTATTATGAGAATAATGTATAACACGCTGATGTTTTGGTTGTTGCTAAGTAGTGCTTATACAAAGTTAAGGACTTTTCAGCTTCCCATGCTCTGCCAGGGAGGAGGTTGGGAGTGCACAGGAACCTGAGGGGAAGAGTTGGGACAGCTGACCCCAACCAATCAAATGGATATCCATACCACATGATGTAATTATTGGTTTACATATTCTCCTTCTTATTTTCCTTTCTTCTTTCTTCTTTCTTCTTCTTCTTCTTCTTTTTCTTCTTCTTCTTCTTCTTTTTCTTCTTCTTCTTCTTCTCCTTCTTCTTCTCCTGTTCTGTTTTATTAAATTATCTTTATCTTAAACCATGAGGTTTACCTGTTTTGTCTGATTTGCTCCCTCATCCCACTGCATGGGCTGTGTGTGGTCTTTAGCTGCCTGCCAGTTTAAACCACTATACAAGGTCATAATTATTATAAAAGAGATAAGCTAGTCAGTAATTTTCAGAAATGGAGTGACATCCTTACGCACAATTCTGACTGCCCATTTTCCACCCAGGATAATGAATTATTTGGTGGCAATAGTCCTGCAGTCTGTGTATCAAAGCACCGTTTGCACCTGAACAGAACAATTTTTTACTCCCATTTTAAGTGAATTTAGCACAGTACCAGAAACTACACAAGGGAAAGGCAGAGACAAGCTGAACCCATTATTATTTACTATTCACATCATTACACTTCAAAGCTGCAGTAAATTGAGAGATCAGGGTTTTGTCTAGCTAGGCATTGGATAAACACAGACAACAAGGCAGTACATATTTTTCCTCTTTTTTATTTTTTCTTTTTTTCCCCCTTTTCTTTTTTAGCACTCCTTCTGGGAAATATACAGGATAACAACCAAAATCCCTATCACTGAAGTTGGGATTTTTTTGATCTTACAAAGCGCCAGTAGTGCTTGAAGACCTGAAACTCTGGACTTTGCCAAATGACGTGAGGTAGAAGTGCCTGTGCATACATTACCCACAGAATGGGCAAAATAATGTAAGGTTAGTGAGGGGATATGTATCTACCTGTGCTAATGATTTCTGGCTGAAAGACGTGAGCACCACAGCTACTGCCACCCACTTGGAGCTACAGATTCCAGTTTTACCAGTGCTGATGCTTTTATTTCCCAAATATTTTCTCAATCACTTGCCATACTATAGGAGGACACAAATTTCTCTTCAAGGTAACTGTAGATGACATAGGAAAGAAACTTCTCAGACACCCAACATGTGCTTCACACGATGCAGGAATGTCTCAGAAGATTGGAAGAAGAGCTGGGCTGGGCCTGAGCAACACTGAGCCTGGCTGAACCTCCTTTTTCTGATGTGCCCAAGAGGGGATGCACAAGATACAAGAAAGAGAGCCAGCACACTATGATGCCCACATATGCTGAGTCTTCATAAGGCAGGAGTTGCACCCAAATCGTTGTCTTAAATAGCCATTCATGCACCTGCACTATGCAGAGGATGCAAGGACTTATCCTTGTCCAAATTCCACCTTCTCTACTAAGCAAAGTTTCCACTTCTTGGTTGTATTTGCTGCCTCCGAAAACTTTTCTTAACACCCAAGATAAATGGGAGACAATAAAGCTCAACTTATATAGTACTTTTCATGCAAAATGGACCTTTAAATACTTTACCATGTTAAATCACACAGTTACAGAATTAAATAATGTAAATTTAATTTTTTTTCAGCTTTAATATATTACTCCTTGTTTTATTGCTACTGTCCAATTTGAATAATTCTTTCCCTTCTCTTTTAGTGCAATTATATAATATAACAGTGCTGATCAGAGGTCTCAATAAGACTGACCTAGGTATTATACAAATTGAGTAGTCACATCTTATGCTCCTCAAGAGCAGATGCTGCAGAGATGAATTTTGCTTTTACTGAGATCAGTGGCAAAAGTTTAATTGGTTTCACAGAAGTCCTTAGAAAGACCTCATCCAAGTATGGACACCTGACGATCCTGTCATCCCTCCTCTGACTGCTGATGGGATTTAAAGAGCCCAAGATGATTTTCTGGATGTTGTGCCTGGAATTATAGCAATTCTTGGCTCATGCTCAAGACACAAGAGTGGCAGGCAGGTCTTTGGTGCACACCAAGCCAACAAACAGAGGTTTGGTGAAAACCTGGCAAAGGAGACAGAGATGACCTCTTGTAAAATCTAGTCAGGATGACGTGTGCGAAGGACTTTTAAAAACTGGGATCTCAGTGGCTGCAGACCCCTGGCAGAAAGTTGTCAGGAGTCAAATAGTGAGCATTGAAATGCTCAGCCTCTGTGTGCCTAAGTAGCCAGGGGCACAGAGATCAGCTTGCTGGGGGATTGGGCGCCAGTATGTGGTGGAGAGGAGTGACTAGCTCTGGTTCAGATGTGAGGCTTGCTGGGGCTGCAGGGCGCACATGTACAAGCCTCAGTGCTTGAATCAAGCCCATGCTTTAATTCCATGATTATTTCTGGAGTGATAACATTTGGTTCCCTGCAGTTTGCTAGCAGAGCTGCAGGCTCCTGAAAAATCTCTTCAAGTGTGCTGACCTTTCTATTCTGAGACAGTTTTCACCAGTCCCTTAGAAACAGTAGCAAGCCTCAGGGGTCCACTGCCCACAGGCTGCAAACCGCTGTCCTAGATGCTCCTTGGGCTGTTCTGAAGTGCCAGCTTCCCCAAGGGTGCAGAAAACCTGACCTTAGCACAACCTTTCTGGGGAGGCAGACCCAGACAGAAAGGAAACCTTTTGGATGTCTCCAGTGAAATATTCCTTCATGGGCACTTGTCTGCAGCCAAGAGACAGCAAACTGAGCACCAGACCCACTTCATTCCAGCAGAAGCTCCTCTCTATTTATTTCATTTTATCACATGCTGGATAACAGCCAAGTCCCATGCCCAGTGGCCTTTCACAGATCTTATCTACTACTTCTTCCTCATGTCCTTCACCAAAATCTGGACAGAAGTTTTTCAGCAGGAGATGATAATTTTTTTTCTTTTGGTCAGTCCAATCAAATAAAAATGTGTCAGGAGACTGTATTGATTTTCTAACACAATCTGAGAGAAAACAGTTTTCCTGTCAACTTTCTTTTCTCCTGGCCACCCACCCATGAAACGCTGTAGAAGCAAACATCTCCTAGCTCTGGGAATTTCAAAGGGAAAGTTCTCAGAGAACGTAGAGCTCTCCAGAGCCGACACCTCCAAACCCTGATGTTCAAGTGACTCGGGAAGCAATGCTGATTTCATTAAGAAAAATCGTAATACAGTACAATTCCAGGAGTCCTGTCCCACAAATAGTCATGGGGCTTGACCTTAACAGGTTACCTTGTCCTGTTAATCTCCACATGATGCTCACATAATGTCTGGTCATTCCTGTGACACAATTGCAATCATTTTTTGTTCTTCTACAGCTTGCTCCTCTTTTCATAGATAGGAAAATTCCCTTCCTCCCCACCACTGTCCTGCCCAGGTCGCATTTTGCCAGTGCCCTCTCAGATCACTATTCTGTTCTTGTCTGTGACAACTCTTCTCCAAACGATCTGTGCCAGAATAACACTTCAAAGAGCTCATTTCCTCACATTTTGCCTTTGAAACACACCAAGATGCTGTAGAAAAGCAAAGAGTAGAACGAATGTTTGTTTTCCTGTGAAAGCTCTCACCCTTTCTGCTCTTTGCAGATCCTCTGTTGCTGTCTATAGCATTTCCCTGGAGGCTTCTGTCTGAATGACAAACAAGCGAATGGACAAGATGCATTTGAAAAGAACAAAAGCTCCCAGAAAACCCTGAAGGCCCTTTCCACTGCTGCAGAGAAGTAACCCCCAGGAGTCAGAAAGAAACCTGTGAACACCCAAACAGAAGTGTTCTCTGAGGCGTTCAAACCAAGCAAGGCTTCCTTTAAATTTATGTCTCCCTTTAACCCTGCTTGATTTTGTGTTACAAGCCCGAGGGCTCTTTGTGCACCAACCATTAGAAGACATTTCAGAGGCATATGGACTGGAGAAAACTCCACTTCCCTAGCCAGGGAAATACAGGAAGTCCTTTCCCAGGGCATCCCAAGCAGCTTTGTCCAAAGGGAGCCTTTTTCATCTGACTTTGATTGCTTCAGGTCCAAGCTCAATGCAGCACTCAGTGTACCAGAATTTTATGTGGGTATTGGAAGTCCCGCAGAAGTCAGGAGAACAACAGCAGTCATTCGGTTTGTACAATCCTGGCTACGCAAGGTTTGTTTGGTTTTACAAAGAACCATACTTGTTGGTTTTGAGAGCAAACTGAGTTTCTGAGATTGAAGTCACACTCTGAAATGAAAGCTCTATATGTGTTTGTTTGCTTTCAAATGTGAAACTCTAAATTAATTTTCAAACTCCAGCAAGAAAATGAAAAGAATTGTGGAAAGGCTGTGCTGAATTTGCTTGTCTCTCTTGCAAATGGCCAGGACACTGTTCCTCCTAGTTGCTTTTTCTTAAGGAGTCAGCTTTTCACCTTTTCCCCAGGAAAATATTCTACAGCAATCTTGCAGCTTAATAAACCTTGGGGCACAGGTTTCCTAATAGCCCACTTTTTTTTCTTTCTCATTTTGTGTCTTCTCATCCAGCTTTTCTTAGTGATATTATTGCCTCTCTGGGACACTGTAAAAAACCTCTCACTGCCTGAAGCTGAAGAAGCAGAATGAGACAGAAGCAGGTCCTGGGCTGTATGGCAGGTGCTGTGGTAAAGTCTCTGTAGGAGACACAGTCCCTCAGACTGCTCCACTTTACGTGGAGGGCTGTCTCAGTCCCTTGAGCTCATACAAATGAGGGGTCTCGCAGCTTTTGACTCAAAGTGGCCTGAGCAGTGTCGTGCTGGGTCATGTGTCAGAGGACAGCCGATACCACCATGCCACCACTGTGTAGGATGCTCTTCAGCAGGGCTCCTCTGAAGCTGCTGCCCTGCAGTGCAATGCCACTGCCTCTCCCCCACTGCAGGACGCTGCAGATTGTGGCTGCACATGGGAATTCTGGGGTGAGGAAGAGGGCAAAATAATGCAAGAGAGAGGCCACCTATGCAAATCATCACATGGTATGTGTGGCTTGGTAGAGCTGCAGGTTTCAGGAAGCACATAGATGGCAGCAAGCACCGGTTAGTCCTTGTGGTTCTCTTCCCTCTGGACTACACCTTTGTCTCAAACTTCTCAGGAGACTAGGAAAGACTCAGATGCACTATTTCTAGTATTTCTGGCTTTCCAGTTCATGGTGTTGTTGCTCTAATTGTTAAGCGAAACAATGTCTTTATATCTAATTTCCTTTCCATTATAACCTATAATAGGCCATATTATGGTTCCTTTTGCTGTACTCTCAGGCACATATAGTATCTGGTGTGCAGAAAATAAAGACATAATGCCATCTCTGACTGGGTTGCCTTCTCCCCTTAATACTTTAATAGATGCCTAATGTAGCTTTTATGTTCGAAGAGTTCATTAGTTTACAAATTAGCAGCCTGAAGTGAATTTTGCTACCACTGAGTGACTTTCCATTTCTAACAATACGTCTGTTTGGATTTTTCTCTTTTAGGATTACTGTTTATGACATATAAGTAAGATGAATCACTCAGCTACATAAACTCTTGAGGCATCAATGATAATTTCTTCCTTTTATAATGTGTTCTTCCACCCACACCTCCCGCCACTTCGAAACTCAAAACCTGCCCCATCATTTTACCTTCAGCCAGAAGAAAATGTATATTTTCCTCTAGGAAATTAGTTGAGCTTGGGAGAACAAAACAATGGTGACATTGCACACTTTACTTTGAGAGAAACTCAGTAGCTGCATCTCGAGTCTGTATAATTGCCATGGGCCTTAGGTGACTTGCAAGGTGTGAGGCTAAAAGATCAATGTCTCCAGCCTCCTCAAGTGTGAAAAGATACCCTAAAAACTGGATGCCCAGGAGAAGCTTAAAGGAGGTAGGTTCAATTTTTAAAAAGTATAAAAATCTAATGAGACAAATCTATGGATTTGTCTGGGATTATAGACACCAGATTGACATCACTGACAGTCTGACTTTGGGTTCCATTCATGTCCTCAGAGTTTAATTAGTGTTATGAACTCCATTCCTATCCACATAAGAAGTTTTCAGGTAATGATGACAAAGTACAGAAAAGTGCTCTGTAAAACAAAATGGGAAAGCTTTACCAAATTTCAGCAATTTGGCCGTAATGTCTTCTGGGTAATTTTTTTTTTTTCTGGGTAATAAAATGGAGAAAATGGGGCAGAAGAACTATCCAAAGCAGCAAAGGGTTAAGAGTAGAAGCTGCACTGCTCTCTTAAGTGTATTCTCAGAATAGTCCTGCTGCCTTGACACCCCATGTCAGCAGTTTGCTGGAACAAAACCAGTGGGAACCATGAACCCCAATTACGTTAGTACTGCACCTTCCTTCAAAACACAGAGGCTTCCAGATGCCAGCCTTGTGTAAGCACTGGCATTGGAAACGCTTGAAGGAGATGCAGTGTAATAACAGCCCAGAGGTTTATGGCTAATTAAAATGACTGCTCTCTTACACCTGACAACCTTCTTTTCTCTGCTGGTCTCTGCATCAGATCATCTCTCTGACCATTTCTGTAGCACAGCTGGCCTCTTTTGTTGGTTTGAATGGCAAGAAATAAAATCTCTCCCCAGCTCTGGAGAAACAGCAAGCAATATTGTCCCTGTGGTGGGGGAAATGAGTATTCATGGCACAGTCTCCCATCCTGGGAGGCTGATGCTGTTTGCTTCCAGCTCCATGGAATGTACTTTGGCAATCCAGAAGAGACAAAGGGACCATTTTGATCTCACCTATGTTTAACTCTCTGAAAGGCGCCTAGCATAGGTCTCAATCCTTTCGTAGTCAGCAGAGAGCGAGCACCACCTCCCGCCACTTGCCGAAGCCTCTCCTGTGCCCTCCACAGCTGTTACAGCCAGGTATGAACTGCCTTCAGAAAGTGGTAGCACTATAGTGTACTATCAGAGGGAACTGGGTGACTTCAGAAAACAGAAGTATGAGTCGATGGAGGAAAACCCTGGAGAAACAGCTTTTTATTTAATCTACCTTCTTTCAATGGTCAAAATTTATATGAAAATGCTGCAGTCATGAGGGTACCAGAAAAATCGCCATAAAAGTCCACAGTGAAGTCCAGCTCTGGTTTTGGTCCCTGTAACTACGTTGTCTTCGACAACATATCAGTTAAAACTATAAAAGCTTGAGCGGATATTTTTTTTCAATAAAACTGCACTGCTGCCTCTGAAAAAAAATTCTCAAAAGTCTCAAAAACATCCCAAAGGATTATACCCCTTTTAAATATTTAGCAAACCCGCCCCAGCATCTGCTGGAGTGTGCAGGCGTGTGACTTTGTAGCTTCACATGCCTGAGGGATGTTACAGGAGGGAAACAAAAAATGACGTGACTTTGCCTGAGTAAGAGTTCCATGGAAATTCACAGTTTATTAATCCTTCTTGCTTCAAGATTAGCAAAAGGGGGGTTGTTTGTTCACTTCTTTCTGTTCAAAAGTCAGCATAGATTTGGGACAAGATATCAGTCAAATGTCACTGCACTCTCTGTAGTAGGCATTTCTACGGGTAGTCCCTGAGTTTGAAAGAGTTAGTAGCTGGAACAACACTAAGCAAAGTACAAATATAGCTGTCCTTCTCTTAAGGTCTCCCTGATATCCACTTCTGACCACTGTCACAAATTGCGTATACACTACACAAGCAATCCTTTGGTCCAACAGGTACAGATATGTGTAGGTGTAGACACATCCAACAATTAGTGTGTGCATACTCAGGTTGTATATTTACTGCAAATAACCAAATAAAAGCCATTTCTGGCCTGTCTATACCACCATATCTCAGGAAAATTTCAAACCTTGAATGAAACACCTCATTAATGTGGCTCTACGGCTCTTTAATCAGGCCTGGTTTGTGTCCAGCCAGACTAAAGGGAACATACATGTGACTATACATGGTGCTACAGGTGTACCTTACAAAAATCAACATTAACATTTCTAGGCTTCTTTTATCTAGAAATTTTGTTTAAAATAGGACATGGCAAACTAAGGAAATGTGACATATGCTAAATACTAGAAAAAAATTTCTGAGAGTAAAACCAGCAAGGAATGTAGTACTGGGGAATGATGGAATAGAGATCCAATATATTGTCTTTTGAGGCTGTGTGGTGCTCAGAGTCACACATTTTGAAAACAAGCATCAAAGATGGCTTCTAGAGGCCCCTCCTAAACTTGCTTTCACTGGACATGTTATAATTTGTTATTGGTTGAGTGTGTCTACCTAGTGATGGGTCAGGCTGTAAAAGAATTTTCATTGACATCTGGGATTCACTGGGATGCAACAATATTTGATATACCTAGTGGTGCTGGGGATAGCACCAAAACAGAAGAGTTGCAAGCACCCTGAAAGGCAAAGATGCAATGATAAGGATGTTGACAAACTTAAGAGCTGGTATGAAATCAGAAAGTGCAAAACAGTAATGACACAGGAAAAGAAGGCTAATGGATGGCAAAAAAAAAAAAAATAATGGGGAGTAATTTGGTATGCAGCAGGACAGCAAGGAAGTATGAAAGCTCTTTAGTGGCTCTTAAAGTAACTGTAAGTCTGCAGCCTGGAGCATTTTTTTCATGAAACAGGATTCTTCTGTGAAAGAAGTGCTGAAAGAAGAACTAACAAGGCCTGAAAGGCCATTTGCACTAGGGGTTGGGGAAGGGAATGAGCATGCAGGGAAGCTGCTTTGAGGAGAATAATCAGAAATAGGAAATACGTAGCAAACCTTGAAATCAAGGAAGAGCTGATGTAGTCAGAGATGGGGAGATGCATAAATCTTTCAGTATGCAGAAAGCTTTTAAAAAGGTGATATGAGAGAGGGACCACTGAGAGAATTATCAGAGAGTGAAGGGCAAAAACTGTTTTTCCTTATACTTGCACACATGCTTAGTTCCTGGGTTGCTATCATGGGAGCTGTGTACTCTTTCCTTCCTAGAAGCTTTCTCATGTTCTCACGGTGCAATAAAGCATCACAATATGCTGCAAATATAGTGAGAATGGGCTCTGAACATCCACTTAGGAAGCTTAATTATCAAGTGAGACCCTGGAAATACTGGATCAATATTTTCATTCTGGTGCTTAGTCCCCAGTATCTCTGAAGGGATGCAAAGATGAGATGGTGGCAGTCAGGCTCCAGGTGAACCTGCTTTAGCAGGGGGGTGGGACTAGATAATCTCCAGAGGTCCCTTCCAACCCCAGCCATTCTGTGATTCGATTAATTGAGAAACTTGTAACTCTAAGAGAGAAAGTGAATTGCACTTCCCTATGAAATATTCCCCCAGGACAAACAAGTCTACTAATTTCTCTGACTAAATATCATTTAGAAGCATTTTTAGGTAAAGATAATGCTGTTTGAATAGAAAGCAGTGAAATGATAGTGCATAATATTCACTTACATTGTACTTAGCACCTTGTACCAAAATACTTATGCCTTAGAATCACAGAATTGTTTAGGTTGGAAAAGACCTTTAAGATCATTGAGCCCAACTGTTAACCTGGCACTGTCAAGTCAACCACTAAACTGCGCCCTTAAGCACCACATCTACAGGTCTTTTAAACACCTCCAGGGATGGTGACTCCACCACTTCCCTGGGCAGCCTGTTCCAATGCCTGACAACCCATTCCATGAAGAATTTTCCCTAATATCCAGAATCACAGAATGTTAGGAATTGGAAGGGACCTCGAAAGATCAATCTAAACCTACCCTGGCACAACTTGAGGCCATTTCCTCTCATCCTGTCACTTGCTACTTGGAACAAGAGACCAACACCCTCCATGCTGCAACCTCATTTCAAGTAGTTGTAGACAGCGATAAGGTCTCCTCTCAGCCTCCTTTTCTCCAGCCTAAACAGCCCCAGTTCCCTCAACCGCTCCACATTAGACTTGTGCTCCAGACCCCTCACCAGCCTTGTTGCCCTTCTCTGAACTCTTTCCAGCACCTCAATGTCTTTCTTGTAGTGAGGGGCCCAAAACTGAACACAGGATTCAAGGTGGGGTCTCACCAGCACCGAGTACAAGGGGAGGATCACTTCCCTAGTCCTGATGGCCACACTGTTTCTGATACAAACCAGAATGCTGTTGGCCTTTTTGGCCACCTGGACACACTGCTGGCTCATGTTCAGCTGGCTGTCAGTCAACACCCCCAGATCCCTTTCCACCAGGCAGCTTTCCAGCCACTCTTCCCCGAGCCTTGTTGAGCCTCATACAACTGGCATCAGCGCATTGATCCAGCCGGTCCAGATTCCTCTTCTGCCTAGTAGTGTGATTTCTGGGGGGACAACAGATAATGTTGGAGAAATATGGAGGGAAACCTTTCTTAACCTCTTTTTACTTATCCCGGTAGCCAAACACAGCTCTGAAATCTGTACAGGCATGTTTCTTTCACCAGAGATTTAATTATCACCTCCTCCATGTGACTTCATGTCTCTGTCAAAGCATCTGATCAGTTGCTGGTATGCAGCTGCCCATGTGAAAGATGTAGCTGACACCATCCACCCTCTGCGCAATCTCTCATCTCATGCTTGAACACTCTACATCATGCACAAAGCAGAACTTCTTGCTTTTACACAGGGCCTTTAGCCACAAACTTCTTGCAGAGATCCACAGTAATAAAACCTCTTTGTGACTTAGTGAATAAATATATCAAAACTTTTGGAAGATGGGATAGGGCTTAAAAGTGACAAGTCTTGAAGCCCAAGGAGCAAATATTTCTGCTTGAAAAGCCAGGATGTTTGTCTATGCACTGGGGAAGATTTTGCACCAACAAGAAATGCACACACAACTGTTATTTGCTGACACTTCAGAAAAGACTTCAGAAATGTAATTAGACAGACAGGAAAAGAAACGAGAAATACAGAGGGAAGCAATGTTGACATCAGTAAACAGAAAAAAAAATCAATAACACTATTTAATTTAATCTGTGATATTTTCATAGAGGGACTCTGTGGCTCAGGCGTCAACTAGCTAGCTGTAGAGCCTTTACCTCCAGTCCTGCCAGCCTGGTAGCTGTCAGAAGTTTCTACAGCTGCATGGCAGCAATAGGATCTTGGAGGTAATTCAGGTGATCCATCTCAAAAGCTCACATTAGACTGGGGGTGCCACATGTGATGCATTAATGAAATGGAAGCTGTGTCTGAAGTGATGGACCCAGGAGCTCAAATAGATACCCCAGCCACAAGCTGACTCCACACTTGGTGGAGTCCAGGTTGTGTGTTAGACTCCTTCCTGCCTTCATGGTCTCTGTGAGAAGGAAATACAGACACATGGGCTACCAAGAGCTATGGCATACTATGGTCAGCTCCCCAAGTCATCAGTTGGGCTACCAAGACCATGGACCTTTCATCACTCTCCTACTTTATTCAGATGCAAACTCAGGCATTAGGGTTGATCCCTGCATCCTGATACTGCTTCTGCTAATCATTTGCTGAAGTCTGAGGCACTCCCTGGCCTGCAGATCAGTTCCCTAATCTGATTGCTGAGGATAGTGTACCAGACCTCATTTAAACAGACCTTTAATTTCTAGAGATGGGTCAGGTTAGATCCAAGACAGAGTGACTCAGGCCTGAGAGAAGGCTGTGTTTCCTCTTCTTCCAGCAAAGCACCTGTCTGCCAGGCTTGCCGACAAACGGAATAATTAAGGACAGCCTAAGAAGTACCTACTTTGTTTGTCTGCATAGATGTTCCAGGGGCCAAACAACAGAGATGGAGCACTGAACCCAGATTAACATATACCAACCACCCCTCAGCAGAGTTGAGGAACTCGGACCAAGGCTAGAGTTAATGCAGTTCCCATACAACAATAACCCATGTGTTTCTACTCCACATTTTAAGCTCTGTGCTGTCATACCTGCATTGCTAGCAGCACCTGACCTATTTTTCAGCTTGTTCAAGCACTGAGCAATAGTAGCACAGACCAATCTCATGTGTGTCTCCTTCCTCTGAGGCAACTAGACTGCAGGCTAGCAATGGAGAGAAAGTGGAACTTTCTCCTTCATCTTTCCTCAGTGAGGATAAAAGATTGAAGCAGTGTCTCCTGCACAACACGTGCAGCAGTCAGCCCACTTGTTGTATGCAGGTCTGTCTCTCATAGGGAGGGTGAGGGCCAGGACCCCAGCATGTATTCAGCTGCAGTCCTGAAGAAAGCCTCGCTCTCCCAGCTCCAAAAGAATACCTCATTTATAATGAGGAGTATTTAAATATACCATTTTAAGGGCATTAAAATCTTAATTAGTCTTCTTTAAGTTTATTCCTTTAAAGTCCATGATAGAAATATTGTAACTGGCAGGCTTTATGGCTTGCAGGCATACTGTCATCAGCAGATGATCTCACAGCTAAGGCTGAAGGTTTAGTCAGTTAAACTGGCTTGACTGTATGTGGGTAACTCAGCACCCAGCCTGAGGGTCAGAAGTACCCTGCCACTGGAACTGCTGCTTTTAGGAAGAGGAAAGCATGGGGCAGCACAGAACTGAACACAGGAATACTGTGTTGTTTGTGAGAGAAAATATTAATGTACATGTATTGGAAATGGTGGGCATCTTCCTTTCACTCCCAAGGCTTCCAAGATTTGATGTGGCCCTTGACAATCACTTCTCTTACTCTCCCACTCATTGAGTTGACCAAATAAACACTCTGCATGTGTTTACTGCCACAGCAGCAGGGGTTTATCACAGGTCAAAGCTGGGAGGTCATCCCTGAAACCTCCCACACCCTCATTGCCTGCAGGGGCTTGGAAGGCTTCTCTCCATTCTGACTTCAGTGTGCTGTGGCCACGCTCAAGTGCGACGCTGCACTAAGGCAAATCTTCAGCTTGGAGTCTGGAGACACTGAGCTGTTCCTGGTGCCAGGGTGAGCTGCTTCAGGGCATGATTAGGTATCTCTGCTTAGCATGGCATCATGCCAGGTAGGCTTACCTAAGGAAGGACGATTTAATTCCCCAGTCAGCTGTAGCTGTGTTTGTTGTCGCCTGTATGTCAAAGGCTGGCATGTGGTAGCCATTAACGGTTCCTGCAAATACAGTAACACTTTCTGCTTTTTGAACAGCAACTTTCTGAAACGGATCTAAATGTGCTCATGACAGGGTGAAAACTCTCAGTCCTTTGCAAGGCAGGCAGAATTAGTTCTGCTGCATGGAGAAGCAAGAGCACAGGGAAATGAAAAGTCAGAAGTATTAAGGTGTCCAAAGAACACTTAAGCACCTTCTCTCATTCACTCCAGTTGGAGATAGGTGTGAAAATCCCACTGCCTATTGATTACCCTTAGACGTCTTGACACACTTTAAAGTCTGGCTCTTGACTTCCAGGTAACTTTACAAATTCACACAAAACTTTACAAATTCATAACCTGAATGCTAACTCCAGGCAGAGAACTGGGGTGACAAAGTGCTGGTTCTGTGCTTCAGGTTTCTGCAGTACTCTATGGATGGCCATTTACCCACAGCAATGGTGTTCATTAGGCCTGGTGTTCTGCCTGAGGTTCACCTTGGGGAAATTATATCCTGTACAGTCAGAATACCCTCCGTCTTCTTTAACAAATGAATGCAGTATTGTTATGTTGTTATTACATACTGATTTATAAAACACCTTTCACATACATCACAGTGCTGTATGATCTAACTACCAGACACCTGAGACTTGAGTAAGAAGTATCTGGGCAAGAAAATTGTTTGAAGCCTGACCTTTAATGTACTAAAAGAACCAGAGGTTTGGAGTGAGGGGGAAACCTAAGATGAAGAAATCCATCAATCCTTATTCTATATAGGAGCAAGAACCTAGGTGCTAGCAAAACTGTACAATTAGGAAGTGGCCAGGTGGAATAATTATGAATAAAATGGAGAAGCCTTCATTAATCACTACCTCTTCCCTTCCTCAGAGCCCATGGAAATCAAGGGGAGCAGTGCTCTTAATTTTGCTGGGCCCTCTAATGTCCTCAGGTTGAATAGCAAGGGTTGCTGATGACAAAGTCCTGCTGTGTCACATCCCAAATTTAGTGTGTACGCAATGATTGCTTTACATACATCTTTGCAAACAGTTGGAGGAAAAATATAAAGTATAATTAAAATACTTATTTTTTATTAGAATCATAAAATAATTTGGATTGAAGGGACCTTCAAAGGTCATCTAGTCCAGCACCCCTGCCATGAACAGGGACATCTTCAATCAGATCAGGTTTCTCAGAGCCTCGTCCAGCCTGGCCTTGAATGGGGTGTCTACCACCTCTCTGGGGAACCTGTCTCAGTGTTTCGCTACCCACATTGTAAAAGCTTTCTTTGTCATGTCTAGCCTGAATCTCCCCTCTTTTAGTTTAAACCCCTTGTCCTGTCACAACAGGGCCTGCTAAAAAGGCTGTCCCTATCCTTCTTATAGGCCACTTTTAAGTACTGGAAGGCCACAATAAGGTTTCCCTGGAGACTGAACAACCTTCCTCCAGGCTGAACAACCTCAACTCTCTCAGCCTGTCTCACAGGAAAGGTGTTCCAGCTCCCTGATAATTCTTATGGCTCCAGAGCTGGACACAGGACTCCAGGTGGGATCTGACCAGATTGGAGCAGAGGGGCAGAATCACCTCCCTTGACCTGCTGACCATGCTGCTTTTGATGCAGCTCAAGATACAATTTGCCTTCTGGGCTGCAAGTGCACATCGCTGGCTCATATCCAATCTTTCATCCACCAGTACCCTCATGTCCTTCTCCACAGGGCTGCTCTCAATCCCTTCATCCCCCAGCCTGTATTGATACTGGGAATTGCCCTGACCCGTGTACAGGACCTTGCACTTGGCCAAGTTGACCCTCATGAGATTCACATGGTCCCGCTTCTCGAACTTGTCCAGGTCCCTTTGGATGGCATCCCATCTGTCACACGTATCAACTGCACCACCCAGCTTGGTGTCATCCACAAACTTGCTGAGGGTGTACTTGATCCCACTGTCTGTGTCATTGGTGAAGATATTAAACAGTGCTGGTCCCAGTACAGAACCGTGAGGAACACCAGTTGTTACCAGTGTCCATCCAGACATTGACGACTAATCTCTGGGTGCGATCATCCAGCCAGTTCCTCATTCACTGAACAGTCCACTCATCAAATCCAGACCTCTCCAACTTAGAGAGAAGGATGTTGTGTAGGACCATGTCAACGGCTTTTCAGATATCTAGATAGACAACATCCATAGCCCGCCCTTTGTTCACTGATATAGTTACTCCATCACAGAAGGCCACGGGGTTGTTCAGACAGGACTTGCCCTTGGTAAAGCCACAATGGCTGTCTTGAATCACCTCCCTGTCCTCCATGTGCCTTATTCTAGCTGGATTTTTATTTGTCTTAATCCTGAAGATTACAGTTCACTTTCCTGAAGTCATTTTTATAGTTAAACCTCATTTAAATATTTTGGTCACTTTCATGAACTGATTATAGTGACTTATGGTTGAGAAGGTATTTTCATTTTAATCCTCTATTTGAAGATGCTTAGAACTTCAAGAAAATAATATCCTTTGGCCTTAAAAGTTATGTTTCAGAGATCAAAGCTGACCTAGGGATGGAAAACAATTGTGTATGAGGCCTTTTCCCCTTTTTCTGACAGACAAGAAAAATATGAAATAGTAATTTTCCTCTGGTTTCTTTTTTTATTACCTTCTCAATTATTTGGACTATGTCACATTGTTTCTACCAGTGTTTAGGGAAGGCTTCTTGGAAGACTGAAGAGATGAGAAGGAACATATCTCATCAACAATAAACATTCTGTGCTTTTTTGGCTTTTTAATACTGGTGTTTTTTTCTCAGATTTTGAGGCATTTAAACAGCAATAAACCTATATGTTAAAAAAAAAAAAAAACAAGAAGAAAAATAAAAGAAAAAATAAAAAAGATAATTTTATGCAGAATGACTGAAAGGTTTCCCCTCTTCACAGCCACAAGAGTTTCATCATTTTGGGCTTGAACCAAAGACTGATAATCCTGTGGACTTTTTTTGGTTTGATTTCAGTAAGCCTCAGATGCTGTGTCATGAATAGAGTGCTTAACCTGAATTCTGTGTCAATCAAAAGAGATAAAATAATCTGTCTTTCTAGGTTACAATAAAGATTCAAAGCCATGTTTGTATTAGTTCTCCACTCTTTAGAGAGGTCTCCAGCAAAAGCCAAGGACCTTTGACACGGATACTTCTAAGGATAAAAAACAAATGAAGTCCTACGTCTCCAAAAATTGACTGGCATCTCATCTTCTCTTTGAGATCTGATGGTGTCCAGCACAAGGACTTTGCTCACTGATTTTATATTACTGCATCTAGAAAATTGCTCAATGCATCTGGAGGATGAATCTGCTGGAAAACTGATGGGGATGCACATGGTTTCAATTCCAAAGGGGTTCAGAAAATGCCTTTTACGCCAGAGAGATAAAACTACAGTCTCTCTGCAAGCCCTTTGAAGAGCCTCTGCTCAGAACCAGAGCTGCAGCCTCAGAACAGGTTATCCCAGATGTCCCAGCCATTTCTTTCACTTCCCAGGAAGAGTGACTTTCTGAACAACAAGTGATTTATTGTGGTGCCTCATCCCTGGCCCTCAGGCTTTATAGCATCTCAGCCAAGCTGAGGAACTGCCTTTGGTATCTGCCTTTGTTTTTTGAGCTGCCTGACCTATCCTTACATGTCCCTTTTAATTAAATAACACTCGACTTGGTTTAGTACAGATAATAGAAGATGACGAGGACAGTACAAGGTATCTTTACCTTGCCAAGCTGATTTGGGGAAGCTGCAAATACAATCTGTGCGTAAAAAACACTTCTGTTTGGGGGCTAGAGGGGAAAAGCTATCTTTGTCTTTCCTGACATTCTCCTCTAGGGAAAATTAAGATGTCTAAGGTTTTGTTTCTTCTCCCTCTGCCATCCCATCTTTCACTTTCTAGCTTCTCTAACTTCCAATCTCCTTTAAATTGCATTAAAGGAATAGGAAAACCATTGCTTTTTGCTTTTTGCCTTGGAGCTAAAAGCTTTCTCTTCTCTTCACAGTGCTTGTTAAATGCGATCGACAGAGTGAAAGCTTCATAAATCATAAACAAGCAGAGGACCTAAATAAAAGTCACTGCTAACTGAGTAAAAGAGAGGCCCCAGCATGCACATTAGGGCTAGCATCAAGCACAGAGTGCTTATTTCAAACTACACTAGCAAGAAGCTGTGCCTAAGCCAGGAGTGAAAACAAAAGTCAGTGGGTCATGAAAATCAGTTAAGAAAAAGCTCTGCAGAAACATGCAGATGTCCCCTCTCCAGTTTTGCTCATCCTTCTACAATTCTGTCTGTGTCTCCTAATAGTGTGGAAAGACTTCTCCACTTTTCATCAAGGGGTGACTCACTTTGAGCTCTGCTGAGCCCAGCAGCAGCAATCTCCAGAGCACTCCAGCAGTGAGAAACACTGGACCATGATGCTGGCAGATCAGCCTGTGTCCATGGTTAGGGTAAGGATGTTGGGATTCTGGCATGGAAGAAGTTTGTTTCAGAACATCCTTCTTTTCCTTTGTGCTTGCTTACAAAGCTATGAGATGTGTGAACAGGTGATCTAGCAGAAAGAAATGCAAAAGCAGTCCACATTCCCTTGAGGAGAAACATTCATTGGTGATAAAGAAGAAGAACAAGTTAATGCAGGAATCAGAAAATCGGCTTCCATGCACTCTGCTGATGAGGCCGAGTCTTCCCATGGTCAACCTCTGCTCCATAAGAGACAGGCTGGGCTCTGCTCCTCCATCTCTCAGAGCGAGTCTGCACAAAGAAGGGAAGATCCAGGAGAGGCCCTTGACACCATGGCTTGGGTAGAGCTGGCACATCTTGTCAGTCAAGAATGTGTGTAATGAGGACCTCTATCTTAACAGTGCAGGTGCTGCTGACCATGTTTTTCTGCAAAGACTTCTCTTTTCAAGGAATTCTTTCTTGACTTCGGTAGAGCACGTTTCTTCCCTCATGCAGAAAAATCTAACCTGGGTTTGCGCTCATAACACTGCACTCCTTCTCCTTGCTCTGAAGTGGGACTTTATTCTTTCATTCATGGTGCTTTTGGAGGTGGAAGCTTTCAAGCTTTGGGTCTAGAAAATACCTTGTCAGGGACTGTCACTACAGCAGTCTCAGGAATAATACAAATACCATCCCTTTCTTTCAATTTTTTTGCCTTATAATTAGCCTTTACATCTATGACAGGAGTTTTCTTTTCACAGCATGGCTATCAAATTTATTGAATTACCCTCCTGTGAGCAGTTTTATCATTTTGGGGGGAATGTTTTATATCTGTTTATCAATTCACAATTTTCCATTATATTGTTCTTCTTATATGGTATTCTAGCAAGCTAAACAACATGGCTTCATATTCACAAAAGTCACGTTGTTTTGTTTCTACTCTCCTCATCTAGACATATTTATATTTTTAGCTTCAATAATTAAGCTATTGTCTAATGCACTAAGGAACATCTGCATAAAATTTCTCGGATCCCATTGAGTTGTTTTTAACAAGACAAACTCAAAATTTGAGGTCATGTATCTGTTGATTTTACAGGAGTTCGGGAAGGTAGTTGTTTTAAATAAATGGTACTCTTCATTAACACACAAATTGACATCATTTTGTGTTCCTTCACCAGTGTTCGAAACAAATTCTACTAAGTTAATTTAGTACAATATAAAATCTTAGGTTAACTGGTAGGGAATGTTTGTTTTTTGTATTTAAGTTCTTTCTCCTCCTAAGTTCTGCTACTGCTAGTTGCTTTTACCATATAACAAGACAGACCACAGGGCAGCTTTCTTTTCCCATCACGTCCTGGGGCAATCATGGGAAAACAGACATTTAGTCCTTTGCAGTCAGCTTCCCTTTGCCTTCTCTTTACATCCTTTTGCAATTTTAACAAACCAGCTTTTTCCCCCACAGGATGCCTATATCAGATACACTCTGCAAATAGCGTGCCTCTATTTTGCTCCTAGAAATCTTGACTTGACAAATGCTACTCCTTCCTGGTGTCCAATACAACCTTTAATAACTGACAAGAGGGGTTAACCTTTGGTCTGTAGTGTACAAGGTTATAAATCAGTTGCTGCTCCAAAGGGCTGAGTTTGCATCAGGTGTCTCACATTTTTTCCTTTAGAAAAACATAACAAAACAAACAAGCAAAAACCAGAACAGATAATCTAATACAGCTGTGGCTGGGAGGAAACAAGACATTTGTAACAGCTTTTAAAGCATTAAAAAGGAAGCATGCCAGGAACAAATACTGTGTTTGTGTTCTGAGGCTAAAACATGACAGTTTTGAAATAAGAGATTTACTGAATCGAGTTTGATGCCTTAAAATAATGAGAGGGTAGGAACTTCCAGGGAAGGAGGGGGAACAGAGTTAGAGTGTGTGGCTTCATTTAGAAAAAACATAAATGTGCACAGAGCAGAAAGGAATTGAACATTTATGCCTTGGTTTATTTTCATGGAGGAAAAAGCTGTATAATGTTAAACATTTATCAGGAAGACTCTTACTGCTGTGGTCAGGCTGAGCCCAGAAATGGCTTGAGTTCAGAGGTTTTAGTCATGACAGTGGGATGCTGAGTTGCTCCCTGTAGGAACAGAGGGCACAGCCTCCTGGGGAAGGGCAGGAGGAACAGCAGCACAGGGCGGAGGAGAAGAAGGAAAAGGAGAAGGATGTGGGCTGCGTGCTCAGTTCCAGCAGAGATAGAGCCTCTAACTGGGGCTTGGACTGGGCACAAAATCACAGTGCTAAATCCGTTTATGCATCTCAGGTCACAAAATGCAGACAGGCTAGGCAAAGCCTTTGCCCGAGCCTTTACACTGTACAGCACCTTCTATTTGAAATGCTTTGGTAAATGCTCATAGCCAAGTCAGCTGTGTCCTCAGCCTCCTGGCGATTCCTCCCAGCAAATTGGGGAACAGAAACAGGTAGGCCATTGCATGAAGGAACCGGTATCTGATGTGAGTTTTCCTGAAAATTAAGTAAAACTCGTGATTTATTTATTTATTAATGAGGCAGTATTAAATTATTCTTTTTCAATTTCTGACCACTTCCTTTGCATTGACCTGCAGTCCTCATAAGAGAGAATGCACTGATGACTCTGCATGGAAATTAAGTGATGTGTGCTAACTTTCCTTGTTTAACGCTGGTAATCTTGACCCATATTTCCTTTGATGCTGTCATATCAACATGGGTGTCTTTTTGACTTTGCTGGCAGGGCTGTTTGGGGAAGTGAGGAGGAGAAAAGGGTTTGCTGAGGTTGTTTTTCAGATGTCCCAGTTCAGTCGTGGCACACACAGTGTTTTCACATTTTTCATAAAGACACAAATACCTGTGGTTTTGTAGAAAAGAGAAATTGCCAAAAGGAATGGTGAATAAGCACTGACAGACTCTGATTTTCCAGAAGCAGGAATCATTTAACCATGGATAATGACCACAGCACAGATGACAAGATAAATACAGTATATGAGATTGAAGTAGATGCACAGCATTTAAAAACATCATCCCAACAATGCCAGCTGCTACATTCATTCATTAAACAGTGACAAAAATACTATTTGAGGAGGGTATAAATCAAATTGGAGTTAAATGGACATATACAACTGCCTCATGCATCCACACGCAATCACTAGTGCTGCTACATTTATACATGTTATCACATACGTTATTCACTACCCTACTGTTGTTCAAATAACAGCAGCTTTGCATACACACACACATTCTCACATAGAACTTGGTTCAACACTGTAGCGCACAACACACTTTTGTGTTCAGCACACATAGGCTATAATTGTGACATTCCTGGGTGCAGTTGAGGCAGCAAGAACTAAACTCACAGAGGTAAACTATGTAAATACTTGGAGTAGTTTTAATGCAAGTTATATTTCTAGAGCTAGAGGTGATACAACTAAGCCAGGGAAGTCCTGTGATGAGAGGTACTTTAGGCAAACCTTTTACTTTGTTTCCCCGAAAATAACAGAGGGTCTTACATTAATTTTTGCTCCAAAACTTATTACTTTTTGCACATATAACTGCCTGGACACTATTTAAATTGACTTCTTTAATGAACCATAACTAGGGCTTATTTTTGGAATAGGGCTTATACTTCAAATATCATTAAAAAAAATGAAAAATCATGCTAGGGCTTGTTTTTGGGGTAGGTCTTATTTTTGGGGAAACAGGGTACTATCTACTCTCAAGTCAATGCTCACTGAGTGTATGAAAAATATCCTGGAGGAGCTGTGTTCCACTCCTGGTTTGGATGGAAGTAGCCAAATTGTTGTTTGCATATAAACAATGTATATTTCTCAGTCTTGTTACAGTCATAAAATTAATATTCTGTCTCTGAAACAGATAATTTTCATTATTTCAGAAAGATGATGCCAAGATAACCTATTCTAAGGGTATCTCTTAATGTGCTTTCCAGAAAACTTATACCAGATCTTCCATTTAGTATCCTAGGGCAAAAATATTTATAACTCTTAAGCTTCCTTTATATGCTAGGTATATAACTGATCAGATGATGAAAAAAAGATGGCTTCTGTCAACTAACTACATTGAATAGCCCTGTTCCTCTTGTCTAACTTTGGAGCAGCTTTGCCTGGAATGGGATAGCTAATTTCATTTTCCACTATTGGGACTTGAGTGATGACAGCAGAATGGAGGACAGCTTGGGTAGCTTAGCGTTCATCACAGCCTGCCCCAGTACTAAGGCAGTAGCTCTTTGAGGAGAAGAGCAGCTCCAGAACACAATCTGGAGAAGGAAGTGGGAGCAAAAAAAAAAAAAAACCACAACAAAACAAACAAACAAAACCCCAAACCCAAAACCAAGCAGCATTTATCCATCTGAAAGCAGAGGGTGAACTTAGATGTCAGGCAATCTGAATATAGCTTAAAATTTACTAGAGAGCTGAAAGATTCAGCTTGCTTATTGTCCAAAGCAGCTAAACCCTATGCAGTCAGTGGAGAGCAGCTGGGATTGTAATCCTCTTTGACACCTTCGCTAGGTGTCTATGGTCATTTGGCACTTGTGCTATGGTAGTATGTTATCACATTAAGAAAAAAAGTCCTAGCTCATCTGGAAACTATTTGGTTTAATAACATTTACTTTACTACAAGAAAGACAAGGTAAAATCCTACTTGTGGCCTGCGTGATGGCAGCAGATTAAAATATGTTCATCTGGCAGGCTACTCCTAGAAGAACATCAGCCCTTCCAAATCCAGGATACAGAGGTGTTTGGATACCATCCATATCTGAACATAGAAGTCCATGTCAGACAGTGACAGCTCTGTCTGCCTGACAGGAGAATGTGCTAACACATACAATATATACATGAGATGTCTGTTGGGAATCATTCAGTCTTGGTTAGGTGTATGCTTTCAAGAAAACATGAAGATATTGTGTCTATTTCCTTGGACTGGCATCCCAACGAAAAGAAGCCCATGAGCATCAAAACCAGCCATTGCCCCTGTACTGTTCACAATCCGTAAAACCACATGGTGAGGAGGTTGTCTCTTTCACCGTTGTCTGTTGGTTCTAGCATACAACAAAGTTGCCTTTTCATTTGACCATAGGATAATTCAGGTTAGAAGACACCTCAGGAGGCTTCTAGTCCAACATCCTGCTCAAAGCATGGTCAGCTTTAGCGTCAAACCAGATCTCTCATGACTGTACCCATTCAGTCCTTCAAAACCTCCAAGGATGGGGAACTGGATGCATAGTCCCTCTGGGTAGCCTGTTCCACTGCTTGACTGTCCTCAATGTGAGAAGTTTTTCCTTATATCTCATTCGAACCTCTCTTCTTTTGATTTATGTTTACTGTGTCTCCTCCTTCTGTGCACCACTGTGAAGAGCCTGGTTCTGTCTCCTTGATGTGTAGGAATACCAGTAAAGAAGACTTGGCTCTATTTTATTTTCACAGTGGACATAAATAAGCTGAGAATAAATTTGAGCTGTTGAAAATACAATCAGAAAACTCTGGTGCTATTTGTATCGATTGCAGATGATGTTAGTAGCTGTGAGCATAAAAGGGCTTTCAGGTGGTGTTTCTCAGGAAAACAAGGCCCATCAAAAGCATGCCATGAGCTTTGTGCAGTGCAACAGGGATGATGTAGTCATGTATTCCAGAGCATAAAGACAATATATAGTGTATACAAAGACAATTCTACTGCCTTACTGCAGTAGTATCAATCAAGAAGAAATCACAACATACTTTACTCTGTCTTTTTTAAAGATAATGTGGGTACCTCAAACTTTTTGCTTACATCAAAAACTGTTCTGCCAAGGACAATTCTGTTCAGTGTTAGTCCAATGGAAAGCAGAACTGTATGTCCCATCGTTTGTGTCATTATTTTGAGTACAGGATGTATAGATAGTATTTTGTAAGATGCCCTGGACAGAGAATGTGTTGTAATCTATCTCTGACACATACCACAATTTAGTACTACTTCAAGAGCAAAATGGACCTCGGTCTTCCTAGCCAAGGGCATTGCTCTTCTAGTTTTTTCATTGCTCCTGAAATGAAGTACATATTTGAAATACCTGGTGTTATAAGCCACTCTGTACTCAGTGGAGAAAGACTTATTGCCTCTGAGAAGTGATTCAGAGGATCTAAGGAAGACACCGAGAGGAGAGCAGTTGAATGGCTGCCAAACAAACCACTAGTTGCAGGACCTGGGTGAACATATTAGGGCATCAGCATGCAGCCTTCAATCTATGTTTGTCCATTCAAATGAGTGGCTTGAGGACTCAATTATTTTCTGTGTGAACAATATTTATGTTCATAAGAGAAAAAGGAGTCCCAAGGCAAAGCGCACACCTTGATCACAGAGTATTTTGTGCCTGCTAGAAGGCAAATAAGGGGAGGGATAAACGTGGTGTCTTTTGGATCTGTACTTGACAGGCAAGTTCCTTGTCCTTTAATTGCTGTTTGCAGCGGTACAGATACCTGAGGCAGCTGTGGAAAATCACAGGATGAGAAAGGCTTTTATGTTGTACAAGGTCATTCAGGGAAGCATTCAGCTTGTGTTTTCAGGTGTAAAGACTAAAATAAATAAGAAGGTTATTTTGAACACATTAATGTGGGCAGCATGAGGCCAATGAAGGAGCTGAAATTTCCAGTCTGTGACTGACAGCTCTGGTAAGGGCCAGATGCACAACCCAGTCAAGTGTCCCCCATGGAGCGATGTGACACAGAACATATTCTCAGCATCCATAACAAAGGCAAGGTATGTTTGCTCTACTTTCTCTTTAAGCCAGCCTAAAAAAAATGCTATGGCAGCTTGAGTCAAGAAAATAAATTTGCTTTACTCAGATCAGTTCTAATTTTTTTGCACTTTCATCAGTTGCCAGGTTAGGGGTAAGGCAAATGAGATTAAGTTCTTTGCTCTAGGTAATGCTGTATCAAACCACTAAACTGCCTCACTTTCTCAATCAGTAAAATGGGGAATGCTATGCAAATAAAATCTACGATGGAAAAGAGCTATGACAGAAGCAAATTTTATTATACAGTTTCATAATGCATTATTATGAATGCATTATTATCTCATTTTCTTTATGTTTTCAGATGACATTCAGGTTTGAACAGTAACAGAGCTGTTCAGTGTGTTCATAAACTGTGTGGATGAGAGACTACATACTTAGCCTTAGTCTGGCACATCCATAGGAAGCTCCCAGAAATGCTAAGAGAAGAGAGGTGTTTTCCATACTTACTTTCCATTCTCCAGGGGACTGGACTGGGACTCATTCAGTATTGAAGCAGGCTCTAAGCTGAGCCAGGTGAGTAGCTCCTTTGTGTAACTGCTCAGAGCAGCAGGTTGTCGGAGATTACAAGTCAGAGGCTTGGAGAGCACAGCCGGGGATCTCTGGGAAACTACCAAATATGTCTGAATGTCAAGACTTAAGAAGTGTTTTCTTCCTCCCCAAATGTTTGTGTACTTCCAGGCTATGTCCTGTCACTGGAAAGTTACATGGGTACAGGGCAAAAGAGTGTTACATTGAGTTAGAGCTGATCAGGCACCAGGACACTGGGGCTCTTTAGTTTGGAGAAGAGGAGACTGAGGGGTGACCTTATTAATGTTTATAAATATATAAAGGGTGAGTGCCACGAGGATGGAGTCAGGCTCTTCTCAGTGGCAAACAATGATAGGACAAGGGGCAATGGGATCAAGCTGGAACACAAGAGGTTCCACTTAAATTTGAGAAAGAACTTCTTCTCAGTGAGGGTAACAGAGCACTGGAACAGGCTGCCCAGGGAGGTTGTGGAGTCTCCTTCCCTGGAGACATTCAAAACCCGCCTGGACACATTCCTGTGCGACCTCACCTAGGCGTTCCTGCTCCAGCAGGGGGATTGGACTAGATGATCTTTTGAGGTCCCTTCCAATCCCAAACATACTGTGATACTGTGATACTGTGACTTCAGATGCATCATGGATTCATCAATGAGGTGCTCAGTAGCTAGTAGTGAATAGTGTGTCTGGTATGAAAAGAGTAAGAGAAAAGATTGTGGTGAATTACCTTGGCCTGTAACAAGCCATCTCTGAATCTGGCTGCTTTCCATGTTGCTCCTGTGTTGCTGGGTCATATTCCTGCCCTGTCTCATCTTGTACCAGCAGAGAAAGGGGGTTTCTCCTCTCCTATTTCCTCTGCTCCTCTGTCTCACCTTCTTGACACAAACAATTTTTTAGCAAATATTTGATTTCCGACATTTTTCTTCAATGTTTTCAAACCATCAATTGAATCACTAGAAATTCAATCAGTTTTCAATGGCAAAATTCCAGAAGTTTTCAAGTTTCTAGTTTGGTGATTTGCAACCAGATGTGGAGGAAGGAAAACGAAAGGATCATTGGAGCAGTGAACTTGTACTAGACCAT
Source organism: Patagioenas fasciata (assembly GCF_037038585.1). NCBI lineage: Eukaryota > Metazoa > Chordata > Aves > Columbiformes > Columbidae > Patagioenas > Patagioenas fasciata. The sequence continues at coordinate 158,182,179 of NC_092520.1, read as the reverse complement.
CCCTGAACATCCATAGAGAGAAAAGTAAAGCTGGGCTCATTCCAGTCCAGCCTTCAAGGAATGAGCAGGAACTCTGACAGTAAAATAACTCATACTCATTTGATTTTTGTACATGATTTGCACTCAGTCCTTCAACAGCTTGCAGTCTGCAGAAGAAGATTTTGGTTGATTTCAGAAGCAACTGTATTAGCTTTAGCTTTGCATGTACCATTTTTTCCAACATAACCAAGGCCCTGATTTTTGAAATCATCTCTCTTCCCTTTAATAAAATGGGAAAATGACATTGCAGAGATCATAGAATCATGGAATGGTGTGAGTTGGAAGGGACCTTAAGGATCATCTAGTTCCCTTTTACATGGACAGGGGCATCTTCCACTACACCAGATTGCTCAAAGCACCATCCAACCTGGCCTTGAACTTCCCAGGATGGGGCATACACAGCTTCTCTTGGCAACCTTTTCCAGTGCCTCACCACCCTCACGGTGAAGAATTTCTTCCTTACATATTTTCTAAATCTACTCCTTTTCTGTTTTAAGCACTACCCTTTGTCCTATCTGTACATGCCCTTGTAAAAAGTCCCTCTCCAGCTTTCTTGTAGGCCCTCTTTAGGTACTGGAAGGCTGTTATAAGGTCTCACTGGAGTCTTGTCTTCTCCAGGATGAACCCCAGCCTGTCTTCATATGGGAGGTATACTAGCCCTCTAATCATCTTCACAGCCCTCCTCTGCATTCGCTTCAATGGGTCCATGTCCTTCTTATGCTGGGAGGCCCAGAGCTGAAAACAATACTCCAGGTGGGGTCTTATGAGAACAGAGTAGAGGGGGAGAATCACCACCCTTGATCTGCTGATGACGCTTCTTTTGATGCAGTCCAGGATACACTTGGCTTTCTGGGCTGCAGGCACACATTGCTGGCTCATGTTGAGCTTCTCGTCAACCAACAACCCCAAGTCCTTCTCCTCAGGACTTCTCTCAATCCATTCTCTGCCAAGACTGTATTTGTGCTTAGGATTGCTCTGACCCATGTACAGGACTTCGCATTTGACCTTGTGGAACTTCATAAGGTTCGCACAGGCCCACATCTATGGGACTGGAAGGCACCTGTGGGTCCTGAGGGAACTGGTGAATGAAGTTGCTAAGCCACTATCCATCATATTTTAGAAGTTATGACAGTCTGGGGAAGTTCCAACTGACTGGAAAAGGGGAAACATAATCCTTGTCCATCCCCAGGCAGAGCTTGATGCACTTCAGCTGAGCACTGACATAGAGGGTGACACCCCTTCCTTGTCTCCCCTGCCTGTCCTTCCTAAAGAGCCTGTATCCTTCCATTCAAACACTCCAGTTATAGAAGGCAACCCACCACATCTCTGTGATGCCAATAAGATCACAGCCCTGCAAGTGTGCACACGTCTCTGACTCCTCTTTTATATTTCCTATACTACATATGTTTGCATAGAGGCATTTAACTTGGGCCCCTGATGAATGTGACTTACTGGCTGCAGTGGCTGAAATTCCTTTGTGCTGATCTTCAGGTGCTCTGCTGTTGACCTATGATCCCTCTCCAGATGCTGGACATCTATTGCTAGCACTGGCATCAAACTGGTAGGAGTGGGACAGATTGAAGTTCCCCTCACATGGCAACTTTAGTTTAAAGCCCTCTTCACCAGCTTGGTAAGCCTATAACCGAAGATGCTCTTCTCCTCCTCTGACAAGTGGACCCCATCAGCCTTCCATAGACTAGGTTTCTTAAAATTACTTCAATGGTCCAAGTAGCCAAAACCCTGGCTGTGGCACCAGTCCTGTCACCACTTGTTGATATGCCAGATTTAACTAGACCTTTCAGACCCCTTCCCTTTGACTGAGAGGACTGATGAAAAAGCTATGTGAAGTCCAGAGTCCCTTACCATTGTTCCCAGGGTTCTGTAATCCATCTTGATACTTCTCAGACTGCTCCTGGCTGTATCACTGGTACCTAAGTGAAACAACAGCAATGAATAATCATTGGTGGACTGTATGAGGCTTAGTGGTCTCTTGTTGATATCACTGATACGATCCCTCAGTAAGAAGCACATCTTTCTAAAGAGTGCATCAGGTGGGCAAATGGGTGCCTCCAGACCTCTCAGAAGAGTCATCTGCTACTGTCAGCCACCTGCTGCAGGAGGTCCTCTGTCTGGGCACACCTTTTGCGGGCAGGTCTGCTGCCTGTCCCTGCCCCAGGAGAAAGGTCTACGCACTTCTTGCAGCCTGAGGTCTGCACTGCAGATAAAAGGATTGCGTATGCAGAGCTCTTGTGCCTAAGGGTTTAACCAAGGACTTAATGCTATGACAGTCAGAGACTTGGAGTCAAAGAAACAATAAAATTAGGAAAACCACATGTGTATGGTAACAGAATATATTAAAGTACATGCCACTTGGACTTAATCAAGAAGTTCATTTAATTGGGTCATCTCTTGGAGCAAATCTAATTGAAACCTAATGACATTTAATAGTGATAGCTATGGCTTGGTGGGGATGGTAATTCCATTTAATTGGGATGCCTCCAGGTGATGCAATGGTGTTTGTAAGTGCGTGTGTCACAACCGCAGGCTGGTTCTGTTTATGTACCCAGCAGCAGGCTTCAGTCTCTGTCTAGCTGCCAAGCACCAGGACAACTCAAGAAAAAGGGGTTTGGAAGTCCTAACTGCAGCTTGAATTTGGCAGAAACCATAATGTATTCACTCCACGCCAGCAATGCTAGTTGGTCTCTTGGCTTCTGCCTCCATATCTGCCTCTGCAGTAGGAGTCTATTCTGGTCCCCCTCCATGGCATCCTCCCCTAACTCCCCAGGACCCATTGCATGCATTTAAGCTTACTGTACAGCTTCCTAGAGAGTGACATGAATATTGCAATGGCACCTGGTGTCAGATGGAAATTCAGGCTCATCAGGATGAAGGCCATCCACAGGGGTGTCCCAGAGAAGAGACTTCTAAGGCAGCTTGCCAGCAGTCTCCCTTTTACTAATAGAGACTTTAACCTTCATAGCTCTTTTGGAGCTATTGCTGCTGAATTAACAGCCTCTGTGTTTGTCTGTGCAGTCCCTGTAGCACCAGCATTCAGCTTATTACTGAAAAGCCATTTGGAATACCTTGAATAGGAAAGTGTCCAGGAAAGCCAAATTTCAATCTTTTAAAACTCATTTCTCAGTCCCAGTGGGGTGTGATTGCAAGAAAAAATTGTCCATTTCAATTCCCTCTGTAGGACTCACTACATCCACAAAGCATAACACTTAGATCTTGTCTGCACACAAAAGTGGCATTGATTTAAATAATCAGGTTTTAAATGAATTCAACTGAACTGGTGCAACCTTTTACATGGACTTTAAGTCAATTTAAAAGAGTCTTTTATCCTTATTGCTCAAGGGTACAGTCAGATAATCATAAGTGATGGAATTAGTGTGTCAAGAAGTTGTTGCCTTGTCAGATGAAGGCTACTGTCCTCTCTGTTGGGAATTCCATACCCCACACCCCCATGCCCCAACTGGAATTGAACCTCTCACCCCATCGCACCCCATGACTTTGCAGGTGTTCTCAGTTCACTGCATTGCAATTAAAAAGGGAAAGTGATGCCTCTGCTGCCACTGAATCCATGTCATGAAGCAGCATCAAAAAGAGCAGGGGGAAGGGTTTCAGTCCAGGAAGCTTGGAGGACAGCAGTAGGAAGAGACACCTTGAAAAAAAAATTATAAACCAGGGTAAATTCTCTGCTGGTGTAAAGAATTGCAGGTGTTTCAATTGTGATGAGCTTTAGCCCATTTGTATCAGTAGAGAATTTGGTATTGAAACCTTCAACATAACACACATGAAGTATATGGGGGGAAGGAAACCAAATAAAAACAGGTGCATCCACAAGTGCATGTGCACATTCTGTGGCTGTTTTCTTTCCTGAAAACACGGGGTGCCTTTTAAGAGGGGACATACTGCTTATGCCCTTGGATTATGGCTGAAAATGTCATGGTAGACAATGCAGAACTTCTGCAGAGAGGAAGGAAACACAGGCAAAAGAGGACTGTTACTAGAGAGATAAGTGCAGTTGAATAAGGGAAGAATTTTAACAACAGCATGAAAACTGGTGAGAGTGATTAAAAAGAATCCCACCTCAAGTGAGAATGATGCTGATATTTCAGTTTTCCACCTGTACAGTGGATGGGTGAACTGGTCTCTTCTGAACACTTCAAAATGCTGCACTTTAAAATAGACATGTTAATTTTTCTCACTTTTAAACTAGAATTTACTTTCTATTCTAAAATAGAAAGGTTATCTTGACCTCTCAGATAAAACATTTTAATTGAAAAGAAGCCAACATGTAATGAAAAAGCAAAATGCCAGAGGAGCTGAGCCCTTCTCTGCAAAAAACTTTGTTTTGATAAATCAGCATCTTCTTACAACAAGTATTTAGTCAAAATATTCCTGTTCTGCTCCAGGCCTCAATAATCATTCTTTAATGCAAGTTCTCTAAAGCAAATACAGCAGATCGTATACAGCTTGCTGGATATGTTTGGCTGATGGCTAACTGTGCACTCCTGTAAAAAGTCACATAAAAACGGTGACCTGCAGAACCCACCACATCGTTGGATATTCATCTGAAATATAAGACGACATGTGATTTTAGTCACATGAAGAATAGATAAGTGGTTACATGGAGGAAAAAGACTAGAACAGAAAGGTTCTACAAACTTCCATTGCCAGTTAGGAGGCACCTCTGTTTTAAGCTTTCAGACAGCACCTTCACAGGTTTAGAACCCATAACCATGCAAATATGCATATATACACACACACGTGCATACGCATACCTGTATCCATTTCGATACATATGGATGGATTGGGCTGTCTCTGGATTTGTAGCACAGCCTCTACAAGAATAAAGGAACTACCTTCATTTTTTCTTTAATTTACTTGAACAGAAGGAACACCTGCATTCCCACCCCAGGTTAGGACACACCAGAACTTCTAAAGGATGTCTCTCCCAGCCTTTAAAGAACGTGCTAGCACTGAAAGAACTTGTAAGGGGATGTGATCTCTCATACACTCAGCAGCTCTGTCAGAGCAATATTTCATTGCTACATTATTATGCACAGAAGTGCACACTCAAGCCATTTCTGTTTGTTCAGAATAGTGTTTACTGAAATATGTTCTGTAGTTTACTGTTCCTTATGGAAGATAATATTGTATACACAAGAGTAAATTGAATATATGTAGTGCAGTAATTGCCATCATGCTCAACAAGTTGATGTGTTTGAATATTCAAGATAGACACGGTTTCTCTAAGGGTTACCCCTCAGCACATTCACCAAATTTAATTTTGTATTGTTATTTACAATTTCTTCTAGCATATTATTCATAAAAGAAAAAAATTGCTGTGAATATTTGAGAAAACACTGCACATGCTTCTCACAGTCTCCACCATTGGGATCTTTGGAAAGTAGTTTTATTTTTCCTCCATGCAATCATGAGCTCCATCACTGAAGAGCAATTCAGGACCATTATTCTAGAATGGAGTCTGGGGGAAGCTGAATGCAGAGTATGCAAATCCACACCCTCGTATACTTTAATACCCTGATGTATTTATTCCGTACTTGGTAACACAATTAGATGCTAAAAAACTGACCTAGTTATCAGATACTGTTGGGAAGGAGTTTCAAGAGCAGTCAGCATTTAAATGAAGATGTGAAGGAGTACCTATGAGAAAGGAAAGGTTTAAAAAAAAAAAAAAAGGGAGGAGACAGAATTTCTCCTTTCATGATTCATATGGGATTCTGATAGAGCATGACAGGAAACAGAGGTTGGAACGAAACATAATGAAAAGGTATAGGCAAGCTTGTCCATGCAAGAGTTGTGTTCTAGCCCTTCCACCAGGAAGGGTTTGTATATTTACTGTTCAAGGGATGTAAGAACCTGTACAAACTGGAAAATGAGAAAGAAGCACCATTATACCCAGTTTTCAGGAGTTTCTATGTCCCTAGGGTTTTGACCCTACTGATCTGCACTGTTCTTGCACCACTGCTTCATTATGGGGAGGTCCTGCTTGAGCCTGCTCAACCCAGGATGTTGAGACAGCAAGTGAGTTTCTCTCTCTTGCCCTCCTTTCCTTTCCTGATTCAAGCAAATCTGCTTTCATGTTCCTCTGTTTCTGGCTACTGGCTTTGAAGCCCCTTTCTCTCTCTCTCCTCTCTCCTTCCTCTGGAGTCTTCCTGACAAGAGGAAAAGAAGAGAAACAGGATTTTACTGTAAACAGCAAGAGGGTTTTGTGGTACTAATCAGCATTTGCAAATGAAGATTAACAAAAGTGCAAACAAGCCTATGTGATAACTCCACAGCCTGACCTAATCTTAATGAAATCTACAAGATCTATTTATATAAATAATAATGAATTTTCTTGCTTTCAACACAGTGCAATTTGCGCATGTAGATTACAAGTGACACACACAATTGTTTTGCCTGCATAAGTTTCCCAACTTTAAAGAGCTTACTGACAGCTCCCTGCAAAGTGAAGACATGCAGCTGACAGAGCTGTCTCAACTTTATTCAGCTCCAGCAGGAGGGCTCTCTTGCTTTTCTTTTAAAAATACATTCCATTTAATTCCTCACTTCCCTGAGGACATCAGGCAAGACTGAATGCTGAGACGAGTGGGATCTTTGAAAGCTGGCTTGATGGCATATGGTGGAATAAGGACAGAGGGAGATAATTTTGTCTGAATAGCTTTGGGATTCTCCACTGGGAAGTGTAACTCAGACTTCACAGTTTTCTGCATAAAACCAGCAAGGGCTGAGCACTGTTCACATGGTAATGTATATTTAACTTAAAAAAATTCATATGGGACAAGCCAGCAAGACACTGAAACACCAGCTACACATGTGGTAAAAGGACCACAGAGGAGGAGCTAGAGCTGAATCAGGAGACATCAGCGTCAGCGCAGGTTCAGTTGCCTTGTGGAAAAAAACCTATTCCTATTTGATGTTATGGGACACTTGTACATTACAGGTGTCCATCTACCCAAAACAATACATAACGTAAATGGACAACTAGGGTTCCAAGCTGAGGACAAGGAGATGACTGAGGGCCAGCTCGTGTATCTAACTGCACAATTCTTTACATTGCTCTTCCTCACAGTCCCTCCACATCCATATGATAGCCAAACTTCTGTTGGTACTTCATCTCCATTCCACGTGTTGTGTTACAACTTCAACTATAGTCTGCTTATCAGAGACCAGAGATACTGCTTAAAAGTGTTCTTTAAGATCTACGGAGAAAAAAAAAGCCTGTACCCTTCCCGTATATCACAACTGACAGGTACCAGCAAATTAAGGAGGAAAGAGTCTGAGGATGTTGTAACCTTCCACATCAGTTACTTTTGGCTGCTGACACCTTAATATCTAACGGATTAGCAAATGGAGGTCAAGGAGAAGGAGAGGGTTGTAAGAATACCATGGAAGGCCATGATTTCTCTGCAGACATTTCTGCATCTTGCCTGCTGTTCTGCCTGCTTGTACTTCTGCTAATTTGGTTTGACAATAAACTTTGAAAACTGTCAAGTGCTGAGATATCTCTGTGCATCTGCATTCATGTTTGCTTATTGTAACCTGTCAGATAACTTTCCATCCCACAAGTTAAGAAGAAAAGAAGTAGTGCTGGATAGTTTTCCACCAGGTATTGTCCTTGCATCATTCATGATGGGCTTTCATGGCAAATTAAATTTTGAAGAGTCACAAGTCATTTACCATTGCATTTGCCCATCTTTCATAGACATCTACTGCTTGTTGCTGTGGGCTATCCATCTGTTTCTCTAGAGATCTGGCTGCCATATATTTTTGCCATATCTACATCTGCAATATTTATGCTTACCATTTTTGTGCATTTGTTTATCTGTTTCTGTTCCCTTTGCCTTTTCTTGCATATGTGTGTTTATGTAAGGAAGGAGCAGCATGTTGTTGCTTTCATGCATCAACAAAACTAACTCAATTACCTGAGATTAGAAACACCAGTACACATAAAAGCCTCAGAAATCATAGGCACATGGTAGTCATACAGTTTATTCAAACACTCATTACAGAAACCAGCTGTGGCCCTCAAGGGGAACTGGGTGTCCAGGTGCCATTTTGTACCCATGAGAACATGTTGCAGAGTCTCCGACTCTTGCTCTGGAGACATGGGATGCCTTAAAGCCTCTGTCAATGAAGAGAAATGAGAGCAATGAGAGCACCTGCCTGAGCTGCTTCATGGGAAGGTGGAAGCAAAAGAGGCAGCTGGACAGGGCTACCTCAGCAGAGCAAGGAGGAGATGCTTGGGTTCAGGCCTTTTGTGAAGGGTACTTCACAGATCTTTTGCCTGTGGGCACTACAAAGCAAGCAAAAAGCTAACTTGGGTACTAACATGAGCTACCCCTCAAAATCCAAGGTCAGTGGTAAGACTTCAAGTCAACAGAAGGAACAAGACCAAAAAAAGTCACTGGCAAGGACTGAGCTGGTCACTAGTAGCATGAAGGAGTTCTCTGTTCACCAGCTCTGATGAGAATTGCTATGCCATGTTCCTTTGTTGTGATGCCTTTAATCATGTGCTGGTTGTTTCTAGACATAGTGGTGTTCTTGTTTCTGCCTGGAGGTGGATAGCATAAAATGGAAGGAAAGGAGAAAATATGAGATTTTTATTCTAATGTAACCCATAGTGGAAGATGACTTCTATGAGAGGGGTTAGAAAGGATGAGGCTATGGTCCTTTGGAAGACATAAAATAAGTTGTTTGGTTGTATTTGCCTTCTTAAAGGAAAGTAGAGAAGGAGGGAAACTAATGGGTAGCAGAAGAAAAGGGAAGATGCATGAGCTTTCATCTTGGTTTTTGGTTGCATCCTGGGGCAGTTTATATGAAGATATTTAGGCCTACAGGTGGTACCTTCTATTCGTCTTCTACCTCAGCCACCATGGTTTTCAAGCTATGGATTTTTGATCCCTAAATGAATATAGTTAATGCCTCTGTACGGGGAATGTAAGACTTGCTTATTCACTTAAAAATAGGCCAGACATCACAGACTACAGATAGAGAGTTACTGCACAAATACATACTTAAATGTAATATTCACCATTACTAGTTTGTAGAAATAAGTGTATGTTAACTACTCTTTCTGACAGCTCTGCAAAGCAAAAAGAAAGCTTTTGATTCTTGCTTCCAGGTTTTCAAAAAATGGAAGGTGGATTCAGAAAACACAATAATCAGCTATTTCAATGCAAACCCAAAAGAAATCTGTTACAGGAATATTGCAAGTTACTGCCTAGGGCTTAAAATCCTACATGTCAGTCTCCAGGAACAAAAACACACTCCTGAGAACTCAGGTTTTCCCTGAAAGGTACATAGTGAGATTTCAGCTAAGATTCACAACACTTTTTTAAGCTTAATGTGTAGGAGAAATAATCACTTGCTTTGTAAAGACAATTTACACTAATTCACTACCATGGATGTCATTTTATATCAATTGACATTAAATGGTATAAAAATACGTAATGTCAATGTAAAACTAGTGATTAACCACTCCAAATAACACTCACTGCCAATTTCTGCACACAGGACTGGTTGTCTTTTCACTTAACAATTAGTGTGTAATTTAAAGCTTTCAAAACATACCTGTACACCAGCAGATTTGAAGAAACATTAAGTGGGACAGAAAAGAACAAAAACCTCCCTTTCTTTTGCTGATGAGTGAAAAAAAAATTACTCCAGTTTGGTTCATTTACTAGCAGCTTTCAACAGCTCCACTTTGCTGGATGGAAGCATAAAAATGAGAAAGAGAATGCTGATGATGTTTTGTCTTCTGTTCAAAACTCATAGAAAATGAAAGGATTTGGAAAACTTCTCTCTGTCTCCAATTTTTTAATCATTTTACTGAAGTTCATGAGGTTTTTTTATATTCTGGACTATTCAAGACTTTAAAAATGCAAAGGGGAAAAAATCCTCATGTTTTTCTTTAGGGGAAAAAAAAGTTAAAGGCCAAAGTACAGAGTGTTTAAAAAAGATGGACCCAATTTGAAATCATACTACCTTGAAATTTGGTCCATCTTTTTGAAACACCCCGTAGTTTGGCACAAACCCAAACAGTATGATTTGCTATTTTTTTTTTTTTTTGCCAAGTCACCTGAGAGTCAGTTTAGGTCCCTGGTCTCTCCAGCTTCTGTGTAGCAAGTTCACTGTCAGGATGACACATCTTAGCATCTACTTACCTGTGTCTCTTGTTGTGGAAGTGTGGGAGTTTTACTTCTTCTGCAAACTTCTTTAATGAAAAAGATGATGACAAAAGGAAACCATCTACAGCATGAAATATCACAGCAGACTACCCAAGAAAATTATGGAAGAAGTCAGATTTAAAGGTATTTCATACACACACCTGGCACACTCACAGAAGCAGAAGTGGGTATTCTCATAATTGGACCTCACATTTTTCTGCTGAAAACACATTTTGAGATACAATTTCTGACCATCAGTTTCAGCCATTAAAATGAGTCATCCTTCTCATGCACAATGATCTATTCATATTTAAATTGATAGAAGGACAATTTGAAATGTTAATGAGCTAGGATACATGTAACAAGCTTGTATCTACTTCTGGAGGAGAGCATAAAGGATGGAAGAACTATGGAGACAAAAGCATTAGTATTTGGAGAGCCCTTGCTTTGTGTTTTCACATTCTTCCTCCTTGTTTTGTTTTGTTTTGTTTTGTTTTGTTTTGTTTGTCTGGGGTTCTTTTGTTTTTGTTTTGTTTTGAGTGGGGAAGGAGTAAATTTTGCTTTAACACTGTCCTCAAGATCAGGTATTTATAAAGCTTTTTTTTTTTCTATAATATTTGATCTTCAAATTTTCAATGTACATTCACAAAGGTAAGCCAATAAGGTTTCCTGTTGTAATGTACCTATTTTTAATAAACAACATATGAAATACTCATGTGCAGCCTGTAGCAGAAAGCTCTGTGATTATCTGAGAGCTACTTTTCAAATTTCATTGTGTAGTTCTTCTTGCTAAAGCTGCAATTGCTTATTATCACTGCTAAGCTGTTTGCCTTGTTGCAGTGAAGATTTTTAACCCTGGATGGCATCAGCAGCAAAATGGAGATGGTATGAGATACACAGTAAGGAAAAATCTCCTTTCTTTACCTCCTAAATGTTTCTTTAGTGATCCCAGGATGACATGAGACTGAGAAACAAACAAGAACAAATGAGAAAATGATTGCATGTCTCAGGGCATGGTTGCTCATGGAGTTAACAGAGGGGTCACAGAATTAGAAGCCCTGTGCAAGGATGTTGTTTTTGTGGGGTGGTCATAGCGGTATGAATAATCTCTATACATTAAGACTTGGTGCTGGCACGTTACTGAAAGAACAGCTGGCTGCAAGGAGACTGAAGCTCTCTCTCCAACAGAGACACAGACTGCTGCTGTCCATTCTTTTATTTTGTGACTTCAGAAGCCTATAATATCAGTGACAAATTCAATAAGCAATTTCAGATCCCGTCAGGCTGCTCTGCTATTTCCATTTTTCCAGGGGAGAGCTTCCAAGTTCACCAGCCCTCTCCTTTTTTATGCAGAGTGGGAGGGATGAGGACCTTTTGAATAAATCATATTTGAAGTTTCTAGGCCAAACCATTCATGAGCTATCGCATGGCAGTAGAGCAAGGATCATTTCAAATTGTTCCAGATATGATTTACACCAATTTTTTCAAACTCCATATTTTACAAGCTGCTTCTCTGCTTTTCTTTTAGTGCACCCACAAATAAATTATCCCTCTTCTGCAGATTACACATGTGACAAACTTTTCAGAATATGAAGTGAGCCAAACTATAAATTCTCAGATATTACACCAGTGAGTGCTATGGAGGTGCCTTCATCTTTTGTCTAATTAACAGACTCTTACTTTTAAATTAAACTGCCTCAGAATAAATAAATTCTGGCTACAATCTTAATTATGCAGAGGTTACTTCTTTCCACTAATCAAAATCCTGACTGAAGCCCAAGTATTCACAACAGGTCATCATGATTTGGATCAGTGAGTTGTCACAGGTGGGATGCTAAATTGTTCTTCTTTCATTACATTTAATGAAAATGTGTATGCCAAGGAAACTGCTTTGAATAGAGATGAACAATTAACAGAACCAAAAGTATATAGGGAAGGGGGGATGGAAAAGCATTCCTACAGATTGTGTTGAATGTGTTTAGGCAAGTTTCTCATTTCAAAGCAAAATTCTTCTGTTACCTTATTTTTTAGATTGTAACCCCAGAGCAAAGGCAACTCTGCTGAGCTACAAACCTCCGGGGAGGAAAGGATAAGAAAGACATTCCCGAGAGAAAAACAGGAGTAGCAACAGGGAGAAAGAGATCATGCTGCAAGAAAAATGTGGAAGCTGTGAGACGAATAATTAGAAAAGAAAGGCCAGAAAAGTCTTATGAGGAGGATGGGAGGAAGCAATGCTGAAGGGCCACAGAATAATTGTAGTTTCAGCTGCCTGAATTGGGAACTTCCTTATTTATTCTTTCTCCTTATGTAAACAGTATGCACATAGTCAGCATATCTGCAGGACTTAGAATGCCTTCCCCCGATGACTGTTGAACCTGCTGCCTGGTCCCAATCTATTTTAATAAAAATGGAAGAGAAGCAGAAGGTAATAGAGCCCTAATTTTTAAAGGAAATGGCTGGCTAGAAAGAAGGGACTTGGAGAGCCATAGCTGTGAGAAAAACTGCAGGAGTAGCCCACCTTTTATTAGAGACTAGAGAATCCATGCAGAATCTGCCCTGGATCAATTCCCCAAACACAGGCAATGCTTCCATTGGATGTTGTATTCCCTTGGACGGTGCAGTTGAGCACAATATACGAATCTGTAGAAATATGGGCTTCATTGATTCTGGTGTTCACTTGTCCTTTGTCAGTGTTAATGAAAGATCAAGTGGCCTTACTGCAATTTTGAAATTATGTGTCGAGGTTTTGATCGCGGGGTGACAATAAAACCGTGGCAGATGTATTGTTAACCTCCTCTCTCCCTCCTTCCCACTAAGGACAGGTGATCGGGAGGGAAAGACAGACAGAGAGAAGAGAGTTGGAAAAATTAAGAATGTTTTACTAATGCTACTAATAAGAATAGAGAAAATAATACAAAATATACAAAACCAGTCTTGAAAGTCCCAGTAACTGCAGAGCCAGCACCCAAAGTCCTGGATTGGACTCTGCAGCCAACCGGAGCTGGATTCAGTCTCTCACTAGGCCTCAGTTCACAGGGACAACTAGCAAGGTCGCCTCCTAATGTCAGCCATAAGGAAAAGAAGGGACAAGATCCTCATGATCTCCCACTTTTATATGAAGTATTCACATGAATGGAATGTTATACTCAGTTGGTCAGTTCCTTGGTCACCTGTTTCTTGTTGCCCCTCTCACGAGATGTGCATCAATTCGTTATCAATAACTTCTCATTCCATTGCTATGTTTACCAAAACATGTATCTGGTTTTCCAGGAAAATGCAGCTAATATGAAGGCTTTAGCTGACAGCCAAATTCACTGAAAGAGAAACTTTAACAAAACCAGGATATTATGTTAATAGGAAGGCTATGTTTTCCAGTGTCACGGGTCCTGCAACTAATGTGTAGCCCAGGAATCCTCTCCCTCAGACACAGAAATGACTCCCTTACCTTTTGAACATGATTACTACTGGCAATGTACAAAGAAGTTCCACATATCTGTGTTTAAGACTGCCAAAGCAAATATCTACTGAAAAATACAAAATGTGTAGACAGCAAAATAACCCCTGAAGTAACTGACGTTTAAATGTCTAGCTATAAAGGAATATATAGCTTAACGCAAAACCAAAGTCAGGCTTTTCTCTTCATGCCTGTACACATACTGTCCCTATTAATTCCAAGTTACCTTATACTTATTTGCAATACATCTTGTGAACTTGAGCCAACTGGTACCTGATTACAATATGACCCATACCTTGCACTACCTTGTTTTATGTTGTTAGAAGAGATGAGACTCTAGAAGGGATGAGCACTCTGGATGAGATTCTCAGATAGTGAAAACCTCTGATTCTCTGCTGATTTTCATTAATGATGCCAATTGACATTAGCAGGGAAGCTACCTCCTTTTACTGATTCTCTGTATGCAGATGAGGTATTTCATTATCACTCATCACAGCTCCTAGTATGGATACAACCTATTAAAAAAAATCAGTTCATACAAAATAAGAAGAAACCCAGGTACTCAGCAGCTGCATTTCTCTGCCCTCTATCTAATTTTACTTTTCAAAAAGGAAATAAACTATCAAACCCTGAAGGGAGTTAAAGCTTTCTGCAAAGAAAACACCGCTACAAGTATACTATACAATTGCTAGATAATTCATGTAAACTTTCAAGGCCATGAAAGTATATTGGTCCTTTAGCTCCAAAAAACATAGTTCATCATTCTCTCCTTCCTCAATTTACAATGGACTTAATCCATTTTTTTCCCTCTATAGGTTTCAAAATATGCTTGTAATTACTATTCAAGTCCCTTTCCTATTTCTAGTATATTGTGTCTAGGGTTTCAAAGACATAAGGGAGTTAGATGCATGACTCTATTAGGCTGCTTTGAAACTTCAGCTCATAGCACTCAGAGATTATTTATTATGCAGTGTGTGCATTCATCCCATATAGGCTCATAAACCATGTTGTTTAACAAAAACTTCCATACACAAGCTCTCTCTAGATTATATAATCTACACATTTCATAATACAAATGGACTGATCCCTCCGATCCTAATAGCTAAAATGTTCTTCTTCTTCAGCACATAATACTGGTACAGAATCTTACCATCTTCTTGCACAACCGAAATAATCCTGGGATTATAGTCTGCTCAAAACTCTTTACAGTACATTTGAGAAAACCATATTCAAACAAATAAACAAAAAGCAAATCCAAAGGTGTATTTCTACCAGAACCAAGCAAAGACAAGAAGGAAGCTTATAAAAGACAACTAAATTAAGAAACTGTGATGACAAATGATGGAAGGTTAGGTAAGGACGGGGAATATGCTGGCAAACTGTTAACCATTCACCTTCAACCATTCCAACTCTTTTGAGCCATAGAACTTTTGTGAGGGAACTAGAATAATGGTTTTCTGATCATTAGCTGGACTGTAGCAAAATGCATTTCAGCCATAACTCTCTTCTAACGAAGCTTTTTGTTTGGGAATAATGCAAATTATCCTCATTACAATCAGATGGGATGGTTGTTAATATCTTTGCATAATTAGAAGCTATTTTCCTTAAATACAGTTTATGCATGAACTTTCCAAGGAGATCTATCTACTGGGGTAATACTGAGTCATTTTCATCTAGAGGGACACACTGAAGGTTACACAAGTCAACATTTAAAATTAACTTTAAATATGAAACAACTCACACCCTACTCCCTATGGTAAGAATTCTGGTCCTAATCTAGATATATGCTAAGGGTGCTTTACTAAATTCAAGTGTATGAATGATCCCAAGGACGAACATGCCTAAATGAATTTCAAGGTCATGAATGTTCAGCACCTAACAGGAATTATGCCCCTTCACTGTAATATCAAAGTGCTTCCTATGCAAATGAGTTTGCATAACAAAATGTTGGATGGAGGCATTTTCTGACATTGCAGCT
The DNA here is from genome assembly GCF_037038585.1 of Patagioenas fasciata. Lineage (NCBI taxonomy): Eukaryota > Metazoa > Chordata > Aves > Columbiformes > Columbidae > Patagioenas > Patagioenas fasciata. Next base: position 158,166,506 of record NC_092520.1, on the reverse strand, counting down.
AAGCCCCCTTTGCCTTCAGAAGAAACCTGACGGGATAACTGCAAGGAATAAGAGCTTATTGATGAGAGAGTATCTTAAATACTTTGATTTAACCTTGGTTAAATATTACTGTGCCATGTGTTATGTCCACTCTAGTCCCAGCAAAGCCAGTGACACCAAAATATTTTCAAGGACCCGTCCATAACTTACTGCTCCTATTCTGCATTTAAGCAAGACATAGGACCAGAATCTGCACATGTTGATTGTCTGTTTATCTTGGCTAAAATCACTTACTATGATTTTTGAACAGAAGAATACAGTTTTGCCTGAGGCCCAGAAATGCCAAGGCCCAGGGAGAAAGTCTGCACCCAGGCAGGCATATCAACTTCAGTGGTCCTTCTACACATAAATTTGGAGGGGAACAAAGCTTTGAATTGAAATGGGGGGATGTGAGTTTAGTGTAAAACAGCAAAACCCTTAACACAAGCTAGATGCAAAGATAGTGTATTCTCTGAGTAGAAAAACAAGCAGTGACAAGGCTGGGGAGAAATTTTAATTGTTCCTACAACCAGTCTTAGATTATGAAAGCAATACTTAGCCGTACTAGTGAGTCCCTTCACAGTCAGTACTAACAAGACTAGTGTTTTTCATTGGTTTTGTGGAGATTTTTGTGGTTGCTGGTTTTTTTCCTTTCTCATACAAATGGCTTCAGCTTTCCATCAGGCTGTGATTATTGTTATTTTTTAGATCTGCGCACAGCTTGTGCTTAAGTACTTTTAAGGACAAAAGATTGTCTACCATAAGGCAGGAAGATAAAAGAAAATGGTGTTCACTGGTCTATAAAATAATAGAAGAAGCTTGAAATAGGGCATGAGATCTCAAATGAAAGCAGCGACCTAGACTGTGAACCGTGCAATGAAATGTGCTCTTGATAAGGGTGGCTAGCACAATGCATGGCTGTGAAGGAGGACCAGTATCCCTGCTTCCCTTGTGCCTTGGGTGGGTGAACAACCTGCTGCAGACAAGTACCAAATGTTATTTGAAATGTAACAACCGATCATTTCTGGGAAATGAAATGTCCTAACTTGAGCCCTTTGTAGTGGACCAAGAACAGGCAGAGAAGCTTAGGAGAGGCACAGTAATTCTTTGCATTCTATGATGAGCCCTACCAAGAGAAAAATATTGCTCTTCCTTTTCCTTTTTTAACTGTTTTTACTTTCTCAAGGGTTGAAAAAGATAGGAACAGTAGGGGAATGGAAGCAGTTGAAAAGGTCTTACTACTTCAGGAATGTAGAGGAAGAGAAATATCCGTTCAAGGAAAAACATCTGTAGGGGTGGGTGACTCCTGAGATCCTGAACATAGTACTGCCTTGGAGATGGATTGGCTGCAGACCTAGGGACAGCTTTTAAGACCTTGTTTTCCCAGACATTTTCTTGAGCTCTCTAATGTCTCCAGATTTTGCAGCATAGTGCCAAGCAGAATATGTGCTGCTTTCATTTCAGGGAACAAGAAATTTTGCCACTGCCTGTCTGCTGCTTGAAGGAAGTGGACTTTGTCAGTTTTCCCACAAGGGTGTTAGCAGAAGGGCTGTGACATGGGGATTTCTGCCACAGGGAGATGTCGTGTCTAGACCCTTCCTCTGCAGGGATGCTGGTAAGGATGAGACATTTCTTAGGAGCAAGAGTGTCTAATGATATGATAGGACCACTGAAAGTGCTAGCAACTCCTGCCTTTTCTTTAAGCTCTTGAAGGCACAAAGAAGGCATCTAGAGGCAGGAAAGGATCCCTCTCACAGAGTTCACAAAGGGAGGTTTTCCTAGTGGCCCTAAAGGGAAATTTGAACCTCTGAGCTGGAGCATTAATTGCCAGGGCTGTGGCTGGGTAAGATAAAGAAGTGGCACCATATAGTAAAGCCTGTCTTTTCACATCTCTCTGGACATAATGTGACTTGATATCACACCATCATCCAACAAAGAATTCCAGGATGTCAATGGATATAGCTTGCACAAGCATGTGGAGACACTGAAACCCCTAAGTACCTCAGGGGCAATGCAGGTGAAGGAAAAACACAAGCTCCCAGAACAAGCAGTGCTCACAGCCAAAGTGAGAGTAAGAGGCTGCCTTGTGGGAACATCTCCAGAGTCACGAGGTGTCACTCACACAGGTATCAAGAGGCCTTGAAAAACCTTCCTACTGCAACTGGGTGGAGCTCTCATCTTTCAAGATTCATCCATGCTCTTTTGGAACCCAAATCATTTGGAGTTGCTGGCATTTGCCAAAGTGCCTGTGCTACAGCAAGAGCTGGAGCCAGGGCCAGACAATACCAGCACGCATGGTCAGGGGTCCTGTCACTGCTTTGAGACCTGCCAACATATATCTGGTCTGCCGGATTCTGGTGGAACATCAGGCAGCCTAACTCACCTCCTCATCTCACTGAATACTACTACAGAGGGTATTTAAGGTGTCATAAAGCCCTCTCAAGAGAGGGGGAAAAAAATAATCCCATACCTGGGGATAGGGAAGGAAAAAGGAGGATTACATTTTTGTGGGTTTATCTGTCACCACTGTACCTATGTAATTGGTCTGACCTGTGAGGTGTAGCACATGGCTATAGCTTCCATGTATCTGTAAAAATGGGCAGTTGTGTAATGGACCTTGAAAGGAAAAACTGCTCAGTTCATGTTGTTTAAACTAGATCAATACTGAAGCAGTCTATCGTTTTAGTTAATGATATGTAATAACTGCCAATCTGTCTACTCAATACTCAAGATCAATCAATACAATAGATAAACCATGAAACCAGATCCTTAAAAATGTTACTGTAGACAAACAGATTTTACAACATCTTTTTATAACTACTGCAAACTTTTGAATCCCGCATTCCCAAGTAGGATCCCACATCACACAAGGCATGTGCAAGTTCCCCTTCTTCCGTGGGAGCTGTGAGTGCGTGGGATTTAGGTGCACTCTTACCTCTCCCTACAACCCATTAGTGCCTGTGTCCATGCAAAAGCCCACAACGAGGCCACACATCTGTGGACCCTGTACCAGGCTGCTCAGGGCTACTCTGGGGATGCAGTACTCTCTGGAATGGGCTGGGGTCACAATGTCCCAGGGACAACTGCTCATAGAGTAGATCCAAGTTGCTCTCCTATCACTTACAAGTATGAGCTATTTTAGGAAGGTGCATATGTAAAGTGGTTTAATGTGGGTGTTTTTTTGCTGACTTGTTTCTTTCAATTAGTTAACAAGTGTTTGCACGTGTTTGGAGGGTCAATTGGAAAATTTTATAGGAACAAGCTCACTTCACTGACACCTGTTAGTGGTCTCTCCTTGTCTCTGACTAAGAGTGCAGTGTGCATGTGAGAAGAAGAATTCATGTGGGAGAGAAAGAATATGTTTCTTTTACAGTACAGAGGGGATAATCTAAATCATAGTTGTATTTTCAGTGTCTGGAAGAGAAGATGCTTATTTCAGTTACAATTCTTCTTTCACACGAATGTAAATACTTAATTCCTCAAAAGCTTAGTGCCAGTTTCTTAAATGCTACTATTAATAAAAAGGTATTTTCCTCCAAGTGGGTTGTTTAATCTTCAGTGGGAAATTGAATGGATGGAATGCAGAAAATAGTAGGGTAATGATTTTAAAATAGTCCCATCAAACCAGCTATTGCCTTGAGGTGTTATAAATAAATGAAAATGGTCTGAGTATAATGATTATGTTTACTCCCATCTTACTTTAACTGCTAAAGGTTCCTCTGGCTCAAAATTACACTTGTATTTACCTGTGCTCTTCTTAAAACCCTCTTTGGCCCTTGACACAAGAAAGCAAATAAATGCACATTTACAGAAAAGCAGACACCTAAAAAGACCAGAGCAGGCTTACAGAGAAGCAGGCCCAAAGCAGGGAAATTTTACGAACAGGAGAAAAAGGGAAGGGGCTTTATTAACAGTAGTGATAAAACTCTGGGGGCACATGACTGACTTCAGGTGAAACATGCTGATCCCTACATTTCCAAGATCATGCTCCACAATGAAGTCCCACAGCAAAATCTGTTTTCCCACACACATAGTGCTGGACAAAGTGTGAAGGGGCACTGTTAGAAGTACCGTGTTTCCCGAATCATTAAGCCAAATCTACTTTTTAGCTCTCCAAGGGGATGGTTACAGATGCAGTGTGTGGAGTGGTGTTCTGCTGCTTCTGGTGCTGTTCTGGGCCCAGGGGCTGGGGCCTGTGTTGAATAGCACTTGCAATAGGCATCTCTGAAAGCCAAGATGCAATCAGTTTGTTAAATTAGAGCTAATTTCCTCCACTGTTAAAGACAATGTACACGATCACTGCCACCAAGTGATTATATTTAACGTGAAAGGACGCAGAGGGAATGTCAATTCTTTTGGTCTATATTCAGTCACAGCTGTGAGGGATTAAGGGTTGTTTAACAATCTTTTAAATGCCTGCCAACTGCTGCCAATCATTACAACCAAGAGGTGCTTATCATTCCAGGCATTGTTTGAGATATTGGAAATTACACAGCTACAGGTGACCACATTGCTTATACAAAATGAATGTGTGGGAAGTTCGGGAGAAAGGATTTGGGCTTCTTCCATCCTTCTGCAGTATATTCATTGAGGAAGCCTTTTCACCTGTATCTTCAAGTATCTCCACAGAAGTAAATTTCAACCCATATCACTCAGTTGCTAGACCCAGCAATCCTGCCAAACCTTAGAATTTAGCCTGGAGAAATCTACACAGAAAGTGAAGAGTAGACATTAGGGTTCCTTTCCCTTAACTCCTACATATATTTACATGTATGTGTGTTAATGCATTGGGCTGCAGCACTGCTGTATTTTCCTAAGAACTTGTTTACGAAAATGAGTGGTTTTCAAGCAGACTATCACTTCTCTTTGCAAAACTATGTTTCAGTAATAGAAATTAAGTTTCCTATTTTCAGCCAGATGAAGTGAAAATTGGTAGTTTTGCAAAGTATATTAGAGAAGTAAAGCTATACAGCGCTGGAGTGGCTGGCACTGCTGGGTAGGAATTACAGGGTCCGTGTGAAGTCGAACACCAGATTTCAGCATTCAAAAGAGTTTCCACTTCAACCCTCTCTTTTCACTGGTTTAGTGCTTTCCATGACAAGCCGGATTTTCAGGTGATGATGTTCTTCCACTTCATTGTTAGCTGACAGGTGTGTTTTTATGAAAACATTTGAGGAAAATCTGTTCAATTTTCTGTGCTCAGGGAGCAGGGCCTTATTCACCCATCTTGCTGGGGTTTGTGTCACTTCCTGCAGTAGGCTGGAAAGAACTCCCCTCGACACAAAAGAAACCATAGTTTCTTTCCCTCCCTACCCACAAATAATTAAAAAGCTCCTAAAGCCGAAACTTGAGGTGTCTGTTGTGAGGTTGCATAAAAGGCACTTCCATGTTCAGCCTGCAGAGAATTGGTTAAATAATAAAGTTTGAAAGACTTAAATGTCGCTCACGGTCAATCAGCATCAACCAGGTATTTCAGTAGACCTAATCGACCTTTTGTGGCACCACAATGAATATACGCTCTGCCCAAAATAGCTGCCTCTGGGACAATTTGCATGAGAGATACGGACACATTCACATCAATCTGAGCAGCTTCAGACAGAGAAGCTTAAAAGCTCAAGTGGTGAAACTTTTAATAACACATCTCAGCTCCCTGCCCCCAGCTTTTCCATTAATATTCCCACATTCTCTCCTCTTTAAATAGGAACATTAAGTGCGGATAAATAAAACATTAGGTTGATAAAATTGCTTATATTGTGGTAGCAGCTGGAGGCCCTGATAAATGCCTCACGATTCTAGGTCCTGTATGAACAGGCAGCACAGAGACAGTGCCGGCTCCAGAGGCACAAAGCTGAAGTTTTTGACAGGATACAAGCAGACAACAGTAGTGAGGTGTAGAAAGAGATAGAAACCAGACAGTTGTATTTGCTTCGATTAGTAAACAGCAAACACTTCAGGAGTTTTCACTTTATGTTCTTTACTTGTGTAAGTAGACATAAAGTATTATTTATTGCACTGTATATCGTAATTGAAGGTTCTTTGAGCATGTTTGGTATTACAGAAAAAGACTTTTCAGAATGACAGCCTGGGTGCCAGAAGCTTGTTATTACTTTGGACTCCTGCTTGTTATTTGTCAGTAGGGGAAGTTTATAAGCATGGCTGTTCAGAAAGGTTATTAACATAACCTTTGGATTGTGTTTTTAATTATCCAAGCTGGGAAGTCAGTGAAAGAATTGTCACAGTAACAGGGGTCACAGCATCACAGCAAGAGGCACCATTTCAAGTGTTCCAGGATGCTGTGATCACACAGGCAGTCCTGGTCACAAAGTCTGACAAATTGTACGTGTAATCCCTGGTTCTGTTGGAAAACACGGAGGAAAAAGAGAATATTTGTTTTTTGCACAACTTAATGCTCCTGTCTGGAGCATTTCAGTCTTTATGACCTCTCTTAACTGCACAAGTTGCACAAGGAGCTTTCCATTATATAGCCACTGAAAGGAATGTATATAGGCTGATGATTGGAGCAGAGGAGAAATTACCTATCCTTTTGTGTAACAGAGACATTTCTAGAAATGAACTAAATGGAGTAATGTGTTGCAAGTACTGATACCTGACAATTAATATTCCTATTTGTCCAATATTAACTTGCAAATAAACTTGCATAAATCTTTGGCCTGTTTTCGTAAATAAAAGAAACCTCCTTGACTGTTCTGTCAGTCCATTCATTTCCAAAAATTTCAGAGCCATTTTCTCTAAATGCATCCAACTGTGAAAGAAAAGGGAGGTCTCAGTTATGTTTTGAATTTGCAAGCTTCATAAAAATACATGCCCCAAAAGATCTTCTCAGTGTCACCTATGAGCAAAACTGCCACGTGAGTCCCACGTAGAGAAGTGCATCTTTATCCATGGCCTCCAGGGCAACAAAGGCTTCAGCTGGAGCTTTCATCTTGTTAAATTCCTGGAAATCCAGTCATGAGACACAAATCAATGAAAACCCAGGCTTTGTTACCCCTACTGCTCACAGAGTCAACTTGATTTTTAATATGAGGATCAAAAAAAGCTATTAAAAGCCTAACTTTATACTCCAAAATTGGTTCTTTTCTGTGCTGTGTGAAAATTTGCATGTGGTTATGCTAATCTGGGCTTCCCAGTATGGGAGCTGAATATCCTGCTTAATGGCAACCATACTTAAGAACAAGGCTCTGAATGGGATCTCCTCAGTGCCAAACTCTTTTGAAAAAATGCAGACTTTTATTTTGGGAACCTAATAAAGACTTAGAAGCCCAACTACAGGCACTTCTTTGTGCAGATCTTTGTCCATCATGTGTCAGTTATAGCTGTACCCTGAGGCTCTCTGCTTGTGCTGTCAGGGTATTGTATGTAGGCACTGTGTGTGGCTGTTCATGCACGGTTTCCTTGATGTAATTCCTCCAGAAAGAATTTTATGGCTTGCTTATAAGAAAATACCAGTGCTCTAGAGAAACATGTCCACCCCAGGGCAATCTGCTGCACTTTTGCCCCATGGAGCTTAAAGCATGGGGTCTGCAAGGACCTTGCCTCCCAATGCTGTGACTCCTGTACCTGGCAAACAGGACACGGCATGAAGTCGCTCAACCCTTTCAACTGGATTTCACTTTTGCACACAGGCATTTCTGGACTGACCTCTCTGCCTTAGCTTGCCCCAAAGCAGAGAGTGGCAGCTGAGGTACTGAACTGCCACAAAGGGCATCTGAGGGAAACCAGCCACTTTCCCCTGTGCTTCTGTCTGACCAGAGCAACACTCACTATTTCAAGTGATACTGTGAACTTTGTCACTTTAATGTATTGTGTCCTCTTTAAGTTGCAGTAAGAGAAAATGATGCTATTATTATAAGGCTATCCATTAGAAGAACAGTAGAACAGTCACTTTGGAAAACTAAAAAAAAAAAAAAATTTACCTTTTCAGATGAGTTAAATTGTGATTCTGAAATATCAATAGAAAGCTGAGCCACAGATAAAGCATTAGAGCAGGTCCATTCCTTATCTCGTTGCTGATGTTGCAAATAATTCTTTAGGGTATAAAGCATTTTGTAGGGTGTATCCCATTTCTGTCAGCAAAACTAGTCCTCTCTCTAACTCGGTGGATATTACAAGAGCAATTTTCGGTTTTGGGGTGGCAGAACAGCTGAGACCAGCCAGCTGATTTCTTAAGCTCCTGTTGAAACCTTGTGATGCTGCTGACAGGAGACATCACGAGTGAAGTGTTTTGTGCCTCACCTGGTTTGCAAGCTCTCCTGTTTAAGTAGTGCTGTGACATGGGTTAAGAAATTACAGCACCTCCAGCTCTCATAGTATGTTTGTGAAAATTCACCTCACAAAGTAAGGAGCAACCTGAATGCTCTGTGAGTTTTGCAGACATGCAACAATGGTGTAGAGCACTGTAAGGATCTGTGCCATACCAGCAGACACTGGCAAGTGTCATTTTAGAGTCATTGCACCCAAAACTGCCAGAACTGCTGCACTGAAGAAGGAAAGTTCTAATTCTAAATCAGTACTGAAGCCTGCTCAGCCTTGAAAGTCAGCTGTGTCAGAAGAGAGCAATAAGCTTGGAAAGGGGACAGAAAATATTGAGATATCTGCTACTTGCAATTCTCTTATAAATAATGGGGAATGGGGAGAGTGAAGTCCTGCCGTGGCAATAAATCTTGAATCGTAGATGTGTAAAAAAGATGGAAAGTAATAAGGGAAAAGCAATATTTGCAAGCACAGTATACTAAAGAGGGAAAAATAGTAGTAAAAGAAAGGAGAAAAAAAGTAATTTTATCTAATCAAGATTAACTCTGAAGTTTTGATCTGGCAGTTCTCCAAGTTCCTAATATGCCAAGGCTTGGTCTTTCTAGAACATCAATTTAGAAAGTAACTCCTTGTTTAAATACAACACGAAAATGGACTGCAACAAGTGGAGAAGCCACCACATTTTATATCTTGTGCAGATATCCATGCCAAATTGTAGTCATGCTCCTTAGAAGAAGGTTGTCCAATATATCTTGCATTAAGGTACTGCTAACAATCTACCATAAAGTCAAATTCAGCAACTATTTTCTTCTCCCCATAGGGTTCTCTGGAACTTAGCAGGAAAATAATGTATAGAAATTCAGTGTAGATTAGAATGCAGGTCCAAATATGGTGGTGGTGATATCTCTCTTATTTCTCTCCCTCTCAGCATTTAGGAAAACAGGAGACAAATCAACTCACAAAAGCACTTCCAAGAGATATTTTCCCTAAAATAGAGCTTCCACCTTGAAGGACTCAAAGCCTTAGCTGGAAGATGGCTCTCACCAGAAAGCACTTTGTATTGAGAAAGATGCAGAATTTCTAATATACGTTCCTGGTGGAGGGATGCTGTAACTCAGCTGACACACAACAGATTACAGTATGTTGTTTCAGGATGTTCCAGCACAAAATTAGATCTGTCTGTCACATTAATTAATTGCTTTCCTACAGGTGAAACAACTTTGTCACTTGGTTTTGAGTAAGTTAGTTTCATCAGATGTACTCTTCCCCATCACTGTCTCCATGGCAAAGTGTGAGCTGTTCTGCAGTTTCTCTGCTCAGCAGGACACACCGTGAAGTCCTTTCTTTATCACAATTTCAGTGAAACTGGCAACTGAGAGCAGCTGAAGCGACAACTGCAAGCAGACAAAGCTAAGTTACCACACTTTTTCTTTCCATGCTCATCATTCATGTGAATGACTGTTTCTAGAAGTCAGAGAAGAAAAATAAATTATATAAAGGCTGAGAGAATGAAACAGAGGAAGAAAGAGAACAAGATTTACAGTTTGGAAGGAACAACCCCGGGTTCCGGTATAAGCTGGGGAATGACTTGTTAGAGAGCAGTGCAGGGGAAAGGGACCTGGGGGTCCTGGTGGACAGCAGGATGACCATGAGCCAGCACTGTGCCCTTGTGGCCAGGAAGGCCAATGGCATCCTGGGGTGTATTAGAAGGGGGGTGGTTAGTAGGTCGAGAGAGGTTCTCCTTCCCCTCTACTCTGCCCTGGTGAGACCACACCTGGAATATTGTGTCCAGTTCTGGGCCCCTCAGTTCAACAAGGATAGGGAACTGCTGGAGAGAGTCCAGTGCAGAGCCACAAAGATGATTAAAGGAGTGGAGCATCTCCCTTGTGAGGAAAGGAGGCATTCAAAACCCGCCTGGATACCTTCCTGTGTAACCTCATCTAAGTGTTCCTGCTCCGGCAGGGGGATTGGACTAGACGATCTTTCGAGGTCCCTTCCAATCCCTAACATTCTGTGATTCTGTGATAGTTGTTATTCAAAGGAGATGACTAGTTGAAAATTCCTCTCTGCCACATTTCACACTCATTTGCTACTTTAAAGAAAGATGTAAAGCGAATATAAGCTATTTTACGAGCACTAGCCTGACAGGGCTGAAAGCCAAGGGCTTCTCTTTAACCCCTTAATGCAGAACAGTCTGTGGCTCTGCAGACTGTTCCTTGTTCTGCCAAATCATCTTTCCAGGTCCGTCTCCTGTACCACAGGTACCACCCATAATGTTTAGTGATGGATTAAAAATATAGGGTTTTGCTGCTGTGGAATTTGTGTCTAGTTGGCAGCTTCTCTTTTCCCTGGCCTTTTCTATTGCAATAGTGGCTGTTAAGATAATTTGTGGTGTTAGTAAATATAAAACTTCAAAAGAATGAGATGTAGGGCTTTTCTTGACAGTTCTTCAATAAAAAATTTCCTTTCAAATACTCAGCATACATCTTGTTCATTGCATCTTCTAAATAGGAGGATGGTATCAGTATTCCCAAGATTTAAAATGAAAATAGACTTTTTCAACTCAAAAACATCCATGTGGTAAGTTGAGGCAGATGTAGTTCAGGAGCCCATGGTCCACATTAGTCCTCTAGGCTGGGCTCAGATGGACCCAATTCCCATTTTCCACTAGGATGATGCAACTGACATAAGGCATCACTAGCTCCTACCAAATCAGAGATCATGATGTATTGTCTGAGATGTCATTCCTGTAGGAAACTCAGTCTAAAATGAGAATGGGGGAGCAGGAGGCACCTGAACTACAACTTCAGTAGCCTTTCATACAGAAAATGTTTGAATTTTCAGAAAAAATATATAGTGTCTTGATTCATTGGAGTGTGAAGCACTAAATCTCTACATCTTTTTGACAAAGTGGACTAGTTTGTACCCATGTTGAAATTTTCTGTACTGTGTTCTTTGCTGGCAAAAGGCAAAAACTCTCAATAAATAGCTAGCAGTTCAAACTGGACAAAGCAGACAGCTGACTTTTTGTCTCCTTAAGAAAGTTGCCATTGAAATTGGTGTGAAATAATTACCATGCTCAATAAAAGAACACTTCTTCAAAAGATAACCTGTCATGTAACAGATGCAAGAGACTTAATCTAGGAATACCTGTTTGGGCAATTTGCAGAGAGCTTTTTTGGCAGTAAATGGTAATTCCAAACATTTCACTTTTGGCTTCTTATCCTTCACGCTTTAATCCTCATCCACATGCATGTGGTCATACACACACTTGTAAACCTCCCTCAGATGTGGACGCACTTTAATCTTGGGCCTGATTCACTTCCCAGCATGAAACTGATTTAAAAAAATCAGGTATGCAGAGACTGTGAGTGGAATGAGCGAGTCAGGCTTCTGTTGTTGTTAAAGTGCCTTGGCTTCAGTTCATGACAAGTCTTCGCTTTTAAGGAACAGTGCCCAAGCCAAGAGCTCTGAAGCTGGGTTTTCTTTTGCATGCTTCCATGATCATCGAGCACAAGTGGTAAGCTTGATCTGCCATAGACCTGAGGAAGGAATAGGCTCTTCCTCTGAAGATCAAATAAAAATGGGCAGAGCTCCCAGCTATGCCTCCACCATTCTCTCTCCTGGGCCCAGTGCTAGATGCAGGAGGGGACCTGGGACTCATTTTCAGAATGAGCTCATTGTCCGCACATTCAATGACTGTGCAACCTTCTCTACTTGTCCCAAGTGTGAAATCTGTGAGGGATCACACAAGGATGCAACAACTTGCAGGATCAACATCTGTGCTCAGGGTCAACATCTATGCTAAAAGGTCAAATCCCGAAAGTCCATACCACAAGGCAGTTTGGAAAGTTGATAAGGAAAAGGCACAGGTTGCCTACCTCTGGAACAGAGATCGGTGCATGGGATATTCCCTGTCCTAAGTATGTCAAAATAATTGCATTAGCATGCTCACTTTTCCTTCCATACTTTCTTCTGCTGCAGTGAGTCTCTCGGATGCAACTTGACTTGGTACCAATGGAAGAAGAGTTGAATCTATCACTTGGCCATCTGTCTCAATCCAGAAGAGCCTGTAGCCTGGTGGTTGGACCTGTCTCAAGAAAGGTTCAATTCCCATCTCTGTTCAAGTTCCTCACTCTAAGGAATCCAGTGAGATTGAAAAGGTTATGGAAAGGTTACCTGCAGTGGAACAGATGCAAAAAGAGGGGAAAATTTTAGGATGTGTCTGTCCCCAGCATTACCTGAGACTTAAGTCTAAGTCTGAGTGGTCTGGGTTTAGCTGACATTGTGGACAGCAAGCCAGGTTTTTCATTTTGAATTGTCTCTTTCTCTGCACGTGCCATTTCAGATTAAGGGTCAGATGCCTAAAGGTTAGTCTTTTCATGACTCTGAGTCCAGATTTGTGTCCTTGAATCCTTCTATACAAAATACGGGGTATAATGATGCTTTTTTTCTTTTTTTTTTTTTTTTTTTAAAAAAAAAAACCTATTACACGAGAACACCTTGTTTCAACATTCATTCGGTGCATGATGAATAAAGTAGAATATCACAAATCATGAAACTCCAAATTCAGATGGAGGCTTTTTCAGCTTCAGAACTATGCAGTCAGGCAGCAAGCAGGCACTGGGCAAAGGGATACCCACATATAATGTCTTTGTTCGTTTGTTCCCATGAACCAGTAATTAGGACCCTTGAATAAATTGCACCAGAATTATGAGTCACCAGCATAGCACAACAATGCAGACATCATCTATGAGAAATTTACTTGCTCTGTGGCAAGCTGAATTAAACAAGATGAAGCACTGGGGAGGCATTCTTGCTTTGTGGCTTTTGTTTAAAGTGAGGTTATGCAGAGGAAAGTGGTCATAAAAGTGGCACTCCATGCACTAGGTCTCCCCGCCTTAACGGCAGCCCTTATTTTTACTGACACAAATAAAATCTTACTAGTGTCAGCACTGTAGTCAGGCAAAAGTGAGCTCTGTTCCATGTTGCCACATCCATCATGAAAACACACCCCCCTCCTCCTTTTTGACTCCAGAATCATTGTTGTTAGTGGTGATGTATGAAACAGAAAGAACATAACTTGATTGTGAGAAATTGCTTTGAACTCATATTTGCTAGCAGGTGAAAGGCTTATTTTTGAGTTTTAAATGAAGCATGTTTGATATGGAAGTCACTGAGAGGGAATAAATAAGAAATGCTAAGAATTTGTTTTACAGACTCATTTTTCAGACTGTAACCATACTTTAAAAAAGGAAAATGGGCTGAATTTAAGCCTGATGAAAGGCCCTGGACTGACAGTTCTGTGCAATAACGTTCTTGAGACACTGTACTCATAATTTCTGCTATAGTGGGAGTTTCTTGATAATTATGAGTCAGCTTGAGGGCTGTGTTTCCCCTCCCTTCAGGCTCCTAGCTCATGTCAGAATGCCATCCTCAGCACCATGAAGCCCAGAAGTGGTGGTAGGCAAGGCCAAATGACTGCAAATGGGCGTTAACCTAACTGTCATGTTCACTTGTGGTGTAGGGACTCCATGTGATGACAACAGCAATCTGTGCCTCTCCAAAATGACCATTTGAGCTGACAAATGTGCTCAGTGTTAAGGCAAGCACATGCTTTCCTCTGAACACCAACCCATTGCTGGTCAGCTTGTTGTTCCAGCAACTATATGCTGGGAGAATCAGGGCAATCACTATGTTTTCATCCATCTTCTGTCCTGATTGGTTTCTTCAGAATGAAAGCAATGAAGGAACTGAAATGGTGGAATTTTTGAAAACCTCTGTCTACAAAGAAACTAACCTGAGATAATCAACTTGATCAGGACTAATACTGAAATTATTTACTATCACCTTGCCCCCAGCTTGTCAGGTCTACTGGGGGAAAAGGGAACAAACCCAAAGCTTCACAGAGTTTACAGTGAGTAGCCTCTCCAAGAAAGATGTCGCTGCCAATCCTCATGGGTGAGCTGAAGGACAGTTGAGCTTGCTGACTACTTGGAGATGAACTCTGCCTGCATGAGTCATGCAGGTGACGTCCTTTGCCTTAACAGAAAAGACAACATGCAGCTGAGAATCATCAAGATGTTACTAGCAGAACAAGCACAAGCCCACACACTAAAATGCACACCTGTGTGAGAAGGGGAACCAGCAGAGAGTTTCCAGTAAAATTCGCTTTGATTAGATGACTGAATTTTTTAAAATGGAATTTCTAGTATCTCCATGTAAACTTGTAGTATTTCTTTTCTCCTTAGATCTCTTGTCCCACTGAAATGTCAGTGATGATGTCACAACCACGTGATCCCAAACTCAACTCTACAGAACAAAAGTTATAAAGGAAAATTTTTGTTTGGATCCCAATACCTCTTCTCTCTATTTATTTTTCTGAAACTTGGAGGTGCTCTTTTTGAAACCTCTATCCCTCTCTCAAATGCAGTCAAGTCCTTCACTGATAGGTCCAAGGTTTCAGGGCAAAAGCAGCAGTGCAGAGGCACACACCTGTAGACCAAATGATCACATTAGCCTTGTTTCCACTGGAAATCAGACTAAAATGTGTTTCTAATATGGAGCATTCCCTCTACCCTGGAAACCACTACAAGTCACTTCCAGATGTCGCAATGAAGGATTGTGACCTGAGGACAGACACTTGCCCAAAATTCCACCTGTGGCTTCACTGTTCTGACTGCTGTTAATTGAAACAGTGGTGGCACAGTGCTCTTGCATGCATGCACACACTCTTGTCAAAGTTATAAAGGGACATGCTCCTGAGGGAGCTATCAAAGGTGTGGGGAATGTGCTTCTTTCAAGACAGGCAGCCAGCCAGGCCATCTGGGACTTAGTTCTTCTGACCCTTCTGATGTAATTATATATTGGCGCATAGTATTGCGCTTTTTACTTCCTTTCTTTTTTCCCCAAGGTTTAACAAATACTCTTTGTGACTTTTGGATGAGAGATGTTTTGCTTGTTCTCTGCTAGTCTGAGGAAGTATAATTTTAATGCTTTTTCACATTTTGGATACTGGTGGGGGAAAAAATTACCTCTTTCCTTTTTCCCCAAGATTTATATGGCTTGTCTTCTCTGGGTTCTAGCTGTGCATTGTGCCTCTCATTTTCCAGCTCTAGTTTATGACCACTGAGTCTGTTTGGCAAGTGTACGCCTTACATTTGTATATTATAGCACACAGAGGTTTGCTAGTGTTATGAATCTGTATGGGGATCTGTGGCATCCTACAGTCTTTTATGCTGTTTAATGGGCTCTTCCCAAAGATTTCAATTTTTGTCTGCTGCCTGGGCACCACCAGTGTTTTTCAGATTTGTTGATATTCTGACACGTTGTGCAACACTGGTGTGGAAGTGGATAGGTAATGTCTTGTTTGGATGTAGCCCTTATTACTGTAGTCCTGTGATCCCCAAAGATCAACTGCTGTGAGACTTTGCATGTGGCTTTGGAAGGTGAAAAATTGAGGCTAATAGGGAAGAAGAAAATACAGTGGTGCCTAGGGTATGCTCAGAGTCAGTGTAACACCACCAGGCAGAGGGTCCTGCCCTAGAGCTTTGAGATGAAGAAAACATCTGCTGCTCTCCTTTACATGGTAGCCTGAACATTTTTTTTTCCTTCAATATATTCAGTATCTCAGGAGGCGTTTGGAAGTGCAAGTGTTTCAGCAGTTTAACGCTAGCTCAGAACTTCTTGGAGTTTTCACAGGGGACTTAAGAATATACAGGCTGTTTTCCTCACAAAATCACACTGATAAAACCTTGGTCCTGTTTGTAAACTATGACTGAATTATCCTGGCTTTCAACAGGCAGACAGGATGAATCCTCCGACAGTGATTGCCCTTAAGAGCAAAAGGTAGGGTATTTGGTTTTAGGGCAAGAACTGTTCCAGATTAGCTAGCAAGTTGCTCATAGCTAGATCAGTGATGTTTGAGTTGAAATTACTTGTTGATCTTAATTTTTTAATAAGCTTTTTGATTTCCATTTTTATCTTGTGTTTTCTGCTATCACATTCAAATACCATCCCACCTCTGCCCACTAGTTTGGCTTCCTAGCGGAAAGAAGGACCAGATGGTGTCTAGTAAAGAAAGTCTGTGAAGGGAAAAATAACTTCTTCATTTTGCGGTGGGTGGGGGGGAGGTTGATCCTTTTGTTAATGGTATCTCTAAGGTGAAGATGTTATCGCTGGTTCATTTTTCAGCAAGGAAACTGATTTGGCTTTTATTAATTATGTTGTTAGTGGCCACAAATGGTTTCATTCTTTTCTGGAGTAGTAGATTAGGGGAACAGGTTTTTGAAGGAAAAGGACAGGATAGTCTGCTCATGTAGCTGTTAATACAAGTATCTCTGCAATTACTTTGCTTGAGAGTATCTCTGCTTGCATATATTGGGCAAATTAGACTGTTACACTGTATTTCTGAAACATGTTAGGGCTAGAGGTTTAGAATAAATAAACCCAGTGTTTATTCAGATCCATGTTTCAAGAGCTCATTTGAGATGTTGCCGACATCACATAATTTTCAGAGTTTTAATTTGTAGATGTTGCCCTTTT
This sequence comes from Patagioenas fasciata, assembly GCF_037038585.1. NCBI lineage: Eukaryota > Metazoa > Chordata > Aves > Columbiformes > Columbidae > Patagioenas > Patagioenas fasciata. The sequence goes on along the minus strand of NC_092520.1, from coordinate 158,149,673 downwards.
GTTCCTGTAATACATCAGCAGTGTCAAAAAAGACATGACAGTCATTACTGGTCTTTTCAAGTTTGCTTTTTTTCACAAAGCTGGATATTTTTCTTTTGTGTAGAAATTCTTGCTTCACATAAGTCCTTCAGGTATTCTGTCTAGATTTGACCATTCTGGATCTTTCTTCATTTAAACTTTCTACAGCTCATACCAATTTATGCTGCTGCAGCTTGTTCCGTGTTGTTAGTTAGATGATACAGGGTTGTATGTAATTACACTTTTGGAAAAAAACATTCAGCTAGAATATAATTGCTCAAATTTGATTTGGGGCAACGTGTTAAGCTATTTCTTTTCACTCACAGAAAAAGGTATTCTCAGTAACAATATACTTTTCATTGAAAATACAAGAGTTAGCAGACATTACTGAGTCATACACACTATAAAAACAGCTAGAAGAGCTGTTTTTTACATTTCTATGTAGTGATTTTTAAAGTTTCTGACTTGAACAAGATTAAAAGGGTAAGAAAGGTTTTCAAAAATCACAGAAGACTTTTCAGCTGGAGATGCAGTACTTGTGGCTGCTGTTTAAACTGGCAGATTGTTTTTAGTTGTGAATATATTTTTAATGAAGAAAACGTCATAAAAATGTGTGTCCTCTGCTTTGTGCCATCTCCAAGACTGGTTCTTCTCTTTTGCTAGGAAGTTGCTCATGTCCCATGTTCTTCCTGATTTTTCTGTTTATAAAATTGTGCTGCGAGAAAACACCAAATGTTAGGAAAATACATTTACAAATGACAGATGTGCAAACAAGTGATAAAACAACATATTGCAAACTGCTCTGACAACTATCTCCAACAGGTATTTGCAAAAGACGTTTACAGCTTAGATTAATGTTGCGCAGATGGTGGTCCAAATTTCAAATCTGGCACTAAATAATTGTGTCTGGGTCATTGTCTTTATTTTCCTCCATCCTGCACTACCATCCCTAAGAAAAGGGGGGAGTTCACCTTCACATGATTTCAGAAATAGTTCCTGAATTGATGACAGGCTCAAAGACTTATAAAGGACAGATCAGGGGTGATTCCAATGCAAAAATCAAGCAAATGTTTTCTGTGTTCTTGCAGGAATCTGAGGGAAGTTCACACTGACAGTAGGACTATTTGTAAGTTTTCGCTGAATTGAATGGTGCTTGGATAATAACAAATTTAAGATTTAAAGCTCTATCCAGGAAAGACATCGACCTGTTGGAGAGGGGCCAGAGGAGGCCACAGAAATGATCAGAGGGCTGGAACAGCTCTGCTGTGAGGACAGGCTGAGAGAGTTGGGGTTGTTCAGCCTGGAGAAGAGAAGGCTCTGGGGAGTCCTTATTGTGGCCTTTCAGTGCTTAAAAGGGGCCTGTAAGAGAGATGGGGACAGACTTCTTAGCAGGGCCTGTTAGAATAGGACAAGGGGTAATGGTTTTAAACTAAAAGAGGGCAGATTCAGGCCAGACATGAGGAAGAAATTTTTTACACTGAGGGTGGTGAAACACTGGCCCAGGTTGCCCAGAGAGGTGGTAGATGCCCCATCCCTGGAGACATTCAAGGCCAGGCTGGACGGGGCTCTGAGCAACCTGATCTGGTTGAAGATGCCCCTGCTCATGGCAGGAGGTTGGAGTAGATGACCTTTGAAATTCCCTTCCAACCCAAAATTTTCTATGATTCTATGATTTCCAGATTTGCCAAGAAATTCCAGTAGAGGTGAATGTAAAGGCCCCAGGAAGTGCACACTAAAACATTGCCCAACTTGTTTACACGTCTGTAGGTTCAGAACTGCGGGAATAACCAGTTACTGCTTCTTATAGCCATGATGACAAAAACCCAGATTCTGAGTAGAATCTGAAAGGCCCCTGCTGTGATGAGATGGTGCATTCGCTGAGGCTGCACTTCACTTGTAGGCTGAAAAGAGCCTGGCCACACCAGGAAAATAAAGCTCAATTGACATTTTCCTGCTGGGACCATTTGCTACCCCTTAGGGCTGCTGAACTCCGGAGTTATTTCTCTCTGATCCTGTAATATCCATCTGTTAATAGTGTGTTTAGCACATTGCACTGGGAACAAGAGGGTGACAGGGTGGTAGTTGAACTGTATATATGAGGAACACAGCAGAAACATGTGCTTCCTGCTCTCCAGAGCCTGATAACAAAACAAAACAAAACAAAACAAAAATGCCATTGAGAGCTGTTGTTGTGGTGGAACAAAGCGTAATATAAGCTCTTCAAAGAGCCATCTGGACTGTGCTAAAGATGCTGCTCCATGCTAAATACCCATCCTTTGGCAAGCTTGCATTATGATCAATGTCTAGGGTTCTTCGATCTATTCCAGCAGTCTCAGGCAGGAGAGGAGAGCTGCACAAGTTGACAATAACTCTGACGTCCTTGGAGGTTTGATTGCAGACAATGCTGACAGGCTTGGGCTTGGTGTGAGATGAAAGAGAATATTCTTCATGCCTTTTTACATATTTATTTTTGGGTTTTTTTGGAGGAAAAGCTGTAACTATTTTTTTTTTCTGTTTGCACGACTTGTTTTGGAAGTGAGGTATGGTCTTGACTACAGTTTTGCTAACTCCATTGGATGACAGACTACCTCTATTCAGCACAGCAGTGAAGGTCACACTGATTGCAGTAGAGAAAAGGTTTTACCTCTATTTATAAAGGTCAGCAGAAAGACCAATATCAATAGAGAATAAATCATCCTATGGTTTTATTTTTCTTTCAGTGATGAAATCCAGTTACTCTATAATCCATGTCTGCTGAAAATGGACATTTAAAACATCATTGTTCTTTCTCTGTCTTGAAATCAATTGTTTTAAATATTTGTTGGGAGTTCCTATTCCCAACAGCAAAAATAAAATCTTAAATGTTCAGAGTCATTACCCTTTTGCCTTGGACTAACCCATCTTTCCCCTGTGTTTACTGGCAAGCACTCAGTGTTGTGGATCCACTCTTCAGTGCTTTACAGTTAACTCTCTCATTCCTGCAGCGTGCCTCCTCAGGATGGAGAACATAAAGCCAAAGGAACTGGAGTGTCTGCAATATCCTTACATCACAGCAGTTCTTGTCCTGCAAGCAGATTTGTTGAAGCTACTTGCAGCTGATGTAGTCTGTAAGGTTGTCTTAGCCTTTCCAAGGGAAGCTGGATCCAGGACAAAGAAAACTCAGAACAAAGATTCAAGAAAATGTTTGTGTCTTTGAACAACTTATTCCTCGGATGGTTCTTCATGCCTGTTAGATGAAGTTCAGCGTTAGTGCAAGTACAGGTGTGTTGCCTGTGCGGCAGAAGAAGACCTCGGTTGGAATGGTCTATGTTAAGTCTCCTGGATATGTACAGATAGGAGTGAAACATGTACAGTCTCATTTGCTAATTGTGAGAAAAAGAGGACGCAGGTTGTCTCTAAGATCTCTTCCTTGAGTTTATGACACTGACAGAAAGAAAAAAAAAATTATTTTGTTCTCTTTTTGACTAAGTGAACCTGATTTACGAATCATGCAATCACTGGATTTTCTTTTCCAGACAGAGCTACCCTTAAAGGAAGATATTATACTTGCAGCCAAGTATTAGTTATGAAAATAATGCAACAAATTAAAAACATTATTAGTACGAGAAGTAATGAACCCAGGGCCTTTATTAGGTCTGTCTGAGATTCAGAAACCCAAAGGGCATTTGCACTAATAGGAGTCACTGACCTGAAAAGATTAGGCATTGTCAGCTAATTATGATGTCCTTATAGCAGGGATTCTTTGCATTAATACTGATTTTTTTTTTTTTTAACATAGAGTTTTTGTGAACCATCAGCACTACAATCTGCAAGTGTACAGCTACTGTCTTTTTTTTATTCACTGATATATTACATCCTTGTGCCTATGATAGTAATTGCCTGTATGGGAAAGTAGCATTACGAGAGCACTTAAATGTATTTGTAACCATTTCTAACTCATCTGTAGCTGCTGGAAATGAAAAGAAGGAGCCAGAACCATGTGAGCAGGCAGCTGCTGTTGGCAACTAGTCCCACCTGCTCTGTGGGACAGAGTCTGAGAACCTCTGTGTTAGATCAGGAGGCTATGTCGCAGCTGCAGCCTATGTTACAAAAAAAAATTGCCAGCAGAGCTTTGCCCACTGAGGTGATGCCAGAGGGAAGTCATGAAAAGCTTCATGACTGATTTTTTTTATTACTCAGTTGTGTACCTTCAGGTGTCCTGAATCTTTAGTCCAGGTCTTTCTTTTCATGACAATAAAGTGATATTTTCTAAGATCACTGTAATGAATTCTCTCTTGGTGAGGTGAATCCAATAATTAAGAGAACTGCTGTGTTGGAACAGACCAAACAAGGATTTCTCTGGAACAGGACCCTATCTCCAGTATTGCCCTGTGACGGATGGAAAGAAGACGAGAAATAAGACACATAGAAGGTGATCCTTCATCCTGACATACCCCTCACTCTTCCAGAGAAAGGAAGTTTGGGAGCTTGAACAGTCAGTTGTTAAAATCCACCACAAATTCACTTTTGATTTGGGTTTGACTCCATCGCTGGCAGCTGCTGTTGCCTCTGTTGTCAATCAGTTATACGAGAGAATGTCAATTTTTATTAAATCTCTTGTTGCATTCTGCAAAGCTCTGCCCTAATCCTAGAACATTTATATAAGCTTCTGTGACGTTGCTGTTCCAGTCTGAATGTCACAGCACTCCCTCCCTGTGTTAGTCTCACACGCATGCTGGCTGGCACTTCTCCTTGCTGGTCACAAGCCTCTCCAGAGGCTGGTCACACATCCTTGTCACCAGCACCAGGCAATCCTGTCAGCACTTCTGCTGCTGCTAGTGGTTGAAACTCCCTAATAGAAGGACTTCAGATCAAATAGGTTATACGTTGCTTTTTTTTTGGTAGGAACTTCTCTGGAACAAGGCAGATGTATGTGAACACATGCATCTCAGATTCTGCAGCTCACCCTCAGAAGCCCATTGGAGCATTGAATTAGAGAGGCAAACAGTAAAGTCAGTAATAAAAGTTAATTCCCTGCTCCAGAGGCAGGAGGAATTCAGTGAAGACAACACAGACACAACTGGGAAGTAGGTGATCTTCCTATGTATTTCTGAGGGACTATCCAATTAGTGCAAAACTGAAATGAAATTAATTATACTCAGCTTTCTTCAAACTAATATTTTTGCTTTGACATGAGCAAAACCTTGCCTGTAACTCCCTGAAGATAGCACACTTACATAGGACTTTACATTCCTCTGATTTGTTCTGGTTCATCCATACTCAGCCATCTTGAAGCCACTTCACTGTTCCAGAGAAACGTCATCACTTCGTAAAAAGGATATTGGGTCCCACACTCCCAAGACTTCTTCAGGGAAAAGTGTAAAAGATCAGAAGAAACAAGAAAGCTTTAAAGAATAATATTTAAAGAAGAAATGGCTCGTATCAGAAGTGGATTAGAATTGTAAATAGCCCAGCTGATGAATGCACAACAGCAGCTGGGCCAAGTTACAGTAATGTGAAGACTGTGGGAAGACTGTGGTGGGAAGACAGACTGGGTTTCCCAAGGTCCCTTGTATGCCACTCCTAATTCTGGACTTTAGCTAAGGATGTATGTTGCCTGTGATCTGGGCTCCTTTTGGAAATGTTGGGTTTGTTCCTGGAAGGCAGTAGCAGTCTGTGTAAGGAGTGCTTGGCTGAGACCCATCTTGAAAATGGCCGTTGTGGGGGTGCAGTGAGAATGAGAATTCTCTTTCTGTGGTGTTTCCTAGAATCTCTACAAGGCAGAGTTGGGAGGGTATGGGAACACTAACCAAGAAGAACAAGATCATAGATCAGTTGTCAGAGTGGCAAAGAAATCTTTCCTTCTTTGGACAGATTGCTTGCTGAGCATCATTAACCATTTAAGACACATCTGTTTTCTTTTTCTTCCCTTATTTTTTTTTTTGTTGTTGTTGCAATTCCTTCAGACCTAGTGATATAAATATGAAACACCATTATGACACAATAATATCCTATTTGTTTTCTGAAGCTTATCTTTCAGTTCTGATTAGAGAGAAGAGGAATCTCATTGGAATTTAATGTATTCAGTGGCTCTGAGAATAGACTGCTCTGCAAAGCCATATCAAGATCTCAGCAAACAAACAGACATGTAAACAGTGCTCATGCCACTTAAACTTTAAGCTAGCCTCACAATTCCAGGCAAGGGTGTACTCAGGCTTAGCAAAGAAATGAAGATGAAAGAGGGATCTCTCTCTTCTCCAGTGAAACCTCTCCAGATGTTGGAACTAGGCTCAGTGTGGTGAGTGCATTTATGTGCCCATTTTCTACTTGGTGCACATGGATGCCAAGTGGTCAAAATAGAGCCATCATTTCCACCACCCACCTACTGATGATTCGTGTATTCAGTATTAGTAATGATTTAGTTATTTTTGGTTGTGAATGTCATTTTTTCTTATGCAATTGTTACAGTAATACAGTCCCTGAGCAAGCCTATAATGAAGCTCTGAAATGGGTAGGATTATTCCCATCGGTACAAAAGATGGACATAATGAAATGGATGTATCTGTACCTCCATAAGGAAAGTGATACCATCGTGTTGATTTTGTGAAGAGATTACCTAAATATGGGGATCTGATCAGGTGTCTAAAATGGTATTTAGTATCCTTGCAAGGTGTTTACAAATACACCACAACCTTCTGGAGTCATGGCTGGAGAGCAGGTGGACTTTGACAGCTTTGGAAACTGAAAAATGTTGAGAGGCAAAGTCCTCACTCTGAGTGTGGGTATTGAAGGAGGTGTTGGGTGACACAGGAAAGATGAGAGGATGAACAGCAGAATGGGAAAACTGGGAAAACGGAAAATCACTGTTATTTTGAATGTAAAGAGAAACTTGTATGAAAGTCAATGAATCACAGCCATCAAGATGCAGAAGCAGGAATGAGAGCTGATTAGAAAATTGTTTTTTCACCCATGTCTTTTCTGGTAGAAAATGAACAAACCCAGAGTGAGGATCATTGTTTGAAGCTTTAACTGCAAAAAGAAAAAGAACCACCTACCACATCTAAACAAATGCTGGCTGTCACTGTTGACAAACAATAAATGAAAACTGAACAAGCATCTGTCCTCCACCTCCAGATTTGATGAGAAATTGACTTTTCCACAGAAATGACTGTGCTAATAGAAAAAGCCAAGGCAGGGGAACAGGTCACAGTGAATTAAAAATTTCAGCCACTTTTGGGGTTTTGTTTTTGCCACGGTTCCAGAGGCTGGATCACTTATTTGCTAAGCCTTGCTGAGGTCAGCATCTAGGGCACATCCTGGGAATTAGCAAACAGCCCTAGTGATCTGTATTGTGCCCCTGCTCTGGATGTGCACTAGACACATGTTCCCTGGGTATTGTCCAGGCCTTCAGGAGTTTTGGGGACTCTCTGGAACCCACAGCACAGCCAAAGGTACCTCAAAGATGGGCTGTACCTGAGCCTAGCAAAGGTATGATACCAGCATTTCCCACCGATGATTTTGGTATGCAAGGGTCACATCTTCCCACTCTAAACCTTTCTCAAGCTGAGTGCTTTCTAGTGAGGCCCAGGCAAGCTACATTCACTATTTAAGATTTGCAGGTTAGATTCTACCCACCTACCATCCAGAAACAGGGTGTCTTTTCCAGTTCTCTACATTTTCTCACCAGTCAAGTGTGATGAGAACCTCCAGAGATGGCTTGTACCATCTGTGAACAAGTTTCTAAGGTGAGCAGGAAGAAAGACCTGTTGAGAAGCCTTGATATAGTTTGAAATGCACACTGTTTGCACAGCAAAACCTTGCTGAGGTTAACCTCACCCTTAGTGTTGATTATGTCATTTTATTGTCACAGTTAATAACCCCATCAGTCCACAGCACCTTTCCTCATCTCTGCAGCTCCACCACATGCCTTCACAATAGACTGGCCCATTGACCATCCCTGCAGATAAGTCGTCATCCCACTCCCCCTGTGCTTAAAGACCTAGGTCGCCCATGTAGGCTGGATTTGCAATTGCCCATGATCCTCTGCTGGCTTCCTGAATCAGCATTAGCTTCCAGTTTTTATTAAAGAAACCAGATTAAGTGCTGCACTTGCTACCCCCAACTGGTGCATGTCGTATTCCTGCTGAACCTCTGCTTCCACGTCAACCATGGGATCTAGAAAGGCTAAGTCTGAAATGCGTTTTCACGAGCTGCCACTGCCCTCATGGTGGTGCTTATCCTGCCCTATCACTAACAGAAAGAAGAAAGGCTGCAGCTTTGAAGCAAGCATCTATCTGCATATGAAGAATAACCAGTTTCCTGATATAGAATCATAGGATCATTTTGGTTGGAAGAGACCCTCAGGATCATCAAGTCCAATCATAACCTAACCTAACTCTACCACTAAACCATATCCCTAAGAACCTCATCTAAACACCTTTTAAACACCTTCAAGGGTGGTGACTCCACCACTTCCCTGAGTGCAGAAGTATATGTTGTCCCAGCTAAAAGCAAAAGAAAACGAGGGTGCTGTATTGCTATGGCTGGGTCATGCAAGCACTGCTGGTGTGCTGGGCAGAACAAATGGGAAGCAACAGACCCCCATGCTCCCCACTCTCAATACACCTGTGTCCAGTGGGCATGTGAAGTAAGAGAAGGCTTTGGGCCCTATTTTTCTTCTCACAGCAGCTTCACAGGGTGATTAAGTTATTCTTGATTGCAGTAATTGAAAAAAAAAATAAATAAAAATTTTATTGGCCCTGTGGCTTGTGACTGAGGAGCATTCTGCGAGAATGCTTTATTTTAATCTCTTCATTGTTAATGGGGTGTTTTCAGGGTATACAGTGACTGAAGTCTCTTATATTTAAGTTCAATTACTGGCTCAGTTCCATTCTCACACAATATCTCTTCTCAGCACTGCATTTGCCCCATTCTGTTTTCTTGCATTTGCTGAGCAAAATCAGCAAAGAGGCCCTATTTGTTAATAGGCCTATGACAGCCCTTTAGAGCTTAAGATTCCTATAAATTTAGCTTCAACCTTTCTGGGCACAAAATCGCTTGTTATTTCAGGTTGAGTATAACTCTGGGAGAATGGAGGGTAAAAAGAAATAACCGGGAGAGATGGAAGAAAATAATGAGAGAAAAGGTGACACAAACTGATTGGTATTTAGGAGTAGATATACCAAGACTGAGAAAGATATATATATATATATATAAATTTGCGTATTTCTTTCCAGGAGGATCTCAAGATCTTAAGATAAATATTGTGGACCCTGTATGTGAGTGTGTTTCTAAAAGAGAGAGAAACAGAAAGGAAAATAATTTGAAAGTATTACACATCTTAAAGAACAGCAACCCCTGTAAACTGACAAGACTAAGATCCCATCACTTTTTTGCTTTATATTTACTGATTGTCTTATGTAAAATATACCCGATCATTCCAAGACAGTCAAACCTTGAGCAATATACAGTGTAACACTGGAGAGACCTCAACCACACTTGGGAACAGGCTCCCAGCAATATTTACCATACATGTAATTCCACCCTCTTTGGAATTAAAAGGTCGCTATAACAACATGATGCATTTATTCTTATATAGCTTTCCTTTACTTATTTTTTATCAGCACTTTTTAGAATATCAGTTGCAATAACAACAGAACATAGTATCTTAAATGTCATCTTTCATCTATATTTATGCAATACAGTTTAAGGCATAGGATATAGGATTGGGGCAAGCTTTGGCCTGGACTAATTCACACCTCTCCCATGAAACATTCCAGTGCTATCACTAGAAGCAAGAGTGAATTCAGATAGGACCAGCTTTGCAGTGACACTGCCTCTTGCAGCTGTAAGCAACTTAACTTTGCAATGCTTCCATTAATTAATAAGTGTTGATGAGTCTTCTAAGTTATAAGCCATCAGCATGGCTCACTCTCTGAATCTTTTTCTAAGCTGTGATTTCTATTAATTACAGTTGTGTTTCTGCTCTTGTTAGCTAAACTGATCACCCTCAGAGGAATACGAGACTTTCCTGAGTGGAACAGAAAGTTGAGACATCCAGCCTGCTATTCTGTCTTTCACAGGAGACAGGCAGGCAGATTCTCAGCTCTGCATCCAGATGTTTCCACCACTGTAGTGGTGTGACCTAAAATCAGGTTGGAGAGGTAATGATATCTCCCTGTGCAGATGGGGGTATGTCCCTGAGTCTTCCTTCCACACAGCAGGAATATGGAGACGAGCTGGGACAGAGCACTCAGCTCCCCACACACTGCTGGGCTAGCTGGAGATGATGTGAGTGACAGCTACACTTGGGCATTTGCACTCAGAAAGTTTATGTGCGGCTGGGGTGAGCATCACCTTCCATGGGTACACATAACCCATATCCAGTCTGTGCCTTTTGGACTATGAAGTCACAAAGTCAATAAATACTGATGTTTGCAATAGCACAACACAGCTTTGATGTTCCCATAGGTCCTTGTGCTCATATCAGTGCACCTATACACTTGTTTGCCATTTCTTCTGTTTCCTTGAAGTTTCTTTCTACTCTTGAGCTGTGTGCTAACTCTTTGTGATATGTGGTACATCCTCTGGGCAGAAGATGTATCATAGCTCTGAAAAACAGGAGGAGTCTTATGGGCCTACAGCTAGCTAGCAACAGGAGAGCATCAAGATCACTGGTATTGTCTGGAGAAAAAGTTCTTGGCAAGATATCATCAGGGGACAAAAAACATGAGCTTTACCACTCCTCCTTGGAGTGGTTAGTAGTGCTTTATATACATCCACCCAACCAAACACATGAACCCTCTAGAAGGAATAATTAAGGGAAAAAAACCCAAAGGTGTCTGTTTGGCTCCCACAAGCTCAGAGGAGCTCGCATTGTCCAAACACCAGAAACAGCAGACTCCCCCAACTTCTCTATGTGCCCAATGCCACTGAAATGCCGGAGCAGCAGGGTCATCCTAAGGAAGGATTCCAGGATTGGGCCCAGTCCTGAAGGTCGCCAGTTAGATTGCTTGACAGATGAATTCTTCAGGGAGCAGAGGAGCAGACCTAGAAAAGGGCTCTGGTGGGATAGCACAGGGGGAAGAAAGGAGGACACTACAATAATTGCAGCTTTCTTTATTAGTGTGTGGACAGTTACTGTGGGAGGAAAGCAGGGATTTCTGATTTATGACCAATAGCAATATTTTTCGCGGAGAATATTGTGTGAATTGGGGTGTTCTGAGTCCTGATACATGGCAAAAGTTATATGAACAATTATGTATGGAAATGATCTCTCTGACCTCCATGATAATTGTTTGTATGAGCATGAAAATTACCATTGAGGAGAAGAATAGCAAAAGGTAGAAATACTGATACTTTCAATTGCAGTCTTTTAACACTGACACCAAGTCATAAGTGTAAATTACTGCAATCACTGTTCTGAGTGACTCGGTCAAGTTGATGCCACAGTATTCACATGTACTTCTTTATAGAGAACTGTGCTCTGGATACTACAGATTATAAGGCACCACAGGCTATCAGCTCTCTGCATGCTTATCAGAGAGATCCAGAGTCCCTGCAAAAGCCCAGCTGGAGTACCCTGTGATTATCAAATTGCAAAGGATTGGACTCTATTATTCCTATTCTGCTTTTACTCAATAAGCTGGTAGGGCTTTGGCAGTGGTAAGCCAGCCATCCACTGCTTCCAGCCCTTCAGACCCTACTTCAGCAGTTTTCAGTGTTCCCCTTGACAACCGCAGGTTTCCCAGGAAGCTGCAGTTCCAGATGTTTAGCAAAGAGGGCAGATGTGGCACAGATGCCCTCAGGAACACGCTTGCTCTTTTCGCTCAGCCTTGGCATGCTGCTCTGCCACAGGGATGTAGAATGGGACACTGACCCCAAATGCCATCTCTGGGGTGCCTCTGTAGATTAAACACAGCCAAAGTCCAATCTAGTCTTAGCACGGGCAGCACTTAGAGAGATGAGATCATCCTCTAGGTATCTGTGATTATATAGGGAGTTTTCAGACACTTATGAACTATTTAGCCTCCTATCAGACTATATGAATTCTGTGTGAATTTTGGGGTTGTCCTATGCAGGGACAGGAGTTGGACTCAATGATCCTTGTGGCTCCACTCCAACTCAGGACATTCTATGATTCTGTAATTCCATACCTTAATTTTAGGTACACCTGTGTTCATGTGTGTGTGTACTTATTAGTCACACAATACCCAGACTGCCATGCTTTAGTAGCTAGGTCAACTCTTCAGCATACAGTATAGGTTTTATGCCTTCCTTGAAGCCACACCCAGCTCAGGTTTTAGAAGAGAAAAGATAACTCAGAAAATTACAAAGCGTTCACACCTTATTGTACTGATCTGTTGTTATCTCACTATGTTGACAAGAACTCTCTTGGTAGCAGATTCCCTAAACAAGATAAATGGAAGTGTTCATTAATACAATGGTTACAAATCTGTGGCTTCTTATTAACAGTCTAAATAAGCTGGGTAATATCTTATCCTTCTCCCCCACACTCAGATTAGCAAGACCAAATGACCTTTCATCACTCTGGTTAGCACTTCAGCATCTATCAGGCTGAACTTGATCCTGGAGGTCACTAAGAAAATGAAGCAGCTGATTACAGATTATACGTTAATGATGTATGGCCATATGTGATATATAGTTGTAGGCATACACAGGAAAAGCAAGGAGTTCAAGGATTTCCAGGGGGAGAGTGTAGTGTCTGATAGTTTGAGTCCTGGACTGGGTGCAGCAGGACTACGTGGTTGCAGAGCTACAGCACTATGCCCTGAAAACTACCTGACCAAATGAGCTCCCTTCTGACCACCAAAGTTTTTAATATTTATCAGAGTTTTTAACATAAGGTCATCTCTGAACTATCAGTGTAGCCCACGTCAAGCAAAAGTGGGCTGTTCTTGAAGAGAAGGGGAGCCAGGAGTGGAGAGAGCAAGGCAGGAGGGACAGCGGCCTCACTGACAAAATCGCAATCCTGCAGTACTGAAGTAAGGCAAGCAGAACAAGTCTAGTGAGGGTAAACAGGATCAGCCACCAGTGATCACCAGAAAATACCATAGTGACAAAGTAGGTCCAAGGCCAAACCAAGAAGTCAAGTCAGCAGAGCAACATCAGGGTCAGTAAGTTACAACGATCCATGTAAATGTACTTACAGCATAGCCAAGGCAAGGACCAAGTGCAACAAACTGAAGTTAAATATGGATTAAGTATGAACTCTGACAAGACAATTGAAGTATAGAGAGATTGTTCACATGCTTGTGTGGTCTGTCTTTATAGTCAAAGAACTTCAGATATATACTTATCTATATGCATATGAGCATATATATATATTCATATATATATTAGTCATATATCCAACGAGGTAATAGTATTATTCAGTTTGAAGGGACTTCAGAAGGTCATCTAGTCCAGACTCAAAGTAGGATTAACACTGAATTGAGAGCAGGTTTTATTATACCCTCTGCTTTCCATAGACAGGATTGTCAGAAGCTGGGTAAAGATAATTCACCTTCCAGATCTAAATTTTGCATTTCCAGCAATTGTTTTTTCAGCGCAACTCTTTGGTCACCTGTGGAGCCTAAAATAAACAACAGAGTACTTACTCTTTGGAAAAGCAAAGTTAAACTCTCCTCAGCAAGAGAAGAGCCATCCACAGATTCTGCTGTGTGTTGTAGAAATGTTATCTGTCATTCAACTTGTCCTCTCTTTTTCAGCTGGTGCAAGGATGGTGGAGTGAGGTGGGCAAGGAAGGTGCCAAGCTGTGTGCTAGAGCTGATGAGATGAAAACGACCTTGTCGTCATCTGGATTCTTCTTTAAGCAATGCTGCGTATCCGTTGAAAGTGGGTTAGATTTCCACTGGCAGGCTCTGGGACATAGAATTTCCATTAGAATTAGGGGAAGAATATCTATTAGATAGATACAACTCCTTATCTGCGTCTTGTCTCCTCCTCAAACTGTCTGCATGTTATCTTTCTTCTCTTTGCCTTCTCTCACTATTGCTCTCTTCACCTCTCTCTGGACTCTTCCTGCAAAGATAAAAAAGTTACTTTTCTCAGATATGAAGTGCCATTTCTTGTCCTTCACTTTCTAACTTCAGCTTCTAAACAAGAGGCTTCTCTTGCTGCAAAATGACCGGACCAAGCAACACGCAGTTTGTGCAAACCCATGACACGCCTTTGTTTCCAGCAGGCACAGCAAACTGCTTGTGAGAATTCTTGTCCTAAGATCATCCCACCCCTCTATTCACCACCAGTAAGACTTCCTCATATGGGGACAACAGGTAAATGCAATGAATTTGTACTCTGATATCACATGAAGTCCCAGCCTAGTTATACAAGGTCACCAACTAACACTTAAACAGAAGAGGCCCTGAATCTTGAAGACTTCTGCACTCTAATTGAGAGCAATACTGGAGTAACAAGAGTAGCCACAATTGCATATGTGGCCATCAAACAAATATATGTTACTATTCCTTCAGTGTGTTTTTATTTAACCTGTGAGATGAGTGGTCAGTGTGCTGCACAGGTAGGTCTGGGACCACTTAATTGAGAACCACCATCCTTCCAACACCACACCTTAAGGATAACTGTGTGGCAAAATGATACCTTCTTTGGGAATCCATCTCAACAGCCGATGTCTGAGGCCTGGTTTAGACTGTTATATCCCGCCTTTATTAAAAAAAAAAATCTGTTCTCATAGATGTGCTTTTACTAATTAAAGGGAAGAGATAAGTATGCAGCCCTATCCATGGTGTATCTTATTTCTATCATACATATTATATGACAAAAAAAGCATTCACAGAACAATGGCACATTTGGAACTACAGTCTATGGTTGTGCATGCTTTAGAGCAGAATGTGAAGGCAGAGGGAGTCTAGGAAAGGGAAGGAAAGGATATAGTAGATTTAGTGGAAAGCTCTGCTGACCATCAGCTTTGCTTGATCCTTGGCAGGGTTGGGAATAGAAGGCAAAGTCTGTGGAGGATCCCACAATGCATAATGGAAGCCTGAATCAGATCCAGTTTTCCTGCTCAAGGAGACTTTTACCAGAGAGAAGAACAGAGACTATACTGAGCCCCAAATGGTGTTTTAATTCCTGGGAAAGATTAAAAACTGTCGCATCACTCTGCATCTCATTTGTAATGGCTTTTCCAAGCATGTCAGTAGATATCTCTGCAAATCATTGCCTGATTTAATTAGTTACATATAATATGCATGAAGAGGCATGCTGAGACCCAGGATCTACACAAGACAGATACACTAGATTTTAGATTAGGGCATCAGTGTTGGGCCTGCATACTCATAAACATTTACTTCCCCATTGGACTCTTTTCACTAGGAATGTTCCTTGTGTATTGAATTCTTTTTCCAAGTGAGAGCATTCAGTCGGCACCAAACCTATAAAACGCTGTGATTTAAAAAGTATACTCACAACTGAACCTGAGTGACTTAACCTTCAAAATTTCCCACAAAACAAAACGTATTGTTTTCACCTCATAACAGACAAAGTACTAGTGAAAATTAAACTGTTGCACTCTAGTCCTGACTTTTATAATAGGACAGTAACATGCAAAAGAAAATAATAATATCAAATGGAAATTTTTAATGTTCACTCAGGAAAGGACGAGAGGAACAATTCACATATGTTTAAAAAATAAATTCTGCTTTAAATTGACCCACTTTCTGCAACTTTTAGCTTTTGATCAGTCAGCATTTTCAAAAGAAAAAAGTCTGGCCGAATGTTTGCCTTCAGTCCTCCTTGAAATTGTTCTTGTGAGCAGGGTGACATCTTCATCGTGTCCCCATGAAAGGCAGAGAGCATTCCCTGGCACCACTGAGTGGTGGTGTGAATTCTAAGACCTGTTTAACAGACAGCACTGTACACCAGTTTGAGCTTTCACCTCCTACACGAGCAAGACCCTCCAAAAGGTGTGCTGGCTATGCTTGATAGATCAGTGGGTTACAGAATAGCAAATAGCATCAGCATTACTTCGGAATGCAACATTTTATGAAGCTTTCCTACAGGGATGGAGAACTCTAGGCATAGCAATATTTTCATAACGAATATCCACTCATGGATATTCATGCATGATGATTCTGACAACTGGACAGTTGTTTTGCATTAATGTTCTCCAGCCACTGGCAAAATAATGTCTACCTTCTCTTCCTTCCATATGTTTTCGTGACTAAGATTCACTACTGCTCAGCTATTAGAATCCAAAAACTCTTGTTCTACATTGATCTCTCAGAGTTGTTGTCCTGCCAGAAAAGTATTTTTAGAACTGTGGATTCTTTCAGAGAGAGAAAAAAAAAAAAAAGTATTTTTAAGGATTATCAATGATGCAAAAAGATTGAAACTTGAAGGAAAAAATTACTACCATGCAAGAGAGGACATTCAGATAGTTCTGTGATAAAAGGGGATGCTGCATTAAATACGTGGCATTGACTTCTCCTTTCCAAATACAAGCCATATCACATTGCTTTCTCCTTTGCACATCAACATTCAAAATTAATCAAAGTTTTCAACTGGGAAGGTTTGTTAGCTTCTTTCTCCTTTACACAGTTTTCCCTCCCTGTCTGTTTCTCTGAAACAAGCATGGTTATACTGGGTTTGATAATTGTCCCTCATCTCCTGGTACTCTTTTCTCTCAGTACAATACAACTAGGGATGCCGGCTGGTCCTCCTTGCAAAGGGAAGCTGGCAACACCCATGAGAGTGTTACATGACATGTTCATAGCAAGGCCTTGCACAATCAACTGCATGAACTAAAGCAAATGCTGCAAAAAAAAATATCCACCAGGTCATTTGTGCTGTAAACATTGTCAACGTAGAGATAAGTTGCAAGTATGGATATTTTGGGATGCTTGCTTTAACGGTAATGTTATTCTCTCTGCCTCCTTCCCCCAGAGTCCTACCGGTAACACAAGTTAATGGCTTATTTGAGAGGAAGAGAAATATAACACTGTTTTTTAAGCACATGTAAACACGTTCTCAGAAATGCATCAGATAAAGAAGAGAATTGAGACATTATACAAATATCAGATAGTGCGTCTCAAAGTTCACAGGCAGACCTTAAAAATGAAGCAAAAGACTTGCTTGCAATATGCTGAGAAGACAAATCTCTGTCAGGATGCATTTATTGATTCGCTTTTGTGTTCAGAGGAGCAGGAGACTCCACTGTGCCTCTTGGCCATTTTTGTTGCCTTGAAATCAAAGAGATGGAGTGTATGCTTAAAGCTAAGCAGATGGAGAAGGAATAAAAGAACATAGGGTGTTTGTACGGTTTTAGTGGGCAATGCTAACAGCAAGGTCATCTCTGGAGTACTTTGTACTTTGCAGTATGACAGATCCCAAGGGCTGATGGGTCTCCCTGACAAGACACTCCTTAAGCATAGAAAAGCCACACAAAGATCAGCCTTCATCATCTTCTTCTGACACATCTGGAGCCATGTGATGCAGACAATGCATGTTACATTCTGGATACTTTTAACTTGTTGAACTTTTCTTTCATTTGCAATAGACTACGAGAGCTCCTCAAGGTCGTTAAAGGACAAGATAGTGTAATCCAGAGGTGAGGGGAGAAAGGTACAACCAGTCCTTTTGACTGCCTTTGGATATGCCAGGCACAACAGAGTCTGGCTCAGTCAACTGATTAAAGTGCCAGTCTCTCAAATATATTCTTGTCCTGCAGATTTCCCCCAGAATTCAAAGTATGTCACAGCAGGCAAAAGTCCAGCAACCCTGCAAGAGATGTTCTGTCACTTGTGAGAGATGGAAGTGCTCAGCTAAAAAACACCACCAAGAATTATGGCCCACCACTATGACCTCATACAGTTTAAAACAGGATGTAAAGCAATATAGTGAACATATCCTTTCTCAAAGAAAGAGGTAAACAGAAGGACAAGGCAAGTGTATTCTATATCAGAGCAAAAGAGACTGACAGATATAACCTCACCTTATGGACAATCTCTAGCACTGCTGATTTTTTGGAAAGGATTCAGTTACCATCCAGGAAAAATCTCTTTGAGAGCTGCTGTTATTTTGGGATCTTGGTTAGAGGTGTTTTAAGATGCAGGATACCTCTGAAAGTGCAGAAATGCTTCCTTAGAACATACCATGAAGATGAAGAGCTAAATGTTCTGCCCCCACCCTCTCACTCCAGGTTTTAGCCATTAAGTAGTGAAATAAAACAGAATATCAGGGCACCATACCCTTGTCACATATTTTATGTATACAAGGTCCTCAGTCCATGGAGGGGTAACCACTGGGTCTAAACCTCTTTATATTTATATGTGTCCCTTAGGAACATGCTTATGAGACCTTACCAATTCCACCATCAAAGGTTGACAACATTGTGACACGCCTCTCTCAGTATTTGTAAATCGTGGCTCAGATTAACTGTATCTTTCAGGCAGCAAAAAACAACTATAAATTTGGTTTAACCAGCTAGTCAACTTCAGGCTAGGGCTTGTTGCCTTACAGAAACAGCTTAAAACAGTCAGAGGACCCTGAAGAATCTGGCCTTATATGTAATCCGAAAGGGATGATTTAAGGCCTGAGCCCAGCACAAATGCCAGAGCTGTTAGATCTGCCTGTGGTACCCTAAGGTTAATGGTATTGCTATCACAGATTCTGTCTGTGCTGGTGTCCTTGAGACCAAGGCCTCCCTTGCTGCTGAGAAAGTTCAACAACTCTCGTTTAAGTACTAATATCAGATGGAGATTCAACACAGAAAGCACCGAGGCCTCTGAATTCCCATTAATGGTTTGTGAAAATGCACAGTGCAGTCTGTGCACAGAATTGACTCAGCAAAGCCCACGCTTTGTTTTTAAAATACAGATTAATATCTTTTTCCTTAAAGAGGCAAATCACAATGCATGAAAGCATGAATTGTTTCCAAAATACAGTTTAGCTCATTTTAATTCAGTTCAATCAACCTGGTCTAAAGCAGAATGCTTTGTGTGGGTGCCTAATGTGATGATTTATTTTATCTGTTACAGTACTACAGACTGGAGTTTATGTTTTGAGGTCTGTTTACTACCATCTTTGTACATCCTGATCCAGGATGCATATCAGGTTAGCATCACATTAGGATAAATCAGCCTCAGGCTTAGTTAAAATCATTACACTAACTTAAGATGGCTTCAGATAGGAAGTTATACTCTCCATGTCTTCTTTCCTACCATCACCATTCATGCTCCCAAGTGCCCCCAAAACTAAGGAAGGGGGTGGGGGAGGAGGAGCCCAGCCAGCTGTGCAACAGCTGGTGGTTGCAAGTGATGTCCTCAGTGCCCAGGATAGCAGTGATATATATTCTGTGCCACAGAGCCTGCACAGTACAAAAAAACCCCAAACCCTAAAAACAATTATATCAGGGCTTCAAGACCAAATAGAAGAAAAAAGTCAGAGATAGAAGTGACTCATACCCCTCCTCAAAGAGCTGACATTTCTGACGGTAGCCACACAGGGTCTACTGCCTGCTGTTTTATCTGATTTCCATAAGCAGATAATTTTCTAGTAGATTTTTTTTTTTTTTTAAGAGTAAACCTTGTCTACACAATTGTGATCATTTCAAGCATCAAATTTTGAAGCCTTAAAATGAATTTTTCATTGAGATCACATGATATTTGTGCAAGTAAGGAAAAGTAAATCCTGTCCAATCCACCAATAATTCCACTTACTTTATTTTGTTTCATGAAGCTCTGTTAGTAAATTTCACTGATAAGAAATGCTGGGCAAGAATGAAACTGTCAGTGCCACAAGATATTTCACAAGATTTTGTGATGGTTGTTTGTTTGTTTGTTTGCTTGAAGGAAACTGAACAACGTTTAAAGTGCTACATAAAACAAATTCAGGGCTTTAATATTTGTTTGGTCAAAGCTTTTCTTGATATCATCAAAAGGTTTCATTTTTGATGCTGACTATTTTTAAACTTGAACATAGCAAGTTTATTATTAATTTTGAAAATATAATATTTTAATGGTGTAAAGCTACTTCATCATTATCACAGTTTCAATTTTTAACCAAGATAACAAGCAAATCAGAAGTTGTTTCAAAATGAAATATTGGAATTTTACTTCACAAACCTTTTTAAATAGAATTTTTATTTGCCTTATGGCAATGTTTGTTTTTTTTTTTTTTCTTGTTTTTCCTTCTGTCCTGTTACACTTGGCTCAAATCTACATTTTCTAATGAAAAAACATTGGATCACAAAACTCCTGCTCAGCTTTGTTGATTAGAATTTCATGCACATAGTTCAGTTTTGTCATTTGAAAACTAAGATGTTTACCCACCTCTGCTATTCAATTTCGTCTTGCTGGGGAGATTAAAGGAGGGTAATGAGTCAGACAGCAAGAGAAGGAAAAGTGGAAATAACTAAATATAGCACTACCAATTTAACCCTACTTGCAGTGTGTTTTAAAATTCTAGTTCAGTACAGAATGACATGCATTTTGGGATCATGTGTCCCAATTAAAAAACCCAACAGATTAATCTATCTAGCCTCTTTGTGCTTTTCATTTCTCTTTATTATCATTTTGAAAAATGGAAAAATGTAACTGTAGCACAAATCAAGAAGATAAGCTGATGTGTTAAAGCATGTTCAAACAAAATGCACTGGACCAAGTATTAGTAATGAGCTCACATGTGGCATTATTTCCATATTATACATCACAGCCTTTTGGAAATTAAGCCATCTTTTTGATATATATCCTTAAGCAGCAGAGCAGGAAAATGTTATATTAAGCAGCATTTGCAGAAGTGTGGAAGATTGCTGGAGCAGCTGAGGGCATCAGGCAATGGATAGTGCTGAATTTTGCTGAATAAAGCTGTAGAAAGGCAGCAACGCTACACGGAAGCCTCCTGTGTAATCACTTCTGGCATCAGTTAACATTTCCATTATCATCACTTCCAAACATTCTTTCAGCCTCTTTCCTCTAGACACAGAACTTCCTTTTGTTTCCAATCCACTGCAATTTTACGTCGTGCTGCTTTGAACAAATTTGAAATCAATTCTGTGTTTTTCAGCTTGTACACTCCTTTTTGCTGGGAGTCAGCAAAACTAACATCAATGCCAGCGTGGGTGACCCTTGTTTAAAGTATGTACCATTTAGAAATCATACCAAGCTCTGTAAAAGGGGTGCAGAGTATTAGCCTGGAGGTAGTAAACACATTGGAGCATCACCTGAGTGCTGTTGAGTAGGACTATCAATACTTCAGAAGTCACTCCAGACCAGACCTGGAGAGTTACTGCAGTAAGCACCAGACAGGTTCCAAAGTCCATCAAATTGTGGCATAGGCACAGAAATAGATTAAAATACAGTGTGAAGAATAGATAGATATGGTAGTTGCTGTCACCTGCAAGCCTTCTATTTGGTCCTTGTCCTTGACTTTTAGGCACTTTCCTGGACATCACCAGCCAGCTAATGGCATGGGAAAAGACCCAGCAATGAGTGCCCCTTCTAGTGGCAACCAGAGTGCAGGGCATCTTTCAACAACCCATACTGCCCAGCCAGTCTAACTGAAATTCTGTTTATTACGAAAGGAGAAAGAGCAGACACCAGCTTGAAAAGGTTGTATGAGATATAACTAGCCATAGACACCATATGTCACACTATCCAGGTACACCTGCCTTACTGGAGAGAAGATGCCTAGCATCTTCCAAAATAGAAGGGAGTCTTGTGGGGTTTTTAGTTTTGGTTTGTTTTTTTTTCATTTTAAGCCCTGTTTGGCAGGAAGATAAGGCAGTTTCTGTGAGGTACATTAGTGAGTTTTTCCTTCCTGCCATCAGGTCTTGATTCAACTTTTTACTTTCTAGATTCATAATTTCACTTTTGTTGACATGCAAAGCTCTGAGTGCTTGTTGCCCTCTACAAATACTCCCTTTGTCTCTCTAACAAACACATACACATATACCTTATTAGTATTCTTTGCTTCTACACTGACACTCCCATCACATAGCACACAATACTGAGTTCCTCTACTCAGCTTTGAGTTCTATTACTTTTTTTTTTTCTCCCTCTTTCTCTCCAACTTATTCCCTGTTCCAGAGAAGGCTACAAACTAAGAACCTCCAACCTTCTTCTCTATGTGCCAGTCAACACCTTTGTAAGAGTTCTCCAGCTGCGGAAGCTACCAAATTCAGCTCCACACTGAAGAGGCAGGTTTACATAGTTTTCAAATCCCTATTAACATTATTGTACTTTATGCTAAGCACATGCTATTGGCAGATATCATATCTGTCATGTTTACTATAGAATAGTAGAAAAGATAAAACACTCTTCTCTGATTTACAAGATATTGAATACACCTGCAATTTAATCAAAAACACATTTGTAATGAGGCTGAAAATGGCCTGTCAAATACTGGCTGATGATTTCTTAATTAAAAACAATGATAAATCTTCTATATGAGAGGTGAGAATATTTTATTAAGGTATCAGTGGGGGATTACACAGAATAGAGAACAAGGAAAAAAAAAAAAGAAGCAAGTTGAAAAAAAACAACCAATGAACCAACTGAATGCCACACAACCTGCCCCCCAAAAACAACAGAAAAATCCTCATTTTTTAAAATTTGCATGAATACCAATCTAAAACTGATAATCCAGCCATGATCAGTAGATTGGAATAACTACCCAATACATTGTTGAACAAATATTACTTTTCCTGGGCTGATGTTTACTGTTAGGGCTCAGCTTTTACTTTAGTTGGCTTGCTGCAGGAATATGCAAGCTCTGTGGCAGCCCTCCTTTTACAGCTGTTGACTTAGTCCATTTAAAAGGAAAGTGTTCCTAAAATTCTCCCAAAGACTGAAAATCTCAGTTAAGTCCAAGTTACTTAACTCAGGTAAGAAAAATAGAATAGGCAGCTTGCACCAGTCTTTGATCTGCTGTCCATGGAGCTGATCACAGCTATTAATGTTGTGGTTTAACCCCAATAGGCAGCTGAGCCCCACACAGCTGCTCACTCAGTGGGATGGGGAAGAGAACTGGAATGGCAAGAGTATGATAACTCATGGGTTGACATAAAGAAAGAGTAATAGGTACAGCAAAAGCTGCACATGCAAACAAAGCAAAATAAGAGATTGATTCACTACTTCCCATTGGCAGGCAGATGTTAAGCAGGGCTTCATCGTGTATAAGAGTCACTTGAGAAGACAAATGCCATCATTCCAAAAGTCCCCCCTTCCTCCTTCTTCTCCCAGCTTCTATTGCTGAGCATGATGTCATATGGTACAGAATATTTCTTTGGTCAGTTGGGGTCAACTGTCCTGGTTGTGTCCCCTCCCAAAGTCTTGTGCACCCCCAGCCCACACACTGGCAGGGCAGGGTGGGAAGCAGAAAAGGCCTTGACGCTGTGTAGATACCGTTCAGCAATAGCTAAAACATCGGTGTGTTATCAATACTGTTTTCAACACAAATCCAGAACATAACTACTATGAAATTAACTCTGTCCCAGTCAAAACCAGTATAGTTTATTAGCTTTTGTCCTTGCACCCAGTGGATCACAATGCTATTTATTTATCTATCTATCTTTCCCACAGACATGTGCTCAAAGCATGCACATTTTCCCAAACAAAAAATGACTGCTTTTGACTATGCTTCCCATATAAATCTAATCTGGGCCCCACTGGGGCTGTTCTGTTGCACAAGCAAAACCACAACGTACAGATAAGATTTGTCATACACAGCTGATCCAAATTTACAGCTACCATGTAACTCCCACAAGCATGGGCTTTGCATGTCAAAACAAGACTCCCCAACCCTCTGTCATACCCATGTACTATTTATACAGGGTAGGGGTTGCCAGTTTCCATTTTGAGCAGTCTTCTAGACCACAGCACAGCCTGCAGGACCCAGGAGCACTTGAGTATCTAGTTTCAGATGTCTCCAGACACCATACAGGAGCAAGACTAGGGGCATTCACACCTCTTTACTTCTGTTTTCTGAATTCTGTAGGCATCAAATGCACCCACATTGTCCAAATGAAATCTGGTCTTGGTCTCCAAGCTGGGTGATGGGGTGACTGGGATCCCAGGACATATCACAGTCACCATCTCCCACAGAGCTTTCTCATTACCTCTTCTTCTTTGAAGGCAGACATTAACTTAGGCATAGCTAGGAGGTTGAGAGGAGCATTCACTACTTTTTTTACTTGGCAATCCTGAGTCTGTATCTAGAGCACTGTGTCCAGTTCTGGATCCTTTGCTGCAAGACAGAGAGCGAAAACCAGAGCAAGCTTAGCAGAGTGTTATGAAGACAGCTAGATGGCTGAAGAATATGCTGTATGAGGAGAAAGTGATGTAGCTGGGTTTCTCCAGCCTGGAGGAGAGATGTTGTAAAGGTGTCTAATTTCTGTTTGCTACAACTGAAAGTGGATTTATGGGGAAGATGAAACCCATCCCTGAGGTGTACAGCAAAAATAAAGGAATCAAGGATCAAAAGTCTCAGTAAATCTGACTGGATATAAGGAAAAAGTCTTCACTGTGAGTGTGGTTGAGCTCTGGAACACTGGCCAAGAGAGGCTATGGACTCTCCATAATTGAACTGGACAACTATGGACTGGCTAAATGGTCATTGAGAAGGTGAAAAGCTGGGTGGGCTCGGACAGTGGCAATCAGCAGTAACAAGTCCACCTCACAGATCCTTACTAGTCACATCCCTCAGGGGTTAATACTAAGCCAATATCATTTATCATGATTGTTAGCAACCAAGGTGATGAGGTAGAGCTCACTCCTGGCAAGGTTGCAGGTGATACCAAACCAGGGGGAGCAGCTGCTATGCTGGAGCGTATGACTGCTATTCAGAGGGACCTAGATGTCTAGGCTGTAAAAATGAGCTGCCAGGACCATGATGTCCTAGAGAAACAAATGCCACATCCCCCACCAGGGACGGAATAACTCCACACAACAGTCTGGGCCAGGGACTGACTGGCTGGAAAGTAGCTTTGCACAAAAAGACCGAAAGCTCCTGGTAAACAAGAATTGAACATGACTCAGCAGTGTGTTTTTGTAGCAGAGAAGGCCAGCCATTTTCTGGGCTGTATTAGTAAGAGAGTAGCCAGCAGATCAAGGGAACCAATTATTCTCTTCTTGTTGGCACTCTGAGACTGCATATGAAGTGTTGTGTAGAGTTTTAAGTTCCCCAGTACAAGAGATATCGACCTACAGGAAAAATTCCAAACTTCATTGGGCAAGGCCCTGAGCAGCCTATCCTAACTGGAGTTGTCTGAGTGGGAGGCTGGACTAGGTCATCTCCAAATGTCCCTTCCAATTTGGATGGCTCCCTATTTATATCTCTTGTGACACACAATACTCTGATAAACAATCTGTAATCTGCTGTAATTTTGAAGTTGGACCTGCTCTGAAACAGTGGCTGGACAACATCCAGAGATGCTTTGACCTATGCTTCTAGTGAACAACACCTTTGTTCATTCACCTGCACAAATCCAGTGCCATTAAAAATAAACCTGTTAACAGAACATATAAATGAACTGATGCATAAACAAGTCTGTTTGCTCCTGACTTTCAGTGGCTGAACCCTTTTATACTGAAGGAAGGCCAAAATCTGTACATACAACATTGTTGTCATTTTGACTAATGTAAGGTATTCTGCAAGATTTCCAGTTGTCCCTCCAGAAAAACACAGGCTTCCTGGACTTTCTTTGCCATAACTGCCAGCTCTGAGCAGACCTCTTGCACTGCTGCAAGCACAATAATAGAACTCAAAGGCTATGTTTAGGACTTGAATTGAATTCCAAGAACCCTGACTTTGAAAAGATGTTGACCACCTCCCTGTTGGCTTACTAGCTGTTGAAAACCAGGCCAGTTACTGAGGCTGACAACCCACTTCCACAGGAAGACCAATATCAGCAAAAGGAAGTTTCCTCTGGGTTTTCTCATCTTCTGCTGGGCAAACCTTTCAGAAGTACTACAGGCACTCAGGAGTGTCAGCTCCACTGACTTTCAGTTGGATGTACCCCCTTAAGACACTCAGGGGGTTCTGAAGCCGTTGCATTTTTGGAGGAAATTGAACAGCTCTGAAGACAAGGCAAAACAGGTTGCAGAGCTGGCACAGAAAACATAGCTGACATTGTTTTGAATCAACTCCTTGCCCACATGCTTTTTCTAAAAGTGCTGAAAAAGGTTCTGTACCCTCTGCAGTGACACTGCTTGTGACCTTAGATCATCAGAGTAAAGAGATCCTCTTGCTGACCAGGAATAAGTCTTCTCTTGTCATGGCCCTACACTGGTAACTAGAGAGAAGGAGACAAGGGGAAGAAAAATAAATGTTTAATTCATCACAGAAGAAAATTTGAAGATGAGACAGGAGGGGAGATGGGAGATGAGGCTGAAAAGATCTGTAAAATTTTTTCAGGTGGTTCCTGACATAGTATGCACTTTACGAGATCCTAAAGGCTGCACTAAATACTAAACTGAGAGGGTTCTTTCCCTTTCTTACATCACTTTCTCTTCTATGCAGCATGACATGCAGCCCTGAAAAGCAAGTGTGAGATGCAATTTCTAAAGCCATGTGCTGCTTCCGAATCATTTACACAAAGAGACTTTATAAATATCCAGAGATGTCACTCCTTTGCTATGCACCAAGCACAGATTTGTTCAAAGCACTTAATGGAATTAAGGTGCTCAAGAGAGGTAAAGATACATAAGTGCAATAAAACTCAAAGACTAACAATGCTTAACAAATTATATAGTGAAATAATAATAAATTAGATAGGGAGGAGGGAGTTCAAAACAACAATGATAAAAATAAAATAAGCTGTAATTAAGCATTTAATTGTATCACACATAAAAAATAAACTGTTGCACAGCTCACTGGTGTTTTGTAATCTTCCTTTTTGGAAGTCCTGTATGATTTTGTTGTTTTTTTCTCCTGTAAGCAACTCAAGTGCACAGCAGGGAATGAAAGCCTCCATGCAATCTTTTCTAACATCAGTTACGGTGTTGTTATCCTCTCTGCAGGGGGAAGTGTCCCTCCTCAGAAGGCCTGTGCAAAGTTGTCTTGTCACTTCAGTACCTCAACCCTGCAAGACGGTATTGCTTCTCTCTGATGAGCATCCTGCTTTGGTATTGCTGAAAGTCAGGATTTCTGCTCTGCAGCGGGGAAGCAGAGAGATTGTTGCATTTGGGAAGGAAAAGATGGATTTTCGGATTTTCTAGGGGAGGAAAATCTCCACATCTTTGTCTTCCTTTCTCACCTCTCCCACTATCCAGTAAAAAACAAAATATGTTTGTGAATGCAAAGGCCACCCATAGTGGGGAATACAGATGTAACATTTGAATATCCTGGAGCTGCAAACTGGAGCTTAGCTGGAACAGAGGCTCAAATCACCACTTCCTATTTTAGTGCAAGTCCCACAGCTGACTCTCAAGAACAGGTAGTCTGCACTTCTACAAGCCAGGTAGAGGGGTATGGTGCCAGGTCAAAGAGCTAAACAAGAGGTACAGTGAGAGGCACACGCAAAAGTGAGAGGCTACACAGAAATGCCCAGCTGCATAATCTGATATGCAAAGCTCCCAGATAGAAAGTCTTGTTTAGTGACTGTAGCTAAGAGCAACTGGAAAATAAGCTTTGTATGCCTTAAATGTTTTTGCTCCCAAACCTTCAAGTGACTTGATGGCAACCACCATAACTGCACAAGAATTCCAGGTAGTAGGACTGATCAAAAGGATGAAAGAAGGGTAGAGGGAGTGGAAGGGTTAGAGAAAGCTTTTATTTTGTGTTGAAGACTCATGGATGCTGTGGACTGATTCCCTGAGATAGACACATTTCAAAAAGTTGGCTGAAAGCTCCAAAAAGGAAGTGTCAACAGCCCAGCCTCTCCTGTGAGCTGCAACAGGCAAAGGCTGAGTGAACTTCAGTGAGCATCACCATGAATAAATACACATGAATACCCAGGGGAGTATGGGGAAACCTCAAGACGGAAGTAGGCTCCACTTATTCCAGGGACTAGAGACAGTCCTAGCTGAATAACTACTGTGTGACCCTGTAGCACCTCAGGAGATGATAAAAGTCTGGTTTCCTACAACATGGTCAGGATACTTCTGCATTTTCCTTACTGCTGTACCTTCCTCTGACATTTTCCTTTGTGATACCTGTGGAATCCATGCCAGCAACAAGGGAAACTTAGCTCATAAAGGGAGCAAAGAAGATATTTGGGTTGTCTCAGCTTTTGGACAGGGTTTGTTAGCCTAGGGAGGCCAGGGTGCATTCCCAGGTGCTTCCAATAATT
Organism: Patagioenas fasciata; assembly: GCF_037038585.1. Lineage (NCBI taxonomy): Eukaryota > Metazoa > Chordata > Aves > Columbiformes > Columbidae > Patagioenas > Patagioenas fasciata. The sequence goes on along the minus strand of NC_092520.1, from coordinate 158,121,409 downwards.
CCAGCAGGATGGTGACTGCAGGAGAGGAACCACAGACAAGTGAAACTCTGTACCACCTCGCCTCTACAGGGGTCCTGCAGATGGGCTCTTTGTGATCAAGGGGAAGACCATCCAGCCATGAGATGACTGCTGTACCATGTGAGGGGTGGCATGTACCCCACCGAGCTGTGCTGTGAAGAAAGGATGTGGTCCTCCAGCTCCCCTGGGAAATCTGCTTCCATGCTTACACTGCTATGACAAAAAGGAGGGACAAAGTCCTGACACCAATAATGTCAGTAGGAAAAACAGACCCCGCAAAAGGAATGGGGAGACATCTGCACTTTTGTATTCTTCTCTCGCCTTGCTCCCATGCAAGTCTCAACACTCGCTTTTTTACTTTGCCTTGGCGCCCCATCGCTGCCCCTTTTCTTGGGGTGAGCACTTCGGCTGATGCACACAGCGGAGCTGCAGAGATGTCCTACGCATCTGACTGTCCCCGCTCCCCACTGACTTTCACTAGACTGTCACAACTTGACATTATTGTAACAGTGTTTTGGAAACAGAGGATGGGATGCATTTAATTATACATTATAGTTGTAGGCTGTGAGCCTGACAGATTGTTTTTAATAACCAAACACTTGGTGATAATCAAACAAACCTTTGGAGTTGAGCTGGCAAAGTGCCAGCTGGGAGGAGCATGGCAATGCAGAAGATGCAGGGACTTCTCCAAGCACAGTAAAAGCATCCAGCCACCAATCTGGCTCCAGGGCAGGGACCCCCAGGCTGTGCTGCCCAGCAAGCTGAACAGTCAAAGTCGAACTCTGCGCTCATTGCCTACCAAAGGACTGTAAGGGAGCTGTGACTTTGGAAAGTTTATCTTGACAGATAGCTGGGAGACAATAGCTCCATTTCTTCTTTTCCTCACAACCTCCCACAAGAGCCCTTCATATTCTCCTACTCCCCCATTCAACATCCAGATATTCTCAATGATGTTTTTCATCTGATAAATACTGAGCAAGGACCATCATCTGAACCATTCACAATGATCGAAGGATTCTGAAAGATTATGACAGAGAAGCAACAGCTCTCTCTGTGGTGATATTTCACCTTTATATGATTGCCAGTCTCAGATAAATCCCACACCAAGGTTTCTTTCCCACTCAGCTCTGAATTTACCCACATCTCTGCACTGCAGTGCTTATAAAAGCAGCCTTTCCTCTCACATAAGCCCTGCATCCTTTCCAGAGCACAAACCAAAACTTTTCTGTACCTCCTAAGAACTTTATTTGCAGCCATCATCCCTATCCTTTCCAATGGCCAAACATTGACTACAAAACTCCAGGCTTTTCCACAGCTGCCCTTTTTCTCCACTGACAGTCAAAGCTGCAGATACAAACACAGTCAAGGCTTGCAGCACTGGAAAATCTTCAGAAGCAGTTTCAATTCTGTGTACACACCTTCATAGGACGTGTCTAGAGACCTCTTTCATATGGTCTGGAGCTGAGATGTTCTTCTGTGATACATCCCACACTGCCAGTACAAGTGGTACACTGGAATTTATGTTTTCTGTGATTGAAGAGGCTGTGATGACTGCTGGACCATTGCTGGATAAGGAAATTGCTGATATAGTGAAGGCTCATTTGGAAGGATTATAATAAGTTTATGTCTTTTTTTTCTTACCACCTAGATGAGAAACTGGTTGTTTCATTCCCAAGAAGGAGGGAAGAAAAAGGGAGACTGTGCTCTGTGATAGCTGAACAAGGTAGAGGACGAGTTCTCAAGAGGGGAGATATGTCAGTATTGCAAAATTGTTTGCTCTGCTTTATGTAAAAAAAGATAAGATGTAAGATGATATAGAATGTAAGATAATATCCTCTACAGGAATGAACACTCTCTTAAAATTCTCTCTGGACCTCTCTATCTTTCTAGAGGATCATTTCCTTGTTCAGCCCAGATGGAATAGCTTTCCTATGCCATTGAATTTCACTCTTTCCTTCTGTCAGAGGACAACACTCTTTGGTGACCTTTCCCTGTCTAAATTCCTGATGAATAGCCAGGTGACAGGTCACTGACAGTCTTGTTAGGAAGTCAGAGGACAAGAAGTCCAGCTCCCTCCTTTCACGTCTTTTTTCCCTGTGTTATTCACAAAGGGACAAATCACCCCTCAGCCAGTTACCCCCAAATCCTGAAGATGCACAAAGGTCTTTAAAACTCTGTGGGGGTTTCCGTGCCCACCCCTCTGGGACCAAGCAGCGATGCTGGCATGGACAGGCTGAGTACTTTTGAAAGCTATGGGCATGGTGGGTATGAAACTTCTCCAGTTGAAGCCTCTGCATACACGTGCTGTACCCTGCACCCACTGCTTCTGCTGGGTGGCCATGGCAACTTCTCTCTGCCACCTTTCTTCTAGTCACAGGATGCTCAACTCTCAACCCTTTTGCACAAAATTTGGATCAAGCTCTCCTATGGATAATTCATTCTGGAGCCATGTCTTTTCCCAGTGTTCCCACTATTCAGGTTTGGAGTTGTGATAAAGATGTAACTATAGCATGAAAAAGGTAAAAATATAGTATCTGTTCAAAAAAGTGTTCCAATGACAACCCCACTTTTGAAGGAGAGGAAATAAGTTGAGACTCAGGTACATGTTTGACACTTACCTTGTAATTTGCCAACATAGGCCTATTTGTAGTACAGCTGTGACAATATTTAAATATAAATCATTTTGAATCTGAATTATAGATGATGTTTTGTACTTTAACAGATCTTAGTGCCTAAATATTTATCTTTCAGGTGTCTCCTTTTGTTGGCGAATTTCCCGTTCTCCTGCATTACTTCTCTCCTTTGGAAACACTGCATTGAATAAGGATCTCTTTTCTTCAGAACTTGGCTCCTCTTTCGCCTGGCTCCTATGGTGAAAGCAATTAAGAGCAATTGGTTGCTATAGAAATATTAATTTTTATTATTAGTACTGTAGTAATATCCTGAAGCTTCAGCAGCTGTGATATAAATACGTGAGAAAGTAATAACTGTGATAGTGCCAGTTGAGGATTATTACTTCAACCACAAGGTCAAAAACCCTGCCATCATGTGGACATACTCTGTAAACAGTAAAGTAAGGAATATTCCAGAAAAAAAAATGTAAAACACAGTTGCAAACATTTGCGTGCCATACAAAAACAATAATTTTAAGCCTCATTTCTCTTGAGAGGATCTCCAGAAACTAATATCTGCAAACTGATCTTTTGAGAAGTTGAAGAATATGTGTCGAAATAAAAAAAATCCCCCTTTTAAACTTCTTTACTATGGGTCAGCATCCCTTCTGCAATTGTGCCACATGCTTCATTCTGCTAAAAATTAACTGCAATCACCAGGAAACATTGTCATGACATAAGCACAGTAAAGGAACTTTTTTATCTCGGTGTGCCTGACCCACCAAACCACTGTGCTAGACTGTTAACCACTAATATTTCTTATTAAGTGTATCAGCCCCACAAAAGGCCAGTGTCTTCCTTTTGAGGAAGAAGGTAAAGGTGAGATTTATGAAAGCAGATAGCATCCATCCCGTCTTGCTGCCACTTCTGACTGCAGTCTCACTGATTCTGGCCAAGAGTGACGCAATTTTAAATGCCGCCACTCCAACCTATTATTTTGTCTAGAGACACTGCCTGAAAATCATGTCATTGAAGTAGATTCCAGCTGATACACTTTCAAGATATCACAGCAGAAATACAAATAAAATTAACATATTAAAAAAAAAAAAAAAAGGTGTGTCTGTTTTTTCAAATCACATATTGTAACAATTTGAAGAACATGAGACATTGTTTCATGGAAATTCCTATACCTTTAAAAGACTGTTTGCCATTCAAAAAGCACTTGGAAGAAAATTTTCAACCACTTCAGTGCATGAGTGTATTCCTGCTTATGTACACACAGATTAAGAGGATATACACACCATGTATGTGTCTGAGTGAGTTTCTAACAGCTTTATGTATTTACTGATGAGTCAAGATGATTATGGTGAGATCATGGGAAGGAGAGACAATGCACTTTAAATGTATAAAGAGATTTTATGAAAATGACAAGGGCTGGCCATTCTAGTTAGCCAACAAAGAGAGAATAAGATGCAATAGGGTTAAAGGGACACTGTCAAAAAACCCACAAACAAACAAACAAACAAAAACATTCTAGAAACCATCTAGTTGCAAAAATTCCATATTCTGATACCTCACACTTTCAACAGCATGTTCTGGCTTTGAAACTATTCAAAATTTTCTTGAGAAGGAAATTGCCACTTTCTCTTCATTTTTGGAAGAAATCAAGAAATGTGAAAACTGGTTTCTGTACATAGAGGTCATGGAAGCACTTCTATGTGGATCCGTTTGTTGGGTTTTACACAAATAAACCAGACAAAAAATGGCTTCTAATCTGCCAGCTGTAGCCAAATTTTCATTTTATTTGCATTCAAACACATAAAATATTTTTGAACAGATGTAGTATTTTTCAAATAGGGTAAGAGAAATATGAAGGTACTCTTTATGTTGCATTATACCTGCTATGTTGCTGCCTGTGCCAGTGGTACAACTTAGGACATGTTTTCAAAAAGAAATGTTGATTATGGCTATCTCCTTTTGCAATCTCCAATTTGAGACAACTGAAAAAGCCCACTTTTCAAACTTGTACTACTTAGTTCTTTCTGAAAATGAGGTTCCATCTCACTGTCTCAGAAAACAGAGGCCCCTAAAATGAACGATCATTTTGAAAAACTTTGTTCTCTTTTAAAGTACATAAGTTCTTTCAGAAGTAACGTCAGGAATTAAGAAGAAATATTCTGTTTCTTTTGGCATTTTCCTCCAAATGTGTCATTTGGTCACAGTAATTCTTCTGAGGAATGACAGACTCTCATATGCTAATAGAGTTGTAAACTTTTTTTTCTGCACAGATACAAATCCAGTTTTCAAATGCTGTTATATAAGCGTATAAGTTAGTCTGCTCTAAAAACATATCTGACAGTCTGAAATGTCCCAGTTCAAAATATTTTTCAGTGACATTAAACTCTTGTGGATTGTTTCTTGTTCCTTTTGACTTTTTTCTTTTTTTTTTTCTTTTTTTTTAAGTCACAGAAATATTCCACATTTTTTGTTAAGAACAAGCATAAATTATTAACTAATTTTATTTTTTTTACAGGAAAAATACCTACTATTTCTTAACCAGCTGAAATGTTTTCCTAGAGAAGACCTGCCATGGGACGCTGTTAGGTACCGATGAGAACTGTTTTCCATTCCAGACACTGTTATCCAAAAAATCCCAACTTATTGACAAACGCGAGAGAGTGCAAATAAAATCAATAGAAACCATTTATGATTAGATAATACGAAAGCTAGTGATGAGAACAAGGAGAGCAAAGTGTCATGTTAGATAACTGTGTGACTAGATGAACTGGCTTACAGAGAAAGATGAAGGAAGCTAGGCATGATTAGACTGTCTAAACGAAAACGAATTGTCAAAGGCATAATAGACTATATGTATTGATAATAAGGAACAAATAATAAAGAGATAGGCATACTGTTTATGGCGACATAACTGGTCATGACTATTGCCATAGCCTGTAGATTTTGACAAAGCAAGAGGTGTAGAAAGGGAAACTTCCTGACAATGGAATCTTCAGGTTGTTCAAAATTACAAAGCAGGTGAAGGAAGTTCCACTGCCTGAGGCCAGACTGTGCAATAGTCCAACCCACTGAGTACATATTTTACTGTTTCTTGAAATTCATATCAGGAAGTTCTAGGAAGTTTTAGATGGCAAAGCCAAGGTACAGAGAGATGTGCTTCGGAGTTAAATTTGCTGTCCCTGTTCCACTAAAGCTCTGCAGAGAAGTTTCAAGAAAGGACCTTTCTGTGACTCTTAGTTCCTGTCACATGTACAAATGGAGGCTGCAGGTATCATGCCTTTGGAGGTAAGATGAACTACATGATGCAATAGATCTTTTCCATCTCTAATTTTCATGAGTGCACAAACAAATATTCATACTTGGGAACATTAATCACTATTGGGTAGAAGTTTAAATCAAAGAAAGAACATAATGTTTTGCACATGCTCGGCACACAATGTTTATAACTATGTAATTTCCAAACCAAATTTCTTCAAACAAGGCAATGCATCATTCAAGACTACATTCACTTTCAAGGGTGACGTTTCAAAATAAAGTTGGTTTGAGCTTCTGGGGATGAAAAGCATATGAAAAATACCTTAAGTGGTGAAAATCACTTTCTCAATCCTCCTGACTGGATAAACTTGAAAAAAATACAAACAGCTGGATTGATTTTTATGAAAGTTTCTAAAACTAATTCAGTCCCGGACTGAGACCGAGCATGAAAATTTGAGCCCCAAAGGTAATATTTTTTTGAGAAAGTTATAGATGACTGTGATTTAGAATAGAAATGCTATTTTCAAGCCTGGTAATATTATCACAACCACAATGCAACATTAACTTTTGTTGTGCAAAGCTGTAGTGATAATAGAAAACCAAATTCTCCCGATTTCAGCTTACCTGCAGCATGTTATGCTGTCAGGCAATCTGTCACACAAACAGAAAACAGGGAGTAGGAAAAAGAATATAGTCCATACGACTAGAGACGAGAGGGAGAAAAGGAACAGGAGTGACTGATAAAGGGAGGGATGAAAAATAAAGCATAAAATAAAACATACAGCAGTACCTTCTCCCTCTTCTAGTCTTCTGTTTCCCCATGGGAAGATAAGATGTCATCTATCAATTTTGTTCTCTTGAACATAGTGGTAAGCAACCCAAGGCATGGAGATGGTAAAGAAGAGACCAAAACCAAGATGAAAAATGGAGTGGAGATAGAACAAGTGCATAAAATAGGAACAGTAAATAGAAATTACCAAGCAAAGTAATTTCGGAGCTATTGCCAGAATTTCTAGAAGAGTCCTGGAACAACTCTCCCAATTATAATTCAGTAAGAGCTGTACTTGAAATCATTTTTAGAAACGTGCAAAAGCAGGACCAGGCTAGAAGGAGGCTGTGTTTGTATAGGAAGCAAAGGAATTGTATAAAAATAAAATAGGTGAAACAAGAGATAGTCTGGAAGTGTCGAAGTCTGCAGAGCATTTCTTTTCTTCTCACCATCTGGAAGGAGACCTCTTTGAGGTTTGCCAGCATGGCTGCCCCTCCAAAGCCGAGAGTCTGGCTGTGCCAGTTCCTGCAGAGGCTACTGAAGCTTTCATCTTGTTAAGGGCGCCTCAGTGTGAGGTTCCTCAGATTGAACAGGTTCTGAGCGAGGGAATTATCCAAATTTACCAGCTTTCCTTAAATTTGTTAATAAACTGAGGACTCCTTCCAGGGATTCTGCATAAACATACTCCCTAAAGATCCTTTCTGAAGTTGCTATAGCTTCTAAAACTACAGTGGTTGTTGTGGTTACTGACCCTGCTCTGCAAGAGCTATCTCAAAAGCATTTCAGGGAGCAGTTTTTGATTGAAGTTTGCTCTTTCCTTTACAGCATAGATCTGGAGCCTTATCAGTTTTACTCTGACATCATTTTCTCTCTTCTCTAATGCAAAACACATACCCTGTATTCTGTATTTTCTGCTTGTCTCCAGGTAGTATTCAATGAAGGACTTCTCTGTGAGCTTCAGACACAGGCCCCTCTCTTACCTCCTTCCAAATCGCCCCCCAGGGGTTGAGTATCTTTCCCAGATTTTCCTTTATAAGCCAGCCATCACATTACAGACATCCATTCAGCTTCCAATTTGGCTAGTTAAGAGTGAACAGCTTATATCCATAACCTGACACTGGCAGACAACAGCAGTAAAAATCAGCCTCTCCTCTCCTTCTGACTGTAGATATTTTCTCTAATTTTCATACTGTTATTTTAAACTAGCCATCATTGCTCCCTACCCAACAGCAAAAAAAGTTCAGTGACTCATCTAACCCATTCTGGTCTTTCTGACATTTAGAAACAAATGTCAAGTTGATAGCTTATCTGGGAGACAAGAGAGGGGCATTGTCCTCTGCTATTCAAAGAACCTTGGTACAAAATTCGTAACATTTTTGCAATATTCTACATACTACATGTATTAAAATGTATAAACAATATCAAATTTCACTTTTATTTTTAGCAAACCCTGAGCAGGTAGTAAAAGTATTCACGGCAAGTGCATGAAGCATAGGGATAATAAAGCTGATAAGAAAGAGCTTTGATCCAGTTTCCTTCCTCTCTGAGAATATATTTGTGTGTTAGTTTTAGGGCAATCTTACATCACATGTAAGAAGATTCATTTAACCCTAAATTTGCCTCATGCAATGAGTGTCAGACAACAAAGCCCATGAGAAAATACTTGGTACAGTGTGGAAGTGGCTCAAGGCAGGTACTTGGCAGTACTGATTCAAAATTCAACTATTTGAAAAATTTCCACTGAGACCGCTTTCCAAAGATTGTGTACACATAAATATTTCAATCTGGAAAAATACTCATTCTGTAGTAAAACAAAGCTCCTTAAAGAGAAACATATCTATAAATTTCTATCTAAGTCTAAATAGACACATTTTTTGTGCTGCCATACATCAATAACCATAAAAATGCATTGTGGGAAAGAGAGTTTTGTTGCTTGAAGTTCATATTCAGCATATTAGTTGAAGTTCCCTGGAGAAAATGTATCATTTTAAGTGGTTTAAGAGACTGTGATGCATTCTACAGGCAAGTAACTATATTATACCTTATACCGTGGCAACTGTGGTATAGCTCTCTTTAATGCATCTCCAAGCTGATCAGTTTTGTACCAAAATATGTGGTTTTTAATTATTCACACATACTCAGTAACCTACTTCAGGGAGCAAAAATAATTTTCACCTTGAGTCTTTAGAAAACAATAACAAGTCAGGTAATTGCATGCTATTGCACAGGATTTTCAGCAATAAGGATGCTTAGTAAGAAAGCTGGGCTGAGGAATCTCTGCACCACTAAAGGGAATGGATAACAAGGTAGAAAACTTCACAGGACTGTTGAACTCATCGTCTTCCTGGTATGAAAAAGACTTCTCTGTAGTGCAACTCATTCTTATAACATTGTTATGTTATTCTAAGGACAGCAAAATATACTAGGTATGCTTTATATTGAGAGATATTTAAGGCTAGGTTGGAATTTCATCTGGAGGGAAGCTTTTAGGGATAATTAAATCAGCTCTGACGTAATTTAGGTGAATGGCCTAGGCAGGCAATTAGAAATGTATCCCAAACTCAATAGCTCTATGACAAAGCATCCAAAGACAAAGTAGTCTTAATTGCTTGCTTTTTCCACATTAAAAATTCTGCCAGAGTTAAAGACTAAGAAACATTAAATAATTTGTCCAAAATGTCCACAAAATTGATGGAAACACAGGCACAGTATCAGACATGGATTCTATAAGAAAAATATTGTATGCAAAATAGCTATGTCTTCTGGGTAGTGATCACAATGGCTTGAGTCTTCCTTGATCAAAGCCAGGATCTGATGGCAGAATCAGACCTGACAGCCTCATATTTAAATGATTTGAAGACTGAGCAATTAAAAGTTACAATGGTTATCTACAGCAATGGGATCTACGTATCTTGGAATGAAAACAGGGTCTGCAATGACATCTAGTCACTTCTGGTTTTAATGAAAGCCAAAATAGATAATCCTAGAATTCCTCTTCAAATGAGCGCATACAATTTTAATCACATTAGAACAAAGAGCAAAGAAGAATGTAAAATACATATTTTTTAAACTGCCATGCAATTTAAACTTCAATTAAGGTTGATTTTGTCTGAATTACATGCCAAGTTATGGGCTGTTTGCTAGTGGACAGCATTATACATTGCCAATTCACTTTGATAAGGCTTCTAAGTAAAATCTGTTTTCTAGAGAGGTACAAAGGGTCTAGGTGTTTCCAATAGTTACTTTTGGATCAGTTAGTAAAATAAGATGTTCTGGAAACACTCAAATGTAATGCTTCATGTGGCAGCCTTCAGCACAAGAGGTTGCTGAAGATCTTTCTGCCCTCAACCTGCTGCCCTTCCTCCCCCATCCCCAATGCTCTCCTGGTGCTTACCTGTACCTTATCAGTGCTCTACTCTAACCTGCAATTGTGTGTATAATCTCGCTAAAAGAAAATAACCTTTTGTGGGGAGTTTTGGGGTAAAAAACCCAGAGTTTTTTCTCTGTATGTATTGACTAGATTATTTTCCACATCTTTAGACGAAGACCACACAAATAGTAGGATGGGTAGAAGTGAAGAAGTAGCTTTTGGCAGGACATAAATCACTTAAACTAGCTCTGCCACAAAAGGATTCATAACATGAAAAAACATATTTGTAACACAGCTCACAAATAGATTACCATTTTCCAGTCTTGCACAAAACATGTGTCTTTCCACACAGACTGATAGATTCTCATTGAGTTTTCTGATTGTTCTATTTTATCACTGCAGGCAAGAAACAAAGACATGAGCACTTTGGTTTAATTGTTTACCAGGTATTATTGCAGCCTTTTGGGTCCCTTTGTGCTACATCGTTTTTAATTAATGTGTTATGGACCTGCTCACACCCATGAGACTTCATTAAATGGAGCTGGATGGTACATAACGCTTACTGAATTCCAGCACAAAATTTGTTTGTCTGTAAATGTACTGTCTTAAGACAGACTCCACATCCAGCTAAAATTCAATGAAAAATTTAATGAAGCTTGTCTGCTTGTCTAATAAAGACTGCTACCACTCTGTACAGAGCTGGAAAGCACAGAAAATTTTGTCACGGTGTTTTTGTCAGACATGATGAGCACTGAAGCCCAAACTATAGACTAGAAACAATTACTTTTCATTTGATCTAGTTATGTTGCTCTCTTAAACAAATTGAGAAAACAGTAGGTAATATATGTGGAAAAGGGAAAGCTGCGAGTCTGGCAGTAAAGTGGGAGAGAGAGGGAAGGGAGTAGTTTGCATTTTGGAACACACAGTTCAGTAAGAGGTAAAACAGAACGACGCTGCTGGTGGACATCTGGTGAGGCCCTGAGTTGCGAGTGTTAGCACACAAATACTTTCTGGTGATCAAAGGTGGAATGGCTACTTTATTAGAAACATCCCCCCATTCAAAACAGGGTCCTTCTGCTCCATGGGAATTTGTTGTGCTGGGGGGTGCTCATTTCACCTCACTCGTATGGTTTTTATCTCAGTTTGAGAAAGGTAAAAATTCATGTGTTACAGTGTGTCTCTTGTAGAATCGCTGACAGTCCTATAAATCTACAAAACTGGTTATTTTTTGCATTTGTTTCTCTAGTGCAATCTAGTGCTATTTAATGCTGGTTTTTGCACTCACTTCACGTTCTTTACAGTTGCTTGGTTTGTGGAGGAATACGTGGTTGTGTTGAGAGAATTTGAACATGATTGTGGTAAATGCATTTATTTTGTAATGTTGACCGTGACAACTGGAAAGCTAAGGTTGGTGAAATCCATGGACACTTTAATAGACATGTGGTTGTTAACAAATTAGTGATTAAAACTGCTATAGGATTCTAAGGTTTTAGGTCAGATGAAGAAATCATACTCAGAGAGCATAGATGTCCTGCTGCATGAAATTCCTTATAAAGCTTGTCGAGGGTTAAGATTGCGGGGTGACAATCAAACCCTGGCAGATGTATTGTTAACCTCCTCTCCCCCCAACTTCCCCCTTTTGCCCCTCCCTCTCCCCCCTTCCCACTCAGGACAGGCGATCGGGAGGGAAAGAAGGACAGAGAGAAGAGAGTTGGAAAAGTTAAAGATGTTTTACTAACGCTACTAATAAGAATAGAGAAAATAATACAAAATATACAAAACCAATCTTGTAAGTCTCAGCAACTGCAGAGCCAGCACCCGAAGTCCTGGATTAGACTCTGTAGCCAACCGGAGCTGGATTCAGTCTCTCACTAGGCCTCAGTTCGCAGGGACGACCAGCAAGGTCCTCTCCTAATGTCAGCCATGAGGAAAAAGGGAAAAGGCAAAGGGAAAAAGGGACGAGATCCTCGTGATCTCCCACTTTTATATGAAGTATTCACGTGAATGGAATGTTATACAACGTTGGTCAGTCTCTCGGACATCAGTTTTCTCGTTGCCCCTCTCGCGAGATGTCCATCCGTGCTTATCAATAAGTTTGCATTCCATTGCTAGGTTTAACCAAAACATGTGTTGGGTTCTCCAGGAAAATGCAGCTAACATGAAGGCTTTAGCTGACAGGCAAATTCACTAAAAAAGAAACTTGTTTTTAACAAAACCAGGACATTCCACCCCTTATAATATGACATTCACTGAATACTTAAACCTTATCAATACAATCTATCAATACAATCTAATTAATCACTACTACTATATATATATATACATATGTACATATATACACAGGAGTAATTAATCAGTGGACCATCCTTTGAAAAGTTCATTAAGTTCATTTTGTCACAACAGTCTCCCAGGGCAGGAAAAATGGTACAAGTGCATCTCATGACCACTGTTTGTGGGTTAAGGACACCAACTTCGAAGAAGGTGTCGGGTGCCACTCGAAGAAGCTAGCTGTGGTTTCATCACCATTGTCTTGATCTGAAAGACACTTATTAAACATTGTTAGTGCAGCAATTCACATCATACAGTTCAGCATTGCATATTTTCACCTAAAATCAAATCCCCTTGAGGTACACACCGAACTTCTCCATCCTTAAGCATCACCCACCAGGTGCTGCCAGGTCCCTGGGCAAAAACAATCCCACGAATGGGCTTGCCTTTGCCTGAGGCAGGAGTAACCCAGACTGCCTTTCCTAAGATATTTTTCATGTGTACTACAGGGACTTTATCTCCTTCTACAGTCTGTAGAATTTCTGATTGGGCAGGCCCGGCTCGATTGGTTGATCCCCTAGTGTTGACCAACCAAGTAGCTTTTGCTAAATGTGAATCCCAGTTTTTAAAGGTTCCACCACCAAGTGCCTTTAGTGTAGTTTTTAACAAACCATTGTACCTTTCAATTTTCCCAGAGGCTGGTGCATGATATGGAATATGATATACCCACTCAATACCATGTTCTTTGGCCCAATTGTCTATAATACTGTTTTTGAAATGAGTACCATTGTCTGATTCAATTCTTTCTGGCGTACCGTGCCGCCAAAGGACTTGCTTCTCAAGGCCCAAGATAGTATTTCGGGCTGTAGCATGAGGTACGGCATATGTTTCCAACCATCCAGTGGTTGCTTCCACCATTGTAAGTACATAACGTTTACCTTGACGTGTTTGTGGAAGTGTAATATAATCAATCTGCCAAGCTTCTCCATACTTATACTTTAACCATCGCCCCCCATACCATACAGGTTTTAACCGTTTTGCTTGTTTGATTTCGGCGCAAGTTTCACATTCATGAATAACCTGTGAAATAGTGTCCATAGTTAAATCCACCCCTCGATCACGAGCCCATTTGTATGTTGCATCTCTGCCTTGATGCCCTGAAGCATCATGGGCCCACCGAGCTAGGAAAAGTTCACCTTTATATTGCCAGTCCAAGTCCACCTCAGCTACTTTAATCTTAGCAGCTTGATCTGCTTGTTGGTTGTTTAGATGTTCCTCGGTGGCTCGACTTTTAGGCACATGAGCATCTACATGACAAACTTTCACAGGCAGGCTCTCTAGCCGAGCAGCAATGTCTTGCCACAGTGTGGCAGCCCAAATGGGTTTACCTCTGCGCTGCCAGTTGCTTTTCTTCCATTGCTGTAGCCACCCCCACAAGGCATTTGCTACCATCCATGAGTCAGTATAGAGATAAAGTATTGGCCACTTCTCTCGTTCAGCAATGTCCGAAGCCAGCTGGATGGCTTTCACTTCTGCAAACTGACTGGATTCACCTTGTCCTTCAGTGGCTTCTGTAACTTGTCGTGTGGGACTCCACACAGCAGCTTTCCACCTTCGATGTTTTCCTACAAGACGACAGGATCCATCTGTGAACAGTGCATACTGCTTATCAGTCTCTGAAAGCGTATTATATGGTGGTGCTTCTTCAGCACGTTTTACTTCCTCCTCATCTGGAGACATCCCAAAGTCTTTGCTTTCTGGCCAGTCTGTAATCACTTCTAATATCCCTGGACGGTTGGGACTTCCAATTCGAGCTCGTTGTGTGATCAGTGCAATCCATTTACTCCATGTAACTTCGGTTGCATGATGTGGAGAGGGAACCGTCCCTTTGAACATCCAGCTCAGCACCGGCAGTCGAGGTGCGAGGAGGAGCTGTGCTTCAGTGCCAATCACTTCTGAAGCAGCTCGAACTCCTTCATATGCTGCCAGTATCTCCTTTTCAGTTGGAGTATAGTTGGCCTCAGATCCTTTGTATCCTCGACTCCAAAAACCTAAGGGTCGACCTCGGGTTTCTCCTGGTGCTTTCTGCCAGAGGCTCCAGGTAAGTCCATTATCTCCGGCTGCGGTGTAGAGCACATTTTTAACATCTAGTCCAGTTCGGACTGGTCCAAGGGCCACCGCATGAGTTATCTCACGCTTAATTTGTTCAAAGGCTTGTCGTTGTTCAGGGCCCCACTCAAATTGGTTCTTTTTACGAGTCACTCGATAGAGAGGGCTCACAATGTGGCTGTAGTCAGGAATATGCATTCTCCAAAAACCTACAACGCCCAAGAAAGTCTGTGTCTCCTTCTTATTAGTAGGTGGAGACATTGCTGCAATTTTGTTGATCACATCCATTGGGATCTGACGACGGCCATCTTGCCATTTTATTCCTAAAAACTGGATCTCTCGTGCAGGTCCCTTGACCTTACTTCGTTTTATGGCAAAACCAGCATCCAAAAGAATATGAATTATTCTCTCACCTTTCTCGAAGACTTCTTTCGCTGTGTCGCCCCATACGATGATGTCATCAATATATTGCAAGTGTTCTGGAGCTTCACCTTGCTCCAGCGTGGTCTGGATCAGTCCATGGCAGATGGTAGGACTGTGTTTCCAGCCCTGGGGCAAGCGATTCCATGTGTACTGGATGCCCCTCCAGGTGAAAGCAAACTGCGGCCTGCACTCTGCTGCTACAGGAATAGAGAAAAATGCATTAGCAATGTCAATTGTAGCATACCACTTGGCTGCCTTTGACTCCAGTTCAAATTGCAGTTCTAGCATGTCAGGCACAGCAGCACTCAGTGGTGGTGTAACTTCATTCAGGCCACGATAGTCTACAGTTAGTCTCCACTCGTCACTAGACTTACGCACTGGCCAGATTGGGCTGTTAAAAGGTGAGCGAGTCTTACTGATCACACCCTGGCTTTCCAATTGACAGATCAGCTTCTGGATAGGAATCAAAGAGTCTCGATTGGTGCGATATTGCCGGCGATGCACCGTCGTGGTAGCAATTGGCACCTGCTGATCGTCAACCATCAGCAGTCCTACAACAGAAGGGTCATCTGAAAGACCAGGCAAATCAGACAGCTGTGCAATTTTCTCAGTGTCCACAGCTGCTATACCAAATGCCCACCTATACCCTTTTGGGTCCTTAAAATACCCTCTCCTGAGGTAGTCTATACCAAGGATGCACGGAGCATCTGGACCAGTCACAATGGGATGCTTTTGCCAGTTTTTTCCAGTTAGGCTCATTTCAGCCTCTACAACAGTCAGCTCCTGGGATCCCCCAGTCACTCCAACAATATTGATGGATTGCGTTCCTTTATAATTAGAAGGAATTATTGTGCACTGAGCACCAGTGTCCACTAAAGCTTTGTACTCCTGGGGTTGTGTTGTACCAGGCCATAGTATTTGTACAGTCCAATAAACTCTGTTATCCCTTTCCTCCACCTGGTTGGAGGCAGGGCACCTCTAATTCCTGTTTTGCACAGTCTCTGGGTGTGAATTAGACGTTCCTTCAAGAGCATCAGAATCTCTTCTGCTCCTTTTGTAAACTGGAGCAGCCACCTTCCTAGGAGTTTTTCCTTTTATCTCACGTACTCGTTCTTGAAGTTCTGAGGTAGGCCTTCCATGCCACTTATTCATGTTTTCTCCCTGCTCATGTAGGAAGAACCACAGTGAACCTCTTTTTGTGGGCTGTCTCTGCCCTCTCTCTCGAGATTGGAAACGCCTTCTCCTAACAGCTGAAACATAGGTTTGTGCAGGTCGTGAACGGTACGAGTCTTCTCTGAGCTCTTTGATTTCTTGCAACAGCTTTTCAAACCGGTCATCAGATTTTTCACACAGTTTCTCCACAGCGGAGACACAAGCCCGTAGAGAACCAGCAAGGCTGTCCTCAAAGTACCGGAGCTGCTCAATCACTTCATTAATTTCTTGTATACCTCTAGCTGACCAGACCATTCCTGCCAATGACTTAGCATATGCAGGTGGTGCACTTTGTACATATCTGCGCCACATAGATTTTGTACAATTGATTCTATCTGGGTCTGTCCCCTCTTGGCTGTTTGGTCCTAGATAGATGATCTCTCGCACAGCTAATTCTCTCAGGAACTGGATACCTCTCTCCATAGTATTCCATTTCCCTAACGTGGATATACAATCTTCCTTGTAGGGAAATCTGACTTTCATAGCTGCCAGGAGTCGGGTCCAGAGAGTAGTGGCATTAGACTCTCTTGAAATTGCCCTATCAATGGTGGAATCTTTTGACAGAGATCCCAGCTGCCTGGCTTCACCACCTTCTAATTCAATTGTTTCTGCCCCATTGTCCCAGCATCGCAGCAGCCAGGTTAAAATATTCTCGCCTTCACGACGACTAAAGTCTTTTCGCAGATCTCTCAGCTCACCTGGAGAAAAGGACCGAGTGGTGGTCACTTCATCTCCACCCTGTCCTGATGATGCGTCTTGGGTTGATGTTGGCCCTGTGCCATCACCTGCTGCACGGGTAGTCTTTCTAGTGACTTTCTTACAACCAGCAACTGATGCTGATATGGGTTCACCATCATTTGATTCATTTTCAGAGTCTGAATGACTGTCACAGTGATTGCTGTGGTTACAGCAGCAACAGTGCCCAGTGTGTGAAGACGGGGGGGCTGCCTTGTTAGCCTTTGAGGCTGGAGAAGTAACGTTATCTGCAGCGACCTTGGCAGAGGAGCTCTGCGGAGGAGCTGTAGCTTCAGCCTGTGAAGCCGCGGTTGGGGGGGCAGTGGCTGCAGCAGCAGCTTTGGCTGTTTTGCCTTTTCTCGAGCGGCTCGGAGTGCTTTTTGCTAAAGCTTCCGAAGGCGCACCGCAAATCTCAGGACTAAAAAGAGACGCAAACCTCCTATTGAACCTCATTTCTCTTAACAGTAACACAAACTGACACACATTCAGCAAACCAGATAACACCATCACAGTTCTATCAAAGCTCCAAGGGTATTCAAAGTTCTCTAACACATTTGCAAACTGTCCCAGCGAAATCACAAAAGTATTGTTAGTCAGCCTTTCTAAAGATTCGCTTGACCAATTAGCAAATATAGAGCCATTCTGCTCTTTAATCTCTCCTGGAGGTTTTTCAAGGTAAAGCAGAAGCGAGTAGAAATTCATTAGCGGCTGCAGTATAATGAAATAAACCAGTGCCATACCACACAGAATCATCATGACCGCTGTCCAGTTTCTTGTTGTTATATAGTGAATACTTCGATTCAGAAAGAAACACCAACACAGATATGGGATCAGCGAGCACAATGTAGAAAATAACTGATACAACTTTTGCCATAACATCTTTAAATCAATGTAATTCACTTTGCCTTAATACCACTAAATAATATCCGAAGCAAACAGACGCGCGAGTATCACAACTCTATGAGTTGGCACCGTGCCAAGAAAATTGAAAGGTACGTCAGAGCAGTAGAAAAGCCAAAAATCTCCAAATTTACCCCTTTCTCTTTGCCCCACGTTGGGCGCCAATTATCTGTCGAGGGTTAAGATTGCGGGGTGACAATCAAACCCTGGCAGATGTATTGTTAACCTTCTCTCCCCCCCACTTCCCCCTTTTGCCCCTCCCTCTCCCCCCTTCCCACTCAGGACAGGCGATCGGGAGGGAAAGAAGGACAGAGAGAAGAGAGTTGGAAAAGTTAAAGATGTTTTACTAACGCTACTAATAAGAATAGAGAAAATAATACAAAATATACAAAACCAATCTTGTAAGTCTCAGCAACTGCAGAGCCAGCACCCGAAGTCCTGGATTAGACTCTGTAGCCAACCGGAGCTGGATTCAGTCTCTCACTAGGCCTCAGTTCGCAGGGACGACCAGCAAGGTCCTCTCCTAATGTCAGCCATGAGGAAAAAGGGAAAAGGCAAAGGGAAAAAGGGACGAGATCCTCGTGATCTCCCACTTTTATATGAAGTATTCACGTGAATGGAATGTTATACAACGTTGGTCAGTCTCTTGGACATCAGTTTTCTCGTTGCCCCTCTCGCGAGATGTCCATCCGTGCTTATCAATAAGTTTGCATTCCATTGCTAGGTTTAACCAAAACATGTGTTGGGTTCTCCAGGAAAATGCAGCTAACATGAAGGCTTTAGCTGACAGGCAAATTCACTAAAAAAGAAACTTGTTTTTAACAAAACCAGGACAAGCTCTAAAGCCAATCTTTTTCTCTGATTAGTATTCCTTCAAGAATAACTTCTGACATCTGTGCATAGGAATTGGTGAAACCACCAGGGAATGAGAAATAAATGAACTACTTTGCAGTATGCCCAGCCTTAAAATCTGAATGCTGCCATGTTCTTCTGGGTGGGACTGTAATGGTATAGGATCCTAGTATAATGGATGAAGATATTCAGAATACTGAAAGAGGGTTAATGCTGAGAAGTTTTTGAGGGATAGTTTGTCTCAGAGAAAACAAAATATGTTCTCTGTGTGGGAAGAGAGTTTCTGTGTGTACTACATTTACTAGAACCAGGGTTGGGTCTGATATGTCCTCTTAGGTTCCTGTACTCCTCATTACAGGGAAATGTGTAGGAAGCTCTAGGGAACAGGGATGGAAATAAGAGAGCTGGTAGTGCAGCTTTTTCTTGGGATTCTCTGAGAAGGCATTCAATAGTGTCTTTGAGATTAAAGGCAGAGAAGCATTTGTATTTTTTTCCTTAAGCTCCTTTTTGTTCTGACTATCACAAAATCACCTTCTTGTCTTGCTGATGCAGTCTTGCATGATGTACAATTTCTGTAGCTCGTCCTGAACATAAAGATTCTCATTGTTTTTGATGACAGGTAAAATACAACTTGAATGGGATTATCAGTTACTCTCATCCATCTACATGAAAATAAGGTCAGATTTGGGGCTTTCAAACGTGTGATTTCCAAAGCAATCTAATTTGGAACTTGACAAGATGAAGAGTGCTTAAAAGCAGAAAATATTATTTCAGGGGAAGGAGTTATTGATATGTAGGTGGAAGAGCAGACTAAAATCTGTTTCACAATATAAGTCCCCCCAGTGGGGCTGGCAGTCACACACTACGAGGGCTGCCAGGTCATCTGGCCTCATTTGTTCTCTTCCTTTCCTACCAGTAGCAGACTGCAAGGCAGGGAGCATCTGAGATGAGACAGGGGCCACAGACTTGGTGGAAAATCCCCATCTACTCAGTCTGTGTAAACAACATAAAATGTGTTGGAGATGCAGGAACAGGAAGAAGAGAGTTGGGATGTCCAGTTCCTCATGTCTTCCCCCCAGTCCACCATTTTCCAGCCTTCACAGGAAAAAGAAAAGTCACTGCAAATGAGTCATAGTAGTGGAACATCATTTTTCAACAGTAAATAGAGAAGAGAGGTTATGCACAGGAAAGAAATGGAACAGAAGGAGAATAAAGCAGCAACAGGAATACTGACATTTGTTACACCATGACATGGCCTGTAGGTCCCACTTTGTGTTCTCTTCTGCTAGCCATTATTTCAAACATTACAGAAATATAGCCATTACTGTGGGAACATAAAAATAAACAAATCCTGCCAGAAACAGGAGAATCAGATTTACTGTCAGAGCTCTGAAAATGCTGGTAGCAAGAATACATGTTTTAAGGGATAGGTGTCATAAAAGAGGACTGTACAGCTTCTTAGTGAAACCTACTTAGATTTCAACAACATCCAAGTCCTGCAAGATATCTTTCAATGTCATCAAAAACCACGGAGAAAAGTTGTCCTGATTGAAAACAACCTTCAATGTGCTTGATAGCACAAAAATCTTCTAGTGACTGGGAGTCAACATGCCCAAACCTGTTTGCAGAACTGTAAAATATTTGCAGATATTAGCAACTACCTAAGAGAGACACCAGATTAGCTTAGAGGACATATTTGACCATTGTGGGATATACCAGCACGACAAAGTCAAAACCATGCAGCCTCCTTTGAATGAGCAGAATGAAAAAGATTCTGGAACAAATGGACCTCCTTGAGCTTTTTGTCTCCCACCTCCTTGAGTTCTTGGCTCCTGATGTGACCTACCCTGGGAATATGTGTGCAACTGCTGGGGCAGTGACTTCATTCAGCTGGATGCCAGGTTTGGGGTTGAAGGCAGAAGGAAGGACCAAGTATCTGCCAGTAGCTCTGCAAGGATCACATCACAGGCAGTGCTTTGAGTTTTCCAAGCAGTCGGTCAGAGTTCAGCTCCACTCTGCTGAGTCTTTGAAAAACGAGCATTGTGCTTGCTCACTGGAATTTTTAAGTGTCTTTCCAGGAACATTTAGCACTCATATGCAAACACGTTTAACTGAAAAGCTGCAGGAAACCTCTATTTGCTCAGAAAACTCTGGATGCAGCAAACAAGTTTGTTTGTTTTTTTTTTTTTAATGCATCTCTTTTAGAATCTCCAGGAAAAACAATGAAGAGGAGACAGAAAGAGGAAAGAAGAGCTAATTCTAAGGTTTAAGAAATAATGGGAAAACCACTACACAGTGCAGGTACTAATGACCTTGTAGTAACAGTAATATAATTACATAACAGTCAGAGAGAGCAATAATGCTCATTGCTAAACATTAAGTACCAGTTTCTATCCTAAGTCTGCATTTTCTTTCTTTTTAGAATTTTACCAGACACTATCCATGTAAAGTATATATACTCAATAACAATTACATATTTTCTCTAATTGCAGCAAAAGACATTTTAATGCTTTTAAGGAAAGTGGTTGGGGAAAATAGTCTACTCCTTTGTTTTTCATTAAAGAATTAGTAAGAATTAGTTCCCTTTTTATTTTTTTTAACAAGTTTTCTAATGCTTATGTACTTTGCAGCAGAGATGTGGCATTTGTTTTCTAGGGAGAGTGGGGAGGAAAGAAAAGCTCTTTATTACGATGGGCAAAATCCAGTACATTTTGTAAAACAGAACTTTGCATTCTCACTAGAAAATCTTTGTAGCTCCCAAATGCCCTTTACATGTTTCCTATGTGTTATGCATGTTTCTAGGCTCCACTAAATCATCTCTTCATGTGGTTTTTGACTCTGTCATAACACTAACCCTGTCAGAAATATGCCACAGCATCCAGAGATCTGAATTCCCCCAATGCAGAAACCCTTCCAGCAAATAGTTTTAGGTTACAGCACTGAAATTTGTGTTATCTTCCCCTCCTGTACTTAGTTTACATAGATAACAAGAGTTTGCTGACAATATCGGTTACCCCATTAGCTGAAACAGCAGAGGCTCATGTTGGCACCCAGCCTCCCGGCGAAGAAATGTGACTTGTTCCACATGAGACTCTTTGGGTGTGGAAGTCAGGCTGCAAGTCCAATGAAAATATGTGCCAGAATGCCTATACTAAAAGTTTGCAAAGTCAAATTGTGAAGCTGAGGAAATGTCAAATTTGTATATACTTTGCTTTATCTCCCCAGTAATCTTGTTTTGTTCAGTACACAAGATGGACAATGAATGAGGCAGAAGCTGGTAAGAACAGAAGGGTTGCTCTCTGCTTTAAAAGTTAGTCTGAATTTTATTCCAAATTCAGCTGCTACCTTTCTACATGTTATTGGGCAAAAGAGTAACAATAATTAATATGTACATGAAGAGTGGACTATGTTATTAAATCTGGTACCTCTTGATTGTAATTTTGAGCTAAACCTTCTTTTAATATATTTTTTCCAAAACCATTTTGATACACATTGAAATAGGTCCATTTCTTATATCCAGTAATGCCCGTTAGCAGGATGTTCAATGCTGATCTGTTGCATACAAGGGGCTCAGTTATTCATTCTGCTGCAGCCCTGTCTCCAGGAGCCCTGCCAGTTGGGTGTCTAAGCCATACACTGACACCTATTGCAATGCATCTTGATGACTGTGTGGAGCTGTTCATGGTCAGGTTTTAAGATGCTGTAGCCTTTGCTAAGATTTGAATCTGCCTCTGGCTGGCTCTTCACCAGAAGAATTATGAAAACATTGTAGTATCATCTTTATCATCCATCTGAGACCTTGGATAAACAGTCTGGTCAGGAAGAAGTGCAACCAGGATATGTGCATGTATTGTTTAGAGATATATGTGTGTGCGTGTATGGGTGATGTGTCACAGGCTCACATCATAACCTGCAAGAATGCTGCGTAAGAACTTGCTGCTTTCTTACGTTGGGGTTGACTGGATCTTGCTATGTTGCAGTATCAGCGAAAAGTAAAACACATTTTTATTGAATTATTTTTCCCCTTGTATTTGTGAAAACACTGGGGTCCTCACTGATCTCTGCCTGACGGGAAACACCAGCCAAAATGCTACAGCTGAACTGAATGACCTTTGCCAATACCGAGTTCATCTTGCAGAAACCAATGGACAGGGAAAGAGCAAGAGAGCGAGAGACAGCTCCGGCAGTAATGGGCTGTAATTGAGTTCTCAGTCTTGCTTTAACTGCCTTGGTGCGATTGCCTGTGAAAATTGCTCTGTTTTATGCTCTTTGTTAGGTTCTGTCAAGCCTCATTTAAAATAATGAGGCCCCTTCACTCACTTTCTCTCCGTAGAGTTCGGAGCAGACAAGGGAACTTTCAAAGGAAGAACAAAAACTCATCTGCGGAGAAGAGGGGGATGTTGTAAATTACTGATACCCAGGATTCTTGCAGCGGCAGTTAGCCAGGTGTGACCTTGACAAAGGACAAATCAAACACACATTATCCAGCTCTTTCCGCCAATGCTTTGTGTTCCCAGGAGGTACAAACTCACGCTGTGCAAATCCACAACACACATTGCAGGAACAGGATGGATATAAAGACTAATAGGCCTTAGAAGACCCTTTATGAAAGTCGCATTTGAACTCAGAGCAAGAGCCTCATGTAGAGAGGTGCCGAGAACTCACAACCATACATTTGTCCAGTGGGAGCTGAAATGCTCACAGCTGCCTTTGCTTGTGGGACAGCTCTACCATGAAGTGATTGATCTCATCACCAGGTGTATGCTGTAACTATCTGCAACTGTTTAGGGTGCAATAACCTGCATGTCATACAATATCAATCAGCAGATCCTGCAACTAGAGAGACTAATGAAAAATTATGTTGTCCTTATAG
Source organism: Patagioenas fasciata (assembly GCF_037038585.1). NCBI lineage: Eukaryota > Metazoa > Chordata > Aves > Columbiformes > Columbidae > Patagioenas > Patagioenas fasciata. The sequence continues at coordinate 158,097,995 of NC_092520.1, read as the reverse complement.
CACTCCTTTTGAAAAAAAACTAAAATATGAATGTTTTGACTAACAGGAAACCAGTCTTCAACCTTTTTTAATGAGACAAAATGATTTAGAGCCATTCAATAATATCCAAGTGGTCTGGAAAAACTTTCACATGAATAAATTGTAAAAAAGTACAAAATATTTTCTTCGCTGAAGATGGCAATACTTATCCTTTTAGTAAAAAGATTTATTTAAATAGGCATTTCATTGAATGCATTTTTTCTTATTAAAACTATCTCACTAGCTATATTGCTGGACTGGGCACTGAGACAGTTACTTTCAGGGCAAAACTGTCTATCGAACATGAGGGTTCCCATTGTGTTGCTGGAGGTAAAATGCTTCCAGAAAGATGGTTCAGTCTTAAAATGTAGCTCCAGAACTCTGTGGAGAAAACTGATTTTCTTGTTAGTCTACCTGATTTGAGATCCGGATTTTCTCCAAACAGCCCACTTGTCAGTAGAGAAAGAAAGCTGGAGAAATCAAGTGAGATGACTACATGCCTTTCCAAGACATCACTCAGTTGAAACATCTCTTTGGATTCTACTTTCAAAACAGTCCTGCATTCCCATAAGACAATCCATAAAACACACTATGATTTGTGAGAACGCCCCCTTATGGGCAAGGCGGGTGGGTAGAGCCTGAGAGACTGTCTCGTCGGTGAATTCACAGAACATGACTGTGGTCTTTTTTACTGTGGGAAGTAGAAAAGGTGAAGAAAGTAATTTTTTATGCAAACAGAAATGAAAAAAACAAGTTTAGACAAAGTCGCCTACCAAAATCTGAGTCCTTTTGTTGGTTTTGATAAACACTCCTTATGCAACACAAAGCCCTGTACATGGACTGTACATCTCACTGGTCTGACAAGTCACATACTGTTGGGAATACATTTGTTTTTTCCCAGTAGTAGTTTTTACATTGTTCGGAGGCAAAGGTGGGCACAGGTCTAATTACTGCTTCCTTTCCTTGTACTAAGAGGACGGAAAACAGAGGCATGTTCAGTCGATGTCAGTATCCTTACTGGTGAAAGTAGAAGGTCAGGGCTTGAGGGTGGAGTGGTCTAATACTTCAGTTCTGAGGAATGAAGAGCCAATTGATTTGTCTCTATTACAGAAGCAACAAAATCCTGTTTTGAGAAAGGAGTAGGTAGCTAAACTCCGAGATACAAATTTGTTTTCTTCTTGGGAATGGGAAGCCAAAAGAAATGAGCTGATAGACTGAAAACCATGTATACAAGATGTAAGTACCTGGCAAACAGAGACCTGTAAGAAATCATCAAACGACACCAGTTCTAGCACTGTTTTTTCTTGCAATGTATTAACAAACCATTAGATGTCCCTTTGTGCCTTGCAAAGCTACAGATGGGGCAGTCACTGGAAAAACAAAACAAAACAAAGCAAACAAACAAAAAATCACAAACAAAACAAAACAGGAAAACACACAAAGCTGGAGTTCAATCTGTGAATTCCACCTGTTTAGGAAGGAAAATGCTTCTGCAGTTGGTGATATCAACGAACTATTAGCATCAGGCTCCCTGCGTCAGGCATGTCCTTCTAGTTATGTTGTCCAGTGTTTAACTTTGAGATGTTGGAACAGTGTGTGTTGCGGCCCGCAAACACTGTGCTCCTGCAAAGTTTAAAAAAGAGGTCCAGCTCTGGGATGGCTTTCACCTTGCCCACCTGTAGTAGGAAAAGTTATCCCAGATTACAGATCCAGCAGCAACACGAGGTTACCAGAGAACATGGGGAGAGGCTGTATGTGATTGGGAGGGTTTCTCAGAGCTGCTGTGGTCTGGAGGAGGGATCCTCTGTAAGGTAGTAAACAATATTCTTTCCTCCCAGGGAGCTGTCTCTCTTCTGGATACTTGCCAATGAAGCCATCTTCTCCTGTGTTATCAGCAGTTTACCATATTCAGCATTTCCCTTAGAGAGAAAGAAAGAAAGAAAGGAAGTGCAGCTTATTGTTTAGTCATAAGTGTAGTTTTACGATCTCTTAATTGGTGAAGAGGCAAGAATTGTTTGCTACTCCAGCCCTGACCACATGCAGAGCTGCAGAAAGAGACACAAGGTTGAATCTGCAAGAAACCTTGTGATAACTCATTGCTAACAATCCCCAGAGCTGCTGCTTTTCTTCCACACTATTGCTTTTCAGGATTCATTATGCTTTCTTTTTTCTTCATTTTTGCATGCTTTCTTTTTGCCTTTTCACAAAGAGCCCATTACCGGTTTTCTCACCTTGCTTCTCGCTATCTCAGTATCTGGGCACGTATTTTTATGGTTTTTTTTCTCCCCCTCTTCTGTCCATAACATTGTTCTTCTGTGTATGAGAGGGCGTAGACAAAATGTAGTGAACTCTGGCCTTTTAGTGTGGTGTTTATTTGCCTTCTGGATGGTTTTATCCTTACAGCTATTTATTATCAGCTGTTCTCATTCCTCGCCATTTCTCAGTGTTGGCATTCAGCTTCCTTCATTATACACACCAGTCAGTGAAATTTATATTCACTGCCCTCTCATAATAATAATAATCATAAAAAGGAGGGAAGATATCTTATTATGCTGTGTGTCTTGTGCATTTATTAGCAGCTTGGAAGGTCTCTTTGGCAGTAGTGTTGCTGACAGAGTTCTGGAGCCATCAGATTTGAGACAGAAAGTGGCATTTATCCTTCAATGGTAAAGGCTTTACATTCCTCATCTTGCTGACTAGCTTATTGTCAATTGCTTGGTTGCTTTTTATTAAGACAATGTTTTGTGTTATTATTTTTTATTTCACTTATATTGCTCATGTACATTTCAAACTGCTGTTCATCTTGTTACTCAGGGCTTTCTGCAGCACAAGACATACATGAGCTATGACTTAAAGATGGGGATGATGTGTTCATGTAGCATTATCCATTAAATTTTAGGGACTTGGGTTGAGTGGTGTTGTAGAACTAGAGGAAAATAATTTGCTAGTGGTACGTGCAGTGCACGTATTTGCCCATGTCACAGAACAATACAACGGGGGCTGCTAGCCAAGCAGAGACACCAAGCTAAATTAAGAAAGCCCATACAGAATAGTCAGAGGGAATTCTTGCAACACAGTCAGTGCCACACAAGTAATTTAAGAGTTACGTTTACAAAAAGCTACCTGGGACTGCGATGTGTCTGCCAATTCCGTTTTACCTGAACCACACCCTGACCAGATATTAATCTGAAAAGCTTGCAAAGTAACGTGCTCTGCCACGAGTCTGACAGATTCTTTGGTGTGAGTGTTCACTGCAGAAGCCAGTCAGGAACTTAGAGGCTTAACATACCTGTTTGCTGCTTCATCTCCTAGGGGAAACATCCAATGCTGTATTATTGTTATTGGACTCAATTTAAGAGGCATTTTTGTCTCTCCACAGTCAATTATTTCTCAGAGGTGCCTTGACTTTGGCCAGGTAAGAACCAATCCATAGAAAATTCATTACATCGTAACTGCAGACAGATTGCACCTTTGTCATTCTTTGCTTGAAGATTTGTTCTGGGTAGAAGGAGGTTTGCATTTAAAAAAAAAGAATAAAAATGCAACCCACCTCATTTGAAATCATCATCTCTCCTTTACTCTAACCAAGTCAGTAGCCAGAAAACAGAAGTAAGGTGGCCAGGCCATGCTCGCAACATATAGCAATGTGCAGCAATATGAAATGCACGCTGAGCTCCACATCTCAGCCACTGAAACAAAGGCTCTACTGATAGTCTGCAGTCCCAGTTAGGACCAGAGCCTCCAGGTGAGTAATCAGTTGCTCAAGCTACTTTTCTGACTTGTGAGGCAGTGTGGTATCCAAACAGTTCCTGGGTCACAAGCCTGCTGAGCCAACAGCAGAACCGGGGAGAGACCACAGTGCTGCACTGTGTTGAAGTGTGGAGGGGATAACATGGGAGCCCACTTTCTTGCAAAACAGATAATTCTGAACTTGCAAGGTATTTCCATTCCTATGATAGCTGGTCCAGGACTGTAGGAAGTCAGAGTCCCACCTTAGGATCCGGAGGGTAAGGGATTGTCAGGATATGAACAGCTGCCACCTGTAAGAAAACAGACTTGTGCAAATAGGCAAAGAAGTTTGAAAACTTGCCTTGAGGTGTTTTGGCTTCAGTGAGTTTGTCAGAGCTCTGGAAAGCAAGAAGAATATGGGCAAAAGAAATTTCTAAGGAATCCACTTAGTCTTTAACTGCAATCTCAATTTCAGTTTGTATGACTTGGATATTTGGGGAGACGTGGAAGGAACATTTGAGTTCCCAACAGCAAAATCAGAGAAGCAGAAAACATCTAGGGGAAAGGCTTGCTTCTACTTTGCTTGGCACAATCTTCTTTGCATGACAGCCTGAAAAAATCTTGCCTCGCATGTCTCTGATCTCAGTTTTAATTAAACTCTGCTCAAAACTCAGTCTCAGTGGTCTTAACAGAACGCAATGCAGCAGCATGCAAATATGATTCAGGGTAGAGGTGAGAAGCAGGAAAGTGGTGGAAGTCTCATTTCTATACCTGGTTTATTTTTATACTGCTCTCATCAGCACAGTACCAGTATGCCTTCCGCTAGCACAACAAGCTGCACAATTTGCATCTTGTAACTGTGCCTCTTTCTTCTCCCTCCCACCCTCCCTATGCACAAAGGGATTTTGTTTTCAGCTAAATACTTTACATGCAGAACTATAAGTTTATAGATCTTCAGTACCTGCTATTGAAGGTGGTGGGTTGCTAGTGGCTAAGCCAGAAGCGTTCTGGTGACATGAAACATCTTCACAGGTAGCACTTACTTCTTCTTTGCAAAAAAAAAGGTATAGAAATATACTGAAAGCTACCAGTGTAGCAGGTGCTGGCAGGGAAGGTACAGGAGACATGTCCTAATAGTGCTGCAGGAAGAGCCAGAAATCACGTTGGTATGATAGGTGAGAAGTGGGTGTGTTTGATGAGTGGTGGCAGTGAGTCTGCTCCCAAAGACCCCATATTCCCCACAGCAGTAAGACAGACGTGGAAACAGACTGAAATATAGCAAAATAAGAAATGATCCTATGATGTACAACTAAGCAGAGTTTTTTTCCTGGGTCATGAATAGGAGGAACATGGTAGGCCTCACATGGCTGCCTCCTTTTGTGCCATTTGGTCTCTAAATGCTGCAGTAGCTTTGATGGGCTGTGATCCCCACTGTGGCTTTGAGACAAAGTAAAATGTGGGCAAAGCAGGAACTCCTCGATTCTGGTACATAATTCATAAAACTTCTGTGTAAAAGATCCAGTTCATGAATTCCAACTTGATGAAATATTCAAAGGAAGACAAAGATATTTGCAGGTATGAGACTCTCTGGCACTAAAATCTCTCAGGACATCATTGTGCCAGAGAGTTCCCAGCCACATTAATTGTGCTGTGCTCTGAGTAGCCCGCTGGAGAATGCTCACTGTGCCAGCTGAGGAAAGTAAGGAGAGAAGCAGCCAGAGAACCATGGACAACACTGAAACCACCATGCAATGGCCAGGGACCAGGAATGGGCTGCAAAGCCTCTGATGGAGACATGTGTCCTCTGAGGGTCTAGTCCTCAAAGTCAGCAGGGTCTGAAGGCAGCTTAGTGCATCCTATGCACTGTTCTGTGAGAAGACATATGACAGAGTGAGAAGCCTGAGAAAGACCCCAGAAAATGTTCCCTCTGTGTGGAGCCACCCAGCTGTGCTGGCCTATGTGAGCCACTGGAGACCAGACAGACAAGGCACCAGCAAGGTCCTGAGTGGGCACCAGCCACCAAATAGTTATTTGCTATCAGTGAGGTCTCTGGTGTATTCTCACAACCATCATCAAAGGCTATGTGAGGAAGCTCTCTAGAAGTGCGGTGGTGGTTTCTACCCTCCCCATGCACCAGGGACCTGGGTTGGTTGCGGTCACCACTGCTCTTTAGCACTGACACTCCTCAGCCCATGTGAGGTGCACCTTGGTCCTGCTACCCTCAGCTCCCAAAGACATCACCTCTGACATCCCAGAGTCCCTCATGGCATCAGCATCCCACCCACACCCCCCACAAAGCATCATAATTGAAGATACAGACGTGTAGTTTCTTTTCTTAGGGAAACATGATCTTTAAGACCTTGACATGATAATCAAGTCTGTTAGCCCTCATTCAGCAGAAGGTTGTATCAGTGTTTAGAAAGAACCTATCTGCTGAAATATAAAATAAGTTTGAGCTGATAGGGTTTGTGACCACCTCTCTTTTGTGTTGGGCTAGGCAGTCTTATCCTGTGAGCTGAAGGAGGAGTGCCGTGCACCCTTTCCAAAACCTTAGTGGGAGACCTGGTCAGACATTGTGTCTGACAAAGTCTGAGAGATCTTTGCATGCTAGACAGGGAAGTCAGACAGAGGCAAGATGAGAGGGAAGAGCAGAGGCTGTTGAGGAGCTAGAAAGCAATGTGTCAGAAAAGCGTCCAGGGTCCAATGATCCAAGAACTTTTTGGTGTCATTCAGTTTATGAACTACCCTATATGCAGAGACGTACCAGAAGGAAAAGTTTAGATCTCCTTGTGCCTGGAATAAAGGTTCCTTCCCTTGTCTGTTTTTTGTGTTTATTTTAGCCTTATATCTCAGATTGTCAAGATTGTGCTTATAGCTGTTTTCTGATTGCCCTTTTTGGGTGGGAGTTGCAACTTAGGAATATATGATGTCAAAATGCAAGGATGAGTCCCTGCAGTGATGACCTCAGTGGAATAATATTCTAATGGTTTTTATAATAAGGATGAACTTCTTACTCAGGAACTAAGTGAGCAACTGAGAAAACAGGAGTGACAAAGCAGAAACTATGGGAATTCAGCAGCCCTACAGGAGAAAAACAGTTGAAGATAAGAAAGGTTTTGCAGGAATCATCACTGATTGGTAGTTTATCCCAATAACATTTAAGCAATTTCTTCTTTGTAGGTTTCCTAACCAGTGCTGGAAATGGCTTTCAGTTGGAATCCTGGGCAGAAACCCATCGAAGTCTTGGAGTGGTGTCCATACACTGCTAAGTGGTCATAGGCATATATATGTAACTACAAAGCTAAAACAAACACATTTGATGAACCAAGGAAGATGTGCTGTGCCTCTAACAGCCACCCAATGCTCAGATTGAGGTGAATCAGATCATCCTTTCTTCTCCAGATCAGTGAAGACTCAACCAGTTGATATTTGGTATAGAAACAGTATGAATTTCTAAAAACTTCACTGGTGATTGGGTAGATTATAAAATTTCTACAAACCCTGCTTTCTACATATATTTTTTCAAGTGTGGTTTGGGTTTTTTTAAACTTAAAATCCTTATTAAACTTATTTTAAATGTCAGCCTTCTCTAATCTTCAGATTCCATCCCTCAGGAGAAGAAAAGCTTTTATAAGGTCAAGAATCAGCTGTAACAAAATTGCAATCAATGTCACCAGGAAGACAAAGATTGTCTTAGTTGCTATTTTCTCCTCTTTCATTATTAATGCAGCTGATGGGCCTAGTGTAAAGACAAACAGGAGCAGAAAATATTGTTGCCAAACATCTTAAAAGGTTTTTGTCTGGAGGACTGAGAGTTATTACATTTCCAGAGAGCACAGAATAATTTGTTTATCTCTTCAGTAGTTGTACTCTTGAATTCAATGCAGTTTGAGTTGTTTTACATTATTATACTAGTGCAAACAGATCCAGAGAGACTATTTACTTTCAAAATGTAGTAACCTACATATGTACATTAAGATATTAGCATGCAGACTGCAGGGTACTCCTAAAGGCTCATTTAGGTAAAAATAAAGGAAATCAGTCTGCTCAGCCTTTTTCCATAGTCAATGAAGAGAGTGAGCTCTTCAAAGCAGGCCAACTCATGGCATTTAACATTAAGTACAACCATTCCCTCTCCACAGGCTGTAAAGTGAGGCTGGTCCACCCCGTATTAGCATTATTCTTGTAAATATCCCCATGACTAGAACATTTGTTGACACGGTGACATTGAGGAAGGTTAAATCCAGCTTTAAAAACCAAGTGCATTTATAATGGATTAGTTAAACTGCATTAAATCCTTGCACAGCCTCTGGAAAATGGAAGTGAGTAAGCTGAACTGAATAAAGGCTACATTTATTCTGAAGAAGCATCCATCACCAGGTCTGAATGCATTAAAATGGGTTCTAAAAACAAATGTGGACCTTTTTTTTTTTTAATATCACTGTATGGAAAATATTCCTATAAACATTAGGACAAGGTAGACTGCCTGCTGTAAATTTATACCCTTCTTTGCTGTACACTACTTTTTCTATGGTCAGATCTTGAAAGTCTAAAGCTACCTCTGCCTAGGAATTGCTGATCTGGTATCTACAAAGCCCTAGATATTGCAGTGAAAATTGCAGAGGGATCTCGGCTGCCAGACCTTGCTGACTAGCCTAGTAAGAGTTAGAGAGATTAATCAATTATTAAGTGAAAGTTTTTTTGTTTTTTTTTTTAACCCCTCTTTTCACTATATTCAGAAGGAAACACGGTAACTACTTGTTTGGCAGACTGTGCCAAGTGATGTTTGTCTGCATTTGCCTCAAGAAATGGATTTTACTTAAGCAAAACTTTTCCTTTGTTGGTTTTCATATCTTGTCTGGAAACATTTAGTAAGCGGCAACAACAGTTATCTCAATTTTTCATTTGTGGCTTTACAAGAACTATGGCTCTGACTAAAAATAAAATAATGTCAAAGACCACGGCAGGTGGCACATGGAGAAAGCTGGTTTTGAAACAGACCTAAGCTGGTATAATTGCAGACACTTTCTCAGATCAGAAGTGTGGGCATCATCAGAGCCACGAGGCATTGTTGCAGACATGAAAGAAGAAATGGTCACTGCCAGATTATGATCACAGTTGATTTCTCACAGTTTGCTTGATGGTATTCATCCCTTGTCTTTCCTTCCTTTGGCAATCTGGCTATGGACAAGCATACAGATGTTCACTGTAGTATTTACAGAAGCATTTTTGCTCATCTTAATCTTCTTTGAAAGCTCTCTAAATAGCTGTGGAGAGGCAAAACGCCATTTGAAAGGGAATTGATTTAGGATGCCATAAGGTAGACTTTCTTCCTGGTACATTCCACATCCCTTTATTCATCAGAAAAGTGCAGTCCCCGCATGAAACACAAAAAATACTCCTGCTCATAAAGTGGAAGTTGATAGAACAGATTTATCTGCACAAGATTACAGGTGGAGAGGATGTCCTCAGAGATGAGAAGCAGCACCCAGGAAACTTCTATAAAATTAATTTAGTGCTGTTGTCTGACTGACACTTGAACTGGACTTAGTATTAGTGGCCAGCATCTCACCCATGGATGTGCAAAATGTAGCTCACAACTTATCACTCACTACTGCAGATCTGGATGTCTCTGTTTTGCTTCAAGTGCTTTAATTCTGTGACGGGGACAAACAAGGTTTAGGACAGAATCATCAATCTGACACAACGAGAGACAAAGGAGTATTGAAGTAAAATATCTTGAGATTTACAGCTACAGCATCAAGGGTCTACACTGTATCAAAGGGTTGCTCTTGTAGAGCACTGATCAGTTGTAAATAAATAAAGGAGCAAATCTCCTTTAAAATATATATATTTTATATATATATACATATATATATATATATAGGTAACATGATAAAATATTCAACAAGGTAAACAGGACAAGTTTTAAAGTGAAGAAGAAAAGAAAAAACTATCACAGGAATGGCATTGCAGCAGCTCAGGTCTTTCATTTCTGCACCAGAGATTACTGCCTCATTAGGAAGACAGGAAGACAGGAAGAAAGTGTATTTAATAGGAAGCCAGGTGAGAAGAAAAAGTGTGACCTGGTTAACTGTGTGGTTAAATAGAAAAATATCTCTGATGGGCACTAACATCAGTGGACCTAGTAGTTTAATATTTTGTCCCCCACTATTATGGCCCAGTCTCCCTATCCTCTAACATTTTGTAGTACATCCACAAGTGTGGCTGTCCATGGAATAGCTAGATTTACAGGTAAAACAGAATTTACATAAAATGGTCAAATAGGGCCTTAGTTTTTGTGCCAATTCTGATGATGTAGTTTTTTTTTTCACAGTGGTTTTGTTGTAACCTTGGAGAATGTCATGCTACTTCTAATTCTGCACAGGATCAAGATGAGCTGTCAGTTTCCACCACATGACACTGTGAGTGGCTTTAGAGGGAAATAGCTAATTTGTAGAAACAGCCACGGACAAGATCTGCTGGCTTATATCTAAATACTGGGGAAGGAGACACTCTGAAGGGATTAATCTCACCTAACTTCCATTTGACTAAAGAGCAATGTCTAAAATGCTATTGGATCTATCTGACTTAAAGACCTTGTGTCCCCTTCGTAGCTAATCAAGACCTAGTCAATACAACCAGTGGAGACTAGATAGCAATTATTCCTCTTCCCACTTTTTCAACGAATATTTTTCAGCAGTCCCAGAAGCCTCTGCCATGAGGACTATCGGCCATTTTGAATACACATGCTAAGAATTGTTCCTTGTCCCAGAGAATTTCCAGTTCAGTTAGTCAAGACAGAAGAAGTGGGAGAAAGCATTAGAATCATGTACTACAACCAAGTTATTTCTTTCCCCTTGTTCCTAAGTGACGTGAACTGTATACAAATTAAATTCAAACCAGGGAGCATCAGGAAGATGTGAAATAACATTATTTGGAACAGCGTTCTGAAGGAAAGTCTGCAATGCATCGCTAACTCTGGAGAGATACAGCCAGCCCTTCAGCTCACCTTTCTTGCAGGGGGAAACACACATCCAGCTTCTCCATGGAAAAACGTAGTGCATTTCTTTGCAGCAAAACACTTCCATCATTCAAATGGTCACATTTCCGCAGTGTAAAAATATTGTGGCATGGCAGATGGTATAAAGGTCCATACTTAAGCTCGTGGCTAATGCATTAAAAGCAGACTGAGCTCCGTCATGGTGTTTCTTTTTACATCAGGTAAGGACACAGACACAGGGAGTTACAGATGACTGACAACTCACTAAGCCAGTAGAAGTTGATCATATGCTTGAAAATGGAGATTTATGAGGAATCACATTTTCCATTCTGATTTGTGTCTATTGCCATTACCTTGCACAAAGCAGACCTTACTCCATGAGTGATCTCATCAGGCTTAGGTGTCAATTTTTGCCCCTATTAGAGCAAAATATGCAAAACAAGATCAGAACAATGAAACAAAGCTCCTGTAGAGCAAGTTAAATTTCTTACACAGAAAGTAAGACAAGAAGGCCTGATGATTCCTAGTGGCCTCAAAATCCATGATACCTGAACATCTGAGAGGGATAAGAAAGATAAAAATCAAAAAGGAATACAGGAGTTTGCTTATTAGTCTTGACAAGTTTACTTGCATGACAATAACTTCCCACACGACCACCAGATAAATCCCACTAGCAGTATTTTTTGCTACGCTGAAGGCTGGATGCAGCTTAGAGTACCTTGTCTGAGCTCTGGTAGTAAAAGTGTCAAAAACTGACTTTTTTTCAGCACTTTTGATATATCTTTCATAAATACCAGCAAACAGCATTGGGAATAGGAGTAAAGACGGCAATTCCACTTTTCTTTGGCCACAGCTGAAATTAATGTTTCACAAGTTTCTTTCTGGTGGAGGTGAGCTTAAAGAAAATAATTTTTACTGTTTACATTCATAGTAATAAGCTCAAGTGCAAGAGATATAGCATGAAAAATGTTAACAACTGAAAAGGCTTATGGGTATATATTTTAAAGTATGTATATGTGCGTGTATATACATATCTTGCTGGAATTAGGTGTACAGCTACTTAACGGAAGAATGTAGCAGTACACCCTAATGCCATGCACTTGGTCGGTGTTTTTGAGAAGACTAACTCTGTGTTTACTTCTAGGAAGAGTTTTGTTACATTCAGATGAGCTATAATTATATGTAAAAAGACATTAAAAGGGAGAGAAGAAGTGCATGTTTTCACTCCTTGAATTTATGCCTTATGAATCAACTACAACAAATCTTCTAAAAATGTTCCATCATGTCAACACAAACTTTATAACATGGATCTCTTTATCAAGAGGATTCAGAAATCTCTGTTGCACTGAAACTCAATAAAGCTAATTTCTTAAGTGCCTGTTAATTTGAAAATGGGACTTAACTCCAGATCCTCAAAGATATTTAGTCCTGTAACCTCTGTTCATTTACTTGGAAATACCTTTAAGGACATGAACTCTAAATCTAAGCAAGCACATGTGAAAACGTTACTCTAAATATCCAACATTAGTGACATTGCTGCTCCTGAAAATTAATTCAGCTTAATGTAGCATGTACATTTGAAGTGTATCAAATATTCTGGAATAAATTAGTGAATGCAAGTACATGATCCACCACGAGCAACCTGTGGTAGTTTATCTAGTCACTGGCTTTTGGTCAAGCCACACTAAACCTCCAGTGGGGCAGTTCATGCCCTTGCTGCTTGTAAGGTAATGAAGCTTAATACTGAGTGTCAGCTGATGGTATAAAAATTAGTGGTTTTCTGCCCATAACCTGTAAGTGGACATGCTTACTCAGTGTCTGCATATAGCATTTTACTTCCATTGCACTAAGTCCACTGTCTAAGCAGATTACATGAAAGTGAAGTGAAGCACTGGTACTCTTGAGTAGCTCTGTACTTAAATCAGTCTTTCACATAAACCTAGGCAGTTCAGCTAGGCATCTAGGCTAACTTACAAGGTAAGAAAGATTAATCCTGTCTTCAATGTGCAAATATAGAGCTGTTCAGACATTGTGGAACAGGTTTTCCTAAGTAATTCCATGCATAGGATAGCTTCAAATCTTCATAAGCTAACCATAGTGTTCTGTGGAACACCAGATATAACATCCAGTGCATTTTTTCTAAAACTGGGGGGAAAGGGAAGAGAGAAGGGGAGAGGAGAGGAGAGGAGAGGAGAGGAGAGGAGAGGAGAGGAGAGGAGAGGAGAGGAGAGGAGAGGAGAGGAGAGGAGAGGAGAGGAGAGGAGAGGAGAGGAGAGGAGGGGAGGGGAGGGGAGGGGAGGGGAGGGGAGGGGAGGGGAGGGGAGGGGAGGGGAGGGGAGAGGGGAGGGGAGGGGAGGGGAGGGGGGAGGGGAGGGGAGGGGAGGGGAGGGGAGGGGAGGGGAGGGGAGGGGAGGGGAGGGGAGGGAAGGGAAGGGAAGGGAAGGGAAGGGAAGGGAAGGGAAGGGAAGGGAAGGGAAGGGAAGGGAAGGGAAGGGAAGGGAAGGGAAGGGAAGGGAAGGGAAGGGAAGGGAAGGGAAGGGAAGGGAAGGGAAGGGAAGGGAAGGGAAGGGAAGGGAAGGGAAGGGAAGGGAAGGGAAGGGAAGGAAAGGAAAGGAAAGGAAAGGAAAGGAAAGGAAAGGAAAGGAAAGGAAAGGAAAGGAAAGGAAAGGAAAGGAAAGGAAAGGAAAGGAAAGGAAAGGAAAGGAAAGGAAAGGAAAGGAAAGGAAAGGGGACTATTGTTATGCTCTTACCCACCATGTAATATTTCAGGTATGAAATAACTGAAATTATTTAAAATCGGACTCTCCAGTTTTTTCCAGGAAAGTTCAATATTTATGTTGTAATGTAAAGATTAGTATGGAGGAAGTGAGACATATTAGGTTTATCTCTCCATAGTTACTTGCATGCTGAAACATAGCATTTTGGGGTGGAGTTTCTGAAAAGGTGGCTGAAAATATCATAATACAAAATAATTTAGTTCTGATATTTTCTCATTTACATAGTGTTAGATCTCGTGCTCCAGGCTATGAGCCTATGAATGGATTTATATGATCAGACTTAGTTTACTAAAATGTCTAGTCTGTGTCACATTTTTGTCCTGGGATTATTCACACATATTCATTACCTAACTGAAAACTATGTCTTTCATTAACAGTTAATAAAGGTTAAAAGCTCTGGAGTTAAGGTCTGTCATTGAAGAGTCAAACAAATACTTAAACTCTAACTGCAATTCATCAGAGTCTGTCTTTTTGCCACTGAATGAAAAAAAAGAAGTGAGTTCTTATAAATTCTGCTCACTTATATGCAATGCACGAAGGAATTTTTTTTCTTTTTACCACTAAAAAAATCAGTGCTGTTTATTTCTGAATTTCACAGTGACCTGATAGCTTCTGCCACATGGTCTTGGAGCAACTAGGAAGCAATCCAATGCATTTGACCAGTTGCATCGTGCTGTGTATGAAAGGCCAGCACCCTTCCTGACCCTGTACCGGTGAGATTCAACCTCCCTTTTATGGGGTTAGTAAAACTATAAATGTTGTCAATGAACCTAAAAGCATTCATTAGTTTTAAAAATCCACTCACTGCAGTCAGTTTGATGACCTTGTCTGGCAATAAACTTGCTCTACAGATTATTAATTATTATTAGGAAATATTTGTGTATGATTTTGAAGGAGTGAATAATGCCTCACAGATAGGAAAAACACAATGAGAGAGTTTCTGACCCCATGATTTCTATTCTTTTTTCTCTCCTTCTGTGCTGCAGGGAATACTTGGCAGGGAAGGAGACAATATCCATTTACTCTTCACAGTGTTTACTTCAGTAACTCCAGCTTTGGGAAAGCACCTGCCTCTGTGGGCATGTGTGAAGCACATGTGATGACTGCTGCAATGAGGCAGGCACAGACTGCATGCTCGCTCCACTTGCAATGGTAATTTAAGGCTCTCTAGCTGATACCAAGGGACAAGTGCTAGCTCATCATAGCACCAGAGGTGGGTGAGTGGATATGGGATACAACTGCCTGTGCCAGGTGTTGGGGATCTACATTGTGCCAGGCTAAGCAAGAGGAGCCTCGGGAGCAATAAGCCCGTGGTCTCACCCAGCAGACTTCACAGCAGCACGGAGACAGTAAATTGCATCTGCTGAAGAATGTGTGGAAAATTCAGCCACTTTTATAAGGGGAGGCGGGATGCATTAAAGACCTGGGGATATTTAAACCTACATTCTCCCTCCCTGCATTGAGTGGGCTCCCTGTCTACCTGTAGTGCTCTTGGGATCATGGACTTTTCCCACTAACCAGACATGCACCAAGGGATCCTCTGGGATAGTGGTAGTCATATGGACTCTGTGGGACTTTTCTCCATCATCAACTCCCAAACCAAGGTGAGAAAGCCCCCCATGAAGTGCCTGACAAAGCTTTCCACTGTGGTACTGGGTACTCTGAGTTAGGGCAAGGTATTCGCCTATATGTCTCACATCATCTCTTGGAGCAGACCACACTGATACTATGCAGTTACCTTGAAGTCACCCTCATCTTGAAGCAGGTCTTGAAGGCAAAAACAAGTAAAAAATATTTTTATTTATTTATTTATTTAGAAAATCCAAAATAAACACTACAGTTACAAAGATTTATAAAGACATGGGTGACAGAAAGAAAACTGCATTTCATCTACTTATTCCAAGATTAAATCTAAAGGTTGGTCTCTTCTCTTGTATCTAGCTGACAAGCTGTTAGATATTTATTTAACCCACATGGTTAGGGAATCAGTCCTTGGGGACTATCTACATTTTAACTTACATTTATAGGAGATATCCTTGAGCTACAAAAATGTTAGAATTTATATCTAATTATTCCCTTCAGGTTTCCTTGGAGCTACATGTAGATTCTTAACTCCTTTTCTCTCTTCATTTCCTCCACTCCAGGTTTATTGATCCTTAATTGATTTTGTTTCACACAAATATGTAAAATGACATCTGCATTTTATAGAAACAGAGTTTTTCTGTTCCTTCTTAAGCCTAGTCATAAGATTGTCCACTTACAGAGAGGTGATGGCGAGTCTAGATGATTGATCTCCACCTCTGCTATTATGACATCTTCTTCACGTATTTTCTATTCTGGTGATTGGGCTAAAATAGCAGCACCTTTTCTTGCATTTCAGTTCATGGCAAAAATGTGAGTTTATATCAGTTGCATCCCTGTTAACATGACCTACAAGTTCATGGTCATCTCACTGCATACAGAAGGAGTGCTCACCATTGCTGCTCAACCCACAGGTCCCCTCTGGTGGCCCTTTGCCCTGGCTGCAGGTTGCAGTAGTCTCTACAACAAAGCTGGGCTTAACACTGTGAATTACACCCTTTTTAATGGTGTGGATATATGGAATAGAAAGAGTGGTGCTTGCAGGATCATCCCTGGTTTAGATATAGCCTATTATGATTTGACCTAGAGAAAAAGTCATGAATTTCCTTCCTTTCAGTGAGCTACAGTGTATCGTTCCTTTGGTTTGGAGGTAGGTAGCGGTGTGTTAGTTGCCACATGTAGAAAAGAGAGCAGAAAGATAAAATAGTGTATGCCAATTCATTGTACAGAGGCCTCCAAACCAGGCTGAGGAGAAAAAGCTCCAGGGCTCTGATTATTTCTCTCTGCAGGCATCTAAGGCGATCTGGGATGCTCTACAGTATTCTGCTTGGCTTCCAGCTGCTGCTTCAGGGTGTCCCATAGGTCCTGTGCGATATCTGCCATCCCTCTGTGAATGTTTCAGGCACTCCTGGGGCATTTCAAATGTTCCTCAAAGCTTACGCTCAGGGGGAGTGAATTAAGTGTTCAATATCTATCATCACATGCACTCGCTCAGAACATTGACTTAAATTATCTGTATGCTCCTCTCATCCCTCTTGTTCTGCTGTTAGCCAAAGACCTTCATCAAGATCAGAGCCTATGTGCGTCAGGAGCTCTCTACAAAGCTAATGAGAAACAATCCCTAGCTCAAAAGGATGGGAAAGAAACAAACAAACAAAAAATGATGTTTGCACAAGCTTGCACAAGGGATCTCTTACATAGAAAAGAACCAAATTTACTTCTGAATCTAAACGAGAGCTACCCAGTCCAGACTGTCATTGTCTAGGGTCCTTTTGCAATATCTACATTACCTTGTCTGCAAGAAATCTAACACCTTGTGACCCAGCAGGTCTGGTGAAGGAAGGCTGAGTCTGAGTCTGTAAAACATAACCTGAATTAAGAAAAAAATCAGTCCTGAAATGCAATTATCCCTTTTCTGTTTCTTGAAATATCTCCACTCTCCCTGCCTTTCCCTACCTTCATTTCATGCCACTTGGAGTAAGATTTATTTTCAAGCAGAAGTAGTGAATTATGGCCATAGTGCTGTAGCCTCTCAGACCCTATATATCACAGAAAGCTCTTTACCAGCAATGTATTGCTGAGAGTATTTTTGCAAAAACTTCAGCTACTCCATGGGGATCTCTTTACACCACCACAATGCAAGAAGCTGTTCAGTTTTATGGTGCTTGTGTAGGTATCTCTTCTTGTTTCTGCTTGCTCTGTTCAGGCTGTGGGATGTATTTCGGGGACCTAAAGGACATCAAATAAGAGTGGTTTTCTTGGAAATGACTCATAATCCCTGACAAGCAAGAATTTTGAACAGAAAGATTTTTTTTTTTTCTGCTCTGAGAACCACCAAGGAAACTGCACAACCCTAAATCTCAAATAACTTTGTAGAGTCTTTCTTGGATGCCCCTGATGTATCTTCGTGCCTTGCTTAAGGCAGAAATCCTGCTGATTCACTTTCCAGTTTCACAAGGGAAAATAGATGAAGTATGCATAAGATACTGACCTGTTGGGCAGTTGTTGTGTTCAGGTCTAATGCTGTGACTGTCAGGGCTGCCTACCAGCTGGCAGCTACTTTGTCGTGCATCATCTGGCTTTTGTGGCACAGAAGGTCAAGCTTACGGAAGAGTGGCTCTCTGCAAGAGTCTGGATTTGCCTCATGTCAAGTCCGGTACTCAGATGAACTGGCAGCAGTTGTTGAGCACCACAGGCTAAGGGCCTTGCCCAGCAAGCCCAAAACCATCACACTGATCACCATGTAGCATACTATATAAGGAAATCATGGGACATAGATATTTCATCTTAGTCTGTTGACTTTTCCCCTGATCGATGGATGTAAGCCTCCTTCTGAATTGCACAGGCAGCAATGTTGGCCAGACAGCTGCCTGCTGTTGTTGGATGGCACAACCTTAGGGTAGGAGAAAGCCTGAGCTGTGCCCTGGTCAATGCTGAGGTTCCATGTGCTTCTGTTTTCATTTCTCTCCCAAATTATGGACTCAGAGCTCTGGTGTTTGTCTTCCATTCACCCATGACTGGGAGATGTTCATTCACAGGTCTAGCCACCCACAGTGTCCAGCCAGCCACTGCTTCCACAGTGAGAAGGAAAGAGGCTGAAAAAGAGAATGGAACAGAGTTACTTTATTGGGGAAATGTGGAGAAAATGCTTCAGGGAATTGTGGAGGCAGGTAATGAAGCCCCAGGAAACAGGATTTTGAAGTGTGTGGCACTTCTGCTTTGTACCATGCAAACCAAAACTTTTCTTACTTTTTGCAGGCTGCAGCAGAGGGGGGAATTATATCCTGAGTTTCTAGCTACTAACAGCTAACCAAGCACCTTACTTCATTTCAGTTTAACTGGTAGCACTTGATTAAATGTTCTGAAAGGTTCTATTTCCCCATATTGAGTAGAAACAGAGACAAAGACTAACTTCAGGAGTAGCAATATAATGCCAGACCTTTTTCTTCCACTTTGTTTTATCACCACTTTTACCTAGCTCAGTACCACAAAGACTAGGAGTCAATGTACACTGGCTCACACTGACCTGGCCAAACTTGTGGTGGAATGGCATCGTTGCTGCACAAGACCGTGATGCAGATTGCATTTCTGCTGAGTTCTCGGCAGAAAGAAGCAGGTTTTTTTGTAGCCTGCTCATTCTGAGAGATGGTCCAATCAATGAGATATTGCTGGGAAGTGCTGACAAACGGATTCTTGTGCTGCATAATGGAAAGTACTCTATGGACACACCAATTAACCTGACATCTTCACCAGCATATGGCTGCCTAGAAAGCACATTTCCAAAGGAGTTTGTGTGTCTGTGCACTGTAGTGTTGTGAAGTGCTGGGTATTTGTTGTAGTACTTCAGTTGAAAGATAACCTACTTTGGAAAAAAAATCTGGGTCCTATAGATTTAGCCCTTTGAGTACTTGATGGTGGCTCTCAGAAATATCTGTAAGTAAAAAAAAACAATAAAATAAAATAGAAGGAAAATGGTTGTCTGATGATGCTGCATATCTGGAGAATGCCCAGCAGGGAGTCACAGAAAGATGCAAATCAGATTCTTAAAAACAAAACAAAACAAAACAAAACAAAAAAAGCCCAATAAAAACAACCCCAAAACTCAAAAGAAAGATATTAATAATTGCAAACCAACTTCAAAAAGCCAAATTGAAAATCAACCAACTGCAAATCAATTACATACAAATGGATAAAGCAGAGACAGAAAGATACTGGTCGTCTGGTCGGTTTGTTTTTTTTTCTGTCTCCTGTCACAGTGGATATGACACGCACATTAGCCTCAGATGAATTCATAATGATCAAGGAAGTCATTACATGACACAACAAATGAATTATTAATGACAGAGCACAGAGTAGAAAGCATCTTCTGAGCCAAGTGGTGGGCGAGAGGTTCAGCACACTGTGTTGCCAGGAGGGAAGAGGAGTTCAGTTACTGGTCCCAGTCGGTTGCTCTCCAGAGGTGAGAAGGGAGAATGACCCCACATTGCTTGGTTAGTGTTTGCAAGGAAGGCAGCTCTTGTCACCATTTAGAACAGCCTTTCTGCCTAACTGAAGACTGGCATTCTGTGGTCCCAACTAGTGTTTTCTTCTTCATGGCTGAGAAATATGCCTTTGTACAGTATTACATCAAGGAAAATGATGGAACAGGAGATCTGAGCTCATTAGTAGACACTCAGGCACATGAGGAAAGGCAACACAAGCAAACATATATGGTATGTCAACCACAGTCTTAAAGAAAAGCAGGCGTTATGAAATGTGCCATTGGTTATCTGCTGCGGCGACCCAGGTCCTTCACCAGATGCAAGAGCTAAGACAACTCCCACCTGCTCTTCCAAACCAAGTCTACCACATCTCCTAAGTTGGCTGTTGCCAGTTGGATTCATGAGGCTTGGAGCTCTGCTTCCACTGATCCCCACCGCTACCTGTGGAGCTTTTAGTGGCTCTGAGGTTAGCTCAGGAAATGTTCCCAGGAATCACCAGGCAACAAATATAACTCCTTTTTCAAAACAATAAAGGACTTGTAGAAGGCTGGCAGAAAGAAGTCTGGGAGTTATATTCTGTCCCAAGCACCAGTGTGTCTTCCTCCTCGGATGAGACCTTCCTCCTTCCTCTTCCAAAGGGAAGAACTTAGGGATATTTGAAGAACAGTGCGGAGACCTGAGCACTTTTTAATTGTTTCTTTGTTGAGAAAGTTTCTTTTGGGACATCCCTTCTGTTTTCAGCAGTGGTTATATAAGGAAAGGAAAACAGAGGTGCTGTCATCCCACAGCTGCCATCTCTTGTGCACATTGCACTTCCTAGAACTGTGTCAGGAAACGGTTTGGGATAATTTGTTTAATTTATATCTCATCTCATTCTCTAAGGATTCCGGAGGTTTGGGTTTCCTGAGTTCTCAGTAAGCAAATGAGTATTTTGGTTTTTTCTCCTTTCCTATTAGATTTTTAAAAAAGAAAAAGATAAACCTCGTTGTGTCTGTAATGCATGGTTTTCAATAGGTAGCAGTCAGTTGAATTTGCTTTATTAGCCAAAAAAAGAGGACAATGGGTGATGCTATGCAAGGGCACTGGGGTTAATCTTGGAAAATACAAGAGAGGGGAGAAACCCAGAGGGCTTGGGAAGGGAAGGGGGAAATTATGCCTACATGGCGAGGAAAAGGAAAGGGAATGGCAAAGCCTCGGCGTGGGGATGCAGACTGGGAACAGTGGGGGAGTAGGGCTGCATCTGTGGCTCAAGGTCCTAAATGAAGGGACTCGTGTTTCGCCTAAATTGGAGAGAACAGCAGTTCTGCTGCCAGTTAACTCGATAAAGACATGCTGTCAAAGGAATATTTGTGCTCATGGAACAGCCCCGGTGATGGCTGCAGCTGCGTGTTTGAACAGGGCTCTGTTTCATCGGTGTGAAGGCTGGACTCAACATGGAGGGATGGCATAGGCAGGGACGACTCAGTTCAAAGGCAGAGGTGTCTGCCCTCTCCCTCTCTGATTCACGCTGGGCTTAACCTGCATGCAGTGCTGTGGCCTAGGGTTACAGGCTGCTGCCCCATTCCTCCCCCATATGGGAGCCCTGCACCCCAGAGAGTTACAGCTCAGCAAAGAGCAGCTTTGCTTTGTTTAATTTGCACCCCACTGGCATTAATGACTGCACAATTTGCATAGAGCATTTTCCTTGCTGGCCTCCAAACCATTTCTAGGGCAGAGGCACACGATGTGCACTGGGAGTGACATGTCCCCAGTGTTGGGAGGGCAACACAGTCAGGCCAAGCAGCAGACCAGTGAAATCCAAATGGTGAGAGAAAGGGCAGCACTATTTGAATAGAGACCTCTCTGATGTGGCTAGCGCTGGTGTCAGCTCAGAAGGACGGGTCTGTCAGGAGAGGAGAGCAGGGGGTGTGCAGCTACTCCCTTGTCTCTGCACCCCATGAGATCAGGCAATACAAATGGGAGAGACAGCTCCTCAGAAACCTTCATGCTGTCCCACAAATCCAGCCTGATGTATGGTGTTTTTTGCTTGTTGAAGCAGCAGCCTAATTACTGTGATCTTTTCCTTGGCTTTTATACACTCTGTGGGTGGGCAAGAGACATTGCTTAAAGCCTGGGTGAGTGTGCTCCACCATTTAACACTTTCCTGGCTGCACTCTCACCTGCACACAGCCACAGGAAAGGCAGGGTTGGAGCAGGACTGACCAGGCAGGTTGGATGACCAAACACTGAGAGCTTTCCTGGGAGCAACATGGGCATTTACTCCTGTGATGGGGTCTCATAACTCACATCTCACACACAATGTATTCTTCCAAGAAGGAAGACTCCAGACACAAGCACTCATGTACTGGGTGGCTCAGGACATTTCAGAAGATTTGAAATGTCACTTTTCCCTTCTGTCTTTAATTCTGCTGCTGCTGTTCCGTGGTAGCACCTTGCAAGGGTCAGCTGGTTTTGGATCTGTTGTCCTGGAAAGGATTTGAAGGAACACACCAGGAATGTGACAAGGACAAAATAGATGAGATCCCTCAGTCTTTGCATGGCAGCCACAGCCCTTTCAAGTCAGGAGCTAGGTTGAGCCCACAATTCTCCTGGGAAAATTTAAGGGACAACCCTGTGCCATCTCATTCTACCTCCAAATCTCCTGAGAAATCTGTTGCTCTTTCATCTGTGCCTCCTGGCCAGATCTGGAGGAGTTAAAAGTATCCAACAGGGCAGAGAGAGAAGACCCAAGTTACCAACAGCAGCTGATGCTGCATGCCTGGGTAACAGAGGAAACTCTGAGCTGCTGCCAATCAATTCAAGAGGGAGCAGCAGGCAGTCATTTTACTGCCTTTCATCTGGAGCTGGTTTTGGTATTAGTATTTATTTCTTTTCTTTCGTTATGTCTTGCTCTCTATTAAAGAAAAAGAAAAAAAGGAAAGGTGATAAAAGGGAGTAGCTCTTGTCTTCTATTAAATTTGAAGGTAAGGGAATCAGGATGCAAATTAGCAATAACACATCAAAACAGAAATGATGATAACATCTAGTTAAGGCTGTTAAATTGCTCCTTCAGTTCTGGTGGTTAAGAGAGGAGTTGTGGCAGTTCAGGAGTCTGAAAAGGCACTGAAATTTGTATTTAACATGCAACTGAACAGCAGCAGAAATAAATACTCAGGAAACACTTAACTGCATCAGTGGAGGCATGTGCTAAGGGCTTGAGCTCAGGAAGTGACAGAAAGGGCTGAGAGATGCCCCAGAGGAGACTTTCTCTGGGTGCCCTCTCTTCTCCTGCAGGTAGAGACAGAGGAAGGAACATTTTACTGTTCAAACTTTAAACAGTAATGAGAAAAAATCATAAATCCAGCCAGGGTAGTTCACCCTGCCCTGAGCTCCAATTAAGGTTCCGGTCCCTCCATCACTCTGTCGCTCACACTGTGCGGCACACATTGATTGGGGCTCCAGGTGCCAACAGATGATCTCTCTGCCATCCCCAGCTGCTGGCGGCTGCCAGTGCCAGGGCTGTCTCATTATTGAACTCTCTTTTGAGGTGCTCGGTGACGGCTGAGTTGCCTACTGTACTATTAGGAAAGCCACAGATGAAGAAAAATTATTGTGCTATTTTTCCTTCCTCTAAGACCTATTTTGTCTCTGTTTCTATCTGTCATTTACTTCAGCTAGTACTGAGTTGCCAGTACTTTGTCTCTTCCCTGTCAGTGATAATCTGCATTCTTATGGAACTGCCTGTTTCTTTCCATTTTTCATTTATCACTTTTCACCTGCATGGCCAGCAAGAGAAAGGTTTCCATGCCCAAAACCCTGAGCAGCAGTTTTCAACTGTTTGGCTTATGGATCCCTAACAGTTCCACAGTAGATGTGCAAACTGCTTTAGAAATTAAATTAATGTTCATTTCCTCCACATCTTTCTTTTAATGCCTGTGAAACAGTCTACAGACAACAGAGATTTTGCAAAGCATAGTTGAAAACCACCTCTCCAGAAAGACCCAAATCTCCTTCAGGCCTCTGTGTTTCACATGTTTCTTTTTTTCTTTTCCTCATTTCCCTCACTTTTCTTCCTCCGTCCTCCACCTGGTTCTGTTTCTTTCTCTCTCCCATACCTCCTTTTTTTCACACCTACTGACATCTATATTTTTATTTTAGCTCCATTGTCAAAATGGTGAAAAAACTCTTCAGAAATGCTATTTGCTGATGAGTGTCTTCACCCATTGCCATGTCAGGAGTGCTCCTGCTGCTCTAAATACATATTATTTTCCATGCTGCAGGGAGAGATTAGTAACATATGCCAAGTCTTGCGCCTAAAGCAGCCCAGATCACACTAAGCACCGCTACTCTTGAAAAGACAGTAGTTCACACCACTCAATCCCCTGTGCAGAAATGGGCTAAGCAAAAGGCTTGATCTTTGGGAGGGATTTTTAACAGGTATATTATTATTCCTGGCCATAATGCCAACTATTTATGTGATTTAATTAAGCTCATTGTGAGACACAGGTGTAAGAAGAATGATTTAAAAAGAGAATCTGATCATTGCAGAAGTTTCCTCTGAAGGACTCACGTACGTTAATATTGCCTGGCATTCAGTTAATCTACCTAGGTAAATGTGGATCTGGATTGAGGTCCGCAGACTAGGAACTTCACAGTAGGAAAGGCTAATGTAGATGCAATGTTGCCAGTCCAAAACAGTCAGAAAAATCATGTCAGTCCCCCAAAACCATGAGGTGAACCTTAAAAAAAATCCCACATCTAAAACCATAATAATTTTCTGTTTTGTGTTCTCTTGAATCACAAGCAGGAAGTAGGAAGAAACCCAGACACCTGTCCAACAGGACCCAGTGTGAATGGGAGATGCTCAGCAAATCTGAGAGTGAATTGCCTCCCATAAATGAATGGTCGAAAAGGGGATTTGGCACCCAAATCTCTACCTCTGTATTCAGCTGCTCCTCCCAAGCCTCAGCTAACACTTGTGTGCAGGCAAGGTCTGCAGGAGTAAATGTATATGTGTATTCAGAATTATACCAGGTCAAGCCCAGAGACTTCTAAATACAGCCACATCATTTCCAAACTGCAGCTAGCCTGTACCCACACCTTTGGACATAGCCAGCTCAACCTTTCCACATCTGTGTGCACAGATGTGCCCAGTGATGCCTACACTCTTCAGTCATCCCTCATGGAATATTGGCAACCCTTCTTTTCCTGCCAGCCATGGGAGATATTCCCATGTACTTCACTCTTGCCTTCCCTCTCTTTTGTATATTTTCTGTTCATCTCTGGCTCCTTGCCATTAGGCAGAGCCTGGTATCAGAAGTGATTTTGTTTGTTTAGGGAGAGCTCCTGACAGGTCTAGAGATCTGCAGCAAAGGGAATTTCACAAGGCTGCAGCACTTGGCTCACGACTTGTCAAAGACTTACCTGTGGGTATTTAACTTTAGGCACTCTGAAGACACACTTCAGGAAGCACTGAAGTCAGCTGAGCTGCTCACAGAGCGCAAAGTGCAGTGTGTGCTGAATACATCACATGATTGGAGCCTGAGGCCACAGACAATCTCGGGCAGGACTTTTCTTGCAGCTATTTCTATCACAATGATAACCCACTCAGACTATGTGTTTCCCCTCTCCCCAAAGCACTTTACAAAGGAAATAAGTACCAGCCGTGTTTTGCAACAGGAGAAGCTGAGGAGCAGGAAGAGCATTGGGTACTAATGAGTCCTCTCATGCATTTGCCATTTAATCATTGTCCCTGCAAAGTGCTTTGAAATTTGGAGGTACAAAGTGCTCTAAAAGGCTGCCATACTACCAGTGTCCCTTGTTAATGTGATA
Organism: Patagioenas fasciata; assembly: GCF_037038585.1. NCBI lineage: Eukaryota > Metazoa > Chordata > Aves > Columbiformes > Columbidae > Patagioenas > Patagioenas fasciata. The sequence goes on along the minus strand of NC_092520.1, from coordinate 158,072,595 downwards.
AACATGCTACAGCAAAACACAGTGTTTCATGACATGACATGCTGTTTTATTCCACAGGTGATCCAGCTCGAGAAGAGACCAGTAGTCAGGGATGTCGGGCCTTCATCTTTGCCAACGTTACACATCATGTCACTGCAAAATGACCTCTGTTGCTGCCAAAGCTTGGGAAAGTCTGTAGTAATCTAAAAAAAATGAAAAAAAATTACACTAGATTTTACAGTCTGTCCCGGAGACAGAAGTTTCTTATCTGTTTTGCATTTTTTTTTTCCTTTTTTTTTTTTTAACTGAACAGCCTTACCACTGCATCAGGCAGAAGGTGATTGAATTTTCTTCTGTGTTTTCAGAACTGCTGTACAAATTGATAACCCCTTTTGTCCCTAACCCCCCTACCTAATGAATTAAATTAAAAAAAAAAATAAATGCAGGAGGCAGTGGTCCTCCCTAGATATACAGGAGTAGAGGCTGCCTTTTCCTTTGCAAGTCTGAGCAGATGGTATTATCTGAACATACAAATCAGAATTATTATGCACTTTATAAAAAGGTACATCTAGTCTATGAATAAATTTAGCATAAAATTCAGTGTTCTCTTGAGACTTCAGGAATTAGTAAAAATTCACTTGCTGACTCCATACAAATAGTTCTTATAGGTTTGTAAAGTAGAGATCATGTTCTCTTGGTGAAGTGCCTGGTAAAAAAAAAAAAAAAAAAAGGAAAACCAAATCACACAAAAACCTGCTTGAAGTAATAATATTCCTACCACACTGAAAATCTTTTTAGGAAGAACATGGGTGAGACTGAGAATCCAGGTATGATTTCATATACCTTCAAGAAAAATGTTTGTTGGGTTGTCATGAAGTAGCTATTGGCAAATTCAAGTATCTTGAAGCTTCAGGAAGCTCCAAAATCATGGATTAGGTTAAAAATGCCCTGAGATTTTTAAAGGGAAAAATAATTTCCTTTTTTACTTCTTTTGTTTTACTATCTGGCTCCTGAGCTCTTCAGGTTTCTTTTTCAGGGTTTGCCTCAGTGCGTGTGACAGCTTTTTTGTATGATAGCTGGAATTCACACGTAATATGAGAGGAGTTAGGAGCTAGGGTTTGATGAAAACCAGCAGGTTTTCCTAAAAGTTGTCAATGCTCTGTCATTTCACAAGCTTTGCCAGCAGACTGAGGTGATCCTTCCTCTCTACTCAGCACTGGTGTGGCCACACCTGGAGTGCTGGGACCAGTTCTGTCTGAGCTGTCCGGTGCAAGAGAGAGATGGACATACTGGAGAGATTTCAATAAAGGACCACAAAGATTATTAAGGGAAAGGAACATCTCCGAGGTTTCCCAGACAGGTTGTGGAATCTCCATTTTCGGAGATATTCAAAAGCTACCTGGACGTGGTCCTGGGTAGCCTGCTCTAGGTGGCCCTGTGGAGCAAGGGGTGGACCAGACAACCTTCAGAAATCACATCCAATATCAATCAGTTTGTAATTCTCTGATTCCTCTCTAATTTTCAAGATGTGTTCAGTGGTACCAGTGCAACACACATGGCTTCCTTCCTCAGACATCTTTTTTTCAGACAAGGCTCATGCCCATTGGGGCTAAAACTATATAGTTGTCCTTTGGTGAATCCTAGAGAATGCACTGATATATTTTAAAATACCAACTCTTGTGCCAGCACAGAATCTTTATACAGGGCAGCCCTCAAGCTGCAATAAGAACAATATTTTTTTTTTCATAGTTTTACAAATTCTCGCTCATGTGCCACTTTCATGTAAAGTTAAAACGATATCATGTGCACTGATTATTCCAAGTCATTTTCAATTCTGCCAGTAGTGACAGCTGCAATTTCCTAATTAAGACAATAAGTTACAACCAGTTTTGAAGGAGGAAGGATGATGAAATACTGTGGCACTAGAAACAGAGAAAGGGAAAGGAAAGGAAAGGAAAGAAGGAAAGGAAAGGAAAGGAAAGGAAAGGAAAGGAAAGGAAAGGAAAGGAAAGGAAAGGAAAGGAAAGGAAAGGAAAGGAAAGGAAAGGAAAGGAAAGGAAAGGAAAGGAAAGGAAACTATGAAAAAAACCCCACAAGATTACTAATAGTGAAAAAAACCCACCTAAAGTCATGCAGTGCAGAGTCTAATAGCTACAGCCCCAAACTCAATCAAACAGCTCTCAGAGACTGACTTTAAAAACAAAAAGTTTTTCAGCTCTGGGCTGATGTCATTGATGACATATTCTGTTTCATGGTCACTTATAAAAATAAGAGAACACAATAACAAGGGTCCTGCCTTGCTTTCAGTCTAAGAGAATAACTCAGGTTTACTCAAGATTTATGCTGGTGGTGGTAAGTTGAATCTTGCTGTCTGAGCTGAGATACACTAAATTACCTGTGTCCTGGAAAATAAGACAAACAAGAAAAATTCTATAATCCATGTTTTTCCTGTGTCAATGGTCTCATAGAAAGCCCACTGCTTTCCTATGGACATACTTCTCCTTGCTGTCAGCAGACTGCAATAGCGTACTGCTTTTGTGTGTCATTCGTCTACCTCTTATAACAGAGTAATTATACCAGAGTCAACAGAGGTACCCAAGAGAATCCACAGATGGGACTGAGGCATATGGAAACAGGACCTGTCTGTAACCTCTGCATTGCAGACCTGTCTGTAATCTCTGTCCTACAGACTTTTCTAAGAATTATGAGAACAAGCATAACAATTAAAACACGTGGAGAAGAACAGGTAAGGGAAGATTAATTTTAAAGAGGAAACCTGAAGATGATAGGTTTAGAAATTCATTCCCCACAGGCAGTGGAGTCCATGTATGCATCACTGGCCACAGGGGATATGGCTCAGGGAGTTTACTGGTCCTGGGAAAGCTATCTAGAAAACAGGTCCTACTCTTTCTTTGCCTATGTTTTGTCTCCTCCAGCTTCCAGCCCTAACTGAAATTGTCCTAGTGATGGCAGAAAACTCTCTGAGAACAAAAGAAAGTAACCACCGTTCTGTCAGTTCAGTGACCTGAAACAGCTTGCTGATGGCTTGGAGGAGAGCTGGAGAAGGCACAAGGGAAGGGAACGGGCAGGGAAAAACGGGACCATCCCTTCAGTGGAAGATGTGAGGACAGCACAGACATTTTTGCCTACCACATCTTCATTACAAATCACTTGGTTGCACTGGTACCAAAGCACCAGCACTGCCTATTTCTAAGGCACCCACTATTAACTTGGGGATAGGGTTACCTATTATCTACCAACAGACAGACTCATCCTCTCACCCCCACCATTGTGTTTACTGGAAAAAATTTACTCCACATGCCACACTCAGTGAGTAATAGACCTATTATTGTAACTAACTGGAAATTCACTGCTTAGTTTACCTTTTCCTTCCTGCAGAGGAAGTGCCTGTTCATTAAAAATAAAATTTGTCGTTTCAACAGTTTAAATGCAATGAAGTTTCCATTAAATCACTGATAGACTTCAAAATCTGCCCAAAAACTTCACCTGGCTTTCTACCAGTCCGTCTTTTCAGCTGGAGGTCAAGAAGCCCCACATTTCAGACCTCTTCCTGCTTATAGTTTGCTTGTATGGCAGGCTGAAGAGGCATGGAGAGCCCAGATTCTGTCAGATACCAAGTTCTAAATCTTCGAAGTCTCCAGGTCCCTGGTTCCTGGCTATCACGAAGCTTTTAGGCTTTCATTGCTCATGGGCTTCAGAGATGCTGCATTGCAGCTCAGCAGTGGAACCAACAAGGATCTGGGAACCTGGAATCCTCGAAACTGGCAGTTTACAAACTCTGAGGGTCCTTATCCAGCAGATGCTATGAAACATTTTTTGTTGTTTCTTCCCAGCAGAAGTCAGATTCCAGTGGAAAGGGGATTGTTCTGGTTCCTGATCCTCTCACACACCTCAAGAATATGAAAAGCTTGAACTTTTTATGTTTAAAATGAAAATAGCATCCAAACCCTGAGGTATCATTTCTATGTAGGGCTCTATCAATTAGTGTTTTATGTAACTAAACATTACAAAAATACAAACTCCCAGAGCTCCTCTTGGGTAGAAGTGCCCAACATGTCAGTGATTGTTTTTATGACTATTACAATCCTACAATAATAATAACAACAACAATAATAATAATTTGTTTAAAGAAGATATAGAATTCCTTTCAGAGCCTACAGCTATTTGCCCAATAACTGACTCATTATGTGTCCTGCAATTATACTATTTTGCATTCCCTTTTGTCACAGCACAATAGTATTTATTGCAATTTAATGACTTAGGAAAAAAAAAACCCACAAGCTTTCCAGTTAGTTATGGGCTTATTTTATTTTTTCTTGATTTGTTTTTCTTTGATGTCACTGTGCTGTTGACACAAATATAGTGCTATTACAGCTTAAGCAAGACTCCTCTCCACAAGTTCGGTTAACAATAGCAGACAGCTCAGATGTGTTTAGAGAGTATTTTACCCTAATTACTGAAAAGCGGCCCTGACATAAAAATGAAAAGGATCAGAGCTAAACATGTGCAACCTGAGCACTCCCCAGAGGGTTGCCTTGCTTGAAAGATGTCATGGTATCATCTGTATTATGCAGAAACAGGTTTGTTCTGTAATGGAAGTTTCATTTTCAATTCTTTAATGTATCCAGAGAAAATATCTGCACCTAGAAAAGCGTAATTGGATCAACATACAATACCAATATAGATTTAATAAAGCAGCTGAAACAAGAAAGGCTTTGTTATTTCTGTTCCATTCCATGCCAGTAGCCCCTGAGACACCTGGATCAACAGACAACTCAAGAATTCCAGCCCAGCCAGTATCACCACTTGCATGAGGCTGATTGCTCCAGATATCTCCAGAGACGGCTGCCATGAATACCAATCAGGTAGTGACAACCCAAGTTATGTCTCTGACAGCAAATGCTTCAATATAGCAAAGACTGAGACATAATGAAGCATTTGAGAAGACTGAGTTTGAACATAAGGCTGACAGTAAAAGTTTATAATGGCAGTAAATTGCAAATCAGATTCAACATATCAGAAATGTTAGTACAGTAAGAAACAGAGAAGCCTCAGAAAAATTATTCCAAGAAAAGTCTGAAAAAAATTTCACCTTTGCTGTCACTTGCCCACGTAAAGAGAATTTCCATTTAGGCTTTGCACCTTGGGCCAGAGTAACAGACTTTTCATTCTGATGCCTTAAGTCTTCTGTTTTCTCATCTCTGTCTAAACTTCGGTTTTCACTGCCACATCAACTTTATCATTTAAGAAGAAGCAGGCCACATACTACCATATAGGGACTTATTGCCCTCTGTTAAGACAGAAATACCTGCACTGTGCTCCATTGACTGATACATGTTAAGCATCCTAGGTCCATTGGACTGAAGGTAATAGCAGAAGACAGTTGACTCAATTGACTTTGGGAGTTTTCTGGCAAGGATGGAGACCACCAATCTGAGGGGCTGACAGCAGCCTCTGTAGCTAAGAGCTTGACATATGAGATATCTGAGATCCAGCTGCAATGTAATGGAAGTAAAAATGACTGAGTCTGGCTCATTGACCATGGGGACCAGAGAGAGTCTTCTACCCAGGTACAGATTATGGAAAACAAATCACGAATGTCAGCATAGGGCAGTTTAGTACCACAAGAGGCATCTAAAAATATGTCTAAATTGTCAGCTGACCTGGTCAATCATGGGTATACACATTCAACTCCAGTGACACTTGCTACTGTAATTTGCTACAGACTCAGCAAAAATTATCTCTTTTCTGACTACTTCCTGTCTTACTTAAGTCAACATGCAAAGAGCTGTTTGAAAATACAGTTAACACTTGACCTGGGCAATGGGTGGTAGTGTAGTCATGAGTGTTAATAATTGAAGAAATACATGCATCCTGGTGGCACTTGAGTCTGCCCCACATGACCACCAAATGGCTGCATGTGGATTTGAGAAGCAGCAAAAACAGTTGACACCTGTGGTACCTCTGACCACTGAGTGCGGATCTAATAATGAAGAGAAGCATCATCTTAGCAAAATCCTCTGATACCATGTCCATCAAAAAGGCCGGTAACCATTGAAGATGCAGAATGAGGACCGTTGGTGGCAAAAAAATGAGGCTGGATCATTTTCTGCAGCAAATTTTATACTTGGAGCTGTCACAATATGCAGAAATTTGCAGAAAAAAAAGAATTGCTGAAACAGAATTTTCCTTTGTAGAAACTTTGGTGTTCCTATGCAATGTTTATCAGGAAGATTTCCTAAGACTAGGGTAGGATTTTATGTCACAGCCAGAGATGGAGACAAAAGCACATAATTGAATCCTGATGCAGGTGAGGAAACAGGACATGCATCTTGTGATATTTTATGATTTTTTATGACCAATTTTCCAACTCACTTCTCCTAATGATTTTTTAATATCTATATAAAACAGAACACAAAAAAAAAAAAAAAAAAGAAAAGAAAACAAACCACCAAACAGGATCTGACTTCATATTATCATTAGCTTGATATTTTCCTGGGTTAGTCCAGTTTCACATTCTTATTCTGAACTGGATGGAAGTAGAAGAGTTGACTATTGGTGTTCTGGTTCTTGGTGTTTTGGGGAAATTCTAGTTCTCAGAATATTTTCTGAGGAGCAATCAAAGCAGTCATGGACTATTTTTAGCACCACCACTTTCTACTGGATAAGATTGGAATTGCACACATAACATTTACAAACACAGTTTTACTAATTCCAAATTAACTTTCTCCTGAGCACTTTGATCTGTGCACATCCCAAAGGTAAGCCATGAAGGTTCTGAGAAGCACGGCGTAATGAACATTTTTAATTCCTAAGTGAAAATATTGTTTCATAATCCCTGTAAATGTAGGCTAATGACTATGTGAAACAGCTATAATACTATTCTTATTTTAAGAGAGGACATGATACCTCTTTGTTCTTTCCTATCACATAAGCTGTACACTGTGAGAGGGTGACTCAAGTCACCACTCACATCCAAATGTTGGAGCAGATACAGTTTAAGAATAGCGTTCAGGTCCTTAAGAGAAATCTGCTTAGCTTGACCTGAATACTCATTCATGAATCACTTAGATACAGAAGTCTGCAGACTACAGACATAAGATTTTTGTACTGCTTTGGCTTGTAAAATGAAGAATGAGATAGAATAACTATGACTCCAGGCAGGCAGAATCAGGTCCCTGTTGTCACCAAGGACTGGAGATACTTGGTTCACTTTGTGGTAACTTAGGGTGTCCATTCCAACTCCTCAATGTGGTCCTCTGAGGGTTCTCTAATCTACTACACCAACACTGTCACTTCCTTATGTGGAGACTTGGTCACAGGCAAGTTATTTACTTTCTCAGCTTCTCCTCAGCAGCTAGAGTTCATCCTCACTGCCATTTCATCCTCATTAGTATTGGAGATATAAATTTGATAATGTTTCAGGAAGATGTTAAGTCACAGATATGATAAAAACTTGGACAAAGCTTATCAGCTATTAAAAATATTAGGTCTTCCTCATGCTGCTTGCTATGCTCCGTACATAAAACTTGCTCAGAGCTTCACCTGAAGACTGAGAATAAAGATATTCTCTACTGACACCAGAGTAAACCTGTTTCATCTCATAGTTGTGGAGGCTGCCAAGAATCCTTTATTCAGACAGGAATATTTCTCTCCTCTTTGATACCTCTGGGTTGTGCCATCTTCATAAACTATAGAAGTAAAATCTGTCTCGATCTGTGGAAAAGGTTTAAAGGAGAGATTCATAAAGTGTTGCTGGTGGTTTACCTTCGTTTATCACACAAAGAAAAGTCGAGTCCATGGCAAGTTATTGCAGCATGGGCCACAGCGGTATGTGAGCCATACATGGCTCTTCTTGTGAACATCCCCCTGCTCTCCAGGTGCAGGTGGCTCTCCTCTCTCTGATTCCTCTGACAGGAGGAGTTGTCGTGGGTCTCTTGGTCTCTCTGCTTCTATTCATGGGTCTCTTGGCTTTTCATCACTGAATCTAGTTTCCTTCACTTTTTTAGCAAAGCAAGTATTTTGAGTGAAGATTATACTTAGTGTCTTGTTAGAATAATGAATGGGGTGAACAGTGGGAGATAAGGTATGCAAAGGTGGTTGTTGTGTCAGTCTGAGGAAACCAAGGAAAACCTCAAGTGTGTTGCCTCTCAGACTAATAAATCTTCAAGTCTTTTCTGTTATTATCTTTAAATGTGTATTATGAATTTATTTTTACCTTTCTTAAAGAGGCTGTCCTTTGAAAATCTGCACCTCTGTATATATTCCAGGAAATGGCTAACTTACAATTCATGAGATCTTTGTATCCTATAAATACTAATTCTGTGTGATATAATGAGGTCCTGACTGGATATTTACATAAAGCCCAGTTCTACCTTTTGGCACCTCTACATAGTAGTTTACATTAATGGTAATGTAAGCCCTTCACATCCATTCAAGACCTTAATATAGCCCTAGGTAGTATCACATCATTTCACGGTAAATTATTCCTGTCTTTTAAGGCACAGAGCAAATTGCAGGTAAATTATTAATAATAATACTTAGATCTTATCTTCAAAGCACTTTACTAACATTAATTAATTCCTGCACTCCTCTGAGGTAGGAAGCTGCATTATTACTTACATTCTGTACAGAAGAGAAAATTAAGACAAAGGCAGGATGAGATCTGCTTGCAGCTGCAGACTGCCAGGCAGAAGCAGAGAAACATCCAGGACCAGCTGAAATGTTTTGCCTCCAGCTAGTTGCTGTCTTCTCCTGCTGCAGGTCACTGCTCTGCAGCAGATGGAATGACAGGGTGCAATGTGAGACTCTGCTCCAGCCCATTCTCTTTCAGGTCTGGAATCTTTAGTTATACCAACCAGTGGAGTTTGTTGGGGAAAAGAACAAGGGGGTTAAGCTAAGTTTGTTGACCCTTGCTCTGAGGATGGATATCATCTCCACCAGCAGAAAGCAGACATCTGAGCCACCACAGCTTTAAATCAATACAGCCAGATTTATTGGAGGTTACTTACCTGCAGGCTCAATTTCAAATATGGAAGTAGAATTCCAGCTAAAAGAGGAAAAAATTTGACTTTCAAAAATAATTTCTTTGGATTTTTTTTAACCTTCCAAATTTCTTACCTGGCTTTCAAAAATAATTCTGAATTGTATGTAGGTTTTTAAAATAGTTTATATTATTAATACCACATAATATTTGTTTCTAGTGCTGCTGGTATATCGAAGTCTGACAGCAATAGATCATGGAAATATTATGATATTTGTCTCTTTTCAGTCGTTAAGGGCAATTACACTAAGCTAATTAGAGTATCTTATCTTGTTTTGTGAACCAGATTGACTCCTGGTCTCACAGATACCCAACAGATTGCTTTATTGTGCTAAAATTAAAATGAGAACATTTAAAGAGTAATTCCATGAAAGAATGTGTACACAAAACAGAAATATGAAAAATGCATAGAAAGTAGTACAGATGCCATTTGCAAGTTTCAAAGTGAAATTTTGAAATGTGATCCTAAATCCCTTTCTGTTTAAAAATGTTTTTTCCTGAGGGAATTCCACAGAACCAGATATAATTTAGCAAACACTAAAAATGAGCTCAACGCAAAGAGTGTTTTTCTAATTAAAACTGTCTGAGAAATGTTATCTAATTAGCCTGACTACAGATAGCTGCCAGGATTCTGCTCACACCTCTACAGCAAGCTTTGTTCTCCTTTGAAATTACATGGTCCTGTATCACCTCCTCCCCTAATGAAGCCTCTATTAAACAGCCTCAGGCAAAGAAATCTACACAGCAGTGCCCTCAGAGAATTATAATATGTCCACAACTCAGAGCTAATCTACTGGTGGGACTGTATTTATCCTCCTCCAATTCATCTATCGGCAGGTGTGGAAACAGAGCTGCTGATTTCTGCAGTCAGCAGTGCTTCTGCACCCATTGCCCTCCGTGGTCCAGCCCATTTACATCCAAACCATGGGTTAGAGAAGCCTAGCTCTGCCCTTTGGCAACAAAAGAAGCATTGGGTAACTTCGGTGGCCCAGTCAAATGCATAAAGCTCAGGCATCTTCACTGTGGTAGTTGTGCAACTGAAGTTGTTCAACTCATTGCTGCGGCCATGGGGGGAATCTGGGAAGTCTTCCTTGAGCTAGCAATGGGTGCAGCCCATCTGTGTAAAGGACTCAGAAGAGTCTATTTGCTGATAGATATCTGCTAATTAATTGTGTTGATGAGGGTCAGCAAATTCAGCCAAAATAAATGGAGAGGTTCCCACTGGAACACCAATAACTAAGTATCCAGGGAGTATTTTTTTTCAGGTATTATTGCTTTGCAGAGTGTGATCTGCTAGTTGTTCCAGCCCTAACTAGGGAAAGCACTGAGCACATGCCTAAATCCATCCCTCTCCAGGTCAGGCTTCAGTTCATGCCCAAAATATGAAAGGCTATCTGTTTGGAAGGAGGTACAAGAAGCAAAGCCAGCCCAGCAGTTAGGGAGACACCCCTCACCTCCAGTATCCCTGGTCCAGACAGCATCCCAGGACTGGAGACAGACCACTTGCAGCAGAGGAAATCCAGGGATCTGGGATCAGGCCAAGCCACCCCCTCTCCAGTCTACCTGCACTCCGAAAATGATCTAGTAGAAAATCAGCCCGACTTGTGCCTGATCCCTTAGCAGTTGTTCCCGTTTCACTGGAGTCCAGGCTGCAAGCAACAAAGAGAATACAGCCCTGTTGTTATTCTAAGCATTTTATTTTCCCTTCTTTTTTAAACTTTTTCAGTTTTTATGCACCAAAAGACTCTCTCATACTTTTTATTCCCTCATTTTAAGGGGAGAACATGTGACTGTGTGCCTGCGTGTGCACTCAGTGCCTGTAACTACCACTGGGAAAGAGCCAAGAAGAAAAAAAAGCAAAACACCACAAAGTTTTAGTTTCCTCACACTCTCAAGCACACTTTCAAGAGTATTTTTATGTGGCAGGATTTAGGACTGTTTAAAGCCTTCAGCTACAGACTGTCAAACAAAGGTAGTGAAATTTCAGTTTCCCCATGTGCTCTGCTTGGGCTTCTGTTGCAGCAATGGGAGGCAGCTGCCTACACAAGGCACTTTATGTCCATGTCTAGATAGCTGATTCAAACACCAAATGAGCATAGTTTTGGCATCACCATATTTCGCCAGTTCTAGTTTCATTGCATACCTTTTGCTGGTGTCTACAGCCAATCACCCCATTGTCACCCCCCTGCTTTCCAACAGTTTTTAAGATACAGAATGCATTGCGTTTGCTTGATGATTGCACAAATGAGATGATTAAATGCTGCTTCTAAAAGTGAAACTGGATTGTTTAGCTCTGGGCTTCTCATAATAACACCAGCTGAAAGGAAAATCAAGATTGGTAATGTGTAGTCCTGAATTTATTTTTGTTTTCCTGATAGCTTTAAGACTGTGTACAAAATCCATACCAAATCATATTTACTTCTCTGCAAGTGCCAAGCCTGTGAGAAGTGTGATAGATCCCAGCCAGATAACCTAAAAGCTTGACTAGCTGTCTACCTACATACTATTAAAATTTTTACAGGGAGGAATAAAGAAAGAAAGGCATCCCTCTATATTAAGGCTGAGGCTATGTAAAAAGCTTTGTGAATCTGTGTAGCTATCCCTCAGAGTCACTTCAAATTTAGTAGTACCCGAGGTATTAAAAGCCAGATTGGTGCTTTGAGTCTCAAACAAGCCAGCAAAAGATAAATTGCTGAGATGTGAATCCATATAATCTACATTTGATGCCCAGCATGTGGGCTGCTCTTGCATGGCATTGCAAAGAGAAATAGTAGTCACAAGAGAGAGAAAAAGAGAAGTAGAGGTATGTGGTAGAATGAAACAAAAATATCATCCCCACCCATGCTTTCAGCCTTATGTTTATGTTTTGGGGGTCCATATGCACATGGGAGTAAGTTTGCCTGGAAAAGGCCCTATTTGTGACCAGCCCCTTCAGTTTACCATGCACAGCCATGCAGAATTGCAGAATTAACTATTCCAAATTGCAAGCCATGGTCAGAACTCTGATTTGTCTTCTGTTCCAAACCTCAGTCCAGACTTGAGTGCCCTGACTCGTGCACAGGCAGCCCAGACCTCTCAGGTCAGCCCTGGTTCAGCAAATGGGGGTGTGCATGGGGAGGGAGAGGGAGGAGAGGGCAGCAAGGCCAAGCTCCCGCCACATGCAGGCAGGATGGTCTGAACCACTTCCCAGCAGCTGAGATCAGCTTGGGCAAAATATCGGGTTGTGTGGAGCCAAAGCCCAGGGCTCAAGCCTAGGACGAAAATACAGTGTAAATATAACCATTCAGAGCTACTGAGCATCTGGTTTGCTCAGGAAATGCCAATGACACTGCACAGTGCACAAAATCTCTGAGTGCAAGTATTGGAAACATTTCAGGGGCATTAACTGTGCTCATGCTAAAAAAGCAGGAAAATTTAGGTCAAGTAGAGCTCCTGCTGGAATGAGTGAACTGCTTCTGGTGTCAAAGCCAGTATAGGCACTTCTGAACTGCAACATGTTGTGCTGCACGGTGTTTCTGGAGTTTTTTGCCTTGTTCAAGATGCAGTCTCACACTAGCAGCCCACTAAACCTTAACAGGGCAGGGCAGCAAAGAATGTGACCACCTGAAGCCACCATACAAATAGTCCTTTTCCAGTGATCCTGTAGTCTACAAGACTTCCAGCACTGAGTGTTATAGAACATTCCTTCAAATGATCAGGACAAATGGCAGCCCCTCAGTATTCATCGGCTTAGCTACGTCAAAATAAATATTTGAATATATGTGACTAGTCATCACAGTATCACAGTATCACAGTATGTTTGGGATTGGAAGGGACCTCAAAAGATCATCTAGTCCAATCCCCCTGCTGGAGCAGGAACGCCTAGGCGAGGTCACACAGGAATGTGTCCAGGCGGGCTTTGAATGTCTCCAGGGAAGGAGACTCCACAACCCCCCTGGGCAGCCTGTTCCAGTGCTCTGTCACCCTCACTGAGAAGAAGTTCTTTCTCAAATTTAAGTGGAACCTCTTGTGTTCCAGCTTGATCCCATTGCCCCTTGTCCTATCATTGTTTGCCACTGAGAAGAGCCTGACTCCATCCTTGTGGCACTCACCCTTTATATATTTATAAACATTAATAAGGTCACCCCTCAGTCTCCTCTTCTCCAAAATAAAGAGCCCCAGCTCCCTCAGCCTTTCTTCATAAGGGAGATGCTCCACTCCCTTAATCATCTTTGTTGCCCTTTGTTGTCATCACTAGTCCTTTCCACACAAGCTTGAACCCATTTTTTTTAATCAGGGGTTTTCAATACAAGCTAAAAAAAAAAAAAAAGGTAGATTATTCCCACTAGCCCAAATTTAAGGGGGGGAAATGAAACAAAGATTGGTGACGTGACTTGGCCCAGGTCACTCTGCAGACCGGTGACAGAGCTGAAAGCAAAGCTGTGATCTCCTGAGTCTCAGTTGGATCTGTCAAATCACAGCATTACAATGCAAAAGGCAAGGTATTAATTTCGTTTAAGCAAGGAAGACAGGCTTAAGTCAAATGGCCAAATACTCTGTCTTGACAGAAAAAAATAAAAAAGTTGGTTCAAAGCCTAGAAGAGAACCATCCTATAATAAAAAATAATTAGCTTTCCCAGAAGGCTTGTCTTTCACAGAGTCACTGTTTTTCTCCACTCATTCACATGCCTGATCAAGACTGCAGCTTCCTTCCCTCTTTCTTCCCTTGCACTTCCATTTACATAAATATTCATCTCAACTGTCTTACATAAGAACTTATTTTGTAGCTCAAGCGAGGTCCTATTTTCAGTCATATCTGGGTCCTTTTACCACCGTAAAACAATTCTGATCAGAGAGACATTAATAAAGCCAGCTTCCTTTGACTTGCTTTTCTCTACTGGCTCGACAGGGTGCATTGAGCTACGTGATAAACATTTACAGCCAACATTAGAAAAGAAATGAGGATTCTAATAGAGTCTTGCCTTTTGTCTTTCACTCACACTTAAAACTGCAGCAAATATAATCTGGCCTGCAGAAAGTAGAAACTAGGGTACTTTGGTGGATTGGGTCCCCATCTCATCTTGTTCTCTAGCTAAGGTCAGCCCCATACTGTACCTCTAGTGGTACAGAATTTCTCACCTGCTTTTCAAAAGCCACACAGGGGTGGAAGAGACCCTGTAGGCAATGGGAAAAGTGAGGGGAGATGTCCATTTCCCACCTCTGGCACATACTAACTTTATTCTTCTCTCCAGTTCATCCACCACTATTCTCACCTGCTCTTCAGTGACATTTCTCAAGTTTCTGAATTGTCCTCAGTTCCTGGGTTTTGTCTCACGGCAGCCTCCGATGTAAAAGGGAATTAATACTGACACACCTGTGACATTTACAGCTGATGTCAATGCCTGTGTTGTAAACACCAGAGAGGACAAGCAATGACAGAAGGCAATGGCGGCAGGGGCTGGCAGTGCTTTCTGAACAGCAGCCGGCAAAGAGGCAGTGATAGTTTTCCCAACGCTCAGCACCCATCATCACCTCCTTCTTCAGCTCCCGGAGGGTGTGAAGGGTCAGGAAATGAAAGGAGGCAGGGGAGCACAGCCATGGCAAACTGTAAAAGCAGTTTCTGTAAATTCACAATAGATATAGCTTCAAGATGATAATGACTATGTCTAGCAGTTTATAGAGCTGGAAAAGGGAACTGGGTCATCTCTAAGCGTGTCCCTAAGTTTTGGGAAAGAAGCTTCATTCAGGGTGGTTTTGTTTGTTTTCTTATTGCTGTGGGATTAGGAGCCTTAGTATTTGCTGAGGAAGAATTAGAAGAATAATCAAACAATAACAACAGGATTAGATCTGACTTGGGAAATCTCAGGTGATGATGGTAGGGCAGAGAATCATCTGGGATGTTAGAAAAGTATTGGAGACAAGAAACCAAGGAAACAATAATGCCAAGTGAAGCTTAAAAGGGGCAGTTGACTGTGGGTTCAATCAGCATACTGGGGAGGAGGACACTTAAAAGTGCTGAGGGAGCAAAAAGTGCTCAGTGATGATGTGGAAAGGACCCTGTAGTGGGACCAGACCTGGTGCTGATATATGATTTTTGCTGCCCCCCCAGGCTAGCTGGGCACCCTGCATCTCAGAAGACAATCTAGCATTTGTTCTCAAATTCAAAAACTGCCTCTCAGTGGTGAGGTATTACATTCATTTTTAAAGATCATTTCCCTCACTCAACAGTAGAGTTGGAAAGTCCTTCCTGACCATGAAAGAACTGTGTGCTATGGTGATAGCAAAAAAATATTCTCCAAAGATCTTAAAAGAAGGCAATACTTGAGAAGAGATGGAAGATCACACATAAAGCTCCAAGTCTCTTCATCATTAGTGTGCCCTAGCAGAAACTGGGGAGAAATTGCACCTGTACTGAAGACAGATATTATAATTATATTATTCTACGATTCTATGTTTTGGGGTTTTTCGCTTTTTGTTTTCAAATTATGAGGAAACATTGACGAAAAGGATAGAAACCCTATAATTTGAAACTACTTCAATAAGTATTATTTAAGGAACCAAGAACAATCCTACATTAGGAAGATACACTGGGTAATTATTTAACCTCTTACATCTGTCTTTTACAAACTACTTGAACAGATCTCTTTGTTCTTTAACCTTTTGGCTTTACAGAATCACCTCTCCACCTCTTTCAAACTGCTGTAGTATTATTGACTTCAGTGAAACTCAGCCAATTTTTACCGTCTGGATTGGCCCATGATTACTTTTGAAAAATGACTTATTGTCTTAAAGAAAAAAATGACCCAATCCATGATTAGTTTCTGACAGTACTTTGTATTATATATATATATTAGATTCATGTGCTGCTCTCACCTTGAGAAAGAGCAAGGATGAGAAATAAGTCTGCATATGCACAGTTAAATCAGAGTATTACAACCTACAAGGAAAAATCAAGAGTGGAATAATAGCGAAGTACCACTCTGCCATAGGTAAAGACAGAGAGGGAACAACGATAGTCTTAGACCCATGCCCATGACAACTGCACAGGAGGAGGCTGCTCTCAGGAATATTTGCAGCTATAAGTGAAAAAATGATGGGTCAAGTATGTCCATTAACTTGGCAAGTGTGTTGATCTTTAATTACAATTACTATTCTCCACCTGTCCACTTGGTTTCTTTTAAACCCCAGGGAAAGCTGAGGTGATGGTCAACACTGAGGCAAAGATGTGCTGACTTCAGGCAGAGGCCAAGAGAAAGAAGGGCTCTGCAGGGCACACTTTCTGTGATATGATAGGCAGATGTTAGGTCAGATTTCTCAGCTGCTCCCTGTACAGCAGTTCCCTGTGTTTGCCCCTGAGAATACTTAAAGCCCATGAAGCCCTTGGACAGCATTAAATTTGCATGATTTAGGAATACAGACTTCTTGGCAAACAACATCAATGAGAAACTGAAATAAGGAAAGGTAAAGGCATTCTTAAAGTCCTATTTCAATTTCTGAAGACCGATCCCCTGTGGAGAAAAAATCTGCAGGCATTGCTCTGACATCTGTTCTAGTAACTCCCCCAAATTTCTCAGTTTTCTGTAGTGAACTTGTCTTCCTGGAAAGCCTTACTGGGAAAAGACAAGCTGCAAACAGCTCAAACTGACCCCTGACAGCCCCAGAGGGTGGATAGGAAGCTACACCATCAGTAAGTAGGCTACTTTGAGTTCGTCCATATCAATCCAGCTAGCACTACCCTCTCTTCCAGAAAGCAAAAGGAGGAGGAAACAAATAGGAGGAAGCAGAAATAGCTCTCCTTACTGGGGGAAAAAAAAAAAAAAGCAATTGAGAAGGTTTCAAAACCTCCTTAGAGCCACAAAATAACCTCCTCTTTGAAATTTCAAAAGAGAGATGTCTCCAGGCTGGCACCTGCTATTTACATGTAGTACCTGCACATCCCATTAATGCAGATAGTGGAAATTCAGTGTGTAATATTTTGTTACAAAGCAGAACAGGCAGCAGGCTTGAAATTCTTTGAACCAGCCACAGAAGTGAAAAATTGGCAGCTGGAAATAGAGTATTTCCACAACCGCATCACTGCTTGCGAAGGGTTGGTGAATCTTTGTCCAGCACTTAGAAGACCAAAGATGATACACACCACAGCAACCCCCACTGTTGTGGAGCTGAATCCTCTTGGGATTTTCTATGGGAATCATAAATAACAAAGGGAACTTGTACACAGCATAGAACATGTAGGAGAAATATAAAATTGCAGACCCAATTCAGAACACTCTCTCTGCTCTGTGTCCTGTCTCCTCCCATCCACATCTTCTTCCTGTGTTATGTATGACAGATCATAAGAACACCAAAGAAAACACTTATATCCATCCACAGAATCCATTCCACTAATTTGGTGTTTCTTAAGTGCATTGGTAAAATGATTTTTACTGCTTTTACTTTAATGGAGAGGCCAGATACTGCATGGGCTCCAGGGACTTCATTTCCCACTTGCCCTCTGACAAACAATGGAGTCAGAGAAGACATAGGAGATTTTACTATCCTCTGTAGATAAATAATTCTCTAGGGCTATTAAGAAAGTACCTTTCTCTGGAAGCAAATTCACAAGTTCATAAAGGTTGCATTTTTATGTTCATTTTTGTAGTCACTTTTAGAGATGGTAAGACTGTAGAGAGGATGTAACTGAAATTGTGTTTTCAAAAGAGGGGCCATATTCAGTCATGCTGACATCCCAGCCTACTTCTAACTAGCCTCTGAAGCTCTGAACACACTCCCAGCACTTCTCAGAGAACAGTACCTTTCAGGCACATCATTATTTTCTCGCATTATAGGATCACAGAATCACAGAAGCATTTAGGTTGGAAAAGACCTCTCAGGTCATTGAGTCCAACCGTAAACCCAACATTGCCAAGCAGCACTGCAGTTTGAGTGATGTGGACAGTGTGCTGGGCTGGGGGAAGGTCTGACAATAACACTTGAGGAATTTCATACCTGAGACCCCCACCCCTCAGGCATCAAAATGGAGGGTCCCTGTGATGCTGGCACAGGGATGGAGCAGGGAGTCTCTCACAGGTGCCTCTCAGCAGCCTCCACATGCTCCTCAGGTCTCTGACTCTCCTCAGTCACATGGGAGCCAACCAATCTTGCTCTGAAAGAATTTTAAAACTTGTGCTACAAAATGTACAGTAACTTCATTATCAGGTTGTTTTGATCCTCTGAGGTGTGAGAACTTCAATACAGACCTGCATCCTCATGGAATCATAGAATCATTTCAGTTGGAAGAGACTCTCAGGATCATCGAGTCCAACCATAACCTAACCTAACTCTAGCACCAAACCATGCCCCTAAGAACCTCGTCTAAATGCCTTTTAAACACCTCCAGGAATGGTGACTCCACCATTTCTCTGGGCAGCCTGTTCCAATGCAGGGTGAGACACCTTTCCCAGGATTCATCATTCATGTTCCTTTTCCAGGTTTTGCTGGGTGAGTTCAGATATAGAAATCCATGCAAGGTCAAGCATGTGAACTCGGCAATCTCACATGAGATTTCAGATGCAACCTTTACTCTAACATACACATTTCTCACTCTTCTACCTCCACAGTTGAAATTAATATACCATTTAAAGTTCTTACTGGGCTTATGGCGAAACAGGCTGAAACAGCCACATCATCAGATTTAGGAATATCTTCTTTTTCCTCCTGGGTCATTGCAAGCAGTGAAATGAGCTGACAGATAGATACAATCTTATAAATGTCTCTTTTACCCTTTCCTTCCCTGCTGGCCAATTTTGTGTCCCTTCTGCATGCAGTGAACTATCCTCCCCCAAGCAGCCAGGACAACTTCTTGGAAGGTCACTTTGTAATTGTGGCTGGCAGTGAACAGGTTAAATAGATCAATGGGGAGGTAGCCAAGTCTGACTGAGATTCTGAGGCAGAAGTCAGTAAGGAGGTATAGCACCAGGACAGAAGTGAAAATTAATTCTATTTTAGGATGATGTTTTTAAATTGCTGTTCTTTGAACTGATGTGCATTTTAGTCAAGCTGAAATTGATAATAAAGTTATAAAGAAAGGGAAGAGATGGGAGGATTAATTATTTACCTAAATGCAAGAAAATACACATATCTGCAGAGTTTTCTGATTCTGCACTCTGTCATATGGGTGTAGCGTCTACAGTATCATTTGTTGGAAAAAGGGCTCCTGGAAGCAGACACAACACAGCTGTCTCCACTCAGGCATGACCTGGAAGAACTGATCACCAAAGTACTGTAGGCACATGTGCGTGAACACTCAGGTGCGTTACACTGCAGTGCTTTGTGCTGTGCAGTCTCATTCTTGCTCATTTCTTTCTTCTTCTATTTTGATATACAACCCTCCACATCCTCTCAATGAGCTGCCCAGGAGGACTGAGTTGGGACGTCACATAGAAAGAATCATGAGTGAATCTATTACTGAGTAGCAGATAGTGTGCTTCTGGGGTCAATGTTAATCTCCCATTCAGGTTACCTGTAGAGAAAGGTCAAGATCTTCCTTGAGTGGTAACACCACCTCGGGGACCCAATTCTTCAGGTTCCTTTTTGGGCACTCTCATACTTGTATGTTAATTGAGTCTAATGAAAGTCAGCAGTGCTGCCTGGGAAAGTGATGCACAGCCATCCACAGGAAGAGTTGCAGCGTCAGGCTCATTGCTGCTAATGCACCGCTGGAATCTGTTCAGCAGCCACATCTACATTTTACCAGTGGGATGAGCTTTTTCTTTGCTCTGTTCCCCACTTATTCATCACTCTTTCAAATGCTCTTCTCTAATCAAGAAAAACAAAGCTGTACTGTGCCAAACAGTGCTGCACACTGGCTGGTGGAGCAGTTAACACACCACCCTATAATTAGACAGCTTTCAAAGCCTTGCTTTTCCTTCTGTTCCTTTCCCATCCCTCCTTGAGAAACCTACTCTCTCCTTTCTCATGGAGGGGGACCACAGCTGTCCTCCAGGCAGGCATTACTTCCCATTAGTGTCAGTGGGAGTCACAAGAGCACATCAGGGGAGGAGCAAGTCCTCAAGAGAAAGAAATCTCTGACGAAATCCAGCCACCCAACGCTAGAGTTCTGTATCAATTCTGAGCAGTCAGATCTAAAGAAAATGAGGGTATATTTGCCCAGTAACTGCTCTGAAGTACAGAAATGTCTGGTTTACTCTGTTGGATCTGTACATGATGAAAACTTCAGATAAGGCTTGCTTAGGAGCGGTATGCAGCAACATGGCAACCTTATCCTACTCTTGCTAAAAACTGCAGAAGCACTAGAAGATACAGTTCATCCCTTTCCTGGCATTTTGTTTTATTAGCAAATTTAAATAATAGTTGAACTTCTTATTGAACCACCTTGCAGTTTTACCTGTTCCTATGGTTACTCTAATAGGCCTTCTTTGTACTAGGTTCTGCTTTCCTTCACCCAGACAGTGATTTCCCTCTGCAATAGCCAGAATGAAGTGTCCTCATCCCACCAAGTCAGCAAGTGATAGGCCATGGCATTATTCTGCTTTGGTTCCAATACTTGAAGGAGGTCACGTCACAGAAGACTATGCAACATATTGCACTGATGGAGAAATATGCATATCATTAATAGTCAAAGGAATAGTTCACTGAAATTTGTAAGTCATTTTGGAATGGGAAAGACCCACTTACAATGAATATATCAAGTGAACTCTCAGTAGGTTTGCAGAAGACATCAATCTGAGCAGGAGTGTTGATCTTCTGGAGAGTAGAAAGGCTCTATGGAGGGATCTGGACCAGCTGGATCAATGGTCAAGGCCAATTGTATGAGGTTCAACAAGGCCAAGTGCCAGGTCCTGCACTTAGGTCACAACAACCCCATGCAACACTACGGGCGTGGGAATAGTGGCTGGAAAGCTGCTTGGCAGAAAAGGACCTGGAGGTGTTGATTGACAGCCAGCTGAACATGAGCCAGCAGTGTGTCCAGGTGGCCAAGAAGACCAACAGCATCCTGGCTTGTGCCAGAATTAGTGTGGCCAGAACGACTAGTGAAGTGGTTGTCTCTCTGTACTTGGCACTGGTTAGGCCACACCTTGAATATTGGGTTCAGTTTTGGGCTCCTCACTACAAGAAAGACATTGTGGTACTGAAGAGAGTTCAGAGAAGCTGGTGAGGGGCCTGGAGCACAAGTCTGATGAGGAGCAGCTGAGGGAATTGGGGCTGTTTAGCCTGGAGAACAGGATGCTGAGGGAAGACCTTATCTCCCTCTACAATTACCTGAAAGGAGGTTGTAGCACGGAGGGTGTTGGTCTCTTCTGCCAAGTAGCAAGTGGTAGGACAAGAGGAAATGACCTCAAGTTGCACCAGGGGAGGTTTAGATTGGATATTAGGAAAGTTTATTCTCTGAAAGGGTTGTCAGGCATTGGAACAGGCTGCGCAGGGAAGCGGTTGAGTCACCATCCCTGGAGTTGTTTACAAGACCTGTAGATGTGGTGCTTAGGGATGTGGTTTAGTGGTGGATCTGGAATTGGTTTTTTTTATTTTTATGGTAGGACTTGATGATCTTAAAGGTATTTTTCAACACAAACAATTCTACGATTCTATGAATTAGCAAGCTGGCATATGAACTCCAAGAAGTACTGCTTATATGTCTGTGAATAATTTTGCATCACCAAAATGATGCTGGAATTTGGAGCTGAGGTTTCAAAGTATGGTCTGAACATTTGAGCTCATTCAGGTCATCTGACAGTAACAAAAAGGGATCTGCTGCAGTATGAACACACGGCAAGGGGGCAGAATGGTTCGAGGCAGGATACTTTCTACCCTATATCTGAACTAATTTGTACCTAAAGGATGCCTACATTGGCAAACTTTTTGCTTAAAGACTCCTACATCCAAAAAACAAGACTTTGAGTTTGAAAACAATGAGGAGAAATTTTCCATAGAAGTACTCAAACTTCAGTCCTAAGATACACGAAAGCTCTCTTTTCATTGTATTTGCAATTTCTTAAAAGAAGAAGTCCTGAGATTTTTTTCCTTGTGGAAGACAAAGTCTAAGTTCTACTCCCTGGCAAGCAGGTTGAACATAACCAAACTTGTGTAGGCAACAGCAGCCTAGTTAACAGCCTAGTTTGTATCTGACTGAAAAATTCACTTTATTGATTTATGTACGTTCCTAGCTAAACAGTGAAGTGATCCCATCCCCCTAATTACTTCTGGTTCCCACATAACAGGAGAGTAAAAACCTCTGTATGGAATAACACGGAAACAAGGGCCTCCCACTCAATACCCCATCAGAATGGGGCTCATAAGCCAAGCGAGGGAACCTCGTTAGCTAAACCAGATGTTGGTCAGCGTTCAGTTATGTGCAGGGACCAAAGGGAATGAACTGTAACCTCTCTTCTGTCAAGAGAGGGAGACCAGACAGGACTTTGTGGGTTTCCTTACTGCATCGCAACTCTGCCGTCTTATGCTGGAGTCTGGGCAGCTCCCTTGACTTTGGAGTTCTTCCAGATTTGCACCACAAAATTTTGGGTCTCAGCCTTCATTTTCTGGATTAAATGAAACAACACTACTGATATTCGTTTGTTTCTTTAATTAGAAGAGGATAGCTTTGTTGTGTAATTAACATGCCAGTAATTAAGGATTCCAAGATGATGTACTAATTTCTTTCACACACACGTTCTTTCAAAATGTTATCAGCAGTAGCTGCATTAACATCTTTTCTTTTTCTGTTCCCTTTGGGAGTTTATTAGGCTTTCATTTAGTCTTTTCCTCATTTCACAAATATGCACACATTTCCTTTGCTCCTCTGAAAATTTGCTACAGACTTGAAAACTTTGAGCAGGTTGACTCCCTCAACATGAACACAGGGGAATTTTTAGTGTCCTTCACTTTTTCAAACTGTTTTAAACAGAAGATGAAAACTTACAAGTGATACTGTATTTTTTTTTCCCGTGGATACAGGTCCAGATAGTTCTTGTGATAGTAGGATCATTCATGTAGATACACCAAGTCAGCTGAAATTGGGATGGATTTAGGACTGTGGATTTACCACGGAACTCTAAAAAAGTCTTAAAATCATGCTAAGAACAGTTTATTGCTTGCTGAGCACTTCTTTCTAGTGACCTCATTTCAAGCTGCAGAGGACTGTAAAATAACCAACAAGTTTTTTCCAATGCGATGAAATGCATATATCGCTGGATAAGTTAAGTGACAGCAGAGGATGGTTTATGTTGGTTTTTATTCATTTTCTGTCTATCATTTTCTTGACTTTTAAAAATATTTTGTTCTGAGGTAGAAGTCTGAGCCCTGTGCCTGAAAATTACCACACAGATCTTAAGTCTGAGTTGCTAACGGGTTGAAAAGATGAACTGTAAGCCCAGGATTTTTTCATTCAGGTTTACAGGACTAGTCCGCCAACTTTGTTGCATATGCCGCAGTAATGGTTATAAGTGGCAAGCAACATAGTTTTTTACTCTCACTGTTGGTTTTAACTTTTCCATCTGTAACACATGCCTAGGACACCTATGTTAGGGATACGACCCTTGTAAATACTTGGTAAGCAGTTGGGCACCCACCTCTAAGCTCATTAAGATGTAGCCTTACTTTGTTTCTTACAGTTTTAGTATGTGTTAGTCATTTTAAAAATAGCTCTAGTCTCTAAGCTGAAATATTAATATTTAATGTTGCTCTATCGCCCCTGCTTTTTGGGGGATTAGCTGTGAAAAGCAAAGGAGAAACATGGTCCAGACATTGAGTCATAATCCTGGCTCAGGTATTGACCTTGACCTGCAACTTCAGCTTGTCCAAAGACAAGTTTCAGTTCATGCCTGCAACTGAAAATAATAGCTACCCATTCATCACCACACCCTGACAGGAGTACTCATTCTTTTTTCTTATCCCTTCACTTTTTGCTCCATTTTATCTTTCATCTGCATTTATTAGCCTGTCTCTTCTTGTCTGGGGAAAACAAATTTGCTGAAATCTACGACCATAGTGGTAAAATCACAGTGTTTGGTTGCAAGCCAACTTGATGCTGCTTAAATGATAAAAAGGGCTGGAAAAGATACAACTGAGTTTGTAGCTCCCTTATGTGCATAAGCTTAAAAAGGAGCAAATCTGGATTTTTCCTCTTCTGTGACTTTTAATTGAGCCTGAGACCACAGAAGTGAGCCCTGCTTATGTTCCAGACCAGAAGGAAGGAAGGAAGAACATCCAAAGGCTGCCACCACTGCCAGAGCAAACCCAGGATTCTGTTTCTGGGAAATGAGATTTTGCTGTATGGCTGGAAGGACAAACTTGAGGCAGCTGCAGCTTTAGGTCTTTCATGAGAATGCCTACCCTGTACAATCTGGTGGAACATAGACATATCCAAGCTATCTCAGGGTTGGAAGCGATCCAGCTGTGGTAACACAGAGCTGCAGGCAGGCTAATGCATACTATATGTTGTCTCTGTGCTTGAGGCGGGAAATAACTCATGCCGTGGTAAACTTGCATTACACAAATATTTATGCAAACTGTTTCAAGTGCTTGGGCGATAATAAATTGCTATCCTTTGGTCTGTTAGAGACTGATGAACAGCCTGTTCTTTTGTCAGGCTACATAACTGGTGCTGATGCAAACAAGAAAAATAAAGCCAACGCTTTCCTTGCCCATGCTGCCCAATGGAGACTAATCTTTCCACTTCCACTGATAGGCTGTAAAGGGAACTACGTGCTAAGCTGATATTTGATTGCTCCTTTTTCATATCCAAACGTTTCAGCTTCAGGAATAGACTGATTTCATTGGGTGGGTGGAAGGGTGGGACATGTTGCACAAGGTGCCCATAACTAGAGGAGAAGACCAATTCTGGGTCATGAGGAAGCCAAAGAACTGGTATGGAAAGCTGAATACATCAAAGGAATATCTAATTTGCTATAGAGGATTAAACTATTAGTTCCATAATTTGCCTGTCATGTGTCTTCTTTTGATTATCCAAGAGTGAGACCCTCCATGGGGTCCAGTCAATTTAAATAAATGCTGTATGTAGGACAGGAGGTCTCTCAGCTGAAATAGAGGACAGGGAGGAAGAGAGTCTATCATGACAGCATATAGAATTTTTAGTCTAAATGGAAAAGGTAACCCATCGCCTTTGTGGTAGCCTTATTTTGTTTACTTTTACACAAAGAGTAATGTGTCCTCCATTAATCTGATAGACATGGGGGATTTCCATGGAAACAGTAGGACTCCATTTCATTTAAACTCTGATGCCTGATTTCCTTGTCAAGTGGAAATCAATATGTTGGTAACAGGATAAACGTTCAGAGTATCGCTTAGAGACGTTGCCTGTGCGAAGATCTCTGGAGGAGAGCAGTGATCTGCCTTGTCCTATCACTGCTCACCTGAGCATGATCCGCCACTCCACACTTCTTTCCTTCCTTTCCTTCTTCTATTTAGTCAGTACTGTCCTCAGTTTCACTGCTCACTTTCCCTTCCTGACCTCACATGCAATTATTATCCTCCCTGTCTTCGGGGTTATACACAGAGAAAAAATTGGCAGTGCCTGGGTAAGTGCTCCAGCACTCTACTCTCCACCTAGAATCAGGGGTATTCGTGTAACTGGGAAGTGATTCTTATTTATAAACTGGAAAAAAAAAAAAAAAAGTTATAAAAAACTGTGAGACACTTTTTCATGTGCAGCTCAAGAAAAAAAAAAAAAAGACAATGAATTCCTTATAGCACATCATAGCTCAGGTCTTCACTCAGTTCATCTTCTCACATGTCTTGAGCAACTGTCTTTTTTCTCCAAGAAGAACTGGTCAAGTTCTTTAGGGGTCTTTCTGTGAAGCCCACTGGGTAAAGATACACACGATTCCCTGTGTAGTCCATCTCAGTGCATGAGCACTGAGAAAACATTGGTTCCACACCTGCCCTCAGCTGTCCACCTCCAACTGAGGCACTGGAACATAACCAGAGCTCTCCACTGCTTCTGCCAACCTTCATATGTCAAGGTCTAAGCCCAGCCATGTTCCTCTGTCTCCAAGATATGCTCCAGAGCCAGAAAGGGCCAGGGAAAGAACAGAGCCAGAACTGTCTGTGTTAGTATAAGAATGGGAAGGGGCTGTAAGACAGGTCTGGTGAAGGTGTTCATATTCTACAGGGTGAAAAGGTCCCTTTAGAAAGCCCATAGCTTTGCAAGAAGAGGCCATGGTGAGGGTATCATTGTGGCATTACAGGAAGATCACTGCCCAAAGATTTATTTCCTTGAAGCATTCCCTCTGATGGCAGAAGCTGAGGACACAGACTTTTAACAATGGTTCTTCCTCCAAGGCTGTGGCTCTTTGCATCATATGGGGCCATAGCAGCCTTGCTAGAGACTCACCTCAGTAGCCCCTGCACATGGTGCTCTCCCTCCAGCTAGATATTCCCCTGATATTACCTCTGTGCAGACATGAGGTCAACTCCTCTCCCTTTGCCTTTAGACATGCTCTTCACGTACATCTTTGTAGTAGCAGGAGTAGCATAGCTCTCATCTACATTTTTATGTGGCCTCTGGACTCCACAAAGATGGTGCCATACAAAAGAGCACCTTTTGGTCTTCAAAGCCTGTGAGACAAAGGTTAATCACTTAGAAGGGCTTCCAGACTGAAACAAGGGGTTGACATTCAGAGAGAAAGTGAGTTTTTCAGTAATGTGGTTTCTCCATACTTTGTCGTCAGATTTTTCTTTTTCCTTTTTCTGGGCTCTTTCCAGTCTTTAATATATTTTTAAGTGTGGCCATCAGAGGAAAACATAAGTAATTCAGACAGTGGTGGCAGAAAGGGGATGCAGAAGGAGCAAGATATGTTACAAGGCTAAAGGATACACCCTAAATTAATTCAGTACAGATGAATGTAGGACCCTGGAGTCTTGGATTCCCAGTCCTGGCCTTTAATCACTGCATATCCTCTCTTGTCTTAAAGTTGAAGTAAATCATAGGCTGCAGATAAAGGTTTCAAACTAATCATGAATTACTGTCAACGCTTTCTTTTGGCTGGGATAATGGCACAAGTACACACACCCTAAACTTCCTAAAGGAATTTTTGAAAAGACACTTGCTATTTAAAACCTTGTTCATCTTCTCCGCATATGTATCTTTTATCTTTGGCTGCTGGCTAGTGGATCCTCATTCTACTTGCTCTCTGTACTGTGGGAAAACGCAGAAGTCCTTATTCTTGCATAGCAAAGCAATGAAGAAGTCAAATCAATTTATCTTTTAACACAGATGCAAAGCAAAAAATCAGACTCCTAGTTTATGCCTGTCAACCTCATTTCAACATTACAAATTACACTTTCTGCTTGGCCTGACAGTCAGGAGCTGCAATGCATATAGGAAGGTGCTTTCTCTTGACAAACAAACATTTCTAGGGTGGAAGGAAGTAGGAGGAACCTGACCAGCCTCACAGTCAGGCCGGGAAGTTTCACCCGACATGAAAGTTATCACCTCAAGACACTGCAGTGCCAAGTCCAAGCAGCAGCAGAGGAACAAACTAGAGATAATGCTGAAGAGAACTCCATGGAGATCAC
Source organism: Patagioenas fasciata (assembly GCF_037038585.1). NCBI lineage: Eukaryota > Metazoa > Chordata > Aves > Columbiformes > Columbidae > Patagioenas > Patagioenas fasciata. The sequence continues at coordinate 158,045,042 of NC_092520.1, read as the reverse complement.
TCCTAGAGTCCAGCTGTGTTTTGTGTTGCAGAATGCCACTGTTTTTTGCTTACTGTGACCACCTGCAGCACTGCTAGGGAAAGTATGTCCTCTGCAATCCCCCTGTGTCCCATCACCACCACGTACAGCTCTCTGAGCCCCTTGCCATCAGTGACATTTCCTGCGCTGGAGAATGTTCATCTGAATATTTTTCTACCTCTTGATGTACCTTAGTTGCTCTACAAGCTGTGCAGAGGAACCACTTTAGCCTTTCACATGAATCAACTAATCTCTGTTTTGTCATGAGTCAGGTTTATCTTGCAGGGGAAAAGGGGAGAGAGGGTTCTATGTAATGCAATAGGATCCAGTGGGCACCCAACACTATTACAGAGAATAACAGAACTTTTTGCTATTCGCGGAAGTTTTTGCAAATACTGCCCCTTTATGCCCTGAGCTATTAATTAATTATTACAATTATCATTTTAATACACATTTTAATCAACTTAGAGTAAGGGGATCCAACTAGTATCAGGCCATTCTGGAGGCTGTGCTGGGAGGCAGAGATAAATATCTGCCTAGGGAACTTTGCTTAAAAAGTAAAGTGTGTATGGAGAAACCTCTAAACTTTGGTGACAACAAAAGGTAATATTTTCTCTTAAATTTTCCTGAGTCAAAATGTAGCTGGAAACAAGCATTGAATTGTCAAGAAGCAGTTCTGTGGGTCTCTCCAGATGAGCAATTGCCATGTAGAGCTGACAACTACTGTTTTTAGCACCAGCATTGTGCTAGCTTTGCAATTCTGGCTCTTGCAGAATAGTGGCAATAGGATAAGCGGCATGTATCCATTGAGCCGTGATCTGAAATATTCAAACATCTATAGAGTTTCTGTCTTATGGAATGGACTTTTGCTTCCCTCATGATCATAAGTGATTGTCTTTTACACAGACAGGCAGGATATACCAAACAATGCTGCTGAATTTTAATTTGCCAAGAAACTGGTAAGCAGGAGTAATGAGGAAATGGGCTAAGCCACACTACCCCCTCTCATGATCAAAAATCCTTGTTTCAGTCCCCTAGCCACTGAAAGTGGCTGTTCCTGCTGCTGCTGTCACATAACCACCACCACTAAAAAAGTTTGTGTTTCCTCTGCCTGCCCAGGCAGCCACAAAAGACAGGCAGATGTGCTACAATACACAGGACCTGACATCTGTTTAATCTGCTTAAGAAAAGTTATCAATATTGAACAGGTAGTTCAACAAAACCCCTAAGTAATTTTCTGAACAACGTGCTAGATTCCTGAAACTCTCAGAGGAAAGTCACAGAAACAATATCACCTGAACAGAAAATGCTTTGAGGGGTTATCTTTTTGTAACACTTTCCTTAGAAGGCTGGTTCTAACATCAGTCTCAATAAAAGAGGATTTCTGACACCTGATGATCCTTGCACTGTGTGTGTGCACATGTGTGTGTGCAGATAATCCAAGGATTTTCCTGTTAATTACAGCTAACTAATAGACTCTGAACACCTAAGGCATCCCTAAACTAAACGGTTACTTTGCAGAATCATGCATGCATGAAATTTCAGATCGGGAATTTTGTGTGATTAATCTTGAAAGTATTTCTCTGTACGTTTCTGTATGAATTTTGCATGTAACAAGATGTGTCATTTTGACACACACCAGCAAGTTTTTAGGTGACCTCTGTTGGCAAAGCAGAGATATTGGCTACCATTGGACCATCTGTAATTTGAACAGACTATCTTAATGAACACCAGAGTCACCTTTGATCTGGGAGTGACTGGCACCTTACCACATCTGGCATTCAGATAGAATAAGATGTTTCAACTGGTGCTGATAATGCGACATTGTGCTTAAGCCTGGCAGCTAACTGCTGCCTTCCAGTGTGCTAGATAAAGCTCATAACGTTGTTGATTTATTTATAATGGTTTAATTAACCTGATAATTAGATTAATTGTTTTTGTTTATATCAAAGTAAATTTAAATAAATTGGCTTAATATTTATTTTATGTTATGTTTCTGCTTAATTATTCAATTTAACAATTGAAGTGCATAAAATTGGAAAACTGGAAGACTGGAGGATGCTTTTTTCTCTCTCTGAAAATCAGGACCAGGTCTTTGAGGAGTTTGGAAGTAGATAAGATCAAGCAATTGTGTGCCCCAATGACAGCAGATACATTGAATCATGGCTTACTCAAACATTTGTGACACCCATCTACAGAGAAAAAATGGCCCAAGTTTGTAATACCTTTAAAACTCCAGACCAAATGGCTTCTAAGGATGTCAAAATCCCTGGAACAGAAATAGGAGAGAACAGTGTTTCCCAATTAGAAGAGGTAAAATTTATCACATTTTCAATGAAATTTTTAATTTTGAAAGAGGAAATCATCTTTCAGCTTTCCCAACCTGAATGATTTGGCAACTATCCTTTTTTCTTTATATTTTGTATCAGTTGCCGAATAGGCTGAATTTTCAAAATGTTGATACTTAGGGGCAAAAGGAAGTCTCTTTATATTCTCAACCAGCTTTGATGCAATCCCTCTGGCACAAGCATGCATATGTGCTATATTTCAGATTTGTAACTTCCCCCACCTCATACTGATAATATTATCAGTATGGGGCTATAAATAGATGCATATGCATGTATAGAGACTCTTTTAGATATATGTGTATGAAGCCATAGATGTCTAAAAATACATATGGATGTGTTCCACAGCCTGCACAAGGGAGATCAAAGAAAGTCCTCAGAAACGAAGGAGGAATGCTCATTCAGCATCTCCATCTTACCATCCCACACACCTCACACTTCAACTCGCTCACCCTCACCACGTCTCAGCAGCCAGAAACGCCACTGTTGTCCAGGGCCAGGGTGACCTGAGGCACTGGAGGAGCTGATGGGATGCTACAGATAGAGCTTGTAGCAGTGCCAAGAGAGGCGCTTGGTTTCTTGGCTCTGGGTTTGTCTCCTGATAGGGCTGTTGTGCCTTCCCAAAGCTGGATAAATGATATTCCACAAGAAAACAAAAAAAACCTCTGCAAGTGGTAAATAACTGTTGTATGACCCTGCTGGTATATGTTCTGCTTGCTTTCCAGATATGTTTTGGTGATTTAGCTAGCAGAAATGTTCTGCCAGAAGGCTGCAAGGGAATATTATATGATGGTTATGAAAAGTGAATTTTGAGCTCTCTGGAGACCTTCATCCCAGGGTTATATTTGCCCAGTACAGGAATAGAAATACTCTGCTGATAAACAATCAATATTTCTGTGAATCCCTCCACACCACACATGCACAGTCACTCCCACAGCAGCAGGGTAAAAGGCTTTGGAGAGAAACAAGTGGACCTTCCATCTCCAGCTCTCTCTTGCCCCCTTGTTTGCCCTTGAGAGTAATTAGTGGCAGGTGGTGGCTGGTCCTTTGGCTGGTTTTAGACAAAAGAGAAGGCAAAAGAGGGGACTTGCATGTGTGCCTGGCCAGTGGTGGGGTTGCAGCTGGGAAGGAGTCCAAGCACATCAGGCTGAAGCCTGGACAAGAGTGTAGTCATGCCAAGAGCTCAAGCCCAGCCAAAGGGTCCCAACCTGCACAGCCAGAAGCAAACAGAAGTGAAGAAAACAGAGGATTTGTGTCACCTTGGAGGCACCAAGGTCCTGGCTTGCAGGCTGGACTCCACAAGGCTAACACAGGCTGCTTCTGGCACACAGCTTTGATTTTGAATGCTCCCCAGGGGACTGCCCAAGGATGAGCTACACATGGAGCCACCACTCACAGGAAATAGTCAAGGAATAATGTATGACTGCCAGGATTACTTGATCGGTTCTCACACAGCCTGAGAATATGGAGGAGAAATTTTGGCAAATGAGTTATTCATCACAAAATATATTTTCTCCTCCCCTCCAACACACACCAGAGTTTATCCAGAAAGTGGCCATTCCATGTGCGAGAGAGATGGAGGCTCTAAGGCCTTTCATCAATGCAAGGCTGCCTTATTGAGTCATCCTGATGATGAACGCTTGAAGCCTGCATAAAAGTGCAGTACAATTACTGCTGAGTAATAGCAGCAGGTGGAGCTTTTCAGCTCCAGCTGGGAAGTAAGAGGTGAAAGTGAATCAATCAGCATGGAAGAGACCTTGCTTTGGGAGGGAGGGGGAATATGCGACAGAGTTTTTCCTTGAGTAGCCCCTGAATTTAGGGAAGACAGACCTTAAATTGGTTAAGAGTACTATGGGTGGCTGGAATTAGATTTATTGTTCGCTAAAGCTGCATCTGGAAGGAAATATATCTGAGGTCTTTGGAGCAAAGTGGTAACTATACCTGATTAAACAAACGCCCTGGCAGGTCAAAGGGAAGACATGCAAGAGACTTGAGCATAGGTGCCAGAATAAGCCCAAATAATTGAAGCAAGTCCCATCTACTGACCTTTCCAAGAGCTCTGGGACTTTCAGGAGGGCTGCTTTGGGTGGCATGTGTTCTGTCCAGGTGAAGTGCCAGAGAAGGTGGAAGACTGAGCCCTGATTGTCTCATTCAGGACAATATTGGATGTTGCGTGCTGTTTCCTCCTTCTTTTGTGGAGAACACACCTTAGCTGCCTAATCTCCAAAAGCACACCACTAACTACAATAAAAAAGGCTTGGTTTTCAAGGCTTGGCTGGTACTTCCATGCTGAAGAACTGCCTAACTGTGACCTGCACAGATGTACTAGGGAAGAAAGGCAATTAAAACACTGTAGTTTATGGCATGGTGAAGGATTATCATTATATACTTGAGCTAACCACTGAGTTCATCCAAGGTTGCGTGCAACCAAAGGAGCAGCCTACAGATGTCGGTGTGTTGAGGCCACCCATGCTCCCTTCCCACCCCACAGCCCCTACTAGATAGCAGGAGGAGGACAAGGACTATGGACTGGAACACCCCCTGAGCTGCTCTATCCTTCACATGCTCTGCTGGAAGAGCAGCATGTCCCTGCATTGCTGGTAGCTGAGATACCATGTGTCGGATGGGCTAGTCTGGAGACCGACAGAAAGCTCGTCAAAGTCAGATCCTGGGATAAAGGATAAAAACATATTAGAGGAGGAAAGAGAGAGACTGTGGATAAAGTTGATGTCAAGCCTTATCAATCTGCTGCTTGAAAATGACAGGTGGTGCCTATGAGACCTACTTAAAGTTTCTGTGTGTCATAGGGAATATTTTTCCAGAATCTTAAAAGAAATTGGACAATTATATATTTAAAACAGATTCTATTTCTGGTCACCTGTGTTTTAGATGTCTGAGCTGTGCACGTTAGGTGATATGTCAGATGGAAACAGCAAATGGATTATTTATTTCCCTTCAGGGAAAAGGCTTAGCCAAATGCAAAGGAAGCAGAGACTCTCCACTGCTACAGTACTGAATGGAAATGAGGAAATAAGTCCCACTTGTTGCTCTGGTTGGCAGTGCGCTGCCATAACGAGGGTGGCCCTGTGCTCAAAGCACCAGTTTTAGAGCCTAGAGACCTGTGCCTCGGTCCTGAGTTATGCCACAGGCTACGAACGACTTTGGAGAAGTTCCTTCAATGCTTTGCAGCACTGCTTTTCTGTATGTAAAAGAGGAGAACTGACAACTAACTGCTTCAGAAGATTATTCCAAGTTTAGGCTAGTGCTAGTGATTCACTTCAGTATCTTGTGCTAAAAGTTACTATAGAAATGCTTAATATCATAACCTCAGTTTTCTTCATATCATAGGTTAATACTGTCGGAACATAAGGGAACTTACCATCAAGAATCAAGATGTTCAAATTTAGGCAAAGCCTACTCAAATATCAGGCTTGCATCTTGCAATAATTTTTCATAATTTTCCTTCTTTTCTTTTCTTTTCTTTTCTTTTCTTTTCTTTTCTTTTCTTTTCTTTTCCTTTCCTTTCCTTTCCTTTCCTTTCCTTTCCTTTCCTTTCCTTTCCTTTCCTTTCCTTTCCTTTCCTTTCCTTTCCTTTCCTTTCCTTTCTTTTCTTTTCTTTTCTTTTCTTTTCTTTTCTTTTCTTTTCTTTTCTTTTCTTTTCTTCTTTTTCTTTTTCCAATAAGGAAAAAATAAGAGATGGTAGAACGAAGAAAGTCTCTACTTTCTCCCCACTTCACTGCCCTCTTCACTTGCTCCCCTTTTCACTGCCAGTCTGCTACCTAAGAAAAGATGTGCACAGTGACCTATTTTAAAGCACATATTCTAGAGAAGATGCATAAGACTGCAGGAATACAGGAACTCTGCAAAGGAATTTCAAGCAAGGCATGAAGATGCTTATAACGGTTCAGCTACGGCATTTGGACGGAACCAGTTATTAATCACTAATGTTTCCCTTTCTTTCTAGCATGTAAATAAGTCAGATATGCATTACTAAAGTGATGGGTGAGAGAACAGGCCAGATGGACAAACTGGAACTGAAATGATTCACAGCACACCAGGTGCTGGCTGATGGGAAAGACACCTTAGTCTTTGTGCTGGCACTGAGTGAATGCAAAGGAGCTTTCTGCAAAGGAGCTTTCTTCCTCACAAAAACGTACTAAAAAATATCCAGAAGATTTGTGATAATGAAAAGGTTTGAATTTCATTGTCTCTCTTAAAGGGAACACAGACCCTAAATCACTGCCCTTTACCTCCATGCTTGCTGGAAGGAGAAAGGTTCATTCTGCCTGGGTACAAATACAGCTGTGGGCCAAGAGGTCTGCAGCTGCAGATGGAAACTGAGAGCCTCACAGTCCAGCGCTTGGGTGAAATTCCCCCTTGACTACTGCCTTTCTCGGAAAAATGAGACCAAGAGACTCTGATCTCCAGTGCTCTCCTTTATGTGCAGTGACAAGAAAAAAGAACAACACAAAAAGAAGTTCTCTGTAAGTTTGTGTGTGTTTTGCTCCTATATTAATACCCATTGTGGGAATGGATAGAAGAGGATTAACAGTGGCTATCCTCTCTTCAATCTAATCTCCTATTGACTGAGAAACATCACATAGGGACGTCTTGGAGGAATTAACACAAATCCTTTTAAAACCCTTCAGTGTCTTCTCCCTTCACTTCCGCCCTCCCAGCACCTTCTTTCTGGGCCCCCCAGAGCTGAATTTGTAGCAGAGGACATGGCCAAGGAGGATCAGGGGTAATCAATTAAGATGCAGGCTTTTGCCATTTGAGATGCATTATCATGGTCCCACTGACACATCCTGAAACACAAACTCAATCTATCACAGTGCAAATGAATTCAAAGCGGAAGATTAAAGAGGCAGGGAGGCACAGAGTCTCACCATAGAATTCAATTAAAAAAAAAAAAAAAAAAGCAGGGTAGGGGGGGAGAAAAAAGCATGAAAACAGGAAAAACAGAGAGAAAGCTGCCTCATCTGTAGCCAAACTTTACCCTCTGTCCTACGATTCTTCCAATGGAGTCAGACTGGCAGAAGTAGTTTGGTGTAGTGTGAACCATGGCTTGTGTGTAAGTAAAGGGGGTTTTGTCAACTTGAGATGGGATGAAAGCACTTCCACACAAATATGCTTCTCTGTTTTCTCTTTAGCATCCCAAAAGAATGTCTTAGGAACAAATGGATTGAATGCAGGTGTATGCATATTTTTATCTGTAGTCACTCCAGGCCAGCAAAGCACTTCACCAACAGTCAAACCAAGGTGAACACCAGGTAACTACTAATATTCAGTGCACCTCATCTTCCATGGTCACGAGTTTCTGAAGTACAAACTGTCTACTCTTCTCCAAGGCCCAGCATAATTTAAAATTTCTTCTCATTTTTACTATTATTTATGCCTGTCTCAATGTTTTCTGCAATATTTCAGATGTCTTTCTATTTCTGATACCAATACAGTAAAGGCATAAAGGTCTATGATGAAAACAGAATTAATTCAACTGAAAAAACGACCACACATAGGCATGGCAAATATGTAGTCAGTCCACAAATAAGGGCCCACTGATCACATTCCCTGTTTACATCCTCACTCCCTGGGCCAGTCCCTAGGGCACATAGGGCACATCCAAGATCTAGACGTGGAAATCAAAGGCCACATGAGATTGAAGGCAGAAAATGAAGCTGAATGGATGAGCTTTTACCAGTTCAAACAAGGGCTTTGAATCCTTCCTTGGAAAACAGCTGTCTGCTAAAATCTGTCATTTCTAACTTTCTCTATAAGAAGCATAAGGAGCAGTGGTGGGTCTGCTGAGGAACGGCACTAATTACACAATTGCCAAAAACATACGTGTCCTCTTTCTTTAAAATTAAATTGTCATGTAAACCCCACCATTGGGAGCCTCCATGTGTCACAGCCTGGAGCAGCAGAGGCACCAGAGGGAAAGATGACTGCTAGAATTGCTTGCCTCCCATCTGTTTGCTCACAGAGAGCTGGTTAAGGAGCCCTTCTAGTGGAGACAGGAGACAGATGCACGTAGAAGGTAACAAGGACATGTTGTGGATTCTTTATCAGCCGTGGCTTGATTTGAGTTTTATTTTAATGCCGGGATTAACTTGATACTCATGAAAGGGACAGGCTGTCAGCACTGACAAAAGCCTGCCTGACAGCCAGGAGGCACTGGGTGAGTTTTACGTACACAGCATTTGCCTACACCCCTCATTCCTGGTGTGCAGCACCACCTGCCCTGGGCTCTGCCCCACTGCCACACCAATCCTGATCACCTCGCAGGACAACAGGCACAGCCATGCAATGCTCTTACCCATATCCATGCAGAGTTCTTACCCACTGCCACGAAAGCACCCCAAAAGTCAATGCAGGCAGGCAACAAGCTCCAAACAGTCTTTATTCTAGCCAGAACTGTTTAGCAAGGGAACCAACTAAACAGGGGGTTTATCCGAATTATTTAGCACTCTGACAACTTTATAAAACACAGGTTTGGATACCAGTTGAGAAAATTATTGTTGCACAACCACATAAAAATAATTATGATCCACAGCATGCATGCATTCCCTCACAAAAAACAGAAATAGAGGTCTCTTTCACTCCAGGTTACCCAGTAGAAAATAATTGCTTGCCCAGGGTGGGTAAGAGCTCACAGTGGGACACAAAAAGTGCATCAACTGCCCAACTGAAGGCTCTGGATCTCATCGAGGGATGTGCAACTGCCACAACCACATTCATGTAGTGCTCTTACCCAGCTCCCAGTGCCAACACAGCCTGTGAGCTAGGACCAAGCTACAGATAGAGTAGGATCTACCCAAAGAAGGGGAAACTACTCGGAAAAGTCAAATGCTGAGCTACATTATTATTTTTTTTGTTTGCTAACTTTTTCTGTAGGGAGCTTGCTTAAACTTTATTGATGGTGGAAGAGGGGGAAAAGGGTTAACCAACCTGGAAATGTAAAGAAACAGCTCTGAGCAGCCAAGGAAGTTCAGCAGTCCCAGTGCCTTCATTTGAAGTCCCCAGGTTAGTGACTGGATGAGCTATCAGTCATTGCAGGCAGTGTAACACCATAACCAGAAATATTCTCTTTTGCTGGGGCTCTTGCTTAGAAAGTGATGCTGCCTTCCTAGGACCAGCCCTTTTGAAAGAATGTGTTGAGGAAAAGCATCTACGTATGTGCTGTCTGAACTATGAAGTTATTTTTGTTTCCTGCTTCTGCAGTAAGTAAATATTTCTACACTGTGCAGGGCAAAACATTTTTGTTGACTTTTTGCGAAAGCAATTTCTCATGTAATTCTGTTTCGGAGACCCTGAAACACTTCATCAGACAGCTCTAGTTTAACAATTTTAGAGTGGATTTAAAGAGCCTGCAACCTTCCCAAGTAAACTCAGTGCTCAAAGTAAGACTGAAATATTGTACTTCATATAATCCACTTTGGAAACCTCACTCATTACTACAAGAAATGGCAGATTGTCACAGCCTCTAGGGGCATATGCAAAATCTTAAACAATGCACATCATGTAATGACAAAGAGCCATTTATAGAGACCTCAATCCAAATGTCAGTTCTTATTCCTTGCTAGCATCCCCTCCAGGACTGATGCCTGATTTTACTACTTTTACTTGTGGAGAGGGCAGAAAAGACTCTCCCAGTGACTACCCTCATCAGTTGTGATTTATAGAATAGAAACCTGTGAGGAAAGAGCAAGTGCTTTCCCATCCCTGTCCTCTCCCTGCCTTTCTAGTTTGGCCTCAATAGGTTAAAGGGAGACATATGTAGTATTTTTCAACAATATTTGCTAAATTTTCACAAATACTACAGAAACATGTGGAATATTGTCATCCACTGTGTTTTTATTTTAAAACTTGTCAAGCAAGACATGATGTTTAATAGTCTCTTTGGTCAACAAAATTCATTATCAGCTAAAACATTGCCTGTTTCTGTTAAGTACCTACTTAGGCTGAGATGAGGGCTGTGAATCTTGGTGGGGAGAAGAGAAGAAATGGGAGAATATTTTTACTCTGCCTCAGCAAAGCAGCAGAGAGGAAACCCTACTGCAAAAATCCAGGCATAGCCCAGCTTTTCCCATCTGCAGTGATGCATCTGAAAAATACAGGACTAGCAAATGAGTTTCTTTAAAATGAGAGCAATTCATAAGCTGGGCCAGATGCATCCCTGATGTGGAGGTACTGCCTGCATGGCAGTGTGATACCTCTCCTGCCTCGTAATCAGGAGCACACGTATTTCATCAGGTAGCACTAATGAGGAAAGAGAGGGCTACATCTCGTTTTTGTTCTACCTTTGTAAATCTATTCCCAGCAATACTGATGACTCTCCACAACCCTGAGAGAAGCATCCTCTGGCCAACTGAGAGGGGTAAAGCATGTAGGAATGAAAAACACATTTCAGGCAAAATTATAAGCTTGAAATACATCAGACTCCTGTCATGCTGACACACAAGGACATCCTAAGTGCAGAGCTCTGTTTTCCTGTGATGGAAACTGCAGAGCAATGGAGTTTGGGTTTCTACCCGCTGCTGGGTGCATTTCCATTTCAAAAACAAAAACCTGGCACTTTGTTTTGTTTTCTCAAGGAGGCCTTCACACACCTGAAGTCCTTCCATCATCCCAGAAGTGGAGAAAGAAGAAAAAGAGTTGCAGGATACATATTTGTGTCAATCCAAGCAAGAGCGTGCAGATTGATAGTTAAATAGACACAGAACTACACAATACATAAAACTGAAAAGCACATACAGAGATGAAGTGATGTATTCCTTTAGTTTCCTCCCCACTTCCTTATACATGTGTCTCCTGGTAGTCATATATCACATTCTGATGAAAGCAGATATGTAGCAAGGATGTTATCCCTATCAAAGCTTGTTGTATTACGTTAAGTCAACCCCCAATTTCATGAACAATATCCCATGCTGGCTGAATCTATCATTCCCCTCAGCACATAAGATGTTTCTCTTCTTGAATACCTGGCTGCATTGTTAACTCAGAGACTAGCCTTGAAAAAAAAATTAAAAAATAAAAAAAAAATTAGCTTGGAAATTCAAAATACTACAGAGATTCTGTGTGGGATTTTGAAGGAAAAAAATAACCAGAAGTAGGACATTGCTTTCAGAAAGGCTGGGAATAATGCCAGCTGCATGCCGAAAACACACACATGCATGTGGAAGCATCATACTGAGACATTCAGTAGTTCAGCTGTTTTGAAAAGCCTGCTTCTAATTTAATTTTGAACTGAAAATGCTTCAAACTAAATGACTTCTATAAAAAGCTGGAGCCACAGAGATGGGATAATTACTTTTCCTTCACAGATTTTAGACATAGTGTGTCCCACAGAGATGACTGGAATGTCTGCTGTGACGGATAAGGAGATAACCATGAAAACATGTCCCCACACCTCCTTCCTCAGCCTCTCGTTCTAACTGGTCATGTATCCTCCTGCTCTTTCTTCTGACTTCTGGCTTTCAAACCCATGCCCTTTACTGCCTGGCCAAAGATGACCCTTCCTTTAGAGTCAGATCGACACTGCTGTCGCTGCTGGACAAGTCAAGGTAGTCATAGTAACATAAAAACAGCTTCCAAGACCCCATTTAAGATGGAAGGAAACAACCACTTAAAAAAAAAAAATGTTTTTAAAGCTAGAAGATCATCTAAAACCATAATAATGCTAAGAGACTTTAGCACCTTTAAAAGCATTTGAATGATCGCTTATCGAGCCCAGGCTCCCTGAGATGCCATGATATCACATTTTAGATATATTTCTTTGCTCACTGAGGAGCCATAGAGAGTATCTCACGAAGCCAGATGTTTCTCACTGATCAGAAAACTCATCCATCCTACTTACATCTGGCAGCACAGATTTCTTCTTATGAAAAGGCTCTACCCTTTCCCACCTCCTCCTGCAAAGTTATGACCTCCCTGCAGTGTTTAATGCTCCCCTTACAAAATAACATCACTTCCCAGCTGCAGCAGCCAGTCCAAAACATCGAGGTCTTGCAGGTTATTGTTGTCAGGAAAAGAAACCTCTAGATGATGGAGACTCATGTCTTTGAATACACTCTTGTAACCACAGCAGGATGCAACACAGTCCTGCTGCTTCAAGAGACAGGAGGAAGCAAACTCCCCGAGTTCATGTGCTCACTGCACCGGTGCCATTTGGCTGTGCATCTTCTTACAGCCTGCCTTGCACTCCCTCCCTCTTCCCTTTTGTTTTTTCCATAGACAATTTTTGCTTGTTCTTTAGACACATTTTTCATATAAAGGGATTGTGCTTGATCACTTCCTGTGAGTTTTCCTGAACTCTGGCTTCTTGACCTGTTCCTTCTAATTATGCATATGTACCTGTCCTCTCTGCAAAGCTTTTATAGCAAAAGAAAAATATCAAAATTCCTCAGCTGCTTTGTGTTTCCCCTCACTCCAGATGATAATGTGTACTTACCTTTATGGTTTGGAGATTGCAATCACTGCCAAAGCTCCCTGCTTTCACAAGAAGGTTTAGGGATCCTCTCAAGCAAATAATTAACCAGTTAGACAAGAAAATGGTCAATGTAACACCCAACCTGCGATAATATTTTCCATTTTAAATTTCAAAAGGATTTAGTCAGCCTAAATAGGTTTCTAATCCCTATGTCTTTCACGATCCTAAATTGAGTAGAATGTATATTTGTATGGGGAATTAATGAAACAAAAGGGCCAACAATTGTATTCTGCTCAAAGCCTAGAAGGAATAATACCCATTTCATGGGACCTCTAAAGTTTCCACACAGGCATGTTTTAGAAATAAAAAAGAAAAGAAGAAACACACCATTTCTGAAGATAACTATAGAAAAAAAAAAACACAAAACATTCCATTTTCAAAATTAAGATCAAATGTATTTCTAGAGAAACAGATATTTTATTGCTAGAAAGTTATCTCCCCTTTTTCCTTCTGAAAATCAAGCAAAACTGTAATATTGGGGTTTTTTGTTTGTTGTTGTTGTTTGGTTGGTTGGGGTTTGTTTGTTTGTTTCATTTTTTAATGAGGTAATTTATTAAAAAAAAAAAAAGAAATCCTTGTTTTGGTCCAAAAATCACTTTTCATTGGAAAAAGGTTCACAATGAAAACCCTCCTATCCTATTCAAATTTTTAAACAGGTAATGTGAATGGAAATCCATTATTAGTTGCAGCAGACTTCTCAAGACAAACCAGTTCTCAGGGCGAAATTAAACCCTATTATGAACCATGGAATTTAATGGGGTGAACTTCGAAGCAAATGTGGAAGTCATCTTTGGTTTACATTTTTCTAGCAGCAGGACAAATGTATGAATTGATACCTGGCTGTCAGCAAGAGATACAGAAAGACTCAAAGAGTTAAATTTTATTTTTACCTGTATTTTGTACTGAGCGGGAAAACACACTTTTTTAGTCATAATTTCTCCCACAGCACTGCCTTTTTTCTTATTTTAGAAAGGACAGACATCTTGCAGGGCAGTCCTTCTGTCCAGGTAGCTGTAGGACACTTCAGACCAAGATTTCGAAGGTTCCACAGGCTGTGCAGTGACCAGCTGAAGAAATGCACGCCTCCCACAGAGCCACCACCTTTAAAAGTACATACCAAATCTCGGACAGTTCAGTGCTTCAGGCTGAGTGGCTGCTTCAATATTTGCAAGGCTGAGACTGTAAAAGCATCTCTTCAGAGTTTTTGCAAATAGCCTAGTGACCTTTTCCCAAGTATTTTCCCAGCTTCCCTGACACTGTGCAAAATAAAAGTATTCCCTGTAGATTCTGCAACCCCTGTCTCAGAGGGGGATTACAGAGTACGCAGCTCCTCTCCAGACATGGACTTGCACAGTGCTGATGTGCCAGCATAAGCTGTCATAACTTATGTTTTTAGGTGCAGAGACTCCCTGGTTGAATTTGCAGTGTGCTGATGGAGATGGCAGTTGTCATGAGAGACAGGACTTCCCCTGGTGACACACTGACTTCAGGCAGCAACAGGGATGCAGGGTTAGAGCTTTGTGTTTCGGTCCCATGACAAACACAGAATGAATAGCTTTTCTGAACAGGGATTCAGCTTCATTGTAGCTTCAAGCAAAGACAGGTTTCACAGTGTCTTCTGCGTTTCCTTATTCATAGCTGCCCACTGCTGCCTATGATTAAGATACCACTGGACCTTCGAATCTGTCGGCATGGGACAGCAGTGTTGAAAACGTAGGGTGCCTCTATTGAATGGCAATGACTAGATACCTGCCAGCTGCACTGCTTCCTTACAAAGTCTGCTTTTTCTCATTATGTGTATTAAATAAACTAATTCTGCTTTGCTTTCTCCCTTTCATAGGAAAATTGATGATGACTCATGCCACACCATTTCCACTTTCTTCGGAATAGGTCTTTTGAAATATTTAAATCAAGATCTTTGGTCCCAAGGAGAGGCTTATGTCATTGAATTGCTGACAAAACAGTTGCTCTCTCCAGGGAACAGCTGCTAAATAGGGATTTGGCTCACAGGTATTAAATTAAATGAGAATTTGCTAGGCAGCAGCAGTATATTGGAGATCAGGATTCATGGGTTTACCCTGGGCATGGGAGGGAAGTCTGGTGTAAAACTTAGAGACAACGCTGAGGACATCACACTTGATTTGAAAGTCAGTGACCAATATTAGCTAAAACAATCCACAAGGTGAAGAAACTATGTTGAACCTTCAACACAGCCTGAACTGACTTTATCTATAATATAACTTTACAAGAGAAAAAAAATGATAGGGACTGACTGCTGGGCAGGTTTGGAGATGCAAAATTGTGGTCACCACGAAAGGCTGCAAAGGGCTTGGAAATAAAATGAATGATCCATGCAGGTATTAACCATTTGACAGAAGACATGTTCATTACAGCATTCTGGATGGGAGCTCTTGCTCTGCTGTGATCATAAAGCACTGCCAGCCTTTCTGACACTGTGGGATAAACAAGTTCATCAGTCAGCCTGTGGTCCCTTGAGCAAAACTCAGACACATGTGAGGGGGTTCATCATCCAGACACTTGCCAGCAGCTACAGGATATTTATAAGAACATTAGTGCAGTCAATGTACTTCTATGTCTATGTAATGTGAATTCACACAAACTATACTTATAAAATTGCAACGTGTACTTGATTTTGATAAGTCCCTTGAAGCCTAGAGCAATGTGATGATGTCCCTTTAGCTCGTCTGTTTTGTCTTCTCCTCTCCTTTGCTGTATTTCCCATTTCAAAAGCCAACACTCCACAGTTGTACATAGGTACAGCCAGGCCTCGTGTTGCATACTGCTAACAAACCTGGGTATTTGGCTCCCACTGTGCCTAAGGGGTTCACTCTCATGCTCTTCAAGGTGAAGAGACAAAACCTCCACTCAACTCGCTTCCTGGAGGAAAGCAACAAGCTCTAAAGAAGCACTGAGAGCCATGGCAGGCTCACACGGCCTGAGCAGCAAGGCCCAATACCAGGCCATGGGGAAGCCGACTCCCATGAAGTGCAAAAATTCTTTAATTGACAGAAAGGCCCCACAAGGCAGTTTAGAAGTAATTTAGCTGTCCTCAGAATGAGCGGCTTCTCCCCACATTACTGTGCAAAGCCTTAGGAAAAACAATCACAGAGAGCTGAATGCCAGTTCTGGGCAGTGGTTGTAGGACTTTTGGGACCAACTTCTGCCTGGAAGAGACGGTTCAGATTTATTATACATATTTCATTTTCTTCTCCCTGGAAAGATGACTTTACCAGTTTAGCTTGTTGAACTTTTCAACCTTTCAAAGAGCATGGTGGTTTTGATAATACTCTTACCAAAAACATTTTAGCTACAACTTCTAAAATGCATTCAGAAATAACTCAATAAGCTTCCACCTCTAAGGGTACAGCTGAAGCTAGCAAAACAAGCAAGCATCAAAAAAAAGATATGGACTTTTTCTTGTTTTTCAACTATCTGTGCCTTTAAGGGAAAGGTAAAAGTGTTGAGAAAGAAGGTCTCATTTTCTCCAAAGTAATTAACATAAAGATACAGGATGACTGGACATTGACTTAGATGAGGAGCTCTGAAGAACTGGTATGTTCAACACCAGCATGAAGGTCCTGACTTTTCAGACATGCAGTTCTCACTCTTCTTGCCATTTTGGCATGGGCTAAATTTTACTTCCAATGAGTTTCACCCATTAACTACCATAGGACTAAAATATATCCTTAACTATTCAACTGATAGGCTGTTTGTACTGGAAATGCACAAAGCCTTTGCCGTGTCGTAAGAGGCTGAGATTAAATAATCTGAGAAAAAAAAATTGTCCGTGATATCTTCAGTTGGGCTTCCTACTCACAGATGATTGATCACCAGAAAACTCCATCAAATTCTCAAAGATTTGCAGTGTCTAAACATAGGGAACAGAGAAACACATCTTAGCTAGTGATGAGAGGCCAGAAAGTCAAAGGAAGGCTGCTTCAAAGGTGAAGACAGAAAAAATCAGTTGTATGTCTGCCAAGAACATCAATGGGGCTCTGGGAGGAAGGACATAGAGAGGCCCAGTTGGAGCACATGGCTTGTCAGAAAGGGGTGAAACCCACCCGTGTGCCTCAACATAGCAGGGACACAACCTCTCAAAGTGCTATGCTTCTGGCTTCCTTTAGGCCTTTTCAGGTAACACAGACATCATAAAGCTGCTTATCTCACTTGCTTCTGATCTGCAGAGAAAGGTGCCACCTGCTTCTTTGTACTGGCCAAATGATAGGTGAGGATGATTATACAACTGCAGGGCTACTCCCACAACTTCTTTGCTGCCACTGTTTCCCCTCAAGAAATATGCAATATCACGTCTCTCAAGTCAAACCTGAGCTTAGGATCCAGCTCAGAACTGGGTTTTATTTTTCCCTTTCCTGTTGCTAGCCCTCTACTTTGTCATCAGTGTTCGATTACACAGGGATTTTGGGGTTTTTTTGTCTTTAAGTTCTTACAGTCAAGGGAGACTAATATTGTAAGAAAGGGGTATATATTTTTTCTAGCCCACGCAAAACTACACTCACTTTGCTCCAGGGAGCCTATTCTTTTTCTGAAAGTGTTTGGTGTGGGCTGTCTTTAAAGTGACAGATATTTCTCATGCACATGACAAGTCTTTGTTTCTTCAATGTCACTGATTTTGAACCCTGTACAAAGATATTTTCAACCTCTTTCTTGAATTTTATGCTGGTAAACAGTGTGTGTAGCTCCTTGTAATAATTCTTTTTTTTTTTTTTTTTTGGTATGACCTTAGGAATCATCAGCCTAGTTGATACAGGTATCCCACCTCCGCAAACTGCCTTCTACACCAGTGAGAAAAACAGAATATGTCTTGTCCTAGGCTTCTTATTCTAATAGCCATACTTACTTTCTCCAGAATTGCATCCTGAGCAGCAGTGGTGACAATCACAGTGTGCCTTTCATCTCCCACCAAACAGATTTTAAGCTGCTTTCTAAAGTGAAAAAAATCCCCATACTTTTGCAATCATGCTCTGTCTATCCACTTATTTGTTCTCTCCATGGATCTAGCACTCCTAACTTTTGAACTGTTTTGTTGATTTCAGATAAATTAATGGAGAATCACTCATCTGAAATATTTTAAGCTCACATAAACTCCTGTTGATAGTCCTGAAGAAGAGAAAGATATTGTTAGCATCCAGACAGGAGAAAAAACATGAAAGGTATCACCCACAAAGAGGACAAGTCAATTGACCTTCGCACTGTCAAAAACCATTCCACAGGTTTTCACAAGTAAACAGATTGCCTTTGATCTGCTGCTCACAGAGAGACTTGCTGGAGATGGACTTGCCTTTGCCTTGCCATGGAGGTATGGGATAGAACTCCCAAATAATTCAGCTTGTCCAGTTCTCCCTTCGCCCCTTGCATTTGCATCCCTAGTCTGTTGTGCATACATGCACAGCAGCACTCTCAAATCACTGATTCATGTAGCCAGACGAAAGATTAATTTCCTTATGGCAACTGATTCACCAATGGTATTTCTACCTTTTTTGTCCTTGCAGGCATGCAGGTGATGATTTCAAACCACCTGTACATCTCACTGTTTTAGCTTCAAGGCTAAAGGCTTGCAGAAAGCTTCCTGCCTTTCTAGTTAATTTAGACTCTTTTGAGCAGCTGTAGCCAGGAGCTCCAGCTCTCTCCAAAGTTGCCAAAGGCCCCTGGCCATACTTTTCTGCTGTTTTTCTTCAGATGTAATTGTTATCAGTGTGGAACAGATTTTATTGTAGAGTCTGTTTCCCAGGGAAATGCCCTGGATGCCCAACACATGCCAACTGTCAGTTTGCCAAAACCATACCCTAAGGCAAGAATTAAATGTAGGCAAATGTAAGTGCCCTGAGAAATTCAGGCCAGAAACAAGAGCTGACACAGCAAGCAGACAAGAAAACATTTGACACAACCAAGAAAACACATCTCTATCTCTAAGAGATGGGAAGTTCTTCCATTTTAACGGAAACTTGTTTCATGTGCAAATGTAAATTCCAAAGAAGAGGCCTTCTCCACCCTTGGCTGATGTGAATATAGCCTTTCTGTCAGCACTTTAGCTCACCTGAATTAAAACCCTTCCAGGAACATTTGGCTTTACAGGAGGAGAGAAAATAGTCTCAAGAGCAATAATGATGGGACATTTGGGATCCTTCAGCTTTAATCTATGCTCAGAGCTTCTCCTTGCTCTGAAGACATCCTCATGTGTAATCATTCTGGCCTCCTTCCCTTGCCAGTGTGACCGTTCATACATTTATCCCTGTTATTAGATAATCACCATCTCGTATCTTAACAGGAACGTCATTAATTCCCAGAAATTGTAAAAACAGCTTTCTGACCCTGGATCCTCTTGAGATCTTTCATATGCTTTTTGTATTTTTAGGTAAAAAATACAATTATTCATACATTTTGTTTTTAACATGAGAAAATGGATATGTCTGTATTACAGTCTCAAAATTAGCCACCTCTTCAGTTAAAATTTCAGAAGTATCAAATGTTAGACAACAGGCTGTTGTCAAAAATACAGCAACCATGTAACTTTTATCAGCTTTTGCTCATCACTTTATGTAAAGTGAAGCAGAATTCAAAGTTGTTGTACCTTTCATCTATGATCCCAGTATTTTAGCACTGCAGTGATTTTACCTGCTCTACTTCACAAAGAAGGACACGTCTCTGTTTTGTTTTAGATGTGGTATTGAGAAGTCCCGTGACACTGAGCCTTTGGACAGTTCTGCTACTGTTCTGGGAAAGCTCTGTGAACTGCATACCTGTTTTTGAAGCTTAATAGATCAGCATGTCAGAACTTAAGCTTCCTCTTAAACTCAAATGCACTTTTTTCTTGACAAGGTACTCTTAAAGACAGAGTGCCCTCATCAGGGTCATCTTTTCTTGTGGTCTTGCAAAAACTATGAAGCATTCCCTATCCATAATGCCTTTGACTCTTTCTCTTTCCTAGGTAAAAGGAAGTCCTGAAAACAGGACTGACTTTCTTCAATTTTTTCAGCTAGCTCTGTAGTCTTTAAACCCTGTACCTCAGCATTTCCAGTTTCCTAAATTAGGAGTTTTCCATGCTGTCTTCCAAAGTATCAAGTAGGGAAACCTAAGGTCTTTTTTCCAACTCTGGATTGTGAGAAAAAGACTTTGTCTAAAGCAACTGAAGTACATCTCATCGTGCATTTTCTGTCCCCCTAAACTTCTACCTTTTCCTTTGATCAAGTCTTCTATCTACAGTCTTCTTGAATCTTTTCTGACCATGCTATAAAACAGCATCTCAGGGACCTTTACCTTTTTCTTTCCCAAGCTCTTACATGCACTCTGCCACACAGCTCTTCCAGCAGTCTCCACAGTTCCTATTTGGATATTCTGTTCCCCATGCTTCCCACTCCCTAACCAACCCCATGAACTGCAGTCCACAGAGCTGCCTCCCAAGGATAGTTACCATTTTCCCCAGCCCACCACCACCTAGTGCCATTCAGTCTGTCTTCAAGGACAGGGGTTTCTCTTGAAGCATCTCTCTCTGGTAATTCTCTCTGTTCTCTCCACTGGACTGGATACCCAGTGAAGGTAGGAATTCCCTCTAGATGCAGACAGGTTACACCATTATCTTCTGAGAAGTCTTTCAGTTGCCACTCAGCTCCACAACTCACCTTGATACAAGCCAGCACATATTGCTCCTCTTTTCATCACTCCAAAACTTCAGAAACATCCAATTTAGCAGATGGACCTGTGTGTTGACACCAGTGAGCTGATTCTTGACCACCCTGCCAGCAAAGCAACCATTCTGCCCTTATTAGCATTGAGCAGCAAGGACGCACCCTGGGTTGAACACTGAAAAACTAATATTGGGCTTTCTGAAGCCTCTTCTTAATGATCTTTCACAACCCTCCAGAAAAATCTCATTAGCAGTAGCAGAAACCCTGGAGCTGTGCAGAATGCATCCAGCATGTGTCGAAGGAGACCATTAGTTTGTCTCCTGATGAAAGAGGCCCATGAGTCACAGTGCAGGAGTCACTTGGGGGCCAGCAGAGATTTTGAGAATAGTGGGAAAGGATGTCTAAACAATCTAAGTGGAAACCCAGCAGCAACAGGGAAGTCATAAAAGGGATAGCTGTAGACATTCTGAACTGAGAACAGACAAGCAGAGTGTCAGGTTTAATGTTTTTCAGCTTTTGAGGCAGAATGCCAGTTTAAGTTAATTCAGAGGAAATATCAGCATGCAGTACAAAATGATCTTTGCTACATGAGATCTTTACACAGAGAAGAGTTCAGCACCTTTGGTGTGAACTCGGCCAGAATTTGTTCAAAGTTATTCTCTTTATCTTTCGCAAAAGCAATGATTTTGCTTTTCCAGTGAGCAAAGTCCAAGCAGGAATTATTCTGTCCTCATCCCCTCAGTGCAAAACTCAAACATCCAAATGAATGGATGTTAAAATGCCTTTGAGATGTTGCAAATACTTTTCAAATTCTTCTGTCTCAGACTACATTCAAATAACGTAGCTAGAGATGCTGCATCAAGAAACTGGGTTTTACTTCTGCAAAATTATACCTGAAGTTTTTGCCTAGGTGTCTTTTGCATGTACATGCCCCAGGCATGCTTATTTTTAATGATACTCAGGAACATTCAAGAGATTCAGCTGCTTGTGTCTCTCCATTCTCACCCTCTACTTCTCTGTCAGATTCAACCGTCATCTTCTCCAGGGAACCAATTCCTGCAAAGTGCCAGGTATGCTCAGCTGACATTTAACTGAACAGAAATAGGGGCTGCTCATCCTCTTGAAATATCTGCTCAGATCTTTTTAGGACTTGCCAGATGTACTGATCTATGATGTGGACTAATTGGAATTGAGACAAATTCTCACATTGATTTTATCTGAGCTAAGCTGGAACAAGAACCAAATTCTTCAGGGGTGATGGCTATCCTGAGGGTCCTTATTTCTCATTCTCCTATCAGACACATTTCTCCTGGTATTTAGTTACTTTTTTAACATAAAAGTTGCCTTGTCTCTAGCCAAAAGAGTGAAATTAAGGCTGAATATAGCACTGCCTAGTGTCAAGATTTTATGCATCTCACATTATGGTTTCTTGTCATCTTAGGTAGCTTTCAAACATTGGAAGAAAAAACCAATGCTTATGAAATCTAAATGCCAGAAAGGCAAATGAAAGGAACTCTGATCTTATTTTGGTCCCAAAATTCAGCTCCAAGATGTTCAAAGAAGACTGATAACATTTGCTGGCCTTCCCTAGCTGTTTCCTTGTGGAGTCTGTTTCCTGTAAGTGAGCAACATTCCTACAGATTCACAGAAGTTATCCTTGGTCATTTATAAACGGGTGTTCACCTTCCAAACTTGCCTGTTTGCAGATACAGAAAGTGAAATAAGAGGATATGCAAACCAGCAGCAGAATGTTAAATAAGTCACAAATATGTACCTTAGATAGTCCACAGCCTCTTCATCTGAAGACGAGAGCATAGGACACAAACACGATGCATACCTTCATATGTTTTACTTCTGATAAGCTGTTTGAAAGGCAAAAGAAGAGCCTTAAACATGTCAATGGTAATTAAGCATTTTCTGATCCCATATGCATCGCTGTCTATGTCTGGTGAGAAACATTCCTTTCTTGGATGATCTTTCGTATTATGAGGTTGTTGCATACACAAGTGGAACTCTCCCTTTCATGGAGAGACTGAGGCCATGACCTCTTGTTCTCTGCTACATCCTTTAGCATGAGTGGGTCAGACCCCCCTGAATGCCCTAACACAGTTATGACTTACCAGTCTGTCAAGAGAACAAAGTGAGTAAATTATCTCTGCAGTTGTCAAGGTGCCTTGGATGCTTTGAATGGAAGAGGTTTTATGCCTTGCTCGAGCACAGTCGATATGGCTTTCATGTGCTGTCAGGGGCTGAGAGATGTACAATGACACTTTGTGTCAACTGTGCATGGAAGACACATCTGCCAAGCAGAATAAGGTATCTGTTATTGAAATCTGCATGATCACTGATGCTTCCTCTGTGAACTCTCTCTCTTGCCTCCCAAGCTGGATTTCCAGGGTAAAATGGCTGGCAGGATCATTCCACCTGATTTATCACCTCTGTTAAAATCCTAAATAAGGACGGAGACAGGTTAGAGAGAAAGAAAGTAGCCAGCATCAGACTGTGAGGCTTCATTTTTCCCACCCACACAGCATGTGCCTGAGGGAAAGCAGAGAATAATGAGCATGGCAGCCTTGTTTTAAGGGTTTTTTGCTTCTGTAAACAGAAATTAGAAGGCAAAACAAATCCCTGTTAAATGGTGAATGTTGTACATCCCTCTACATTTATGTCTCATAACATCTGGAATGTCCTGTGGGAGCTTTTGTAGCTCCCACATAAGTGGGACAGAAAAGTAAAGTAAAAGAAAGTAACAGAAATCACAATGCTCCAGGAACTGGATGCCAAATACTCATAAAACAACCACAGCATCAAGTCTCAGAAGAACAGGGTACAGATATTTCTTTTTCTGGTTCACCTGGAAGGTCCTCATCTACTCAAGCCTCTCTGTCACACCAGGTTCTTCAATTTCCCTGTACTCCATCCTCTCCTCCCTGAAGTATCAAAAAACCAAATGCTTCTCTTTATGCATGGCATTCTGAATCAAGGACTCTTTCCCAGGGGTGGAAAAACTAAGCAGTGAATGGAGAATTTACAAAACCTCTTCTAAACAAAGCTTACCATGTTGCCACTTCTTGCACTCTGTTCCTCAGGGGACTGAATTAGTGAATGTATGCAAACTCTTTGGCAAATACAAACTTACTACATGTGGTTTCTGTGTATACAAACACTGGCTTTGTGCAGATAAGCGATAATACCTAAATGCTGAACATGTAGGGATTTGCACAGTAAGACAAAGGGAGAATGCTGTGCAAATACGGATGTGAGCATCTGGGTCCATGACACTTCTGGGGAGCTAGTGAATGTTGCAATAGGGTGGAAGATAGCATGGGTAGGACCAAATGATGAACAATGAGGGGACAAACTACTCACCAGCATAAGAAGAGGAGACATGTTAACACAAAAACTAGAGATGGGCAGCATACTAGTCTGCCATGAAAGGGAGAAGAGGGTGCACAGAGGCAGAACATTGCATAGCACTGCAGAGGTTTGTAGAGGCTGAGAAGTGACAGTGTCATGAAGTGAATGTCCGGTTTTTTGGAAGACACTGGAGTCTGGGTCCATTTGCCTGACATGTCATCTTCTGCTCTCTTATAGAGCTTAAGATAGCTGTCTCCAACACAAAGATTCAGAGAACAGAATGAATTTTGTTTAAATGAGAAAACTAGCTGTGATCAGACTGAAAGGAAAAACGGAAAATTGGAATTCATAGGAGCAGTGTGAAGCCAATTTAGAAATATTTCATTAGAAGTACAATAAATCTGTGGCACACATTTAAGCAGACAAGGTAAAAAACAGTGTACACTTACAGTAAGTTATCTGAATATATATGTAAACATCTTCCAAAAACTAGACTAGACAGGGCTGGCAGAATTAATGAATGGAAATTTCAGCCAGCACCAAGTGAAAGCATTGTGGTCTAGATATTACTTATATGCTGTTCTGAATACAGCCATTCCTAAGAACATGCTTAAATGTTTCAGCAAAACAAGATTAAAGCATTGCCATTGTCCATTCAAAGAGATTCTGTAATTAGAACTGGACTCCCATGTGAGCACATAAGCATGGAAAATTTACTAATTCTTCTTTACCATCATGTTTCTTTAAAAAAAATTACTCAGATGAGTTTAATTTACATGTCACAGACAACCTGATCTATATTCAGAAAGAACATTATGTCCCCCCTCAGATGTCAAAATAATTTTATCTCTCAACCTGAGCTGGAGTCAGACATAAAGGATGCAATGCACGTGGCTCTTATTAAAGTGTTAGTCTGTAACACCTGCAATTCACAGAAGCTTCTATAGTTTGAAATAAACTGAAACTTTCTTATTTCACTGGTGTGCAGTGCTTACTTGCAAATTGTTTTTCCAACTTGGCTTCGAACTTTAAAAAAATTGCAATTTAGACTTGCTACCTGGGAAGCTTAATTCAATTTCCTGCTCCATCACAGGTTCCCTGTGTGTCTGTAAGGAAGCCACACAGGCTGAGATTTAAGAGATAGGTTGAAGCCTTGCTCCCCTTGAAAATGCTTTGTAGATCTGGCCTTAGTCTCTATGACTATCTATAATATATATACAGCGATATAGACATACAATCCCCTTGGAAGTAGCTTATACTGGATTAACATTTTTCTACCTACCAACTGTTCATTTTGGTCCTTTCTTGTCTTTGCAACCAACCTGCATGATGAGGGAGAAATAATGCCTAGAAGATGGTCAATTCATTAATAAACAATGGAAAAAAGGATGGGGCAAATAATAGCTTGAACAGTTAATACTTCTACGTATGTGCAGAGGACATCTCTGCCTTTTAGACATACTCATGATCCTTCATAACAGGAAGGCATAAGGAGGATGAGGGTAGACAGATTAGGATTATAGTACACTGGAACAACGTGCAAGCAAGTTGGTATCTGGCCTGGAGAAGACAGAATATGTACCTAGCTGGTGGTATCAAGAAAGGGCATAATCAGAAGCGAGGGTGTGTATCAGGATGTGGGAAAGAAGAAGATAAGGGCAGGTGAAACAAAAGGGCTTTGCAAGAGGATAGTCAAGGACTGGGACAAAGATGACGAACAGGCATTTGCGATGACGAGCAGGCACCACAAGGTCAAGAAACATGGCTAAGGGTACAGATTGGGCAAACAGGTGCTGGTTAAATGGCTTCATACAACAGGTCAGTCTTAGAGACCACTTTTCCTTTGACGGGCCTTTAATCTCCTGGAAGCATGTTTACTGTCAGGCACCAGCTGCAGAACTGGATTGTCCCTGCAGGGTAAAGCAGGAGGGCAGCTCAGCACTATGACAATAAAGCCCACATAAGCACCATGCTGGAAGAGCAGTTTCTTTCCCAAGAAGGAAACACATCACTGGGGAAATAAATCACTTCTACCAAGACTCTGCAAATTAAGGACTATTTCTGAGAGATCTTCCTTGTGTTATAAGCAGCTCACTATCTTCCCAGTCTACTCGGAACTCTTTGGTAGGTATGCGAGGTTGCTTAGTGGGATTTTGTATCAATATATTAATTTTCAATCAAAGCAGCAACAAGTGCTCCAGAAGTGAGATCTATGTTAGAAAAGACAACAAATACTTCTCATTCTAATACATTCTTCCCCAAATACTTTGGATGTCAGTAACTCAATTTTCGATGTATCTGAGACGCCTCTTACACTTCACTGGCATTTTAGTCAGTCCTTCCCCTCTTGTCCAAAGGATAAGGTGTGTTTGGGGTCACAGATTACAAATAAGTGGCTTGCTCTTGCTGATAAATCTGACTTCCAATGAACTCTCATGCTAGTAAGCTATGTTTTCTTTAATGAGGTCTTTCCACCAAATATAGAGACCGCTTCTGAAAAGTGCCTTTAATGAGGTATTACCACTCAGCATTTGTTTTACCCTGTGGGAATGTAAGAATGAGTTCTAGTGCTGTAATATTACCAGATCTCTTGATGTTTATCACAAACATCATGAAACTTGATGTCTCACTTAATTTTGCAGCTCCTGGAGGTTTGTGACTATTTGGGACTTGCAATTAACATGAAAAAGCAACCAGTTATTGTAACAGGAGAACTAAAAATGACTGATTTTCTACTTATTTATATCCTGCATTTGTTCCTGTTTCTGCCTGCCCCTACCACAATTATCTCAGCTACTCCCCTGCACAGCCCCAACTCCTTCCAGTGTCCCCTAACTTTCAGGACTAAAACTCTTTCCTCTGTAACTGCTGTGGCTATTTCAGCCCATGCTGACAGCTCTTGTGCTTGTGCTGAGGCTTTTGTCTCAGTGACAAGTATTAACATGAAACTTCCATTTTTTCACAGCTGCCCATTTTTGTGAAACTTGTCAAACCTTTGTAACTTCAAGATCTTCTGCCCTTTTGCTAACTCTAGTAGGATTAGTCAGCTGGTTCAAGAGGGTCAGGCAAGCAAAGAGGCTGATGGACACAGATTTCAGTCACATTTCTTCAAAGAGCCAAGCCTTTAATGAGCCATTATGGCCATCAAAGGATGCTCATAAGATCCCTAAAGCTTAAAAATTAAGTTGTCAAAAAAGCATCTCTAAATTGTTTTATAATATCTCATGATTCTGTGGACAAGATTTGTAACATATTTCTAGGTTCAACTGCAGATCTATATAAGCTACATGTCTTTGTGACCTCTTTTAGCCTTTGAGATGATTAGCTTTCTGCTGGCACATATCTTTTTTGGGCAGATGTCATTGATGTCAGTGAAGGCCAATTCTTGTTAATTTGCTTCAAAATTATTTTCCTAAACTTGAGGAAAAAGAAAGCACCTTTTCCTCTCCAATCCCATAGGCTGTACAGTGTATAATGGCAGCTGGTCCCTAACTGACCAGAAAGCTATGCAATGCAATTTTAGTCCTCTCAATAGAAGGTAAAATAAAGTAAGTTTTTCCTCCATTAAATTACCCTTATTCTAAGGGGTTTAATCTTCCAGGTTTAAAGGTGTTGTCCATCCTCCCTCACTTATATTCAACAGTGTGCTTTGATGTTTAGCTTTGTTCTCCACACCACTTCCATTTATGCATTAGTGTTCGCATTTGAAATAAAGAAATGACCAGGAAACTTCTCCTGAAGGGGCAGCTGAGTTTTCCCGCAGATACAGCTGGTGCCACATCACTCATCACTCTGACTGCCACTCACGCTGACCTGTGTGTTAGGAGAGAGGCACAGCAGCTTATCCTGCTCCGTGGTCTGCCCACATTGATGCCAGGGGCTATCTGAACAGGAAACAAAGCATGCGAGTGGCTTATAACCACCACACTGGGCCAAGCACTTTGCTACCACTGGAATAAGTGCTGCCTTCACGGTTGTTGGTGTCCCCCAGGAAAGCTGCTGGCCCCCACATCCTGCGAGAGCCCCGAAGGCTGGCATACAGCCATCCTGATGCTCCCCAGAACCTGCCCTTGCCCCTTCATGCTGCATATGAACCCACAATTGTACCTGCATGCAGTGTTTTAGCTCAACCCCAGGCCTAGTCACCAGTGAGTGCTGGAAGTTGCAGGGGCAGCTCAATAAGCTTGCAAGCAAAACCTTCTCTTCCTTGTGACATCAACCTGGATCTTCAAATCCCTTTGCTGCCAGCCCAGTATCTGTGGTTTTGTCAGTCACACTGCACCCTCTTTTTATGAATTACTTTCTCCTCTGCATTTTTGCTCTGGGAATGATCGCTTGCCTATCAGGAAACCAAGCACTGCAAACCAGCTCATAGCTCTGTAAGCCAAGCTCCAGGGAAACAGCAAGTGTTAGGACTTCTCACCTGCCCAAAGAAAACAGTGACTGCCTGTCAAGTACATACCAGCCACGAACCAGAAACAGCATCTTCTGCTGTGTCTGTCAAATTAGCCAGTTCAAGTCTCAGATGCAACTTCTGTTGAACTCCAGCCACCAGTCCTGTAAATCAAAATAACACACACTAAAATGGCAGAGTTACCTTATAAATCCTGATTAGCTTTTTACATCTTCTGAGTCAATTGAGGTTCTTGGAGTCTTTGGAGTACACAAATTATGTTCTCCAGCTTTCCTTCACAAAACAAAATAAGGAGAAATTCTGGGCTTGCCTGTGACGACAGAGGTGCCTAGGTTTCTGATCTTAGTTGGTACCACGGATAGTTGAGCTTCTCCTGTCATTTCCCGGCACAGCCTAAAGCCTGACATTTTATGGCAAAGGAAAATCAAGCTAGTAACTACAATAGTTTGAGATGAGCCTCATGAGCACTTCAGTGGGAATGGGGTGTGGGAAGATGTAACCCCAGCAGCAGCAGCCTGAGGGAAGACTTTCCTTTTCATTAGCTGTTAGTTCACTAAAATTTTGGGGAAATCAAGCAATTGTAAAATTCAAGAGGCTGTTACGATGAGGTGAAATAGCTTCAGACAGTTAAATGTGTTTAAAATTCACAATATCCTTTAAATTTAGAATGCATTACTATGCTCATGCTCTAACCTCCCTGATGTATGAGAACCGCCTCCAGCCAGGAATTGGGATAGGGTTATTCAGATAACACAGTGTTTAAAGTGTCACACAGAGCTAGTGCCTATTGAAGATTTTCCATACAATGTCTATGTATAAACTTTCGTGATTCATTCTGACCTATGTATGTGATAGGTCTGCCTTGAAAACCTAATAAAAACTGAGGTAGGTTTTTTTGTTGACCAAAAAGGAGCATCAGAAGTCTGAAGCCAGTTAGAGTGTCAGCGACTTTTTCAAAGCATAGCAGCAAAAAGAGAAGAAAACAAAAACTAGGATTTTGCTGTTAAGCTAATAATGGGCATGTTACTCCTTGATTTTCATATTCCGCCACGTCATACTTCGACTACTTAAAGAACAGATCTTGGTTTTTTCATTTTTAATAATCTATTTACCTAGAAGTGAAAATAGATCAATAGCTGAATCACCAGTTGTCCTGAGGTTCTTTCTATTGCCCTTGAAATGGAAAAGTGCCCTCCGAAGGAGGGGAAATTGCATGTTTCTCATAAAAGGCAGGGAACCCAAGGCAGAGTGGAGGCCTTACTGTACCTGAGTATGCAGTGATGTGAGGAAGCAACTCTCCCCTGGGGTCCATGGGCTTGCTCCTGCAGATCCTTCTGCTTCTCCAAGGTTTACCCCTGTTTATGGCTTCTGGACTGTGCAGGACAAAGGAAAATGTAGCAGGAGCATTTCACACCATATCACAAGTGTGCTTGGCAGTGGGGTAAGAGAGCATGTGAGGGCTGCTGCCTTAGTCATGATGTCTCAGGCTGAGCCTGGGGGTTTCACAGCCAAAACCAAGAGCTGGTAAAGCTGGGGTTAAGGTTTTTCAAACATAACATATTCCTGTACAAGTCAAGTATAATGAAGTCCAGAAGATTTAGCATCTTCCCTAGGGTTTAAAAGTCCATTAAGACTTACATGCACTGCAAATAGCTTCTGCTATGCAGTGCCTGGCATCAGCTTTTTAGCAAATGAAATATGACCTGGTGATCTATAACATGATAACATGCTCATACCTGAGGACAGAGAGACAGGAATATGCTGCAGGAGGTTTCCACTGCTGTCTTTGTATGAATTCTTTTTACCATACCTATGTGATATATTTTCTTGTCAAGCTCAGAGTTCCAAGGTAATTAGGAAAACACTGCTTTATTCTGCTGTCTATAGGATATATTTTTATTTTTATTGTACTACTCTGTATCATCACTTGATACTTACACAACAGCTGTCTCTAGTTTCTTTATTTCATACGCTGAGGCCAAGTCTGACAGCAACTTAGCTGGAGCTAAAGAAGTACTTAACTGATCCCTCAGGAGTCAGATCTTTTAATGCTAAAGAAGACAAAAAAGATGAATAATAATGACTTGAAGTTGCTCTGTTTCTCAGTGCCCTTCTTGAAACACTTAAGATAGGCTTGATTTTTTTTTTTTTTTAACCACAGAACTTCAAACCACCAAGCATAAATTAGCACACATATAAATCCTCACAGAAATAGAACCTAAGTAGGTTCCACTGTGGAGAAATATTTTGTAGTAATTTAGACATGTTTCATAAAAAGTAATTAGTAATTAGCTAATATTCCATTGTGGCTTTCCCATAACTACTATTAGAATCTTTTGAACACAACAGAATATGAGATAACAGGCAAAAAATAATTCAGACTGGAAGATGGCAATAAAAACTGAGTAGGCTAATGCAAACCACCTGAGACAGAGGCCAAATTTCCTGCTGAGAATAATTCCATATAGAGGAAACTGTATGTGAAGGAAATGCAGCAGTTACAGCACAGGGTGGAGCTATTAGCAGGAGTGCAGTTGTCTCATGTTCAAAGCAGCCACTGGAGTGAAAGCTTCCAATAACTATCTAGTCGTGTTCAAAGGGAACAGAGCATGTGGACCCAAGATCAAGACTCAGCAATGAGAATTTCCCTGATGAAGGTCAGAAGCTGCAATACCATTACCCAGAACTTTACAGAAGATCATCTCATCTTGCAGATGAGAAAAGAAATTACTGCTACTATTGTTGTCAGAAAGATTTTGGTGTACTGTAGAAATGGTCTTCTCACCCCTTGAAGTTAAGAGGAGTTTTATAGTTCATTCTAATAGACTCTGGACCAGATTTTAGAGCATGCTGGAGCCTGTTTAAACACTTGTTCAGCAGACCAGGGCAGAACACAAAAAAGTACTTGCAAAAAGTCTTGCCAAAGCCCACTTCCAAACAATTAAATGCTGATTTTATTATTATTACTCATATTACTATTATTATCATCATGATAATCAATATTACTATGAATCTCCAATGGATCTTTTGCAAATATCCCGTAAGCACCTGTACTAGAAGAAATGTTGCTGAAAATGAACATATTTTCAGTGGCTTTAGTAAATTCTTAGCAGTGCAAATTTCAAGCATGTCTGTACCAGGCATTAAAGAGTTAATTTTCAATGTATAAAATCATATTGTGTATCTAATTTAAGGTGTTTCAAAGGGCCCAATTTTGCAGATGACCAGTGCCCAGCTCTTCCTCAGAAATGCTTTAGGTTGTCTTACATTCACTCCTCATTTCTGAAAATACAATCCTAAATACCAAGAGTTAGGCTTGTTCAATCAGGGACTATAAACTATTTTCAGAGCATTTGCATTTCACAAGCCTCAATATCTAAAGTTAAAGGCCTGTTTTACATTAATATTTCAACTTCTTAGTAAGTTGTCTAGTCCACAAATTGCCTAGTTCACAAAGTCCTCAAGTAGATGTGGGATGCTCCTTCCCCAAAATGAACTCAAAAGACCACCCTAGAAATAAGAACCTTCCAGTTTCTCTGTGTTATACACGTGACTTCATGGATGCAAATGAGAACAGAGATGTCATTTCAACTCTGCAAACCTCAATGGGTACATTTGTTTTACATTCCTCCCCTCTTTTCCAGTCCTTTTCCTTTTCCTTTTCCTTTCCCTTTCCCTTTCCCTTTCCCTTTTCCTTTTTTCCTTTTCCTTTTGCTTTTCCTTTTCTCTCCTCCCTCCCTTTTCTTTCCCTTCCATTTTTCAGGATCTGCTCTCATCTGAAAAGTTGCCTTGTACTCTCTAAAAAAATGATAACTTTTTTTAGAAGGCAAAATATCAAGACCCTGAGGAATCTCCTAATGAATAAGACTTAAAACAGTATTTTGTCAGGCTAATTGCATGCTGTAAAAGATTTCAGGTTAAATCTGAAAATATGTGTGTCTCGAGGTTGCAGTGTTATGGATGAAACCACTAAGAATGTCCTTTTTCATTACTACCTGGTTTATTTCTTTGAGCAAATAATAATAGTCTAATCATTGCCCTTGGACGCAAGTCACTTTGAAGACAACAGGACTTTTTGTATGTGTATCCCAGGGCAAGGTTTTGCCCTATATTTTCAGTGATACAGAGTATTTTAAGCCCATTTGCAATTAATAGTTCACCAAGAGTTCTTTTTTTATTTTTTTTTCTTTCTGGTGGATAAAACTGGTAAAAAATGTCTAAGACAATACTGAAATATGTCATTCTGGCTGGCAGCAAGGCCAATTCAGCCAAGCTGACAGGCTGTCGTTCCATTTCTTATTCATTATGAACATGAATCTCTGTGCCATTCATACAGGCTTAGCTGTATGGCAGGGGCATGGTATAGTGATATCCTGTTGGAATTTAGTTTGTTCCTCAGGTACGTAACAAAACTGAAAGATTTAAATTGTATATAATGACTCTGTGCAACTTTTTCTTGCTGTGCAAAGTAAGCTATAATGTCATAGTAATAAGAGATTGAAAACTCTTGTTATTTACTATGATACCTGTCTATCCTTCAAGTCTTTCCCACAGCATATTTGCTGAGACTTTGATCAGCTTAATTTTAAATGTCCCAAGTGACAGGACATCAGGGCCTCCCCTTTGCAATAACTGATCCATAGTGTAAGCGATCCCAGTGTCAGGAACATTCTCTGCTATAAAATAATTCATTTTTTTACTTTCCATCATTTGGTAACATTACATATATATACAGTCCTGTACGGCCCTATCACCTGCATGGGTACTCTTCAAATGCTTATGAGCTGTAACTGTACCATAACCTACCTCCAAACACAGTTTTGTATCTCATTTGAGCTTCTACCCTTGCCCATGACCTGTCCCCCACTCCATGCTGATGCTCAATGCCTGGGATTGTCTCTGGTGCCCACCACCTGCCATGCTCCCTGATTGGAGATGAAGACCAGGCCCTGGCTGCCAGGGCCTGTCCTGCCTTATGGTTGTGCCATCAACAGATCTCTTCATCTCATAGGTTCAGTCCACCTCTGTATGTTCTTGTCCTGTTATTAACACTAAGGGTAAGAGAATGGGATAATTACTGTATTGGGGATGAAGCTCTTACATGGGTGTGTTGGCTTGTTTTGATCTTCACATGAGATAATGAGGTGACAATTACTGTTGGACAGAGTCCTGCTGCGGGTCAAAAATTACAGAAACAGGTCAGGATCCCTGGATTGTGAACGCTATCAGGCAGTGGCAAAACACAGAGAGATGGGGACAGCTGCAACTGCAGCTTATGTCCTCACACTCGCAGCCCAGAGGGACGTCTGCTACTGGGAAGCAGAGCTGCTCCAGGGCTGTGCTGCTCTGAATTTCATGAAGATAATCCAGGAGCAGCTCAATTAAGAGAGGAAATTAATTAGCGTGTTACTCCGTAATTACGCTTCCTGAAACAGCTGCACTCCCTTTGCATGGCTACAGCCATTCCTTTACCCTCTGGGGTGGCAGAAAAGATGGTTATACTTCTCACACCACCTCCAAACAGGTCTTCATATGACATGTTGATCAAGGAACATGAGCAATTAATCATTTCCCCTGTGTTAATATGAAGTACTAGAAGAGAGCACGACAAAAGCAAGCAGCAGTATTGTACGGGGGAACAAAATCTTTCAGTGGAGATGAGGTGAGAAATTCTGAGAAGACCTAACAAACTAGAAAAATTGGTAGCAGGAGGGCAGATTAGATTCATTTTAGACAAGTGCAAGGTAATGAGCACTGGAAGGAACAATTTAAGTTACCGATACATTCTGATGGATTCAGAATTAGCTGTTATTTTTTAGGAAAAGAATCCTAGGCATCATTATGGATCATTCAATGAAGACATCTGCTCTGTGTGCAGAAGCAGCAAATAAGATGTTTGGCTGCATGGGAAAGGAGATGGTGAATAGCATGGACAAAATGATATAATGCCATTGTATAAAACCTGCTGTACAGCATGCCCTTACTTTGAATACTACATTTATTTTGGTCACCTCAGCTCAAAGAGGCCACAAGAGAAATTGGAAGAGATGTTGAAAAAGGCAAGTGAAAATTATTAGAACCACAGGGGAATATTTCAAATAGGGAAAAAATACAAAAGAATCAGATCCATTAATATTGTTAGGAGAAAAGTGAGCTGTAGTAGGAGAGGGATCTCTAAGATACTATATGGTGTAGAAAGAAAGCAAAGCATATATTACTGCCTGCATTTTCCTGGAATGTAGGTATGCTCAAAGAATGGTCTGTGAAAAACAACAGGTTCTAAAAGGACACAGTGAAATATCATTTTATACAGCATAAAATAGCCTGTAATGCCCTGGGATGCAGGATGAAATTGCAGCAAGAGGATTTGGGTCCTTATTAGCCACTAGTGATAGTGACTACCATTTACAGGAGGGTTCCACAACCACTGCAGGAGTGCTCTGAAAGTGCCTTCCTACAAGAATAAGTTGCTTATAAGAAACGGTGAAGAGACAGATTCGGCTAAAGTTTTCTAAATTCATATCAAATATCAAGACCTCTAATATCTGCATGCGTCAGAACACTTGCACTAATCCATTGCTGTCGACAAAAGGGAGAGGATGACACCATGATACACGAGTTTTTAGAGTTTTATTAATGCAAGATTTCAATCTGCAGCACTGAGCATCATCAGGGAGCTGGACTAGCTCCTGGATCTACACAGATATCACCAAGAAACCTGTACCACCTCTGCCCCTCCATCAACAGTGCTCACTAATCTGTAATCATGGGACATCCTTCCATGGAGAATCACCTTCATACACTGTATTTTAATCCACGGTTCAATTTAGACAGTTTTCCCTCTTTCCAAAAACTGGCAGCAAGGCTGAGGACAGAGGGGAATGAATATCTAAGACTTCACAGAAACATGAAGAAATAGGGGAAGAGAGACCTGTGCATGTGATGGGAAAGGGAGAGGTCAAAGTAAAAATTCTCAAATGAATGATATAGGGAGAAAAAGTTGAAACATCTGCCAGGCAGGAGAGTACAAGGGAACAAAAGAAAGGGGAAAGACAAAATGGAATAGAAAGAGACTGAGAGGACAGGGAAAGATTATAGCCCAGATTATTCAGAGACCACAAAGAGTAGGTAATATAAAGGCGTATTAATTGGAGGGAAAAGGAAGGTAGGCCAGTACAGAAGGAGTGTAAAATATATGAAAATATCTTAGTGGTATAACAGTTAAACAGTTCATAAAGCAATGGAAATAAGAGCAAATTCTGCTAACTATCTTAGAGGAAATTACAGAATTTCTATATACTATTGCTTATGCCAGGAGAAAATGTACATTTTGCAGAAGTACTAGAAAGAAAGGACCAGTCCATGACTTGTGTCCTTCCACAAAAATTGACAGCTAATGGCCTTGTTAACGTAAGTTCTTTCACAATGCTAGATGGGAAGTAAAATTATCACCAACTAGCATCCATTAACTCTCAAAATTTTTCAAAATATCTTTTCTGTACCTAATAATGTTCTGATTTTAGACTATGTTCCTCAGAGCATGAGAACAAGTTCTGTAATCTTACTGGATTTCCACTCCTCAACAGATGGCTTTGCAACACAGCTCCACAACTGGCTGTCATCCACTGGCTATTTCATGCCATAGAGGAGTGAATTCCAAAGACAAGTAAGCTTTGTATCTGTTCTTTTACCACTTGCTTCAGTAGAAAGGTAGGCTGGCAGGGCAATATGTCTTAAGGGACTTGGGACTTTGGCCACATTCTTGCGAGAAATCACCAACTTTTGTGACTTTTTACAATTATCAGTATCAGTGTTTCCTCCCTTGCCTTTTGTTTGCCCATTTAGACAGTAAGCAGTTTAATCCAAGGTACTCTACAGCGTGTAGTGTATAAAGACTTCAGGCCACACTTAAGGCAAGGATAATAATCTACAAAACATAGTTACTGCACTGTCCCTGGCTGTTATTTGGAATCTGCTTACGTATTCATTGCTCTCAATAGACATCCTTGTACTGGTCCAATAGAAGCACAAACATGAGATGTTCGTTATTTGTCTATGCATTTAATCTAAAAGAATAAGCATTTGTTTTTTCTCTCCCATCTCTTAGTGAGTTTGTGATGGAGCCTAATATTGTAAACAGGATATAGTTAGCAACTTGCTATGAGTCTTTCAGCTTTTTCATTTTTCTTTCAGGTTCAGTCACTGTCAAAACCTCACTTTCTAGAGATTATTCTTTGGTTCATGAATAGACTTCACTCATCTCTGCAATGCTTTTTATTTTGCTTCATTTAAATTTTACAACTAATTTTCAGACAGGAGTGATGAATAAGCTTAGGACTGGAGGGGGGTAATAAGGGTCAGATCTGTTTTCTATTCTGATTCATTTTCAGAAGTAGCAATCCCTCTTATAGTTTTAGTGTTGATGAAAAGGAGAAATAAAAAAGAAGGATGAAAGAGACAAAAAGATGGAAGGGACAGTTGGTTTATGATGCATATTGGAAATAAAGAACTATCTACTACTTAGTTAGTCTTTCTGGTCACAAATTCGGAAGAGTGATATGGCCTAGGCAATCTCTCATAAGACTTTGCCTGTGATGTTGCAGTCAGGACTTTACTGCTGGTTGTCCATTTTGTCTGGGGCTGCCTTCTACTTCCCTCCTTTTCACATCCTGGACAGTAACTCTGCATAGTCCATTCTGTCTCCACACCTTGGCAGAACAACATTTAATGCAAATAAAAGTGATAATAGGATTTACCTCCCCTACAGTATTTATTTATCCGTAAGACCTACAGACAGGTTCATTTCTCTGGGCTTCCCCTCAGTTATCCTTGACCATCCAGGTTGAGCTCTTGGATTTCCAAATGAAAGTTCAAAGCAATTAAGATTGTGCCCCATCACAGCAGCTCTGCATACTGTGTTCCACTTAGAAAGGGATTTCTGTTGTTGCTCTCAGCTGTGGGGTATCTGATGCCCTGTGAGTCCTGAGTCATGCCTACCAGTAGGGTGGGAGGCCCAGATCAAAGCAAACCCTCATTGAGAATAAATTCATGTCCACCGAAGTTATCAGAGCTGCATTAATGCTTATAACTTCCTATCCTTTATCTGCACTTCACTCACAGCATTATTACAGCTGCTATTGTGGCCCATTTTATATATCCTTGTTTATCTTTCCCTGGAACAATTTTATTTTATTCCCTGAAGACCATGCTCCTCTGGCATTTTCCCATTCAGACTGGCCATTTAGCACTCATGGCTTCAGTTCAGCAAAGCACTTAAGCACATGCTGGAGCAAATTTATTTTAAACATGCAATGACGTATGTTGCTGATACATCATTAGAACTTCATTTTTATATGGACACAGTGCCTAGAAACCTAGCCCTGTTCCAGGACTTCTGCTGCTGCTGCATGTTGTACTGCCACACAACAGAAAGACAAACATTGTTCCCAGAAGCTTTCAGTCCTGAGCTTTATTTACTGTACATTCCTTGCATGTGTTAGGAATATTAACCTGTGTAACCACTGCATTATGCTGAGGGTTAGATGAGCTAAGGTAGCTCCCATTTGTTGATAGGGAAAATTAAGCAGCAAAACAACTGCTAATGTCAGCCTTTCTGCATCAACACTGGCATCTTATCCCGTTACCTTTCATGGTCTTTGTGTTGGGCTAGGTGTACTTCGTATTCCCCCATTCTTCTGGATTTAGGTTTGGCAAGTATACCAAAGCACTGCTTCCAGAGCTAGACATGTAAATCGAACAATATGTCAATCAAGGAAAAAATATATCTATATGCTATATTGACTACATGAGCATATATAATCTGTAAGATCTTAGATAAATGCAACAGCAGATAACAAATCCGCGTTAGAAAGAAGACCAGCCATTATATTAAAACATCAATTTACATCAAACAGTTTTGTTCTTGCATGATTTGGTCTAATACTGATTTGTTAGTTAGTCAGTCTCTTTTGCGTTGGGCAGTCACTCTGGAAAGATTTAAATTAATTCTGCCACGAGGTGGGCTGAAAAGGTCATATTTCTGTTTTATGAATCTTTACAAACTGTGTTTTAGAGATGCAAAACTAAAATAAGTGTGTTTCATCTATGTTTCATCTTGCACTCTCCTGATACTGAAAAGGCAGAGAAAC
The DNA here is from genome assembly GCF_037038585.1 of Patagioenas fasciata. Taxonomy (NCBI): domain Eukaryota; kingdom Metazoa; phylum Chordata; class Aves; order Columbiformes; family Columbidae; genus Patagioenas; species Patagioenas fasciata. The sequence goes on along the minus strand of NC_092520.1, from coordinate 158,006,607 downwards.
AATTTTAGATGTAAGATTTGGGGTGGATTCCTCCCCCCGACATCCTTCCCAGGTTATAATGGTTAAATGGGAATAGATCTGCAAGGCCATTATTCTGGGACAGCTCAGCTCCTAATTCACTATTTCCAAGCTGCCTCATACACTCCAGCATCAGGGCTCTCTGTAGGTGTGTCAAAATAGGCTAATGCCAAGATCTTCTGCCCACTCTAGAGAGGTCCACACATCTCTCTGAGGCCATTATTAGAAGCAGATCAATAAATTAGAAAGTTTATGGATTTAATGTAAAACCCCTTGTTCATTTACAAGAGTTTTATTGTGTCTGATCTCATGTGATAATCTCCCATGGCCCATCTATTGAACAGCCACAGGGTGTTGCTACGAAGAAGTACTCAGGCTTTCAAAGTCCTAGAGTAGCTACGGTGCAAACTCGGGTTCAGAGACCAAGGCAAATCCTGTTTTAGCTCGACTTCCAGATATTTTTCAACAGATCTACACACAACATTGGCTCTGTCTTTGTGTACACGGTGACACATACAAGGAAACACCTCATTAGGATGCTTAAGAAGAAGAGGTCCCTATGCTAATCTGAAGGATAGAGTTGTAGCCTCTCTGCCTCAGTTTGCTTCAGGTGGACTTAACCCTGCCAAGACAGTGACTTCTCCCAGGTTTCTGCTTGCATAACACCTAGCACAACACAGCCTTCCTGCCTCAGCACAGCACACACTATAGACCATGATGCTGATTCTCATAGGCCAACTCACACATCAATGATGGAAAATTAGTTTCCTCTATATGTCCAGAGTTGAAATCCCAGCTGTGGCTGCCACTCTCCCCACCAGCACCATGCACAGAAGTTGGCTTTTTCACATCCCGACCCCAATCCCACCTCCTTCTGTACATTCAGATTTTTTTTTTTTAATCAAATGCCTAAATTCATAAGTCATCTTCGGGTGTCTGCAAATGCGTGCCTCTGTGGCTAAATTCAGAAGTTAAAGCAAGACAACCACCAAGTACAAGTAACAGTTAAACTGAATATTTTTGTCTTGCCACCACTGTTTTTCCATGATTCTTCAGGGATTGTTTCCTTTTCATCCTTTCAAAAAGGGCACCAGGCACTTTTTTATTTTTTAACACTGACACAAGTGAAAGAACCTGATGGGCTGTGAAAACAGAAGTCGCAAGGAACCCTAAGAGCAGAGTCTGACATTCAACACAAAAGGGAATGTACTATAAGAAGTGCAACAAGAGCACACAAATCACTAAAAGACTTATAATTCCCTTCTCCTTTTGTCCAGAAGTAGCCAGTAAAGGTAGAATAGCAAAGAAGGCCCAGAAAAGTATACTGACCACAGCAGCCAAGCATCCCAAAGAAAGACTTCTGTCAGAAATAAAGATGAAATCGATGTTTCCTCTTTGGTCTTTCTTTACAAAGCCTAGGCCACAGGCATTTCTCAAATGGATAATTACCTACTAATTAAAAATTCAATTTGAAAATGGCTGAAGCTGTTTGCAAATTCAGGTTGGATTTGCAAACTGGTTTAGCCAAAATGAAGAAATATGTAGGGGAGAGAGTGGGTAAAGCTGAAACATTTCATTTCAAGGTTTTCCCGAAAAAAAAAGGTTGGATTTTTTCTTTGTTTGTGTGTTTGGTTTTAAATCTTGAAGACTCCTTTGAGATCAAGTGGAACAAAATTTATTTTATTTCCTCATTTTCATTTTCAGCTTTAACTAAAAGGATAGTTATGGAATGTTGTATCTGAGTGGAAAGGGCAACTAAGAGTATGTTTTGGTAAGAACAATTTTCTTTGTTATTTTCAAGCTATCATCCTTAGTAAAGTAGGTTCTTTCCTTCTTTCAGTTACAGTATCAAAAATAGTTTGTGCTACACTAGAGCAAACCGCAAAATGGTTTTGCGCAATCAGCAACTTTGCTTGGCAGAGACAGAAGACTGGAATAGCAAAGGTGCAGATATTTACTGATAGAGGTATCTGGGGTTCAGTTACATCTGTGATTGAACTTGAGGAGCTTCAGGAAAGTGATACACTAGAGAGACTCAAGACTGGCATGACATAAGCAACTTAATATCAGATAGGGAACAGTACATTAAATCAGAGGCCAGCATAAGAATATTGCTTCTGGGAATCAGGATTTCCAGATAAACTGACAGAGACGAATGAGGATCAGCTGGTATAAAACTCAGAGAAAATCAAAGGTAACTGTCTATGGCTAAAACAACTAACATGGCAAACCTAACAGTATTTCTTTTAGATTTGATCAAGGACTGTGCAAGTTTCATGTGATGTGGAGCCAATGCCACCAGATCCTTGCTTTGCCTGGTACCTTAGCAAGCTTCCTTGCTCCCTGAAACCCACTGAGGTGTTAGTTGTTAGTCCCACAGCAATAGCCTCACTCTTTGTTGTGTGGTTAATAAGCAGTTCCTGTGACATCACAATTAGCTGTCAGTGTCATCAAACAGCAATAAAATCTGTGTTTGGGAGTTGTTTTCCAGCAACTACTCATGCTCTGTCAGGGAAGGTTTCAGACTCCATGCTTTGGAGCTTCCCTAATGCACTTTATATTTTGAGTCTTGATCTTCTCCACCTAACAGGACATGTTTTCAGAGTCTTTGTGCCTTCTTCCAGGGCTTGAGGAGGAAGGATGGAAATGACAGAGGTAGCTACAAGAGTTAGAAAAGAGGAAGAGAAACTCTGTGTGGTACATCAGAGACTGCTGAGGTGCATGTTTCCACACTTCCCAGCCACTGGCCAGCACAGCTGGGAACAGTCTGCTTCTTTGAATGCAGCCAGTAAATCATGAGTAGTACTAAGATTTCAAACAGTATTTGCAGTTTCAGCACATAAACCTTTCTGTGTCATTTCATGTTCAGTGTAATTCTGGGATACCTCTAGAGATGACACATCATGCTTACCAAAGTCTCTCTGTGTTCAGCATGTCATCAGCTCTCCCCAAACCTGCACCCTAATTAACATCTCCAGGGAAAATTCTCCAGGGATGGTTGGTAAGAGCATACTGTGACTGAATGCACAGAATGCCTCTACTCAGGAGTCTCAAGTCCTCATAGGTTTTACCCTCAGTAATTGCTTTTCCAACTTAGGCAAAGAGAAACATTTTACAGTTAAATATTCATATGACTTGAGTGGGGAAATGTTGCTGCTGTATGCATACCTTAGGCTCATATTTTCAATAGAGAATGGAAAAAAATGTTCAAAATCCATAAATGACTTGCCTTAATACCTTTATCCCTGTTACAACATGTGGAACATAAAGATTCAGAGATTCACTGGACCTTTTTCAAAATATGTATAGGTTGTTTCCGGGTTTTTGTAAGAAGGACCACTCAAGCAAAAGTTTATAACAACACCGGTGGGAAGTCTTTATACTTAAAAAAAAAAACACCTTACATCTTCAGCTTAGCAGATTCATTATGTTACCTATATGGCTGCATATAACACTTTGACATAAACGTTGTAACAAAATGAGTACATGAGAAAGTCAGGTTCTGTCCTACAGATCCTGTGTACTGTACACCTGTAGCTATGGTCTTGCTTCAGATCCTTGTTGGGACACTGAAGATGAAAGAGTGGGTTTCACCTGAGAAATGAAAAAAAAATAAAATAGAGAACAGGAAAGGAAGGAAAGAAAAACAGTCGGGGAAAAAAAAAATCCTTAATGCTACATGTGTTATCTTTAACTGAAAATAATGTAGAAAAGGTATGCAAAATCACAGTCTTTCTTTATCCTGGAGGGTTAGGGGAACTGAAGATGTGATTGTAGTTGGGTAGGAGGAATATGACTCCAGATCTCTGCAGGGTTCAAGCGAAACGGAAGACCTACTCCATACCATCCAGATAGCTCCTGGTGCTGCTCAGAGCACCTCCAGCAGCAGCTACTATATGCAGCTAAGATGCTTCTGGATTTACCGCAACTTGGGATACCATCTAGGTCTCTTAGCTTAAGCTGCTGAGCTGTTGATATATAATACTAGTTCCAGGTCCTTCCGATCCTTCCAGGAAGACCACGGCAGAAGCAACGGATCCTTCACATCAGCCAGCCTGGGGATTTCTCCAATTAGAAATAGTATGAAAGGCACACCATGAGAGGGAGACAGAGTGCCATATGAAATGTGTGCAGTTTCAGCTTTTGTTTCACATTTAATATGAACCTAGGGATTTCCCTGCAAGTTTGCTTACTGTTATTGTTTTGACTGCATGCTGACATTCAATTGCTAGAGTCCTATTTCAAATTTAGTAGGTGATGTTTCCTTTGCTCTTACCTTTCATCCTGCCAATAATAGGTTCAGATCAACTTGTCATTGAGAAAATGGGCTCCAGTATTTCACAACTTATGTAATTGCATCTCTTCCCCTATTATCTCTGTCTTTCTACAGCATCTCCACTCTTTTTCTTTTTTATTTTTGTTTTCATTTATGGTATAACCAGGAAGAATGAAGTAGCGTAAAGGAGTTGGTGAAGATAAATTAATATGTGGTTGTGAGCATGCTTGCATCTGATGATGATGAGATACAAGGAAAATCACCTATGTACAGTAAATCTGACAGAAGTAGAAGTTAGCTAGGCTTCCTGAAATCATCCAGGTCTGCATTTGGTCTATCAGCGTTAGCTTTTGGCAAGGGAGGTACATCTTTGCATTTAAATTAAGCAGGTTGAAGAGTGGAACATGAGTGGCATTTATCTGCACCACTGATGTTTACTAAGTCAGTCTCAATGCTAGTTCATCCATGGGTGGTGAAGCCTAATTTGCATGATGTTCCAATCTGGTAAATGACATCTAGGGACCTCTCCATAGTACGAGGCAGTGATTACTAGGTAGTAGTGTTCAAATAGTCACTTAGCAAACTGGAGATGTGGCAAATATAAGTTTATAAGCCCAAGGAGACATGGAAGTGTTATTGCTTCTCACAGGAGACAGCTGGTGCCTGCTGGATGAGTGTAGGAACAGTTTTGCAGTTCAGACTACAGTGTCATCTAGCTCTGAGCTCTGCTTTGACTGTTTTCCTTTCCACAAGTATTTTCCAGCAGCACACCACTGCCAGGCTGATATTTCTTCATACTGCTGCTGGTCACTGGTATCCTTGCTCTTTGGGAACCCCAACAGGCATTATGACTGAGCCATGACAGTGTGATTGACAGGTTTGTACACACAGTGGACTGGGGCATCCAAGAAGCACTGATGACAGCTCACAGACATAGAAGGCAAGAAAGCAAGTGGATTTGGCAGGCCAAGGAGCAACCAGAACAGGCCTTGGCTTCAGCCCATGAGCTTTGGAGAGGCAGTGGGGCCAGTCCAGACTTTGAATTTGGTGCATGGGGTTACTGAGGTGCATGAAGGGGAGGGAAAGAAGGATGAACAGATGGCGGCCATGGGAAAAGAGGAACATATAGATAGGGGAGAGAATACAAGGGAACAGGAAGAAAACAACAACAACAAATGAACAAACAAAAAACCCCAAAGCAAACAAACCAAACAAACAAACAAAAAAAACCACACCACCAAAAAGAAGGAATATTATAGCTCCCTCATCAAAGATGTTTGCTAGGAGCTTTGTTCTTCCCTCCTACCCTAGGAAGAATTTAGCCTCTACCTCAGGAGAGAAATTACATTTGTCTTTCAAGCTGTTATCATTAGCCGTCCCATAAGGGAGAACAGCCTGTTGGGTTTGCACATTCACAGAGCAGACCAAATCTCTTTCCTGGATCCATCCAGAGATTCATATCACTCTTGCTAACCTCCCTAACAAAACAGTTCTTACATAGGTCTTATATTTACTGCAATTCTCCCCTGCAAGGACAAAAAGGATGCCTTGTCCGGCAGTCCAAGTGTCAACTGCCTCAACACTATCCCACCAAGTAAATAGATAGCATGACTGACACTAAAATTAAGTCATTGTCCTGCTGATTCAGGAGGATAGTCTGAGCACCCAAGTCCGCCAAAGACTTTTCATTTCCATTTCCCACTGTAAAATAGAAAATAGTGACATCTGCTTTCTTCGTTCATTTGATGGGACTATGTACATGGGTAGGCCCAAGAAATGCAATCACCCCTCTGCAAGCTTGTGGAATGGAAACCAGAAATTTCAAAACAGCCGTCCAAGTGCTTCCCCTTAGTGGGATCAAATACTGAAGGAGCAGCCCAAGAAAAAGACTTTTGGTCCATCTTATCTAATTAGGCTGTAACCTCTTGAAGGAAGGGATAGGCTGCCACCATGGGTTTTACACATTAGGGAATTTTCTCTCTCCTCTCTATTAACCTTTCCTCTTCCTTCTTGCCTCAAGAGCTACCACTGTGGATTTCACAATACGTTCTCAGCATCCTCTTCTTTTTTTTTTTCCCCCTTTGTCATAAACAATATATAAAGACTCATCTGGAGTTGAATATGCATTGTGAAATTTTCTCACATTGAGAGCTGCCTTATGTCTGTGTTTTTAGCAAGGTCAAACCTGAGAAAGGATTGTGATTTGTCTTCTCTTATATGCAAGCTTTGTCATTTTGCCATTTGTCAATGCTGGTCACTGAGTTTCACAGAAAACTTCAATCTCTCTCCCACTTCTTAGCAAAGAGAATGAATATGTCAAAGGAAAAATCTACTGTCTTTTCAGCAAGGTGTTTATATCTGGTTTATTTTTTTGTCTAGACATACTTCTGTCATTAGATTCAGCAGAGCCCTTGAAGATGCAGGCATGGGTAACATTAAACTGACTACAAATCAGCCTAGATAGGGACCCTCAAAATGATCCATCAAACTTTATGTACCAACTTCCAGAGCATCTTCAGTGCTAGCATGTGAGAAAATGCTGTGTTGGACTGAGTGACCAGAGAAGGTGTCTGTGGTTAGGCTGAAATGAAGGCATCACCACAACCACAGTGGCCTGTGATTACATGGGACTGCAAATCAGTGCAGCGGCTACAGTATTGCACTGTGTATGCATGACATGCATCTCTGTCTGTGGGAATGAAAGCAGAAATCACCCCATTATGGCTTGTGTTGGATCTAGACCTGCTCTACTTTTGACTTTAGCTCTTCCTTGAATGGAGTCTTGGATGAGATGACATCCAAGATTATCTTCTTGTCTAGGTTGTTCCCTGATCCTCTGGTTACTCATGTGTCTCAGTGAGACTGACTGTACTATGCAGAACACCAGATAGCCCTCGTTTATCCCACTACACTTTTTTACAGGAAAAGTCTTGGAGTTTCGAAAGCCAGTGACTGAAGTTTGGCTCTTACATTCCAGTCAACATAACTAAATAAACAGATCACATAGAAGGGAACCATCTGTTACTGAAGAAGTTAATCAAGGCCACTTATTTATGTATTTCACTTTAAGCAACTGTTTTGAAAATCTTAGCATCCTTGAATACAAGTGTTATCTGTTGGCATTGCTATTACTGTCTTGCCATTGTCTCTCATCCTTCTTTCAGCCCAATACAGCACCACAACACAGCTGAGGACACTGCTGGCAGTAGCATGTGAGCATTCTCAGCTCCCCTCTTTCCTCCCATGCAGTCAGGGTCCAGGTAATTGCCGTGCATGGATTTAGGATGCTGCCTGTTAAAGAACAGTGGCTATAGAACAGGCAGGTAGATTCTCAAAGACTGTAGCTTCTGCTTTAGGCTTACTTTTTTAAATATATGCATGAATGAAATTTTGGACCCAAATCCAGACTCAAAATACATCTTGAATATTTACTTGGGTCCAGACATCTGATTTTTAAGCCACTTGGATCCAAACTAAATTTCCTCCAAGTTTCACAGGTCTCTAGTTTATGTAGTAAATAATGAGGGACCAGGTGTGGAAAGAGTCTGAAAGACTATAAAATGTGGAGGCAGAATTATAGTTCAAAATAGGATGTCTTTCATGGTTTAGCATGGGATCTCTTCAGGGGTGATAAAGTTCAGATTTGTGTGTTGTGAGTCAGACCTCTCTGATACTGCCAGTGCATACTGCCCTTTTGTTTCCATACCCTGTGCAGCAAAACTCCATGGTAAGACGTCGTGCTGTCCAACTGGAAAACTGCTAATGGACCTTTTACTTTGAGAAAGAAGAGAACACTGACTTCAACAACAGAAGATGAGGGAGAGAGAGAAGGTGGTTTCAATTTTGAAAAAAAAAAAAATAGAAATAGTTACACTAAAAAAGACAACTATGTGGTTTGTTTTTGTGTTTGTTTGTTTGTTTGTTTGTTTTTAATTTTGGTTAAAAAGCGTAGGAAGAGGTTTTTCTTTCTGCTCCTTGACATTTCTCTGTTCCTGCAGGAATTCCTGTGTAGCCTAATTAGGCTCTGTTTCTCCTTCATTTGGGCTCCATAACTCATTAGCTTCCAGCTGGGCAACTCATGATTCTAGGATGTCTAATTACCTTCTTCTACCAGACACCCTGATTGCCTCTGGTCAAAAAATGCTGATCCAGTCCCTTCAGCAGATCTGAACTGATCTCAAAATGAATTGTGTCATCAGCCCCTTCTAATTTCATCTATTCTTTCTACATATTCCCCTTGGTCAAGATCAACATCACATGTGACCTGATGTGACAGAGAATCAAGAATATAATACAGTCTGTATCTTAAAGCAGAACACTCGCTACCTCTATTGGTCTGCATTATTTTGATAATATTAAGAAGTTTGGTTTGAAGTTCCTGAGGCACACAGTCTGGTCAGTATCTTCATCTATTGCAGCTAATCACAGAGGCCAGCTCTTTTTCTCTTATTTTCAAGCGTGACATAAAATCCATTTTTATCAGGTATGAGATCCTAAATGAATTTTGACTCTTTTCTAGGATGGTATCCAAATTTAATTTGTCACAGTCACATTCAAGTTTATCTCAGTCAGATTCAAATAAAAGTTTATAATATTCTTGTAAATTTGGGTAAATACATCAACATAGATCCAGACTTTAGTAAGAGGTTCATTCCATTACTTTTGTGGTTCAGTTTATTCAGATTTAATGACTGGTTTTGTTTAAAGAAAAGTCTTTCATTGCAAGGACTCACCCTGATTTAGTGGTCTATGCAGATCATATTTTTTTCTGTATAATAAATGCCCCAGTCACAAGATATCTGATGTAGCAGGGAACGATTGCATGGTTTGCATTGTTAAAACAGATCAGGTTTGAAGTGTTTTGTTGATTTATTAATGACAGGTAGTCAAATGCCAGTCAGCAAAATATACATTCAGGATATAATGTCAGCAATTCAACAGATAAACCATAAGACCAAATTCTTACAAAATGTTGTTGTAAACCTACAAATTTCTAAACATCCTTTTACAACTAGTCCAAAACTTCTAATCCCATAGATACACACACACAGAATACATTTTCCAGTGGTGGGTTGTGTGGGTACCTCCATTCTCAACTATCAGAAAGCAACAGATTACCAGTAGTTAGGAATACATGAGTGAGGTGTTTGCAACCTGAACTCTGATATTTACTATCAGTTGTACTAAATTGTGTTCTTTCTAGTAGCCCCTTTCTATCTCTCTTTCCCAAGCTTTATATTACAAGTTCAGTTGGGCTGCAGAGAATTTTGAAGGCACTCCATAGAATCATTTCCTTATTTCTCATTGTTGTGGACTGCTGTTCCCTGACTAAAGACTTCAGCTAAAGTGTCATTTTCCTATCTGAAAACAAGAGAGACTTATCCTCTCCCTATAACAAGAACATCTGCCTATCAATAAAGGCTGCTTTATTCTGTTACACCCTCACTCTCCACCAGTATGCAACACTCTGGTACTTCAGACACCTGGAAGTGGTGGGGATTGCACTTGAGCTCCAATCGAGACAGTCCTTCTAAATCATTGCTTGGTAGTAGGTCACTCTGAGTACCAAGCTGTTCCCACCACCCTAAAATCCCTGTTCTGTTTGAGACATTTATGGATACAAGAGGTTGAGAAAGTGGGTTGTGTTGCAGCTACCAAAGTAGCATTAGTATTTCAGGTGGAGTTCTATATTTATGCAGCACTGATATCTTCATCATACCAGGGACACAGCAGTGAATTCATGCTTGTGGTGTCACCTCAAGCACATCAAATCTGCTTTGCAGGTGTGGAAGTTGATACCTGGAAAGGTGACTTGCTCAGGGCCACACAAACTAGGTCAAATAAGGGATTAGACTCTGCAAAATGTATTTAATCCAAGGGACTATGTTATTTTTCCTTTCAGGATTTTGGGTTTCCAAACTCTGATACATTAAATGGATGAAATTCAAATTAAAGCAGTGAGACCGATGTTAATTTTTAAGTATTTCCACACTGAGTACAGTTTATTGACTTCATTTTCTCATTACTTCACCAAATATTTTTATATGCAGTTGTGAGATTGAGTTTCCTTTGAGCTGCTTTATTTCCCCATGAAGTCATATGTTTTCATTTGTCATTAAAAAGTGTGTCATAGAGACCCTGGCCATGGCATAGAAAAAAGACACTTTGCAGCAACTGTTGTCAAAAATGAGTTTCCCTTCCCTTTGTAGCACTTTTGCTGGAACATTACTTCTCTTTTGCCTGCTCACTATAACCTGTGCCTTGGTGGCTTTTCTTTTTAGTGGAGATGGTTAACTTCCAGGCTCAGGTATGTTAACCACTTTATGTAAGTGCACACAAGTTTGTCAGGCGTGCAGCGTATAAAGTCTTTTTGCTGACATAGGTGCAATGTGGTGCTTCTTTCCATGAATAAAATGACAGATTCTGCTGTTAGAAGGATTAGTGGATGCAACACGCTTTATTATTTCAAAAGCATCATAACTTCATAAGAATAAATAATGTGTCTCCAAGAAGTTATTGCTACCCCTTTAGTTGCATGGGAATGTACTCCCTCCCCCTCTCATTCCAAAACTGGGTTAGCTGATGTTTTGCCCTGATATGCCAACAATAGGATAATATGATGGATTAAGGCAAGACAGTCACGATTAATTCCTAAACAGTTTTAATTTAATTTTCCTTTTTTAAATAAAGCCAATTTACCTCTGTGGAGGTGTGACACGTCTGATTACACACAGAGACGCTGGGAGCAGCCATGCTTGGAGAGGGAAAGGGAGGGAGAGAGAGACAGGAACAAGCTCTGTGCACGATGTGATAAGAGATCAAAGCTAACAGAGCTCCTCAATATTTTTATTAGCAATAATTCAAAAGAACCTGCATTTTAAATGTCCCTCTGTAACTGCTTTAATTGCAGAGATAATAACTCTGAGTCCTGGTAAAGGAAAAGAGTCAGGGGTCAGTCCTCTAAGCAGAAGAAATTATGGAAATTAGAGAGGCTAGTTACAGTAAATAATCCTTCTAGCCTCCTGCTTCATCGTGGTTTCAGACTACTTGGTTTCCAGCTTGTGAGAGAGCAGCTGAGCAGTGGATGGTGACATGGGTTGAGCCTCTTGCATGAATCAGAGGCAGGTTTTAAAACGTACTTTAAACTCTTTTGTAGGTCTTCTGTTTTGCCTTCCTTTCATGATCTGCTTCACTAGCTCTAAGAACAGACTTTCAAAGCTTTTTTAAATTTTCTTTTCCCTTGGTAGTGTAGGCTTGGTTACAGCATGTACGAGTGTTGATGTGTGTGTGTGTGTGCACCTCTGTGAGAGCCCATTGATTTGTAGTGACTGCTAATTCTTTAAAAGCTGATGGGCAACCTTCCCAAAGCACAGTTGCCTTAGATAATTTAACTCAACTGGAATTAAATATTTCAGAAAATTGGGAGATTTAACAGCAATGGTTGCTTTTAAAGATGTCAATGTCTTTGAAGACAAGACCTTTTATTGTGACTTGGTTCACCCCATGTGAATTTTAGGCAGGTGGTAAGCACAGCACATGGCCTATTCCTTGGCTGTTATGACACTCCAGAGTGAGGGTTAGACAATGGGAGACTAACAGTTGTGAGTGGCTTTAACTTTCCGAGACACGCAGCTAGCTCAGGGACCTGGCATGGTGAGAGACTTGTTACTCAAAGGAGAAGAATAATCCCAAATGTGACACCGAGGTAGGGATAAGAGAGCTGAGGCCAGATTAGAAGGTTCATCAGTGCCAGCATCCCAATAGGGATTGATATACAAAGACACATATAAGATATTGAAGAAATTAGATCAAAAAAACAGACTTTACAGCCTGGGGTTGTGTCTGGTTGTACATCCAGAGATAAGCCTGTGTCGCCCTGCAGCCTGGTTCTCGCCTGCACTGAATGTCTTTGACCTTCCAGGTCTCAGGTATCCAAACACTTTCCAACAAGTACCTTGGAGCTCATATGAAGGGGTTTTGCGGGCCCAAATGCCAGGAAGTGAGGATGGCTCATTGTGCTCTACAGCTCTCCTCCATTTCTCATTATCTCTGTCTGGGAAGGCAGAGCAGCCACACGTCTGGTCTACCACAGAGCAGAGCCTCAGCAAGCCCCTCATTGTTTTTAGGGATATAGGGCACAGAAAAGTATTTTGAAGCCATCATCACCAGATCCTTCCACAACAGGAGGCAGGAGCCCTGTCCCCTCTTAGGTAACTGATTCCCATTCAAGACAGTGGGAATAAAGCACCTAAGTAACATGGGGAATCAGGCAGCAAGAATATCACTGTTTGTTTGCACCTGTGTGACACACTCACCACTGAAGTGTGCATTTCTTCGACAAGGTCTTTTCTAACAACCACTATACGGACTTCAAAGCGAGCTCAAGCAGCATTACTCAGCACTCAAGTCAGTCTTGTGAACAGCATAGAGACAGTGTGCGTGAAATTCTGATCCTATTAAAGCCCATGTGGTGACCCATACCATAAATTTCTAAGAGTCACAATCACCAGCCTAAAGTACAATGCTTTGAAAGATGACAGGCACCAATGCAGAAAACCTGTAGGAACTAATGGCTACGGTCAGACCACACATTTTCATGCTCAGAGTCACAGGTAACTATTTGCTGGCTTTGAATTTTTAATTCTTGTTTTCTCCTGTGCTTTTTATCTCTAAGGAGTAACCATGACCAGATCAAGCTAAGAATTAAGCTTTGCGTCTGTTTGATAAAGATCAAAAGCCATAGTTTTTTCTCATCTGTTCTCTTCCCAGTTATCCCATCAAAATTTCTAGATGTTTAGAGATGATTGCACTGATCCCCTAGTCTCCCCATCCAAACTCCTATAAATGCAGAGTTCAGGCTGGCTGGAGAAATATTTATATCATTGATTTGATTTCTCCTACTCATGCTAGTCATCTAGCTTAGATCAATTTTCTTAATAATACGACTAAATTTTTCTACATTGCTTTTCAGGTGGGCTGTGGAGGTCAAAGTGTTAATTTGCCTGTTTTCTTACACATTTCACATTTCCAGACACTAAGAAAAAGCTATCTTAACTGTTTCTAGGCCAAGCACTCTGTACTTTGACTGTGCTCATTCAGTTCCATCCTTTAAATTTGTTCTGAAAAGCTGAAGATTGTGAGATATTTAACGTAGCTTTTCCTTGAAGCAGGGTATATGGATTAAAAAAAAAAAAAATAAAAAATCTGCACGCAAGAAGAATGCCAAATGTTTTATCACATTTGTATTTTGCTTCACATTCACTATTTCAGTTGATTTCTCTCTGTTCAGGGACTAGGTTATCCCATACTGTTTCTGTGTCAGTAAAGTCTATCCATCGTGCTTGACTGGCATTTATCACTCTTCTCTCTTAGTCCCTTGCAGTCTTCATTTTACATTTCATCTTATGCACCTCTTCAGCAAAGGAGAAGTGGATTATTCCAAGACAAACAGAAAAACAGTGACAAAAACAGGGAAATTAAAGCAAAATAGAGACATGCCTACTCCATCCTACCTTCTTCGGGACCACTTTGCAAAGCATTGCAGAGGTAGAAAAGAATCTTTTTTGTGAATTATGATGAGGTGTAATCAAACAGGGTATTTAACTGGCTTAGGAACCTGGACTTGGAGTCTGAACCCAGAGCCTCAGTTCAGAAAGCCTTCTCCAGGTCACCTTTCAGAATCTTTGCTGACTACATTTAAAGTCTAGAAATACATTCAGACAGTGGAAATTGTCCACAGGAAGCAGACAACAGCCTTGTTCAATTTTGCATTATTATGACATCCTACCCTTCTCCTTTTGTTTAGAAGGGCAGGTTTTCTCCTGGATAGATTTCTAATGCATATTTTGTTTAGCTGTTGTCATCTTTCCTAAATTCCCCCAGTAATCCCTCCATGATGAAGACATCCATGCGCAAAATGGCCTCTTAACTCATTAATCCAAGGTTTGGCTTTTCTTAATTTGGTGGCAAAATTCTGAAATAGGATTTATGAGGAAATCCCAAGGGTTTGTTCTGTTCTTTTTTTTAGGTCCAGGTGTAATATTTATGACTTCAATCAATAGCATATAGTATTTAGTAGAAAGACAAATAAATGCTAAGTATACACAGAGCATTTACATCCAGACTTCTGAACGAAAAATAAAAAACTTTAAAGTAATTAGTTGTAGGGTCCTATGCATCCTATGCTTTAATAGGCTTGGCTTCCTGCTTCTTTAATTAATTTGTTCGAAAGTTTAGAGAAACAGTACTTATGTTTGCCTCATGCCAGATAATGGGTAGTAGTCTTTAGTCACTAATTCTCATGAGGAGAGCAAAGGGCACTTTTTTTACTGACTATATGACTTTACTAATAGCAAGACCACCATGAATCTTAGGCTCAGAGGCTGACCTCCTGTGAAGGTAACCAAGCTGGTGATTGGATGCTTTTAATTATAATAATTATTTCTCCATTAGGCATCAGGACCCTGCTGCCTTAAGCACTCCACAGTAAGTCAGCAAGGTGACCCTTGGCTCAAAGAGCTGCCTAAGATGCAAAACAAATGGCTGCAACACACACAATAGGGAGCAGAAGATCAAACCCAGGCTGTTGTGACTGCATGATCAAATGTAGGCACGGGGCCTCCACTTAGTTTGCTAGGGTTGCCCAATGCTGCATGGCAGGCTGCCTCTGTCCCCAGCTACTGATAAGCTAGTAAGTACACCTTAAGCACAGGCGGTTTCATCTGAACATGAGGAGAAACTTCTTTACTTTGAGGGTGCCAGAGCACTGGAACAGGCTGCCTAGAGAGGCTGTGGAGTCTCCTTCTCTGGAGACATTCAAAGCCTACCTGGACATCTTCTTGTGCGCTCTGCTCTGGGTGAACCAGCTTTAGCAGGTGGGTTGGACTGGATGATCTCCAGGAGTCCCTTCCAACCCCAACCACCCTCTGATTCTATGATGTGGAGACGGAGTCTCAGCATGGCCCAGCACTGCTCAGCTCATTTATTATTGCTTATATACATGGAGCTCCTGCAGAACACCAGAGAGAAATTGAGACATGGTGCTGCACATTGCAATATGCTTGGTCATCTTCTTCCCCATTCTCCACGTATCTTAGATCCTCAGCAGCTGCCACATAAGATTTGCCACTAGCAAGGCAGTGCTGGTTCCATTTCATGTTGCTACAATAGATCTAAGATGGGATATAGCAGCTGACCCTAATTTTCTATAGACAACAATCTTAAAGGTTGGGAAAAGTCCCACTGGAAGGAGCACAAAGTTAGTAGGCGAGACAATTCTAGTATAGGTATAAGAGCAAGGGAAATACCCCTTTGAAAGTAAAAAAGAAAACTATTCACTTAAACAGATGATACCTAATGAAATTAAACCTAAATGAGCAACGCACCAGCTGCTCTTTTTTGGCTGCTCCTGAACACAAAGTTTTTTGCTCCCTCTGGTGGCTCTGGAACAGCCGCTCAGCCACACACCTTTGCCCAAGAGTCTGGGGCACAGTGGGCAGCCGGCATAGCAGGGGACAGCGTGCAGGGTTAGCTGCTGGCATTGCTGCCATTGTACCGTCCTTTCACTTCAGGAAATGAAAACAAAACAAAACAAACAAACAAACAAAAAACCACCACCCGGAAGAACATACCTGGTAACAAAGTCAAAAGAAATAAGGAAGATAGCGTTTCACGGTGTGCATCAAGCTTATAAATTTAACCACTTCTCACTTCAAGGCAAAATTAGTGCAAAAAGAGGATGAAGCTTACTCTCATTTCATACGAAAAATACTGTTGTGTGGCATGAAAACAGATGTAAGAATCTCAAGTAAATAAACACTACTACTAAAATAACTTCTTAGATTGGGGATTTAATCTATTCAGATCTCACCATGGCCATTTCTTCACTGAGTAGTGACATCGTTGATTCAAAAAAAAAAAAAAGTCAGCTAATTACATTCACAGGTGATACAAGATCAGGAGGTGTTGCAAATCCCAAGGAGAGAAGAGAAGTAATGTAGATTGCATTTAATTCCATGTAGCTTCTTGTACTTGCCCCGTAACTGTCAAAGCTGAGAAAGAAATAGAGTTTGAAAATAAAACGAAATTAGATTCAACCTGGGAAAATGCACACAGGGGAAAACTCATCTGAAACTAAATTTTTTTTGAGGAAAAGGAAATACTTGAAGAGCTGACTGGTGGACTGGTGAGAGATGGATGGTGAGAATGAATAAATGAGTTACGAGTCTGCAATGCAATGTGCTGAAGGGAAAAGCCGATGTGATTACAACTTTCTTCCACCCAAGGTTATGCAACGATGCTGGAAAGATTAAAAGATCTAATTTGGCCAAAATTAGGGTGTTGGTTCTGATGGGGTTCATTTTTGCCCAGATATCTGCCCCAGCATACAGAGTTTGATTAAACCATGGGGAAAGCAGCATCCACCAATCACGGCCGACTTTCCCGATCCTCTGGATCACCAGGTGGTCATGATCAGCAGCACATGTTCCTTGTACCTTGCAGAGCATAGGGTGGGGAAGCACTGAGAGTACAATGTGTAGTAAGCACAGAAAGCTGGTGACAGGGTTTTCCCAGGGATCCTGTGTGGCACTGCAAGATGGAGGATGAATGTGGACCAGGGTCCCAGATCCAGAAGGAGAGGTAAATTTGGAGTACACAAGAGGGGCAGGTTGGTTAGTACATCTCTAAGCAAATATAAACATCAAAAAGAGAGGGAGAGTTGGATCCAAAGGGTATTTGACTTTTTAAATAAATGACAGGTAGGTGAGCAGAGGATTTGAAGAACAATTCATATGTTAAACATGTCCTAGGAGTGAGCTCCAATGGACTGTTGAATAATCCCAAGGCAAGCAATAGGAACAGTTCAGATATATAAAACTCTCCAGGTCAAAGTACTAATGAACAGAAAATAAAGGACAATCCTGCAATGGCTGCAGAGAGGAGACAAGCTGATACCATCTCTAACTCACATTATTCTATATATTAAAACATCACTGAGCATTCAGGAAGAGGAGTGGGGCCAAATTTAACTCTGGTAAAGACAGGTTCATCTGTTTAAAAGACAGGAGATGGTATATCATGGTGATATACGGCTGAGCTTCTGACAAACATCATCACCCAGTTATTCCTGAGTCATACACACACATTTTAGTCGCTTTTGAATATTGACAGGGAAATTCAGAATGCAAGATGCTCCTCAGTTGGTGGAAAATGTGTTATATCTCTTGATAAGCTAATTCAGCAGTTAATTATCCTGATTCTTTAAAACATGCACTTTGCTTCCAGTTTGATTTTTTTCCCCCCTGTCTTCTAACGATTTGGTTTCGTCATGCTTTTGCTAAAGAGCCTTCAAACAATTTCCTCCCTGCATAGGCAATGCAGTTTGCAAGCTAATCTCCATGAAGTCAAATTAAGGCATTCAATCCCCAAGAGAGATGTGATTTAAAACTCATCCCTCCTGTTGTTTTCTCCTATTGGCTAATTTAAGTAGCTCCCTTCTCAGCATGTTGGTTCTAGTGAATTCTGTTCCTTAGCACCCAACCCTCCTTAGTGTCATTAAATCAGGAATGAAGGGTTTGAAATCCAGGCACTGCAATGTTCCGTGTTGCAGTGGAAATGCTCTTGTGGATCTGTGCCTCAGGCTTTGCAACTCTAAACAGAGCAAACCCTAACTATACATATGGATCCTGCTATATGGATCTTGGCATTCCATATCAATATTTCAGGTGTGCCATATTACCTCTGCTACTCTTTTCCTCTAAATCTGAGACCTTGCTCTGAGCAACATCCCATTGCAAATTATATAGAGGATATTTAATGCCACTATTAACAGGTGTTCTAACAGATTACTGGATAGTGACCCACAGACAGAAGCTAATGGATTATGAAGAGAAGAAGGTGAACTAAAATCTGACATTGTGAATGGAGGCAGTGGCATCAGTTTCACAGCAATACCATTTTAAATTTATAATTTCATAGAAATTCAGTGACAAGTTGGGTTTCTGCATATTTCGTGGATCCCAGTAAAGAAATGCTGTTTTGAGAATCACCACAATGTGTAGTAAGCCAACAAAAATTTGACAGGCCCTGCCATGGATCTGCCAGATGGGGCAAGAGTGGGTCATTAGCTGAAGTAATAGCCTATTCAAGTGAAAATACCTTAAGAGAATGATTTGACTGAAACGTGCTAAGAGAACTAGTTCCTTCATGGCTCCGTGAGGGGATAAAACAGACAGCTGGAAAACCTCAGAGGCAAAATTGAAGAACCAGGAATTCGTAGTGGGACAAACAAAGTCAAGGGATTCACAGGCAGGCCAGTAAGCTTTGGGTTAGAGAGAGAAAGGAGAAACACAGGATTTTACAGATGAGGTTTTGATTAACTGTGGGACCAACCAAGCTCAAAAGAAACTAGTCTGGATGCAGTTCAGAGGCACCACAGTCATGAGACTTAGCCAACTGGTCAGATTGATAGACAGCTCCAGGGAGTGATTCAGCCCAGCTAAGATCTGATTCACCCTCTGGAAGTGCCAACCGTTTGATTTAGATCTTGGGTAAGACTGACTCACTCCCTGAAGGTGCCTTTCTCCAAAGGCTACAGAGGACCCACAGCACAGCGAGGGCTAAAAGACAACTGGAAGAACTGGGCCTGGCCAAAACTGCTTTTTGTTGCAATCTGCCCCAAAAAGCTGAGCCTGAAGTCAAGTCACCTGTATGATGGGACTCTGGTAAAGGCTCGGTGCTGAGTGAGCAAATGTGACCGTGTCCTGTGAGACAAAGGGAAGGTCCAGAGAAGCTGGACTCCAACAGAGGGAAGCACATGATGCCAGTTTGCTGGTACCTAAGCACACCAGTCTGCTGAGAGTCCTACTAGGAACAGATTACAAGGAATGTATGAATGCCGAATCCTTCATGTACCTTTGGCAATTTTATAGCTATTACTGAGCATGTATATTTAGGCTGGCTCTGAGGAACCAACCTGGAATAGATCATACCTCGCTAAGTCCAAAAACAATTGCAGGTATTTACTCTTTATTTAAGGAAGTGCTATTTATTGGTTTCTAACTATTTAAAAGATCAGCTTTTTTTTCCTTTACATATCTTTCTCTCTTGATGCTATGTTTTCTTGGAAGCTATCCATTTAAATATACACTGCAGGATGTGGAAACTGGATCTTTCTACTTTGTACTGCCCTTATTATAATGATGGTTACCAGTTTTTTAATGCTCTTGTGAAAATTGTTTTGCTATTGCTCATGAGGTGCCACAAGACTCTTGGAGGCACAACACAATGACCTTGTAAAAATCATTGTTTTGATGATGTATATACTTCTACAGATCCAGTCAAGTCCAGCGATTAAATTCTGACTTTTACCTGCTCCATGAAGAGGGTTACCACACAAAAACTATTTCCTAATTATTTCTGCAGATAAAACTCATTATGACTTTCTCAATTCTTAATCAATACTTTAAAGGCCTTCTGTTTTATAGAACAGTTCATGAATCTTTTATTTATTTTAGTGTTTTATCCTTTATTACAGAACCAGATGGAGCCTATGGCACACTTGTCCTCAAGAAACCAGAGCAAGGAGGAGAAGGTGTCCAGAATCCACATCACCTGGGACTGAAGACTTGCATTTTCCTCTGTCCTGTCCATATGTCTGCTATGTCTTGGGTTCAGCCATAGAGACCAACCATACCCAGTGGCCCTGCAGCCACGCTGTAATCTTTGCAGTGGCAGGGTTGTGGGGAGGAGGTTTCTCTGCCTCCTTTAATACTGATTCTTAACTGTGGGAGAAGCCATCTATTCCTGCTGATGGGCTCGCAGCTCTCAAGAGACCTTGAATTCAGGCGCCATGGGTACTATCTGGACTTGGGGGCAAGGAAATAAATGCTATGATTAGAAGGTCCATCACATTATTTTCTCTGGAGCTGGGAACCAGGGTTGTGACATTCCTCTCAGCAGAAGGGTCTTTGTGTGCATGGCTATGCAAACCTGTCCGTTGCACTCTCTAAGCATGCGTTTGTAAGTATATATGATACCAATCAAGAAAAGGTTCTTTCTTTGTTTAGTTTAGTTTTTTTGCTTTGTTTGTTTCTTTGTTTAGTTGTTTTGGTTTGGTTTTTTTGTTTTGTTTTGTTTTTACCTAAGACGTAGGTCTGAACCGAGGAGCAGGTAAAACTGGTAAAACTACTAAGATACTTTTACTGAGAAACCACCAGGGCACAATCGAGGTATGATTTCGTATCATCAGATCCAGATAATGTGGTGTGGTATTTCCTGTGTGTCTAGCCAAGACAACAGTAGGAAAAAGGTCAGCTTACAAATGACAGTAGGTGGAATATGGTTGCAGATAGCTTGAGGAAAAGATTTTTCAGGATCTGAAACAGGCATCAATTTTTTTGTACTGTATGGTTCTGGGAAAAACTGACAGAACTTTTGGATTTATTGTTATTACTAGTAACTCAGCTAGCAGTGGTGTCTGGGAGCTCTTTCACTCTGTGTTTGGCTAAGAAATGTGGTCTTTCCCTCTGGAAGCAGTCTTTGCCTTGCCTGTCTGTTCTTGCTTGCTTTCTGGACTGCCAGGTGATGTAGGACATGCAGGGCAGCCTGCTGTATTGCTTCAGCCACCGGGCATGCATTACACCATTCTCCTGTACATGTACGTATCTGAGACTTAACACTTGGTGGTTCCGTTTTATGGTAGTTGGCTTCCTTTTCACCTCCAGTTGCAGTTCAAGTCCTTGATTTTGTTTAAACAATTTTTTACCTCTTGGTTTTGGCTACTTGAGTAACCCTCTTTCATCCTGTGATATACCATGGCAGATGGTGTTAGCTCAGTTACTTGGTCCAAAATTTTTTGATACCGATTGGGTGTGTGGCAGGATGTTATTGGTGAAAACCACCTGATTATACAGTTCTTTCACCAAGTTTGTCTTGACAGAGCCTGCGTTGGGCTTGAATACAGATGACAAAGCCCATGTCTCTTCTTCCTAACCTGGAAGACCATGTTGATGACATGTATTTTGCCATTGACAAGAAGTAAATTAATGTGTAAAGGGAGTAGAAACAAATACTGCCATTCATTGACACCATAATCTAGGACAACATGATGTACAGAATCCCTCAGAAACTGGACATGTGTGCAGACAGGGAGTTAAAAAAAAAAAAAAAAAAAAAGTAGAAGGGATAAGGATGTAAAGGAGAGCAGAAATGAGAGATGATAGAAGAGTGACAGGAGGGAATGAAGAAGATTCTTCATGCAAGAAAAAACTGGAAGGTAGAACACCACTGAAGACAGAAGAGGAGGAAAGGATTAAAGATAAATAGAGCAGCAAAAGATATTTGGAAGTAGAAAGTGCAGACGAAAACAAAAAGAAAAAAACTAGACAGGTTGCTAGAGGTAAGATGTTGACAGAAATATGTTCAAACAGTTCTATATCACAGGGAAGTCAGTTTAAATACAAAAACAGTAGGGTAAAGAAGAAATAGTACAGTATATAATGGAAACAGATACAAGGAAGTAAAAAAAACCTAAGGGGGAAGAAAAGAAAGACCTAAAGCAACTGAGGCAGAATAAGCACGTCACTTTTGATTGTTTCGCAATACAGAACAACTGATGTTGGTTCCTTATAAAATAGGCAAATAGGCAGACAGAAAAAGTAAGGTTGGATAGACAGTTTGCTTCCCTTTGAGGCTCAGATTCATCCCACTGGTAGTTAAGATTCTTGACTGTGCTCCCTAAAGCTTGGAATATCATTGCCTTAAAATCATTCTGTAACCAATGCCTAGCAAGAGGGTGCCTCCAGGAGGGAATTCAGACTATCCATCTCCTTCTGTTGACTGGAAGGAGTCCAGGGTGATGAGAAGCCGAGTCTCAGCCATGTGCCAACCTCTCAGGCAATCTTCCTTACTACCACACAAGCCTTAACCTCCATGTCCCTCAGATTATTTATTCACAGAGCCCCAATCTGCACATTCACAATAATTTCTCATCCTCAGAGCAAAAGCAGCTGCAGAGCCCTTTGACAGACCACAATGAAGCTCCTCATGCTGCCGCTGCCCTTGTTGAACCTTTCATGTGAAGAAAAATGAGATTTCAGTAGGTGAATCAGCTGATACAGCCTCAGCCTAAGAGATTCCCCAGTTGGACCAATTCAAGGCTTCTCTAGGGCAGAGAAGGCTACATGCACTCACCTCACTGTGGCAGGAGAGTTATAATCAGAACCAGGAGAAAGCAAGTCAGCACCCTGTTCTTTCTGAACTTGTTCAGGATTTAAGCAGTTTCCAGCATTGAAAAAATGTAGCTGCCACCAATCCTGCTAAGTTTGGGTATTGCACATGTTACACATGCTTCCCCTTCAACAGCTCTATCCCTTTCAACAAATCACTTCGTTAGAGCTATTGAGCTTAGCAGAGCAGCAGAGTTATTCTCTTACTTGTCCTTTCCCTATCCGCTGCCTGAGCCTCGTAGCATTTTGAGTCACAACACATGAGACCAGTCAGATACTGACATGGTTTGACAAGCTTTGCTTCTGTGGCATCTCCTTTGTTTAAAACCCTGTCGATGACATATTCTTCTAAAACACAGAATGATTTCCAACTTTACACCCACAGAATGGTTCATTTGACTTCTGAATCATCTGAAAGGTTATGAAGATCCCTTCTGAGCATCCTCTCAAAGGGTGAAGGGTAAAAAGGGGGTGAACATCTTTATTTCTTTTTCTTCCAGAAATTAAGGACATACTCAGGCTTGATGAAGGCTCTCCTTGAGCTTAGAGGAGAGTTCATTAAGATGGAGTAATTGAACTCAGTGTTCAATTTAGTCTTGATGCTAGTTCCCTTGAGACCTGCCATAATAGTGTCAGATGATAGCAGTGGTTTTCACAGCACCAATGGTAAATGTATGCAAATCACTACATCATTCAGGTTAGTCCAGTGCTGAGTGGAAGTCAGACGGGTTCTTCTAGGTCTAAATCTCACAGAAGCAAGGAAAGGATCCATGCAGACAAAGGCACTGTTCTTCTAATATGAAAAGGTCCTGGTGACCCAGCCAAGATGCACAACTAATCACCTGTTCAGCCATAGGTTTACCCTTTACACATAGAAAGGATTCCTTTGCCTTGGAAAACAGGAAGCTCAGAGGACGTAAATGAATCATAGCCATGGAAAAACCTGTAAAACAGATCTATCTACAGAATATTTGATGTTTACAGTATGTCTGGCTAAGGACAGTACACAGACAAAAAGGAAATCCCTGCCCCAAAGAATCTATACTCTAATATTGGTACTTTCATGGCTAAATATTTTTTAAAAAATCTCTATGGTAACAGAATTTCACAGCTTTAAAGAACACAGTGAAAGTGTAGTGCCTAAATCTATTTATAAACATGTGTAGGAAACACAGTTAAAGAGAGAGACAGTATATTAATGGGAACGGTTTGGCTATTGGATCTCTGGATTTAAGTACTGAAGTGGAAGAGTCTTGAGAGAGAAAAGGATCAGCAATGCAATAAGGGCTGAAGAGTTCAGAGGGGAATGCAAATAACACTCTTTTCTCAAGGACAGTTCTCATCCACACTGATATTCATCCATACCAAGACATTTTCAATCCAAAATTTCCTTTCCTAACCTTGCTGTTCGAAGAGCTTCTGGAATGACACCTTATTCTCCTGTTGAGTGAGTTATTCACACAAGTGAAAAAATAACATAAGCATGTGGTCTGCTGGTTTTCTATAGAGATGTAGCACTGATGGCCATTTTCAGACTATGTAACTTACTCATTACAACTACCTCAGCATCTGATTTCAAAAGAGACATGAAAAATTCAGGCTTTCTGTCATTACTAAGGGTTGATGAAACAGGCCTTCCCAAAGACTCAAGGAAGAACAGAAAATCTAGCATCTAATTTAAGCCTTTTCAAAAAACAATCTGAATCTGGTCCCAAGTCTCTGAGATGCTATCAGGGTGTCTGTGACTTTATTTATAAACCTTGATGGTAATTCTTACGAAGACAAAAGATAGTATCTGGATCAGAAGGATTTAGACCTATTGACCCTAGAAAGAGAAATATTTTCATTCTTTGAATCCTCTCAACACTATGAAAAAAGGATCTACCTGTTCCAGATGAAGATGTGACCTGTACCAGTTCATTAATGTATTTTTTTTGGCTACATTGACATTACTCTCCTAGGATCTGACCTGACCTGGCCTACAGGTTCATTGTCAAGGGGCACAGTATCAGTAACATTATATGAAAATCAGCCACAACCAGAATTTCCCAACCATCAAGCATGAATGTGGCAGCATTGGTCAGGTGTGGAGAATAGGTTGATCTTGAGTGATGTGCTGATAACAAATAAGTCAAACAGATCTTTGCCAGTGTTATGTGACAGGACTATCAGGGAGAGGCAGAAGGGAGAACTAAAGACTCTCTGGCTTGTGGAATGTCTGAAAGGAGCATAGAGAAGTAAAGCTGGTATCACTGGTTTACCTGGGATCCAGTTCACTACCAACAAAGAAACGGTGAGATGGCCTGTGAACCACCCACCCGTGAGCTGCTTCTGATGTACCCTTTTACTCCCTTTGGTGCTCTGTGAGCCAGAATGTGTGTCAGGACTTCACAACATTCTGCAGTGTAGCTTTCAAGATCAGTAAAGCTGGTCCATGTCTTGCGGTCTGCTTCACAGAACAGACTCAGAGTCTACCCCCTCCTGTTCCCCTGGACACAATGCTCTTGCAGTTGGCAAAAAGAATTAAAATTAAGGGTGAGCTGCACACAAGTAGATGTGACTTCAGGAGAAAAAGGGAAAATACTAAAACGTTAGGATAAAAACAGGACCACAAGAAAGAAAATGAGTTTCAGTGTGGTGGAAATGGAAGCAGCTGCTACTGCCCAGAGCTCATCCCATATCCTCCTTCGGGTCTGGCTGTATGGGTTTGGGGCTGGTTTTGATAAAGCAACTCTCTGGCTTTGAAGTTGTGAGAGAGCTGTTTAAGAAGCCTTTGTGGAGGCCTTCCATGGCCCATCGTCATGTTCTTTGTGGCCAGAAACTTACTCAGAAGGTTAGGAAAGATGCTTTGCCCCTTCTCCAATACAATGAGACATAAGGTTGATTTAATAATGCAATGCCACCTTCCAGGCTGGCAAAAATGGCCTCTAAGTTCTAGGTATAGGTCAAGTAAGGTAAATTTGTCATTGAAAAAATGTTGATGGAAAGTGTTATTTTCACTGCAGTTGGAATGTTTACCTAAAGAATCACTGTTAAGTCAAGTTCTCTTAAAAACAAATACAAGTCAGCAAGCTTTTTTTTCATATAAATTAGCTTTTCCAGAGAAAAATGTGTTCCTTTTTTATGAAAATGCTTTCATTGTAGCTTGCTTCTGATACATTGTTTTCTATTGATAAATTCCCTCTCCATAGCAGAAATTCTTACTAGTCCCAAAGCACGTGGTGTTTTATTTTAAGGTAGCAACTCTCATCCTGTTTCTATTATTTCAGTCCTTAAGGTTAGCCACTTTTCCCTGTAGCATTGCTTTCTTCTCCTGTATATTGATATTATTCCCCAGCTTCACATCATTGAGAAATTTCTCCGATGAAGCAGAAATTCATTACTTGGGAACAATGGAGAGTGACAAAGACCTATGTGATAAATCAGTCACAAGGTAACCATATGAGCCTGTGATGCATCTGTTGCAGTATACCCAGGTAAAGAGACAGAAATACTTCTGCCCTTGTATGCAAAAGTAGTGAGACTCCATTTATCACCTTCACTATTTTGCAGTGAGCTACTGAAAGAAGTTAAGAGAGAGTAAAAGAGCTTTACCATTAAAAGATGCAGTACTGAGTTGTCTTGACAAAAAACATCACCAGGTCTATATGAAAGAGAGCCAGAAAAAAAAAGTATCAGATACAGAGGGCAAGAGGAATGAAAAGATGTTTTTACAACCTGTGAAAAAACGTATGTAGGAAAGAAATAGATGTGATGGCAGAAAAGTCAGTGAAAAGGGAGAGCTAAGCAGAAAGAGAACAGTAACACATGATGGTTTAGGATTGTACCTACTCTAACACTTTGCCACAAGAAAGAAGGGTTTAAAAGTAGCAGGGAAGAGGCAAAATGCTGCCTTGGGAGTGAAGCACCTGGGGTGAACTGGGCCTGCTAGGGAGGCTGCTGTCTGCACCTGAGGTGAACAGTTTATAAGTAGAAAATATCTTCTTACATTGGGAGTAAGGCACAGGGATGTTTTTCATTTGCACCTTTTACTTTTCCTGGCTGGTTCAGTTGCACTTCAATGTCTCACAAAATCCCTTAATAAAATAAATACAGAAATAAAAAGGTGAAGCTGTGTGTCTTGACATTTTGTGAATATTTAATTCAAAAAAACTTCTGATTGGAAAATTCCTTACATTTTTTTCTAAAAATGAGACTCCCAAATGTAATGTTCAGCTCAATCCAAGATAAAATGTTCATTCTCAAGAAAAAGTGTACAGGTGTTTTTGGCACTAGCAGTGAACCCATAGACTGTTTCTCATGCCATCTCAGATCCACATGCTGTGTGGATGGCGACATAGCAGTGAACACTTGCAGAACTGCATGTCTACTCAGAAGCAACAGCATAGTTAGCAAAGAGATACGTCAGCAGCAGACCAGTCTTCTCCTTGGTGCCAGGAATATGGTCCTTCTACATAAAAGCGCAGGACAGAATTCTTAATTAGCCACCCTCCCCATCTAGTCCCTGTTTCCTTATTTAGAACCTCTTTCCATCTCAGCACTATCTCAAGAGGCTTGGGTACTTGTCTTTCCGAGATGTTTCCTCCACGCCATCCAATTTGACAGTGTAATTTTCTGTACTTCCCTCACAAATATGTTCTGAGCCTGAGAAACTGTAGATAAACCTACTGAAAGAGAAACAACTTGGGTGGCATGGACAGAGGGGACAAGGGGCTTTGAACCCTTTCCAGTGTTCCTCAGACAAATTTAAGGTTGAAGGGCTCTTGGGGGTTTTTTGTCCGTATTTTTCCCACCTGGTGCTTTTCTTTCCCTTGTGGTAGCAGATGCTTAGTCTAGTGGGCATGTAAATAACAAAGCTGTCAAGAGACATTTAGGTGGGTTAAACAGGCTCAGAAATCCAAACGGGTTACAAATGCAGATATCAGGTGCATCTAGGTAGAAATAAACTTTCTCCCAAGTCCCTGCACTCTCGCCTGTCACATGGCAGGCAGAGGGCCCCACATCCCCCCCACCTCACATGCAGACATCTTCCTTCTCAGAGAGGAGGCAGCTCCAGGTATGTTGTCCTCCCACTCCAGGAGTCCAGCTGGTAGGATGAGACCACACCTCATGAAGCTTCCCCATCCTCTCCCTGTCCCTGTTGGCATTATCTTCACCCCAGGCCCTGGCTGTTTGGGGTTTTTTTCAGCCCACGGATGAATGACGTGCTCTATGCCAAAACCAGACTGTTCCTGCAAAGGGATTGAGCCTGGGGCAGAAGATAATGAGATGAGACAGAACGCCATGGGGAAATACGCTTGGTTTCTCTGGCTTGAAGGAGTTAGGAGCAGTGGCTTACTGACCTTAGAGTAGGTTGCTCCTTTTTAAAACACAGACCCTTATTCTTTCCTTTATGGCAACAGAAATGGTCAGATCAGATTTGCAGGTTTCTAGAGTTGCTAAAACAAACAGAGTGGCCATAGGAAATAGTCATTATTGTCTGTGTTTGGAAACCACCCCATCCCTCACTCTCTGCCCCTATCACACATGAACAAACAAATTTTTCTGGCTCTTCCTCTCCCCAGCCTCTTCTGTGAACTTCCCCAAGGGTCAGGTATAATCCAGTCCTGACAACAAAGGAAGAGATCTGTTCTGTCCTGATCCCACTCCCTGCCAAATGAGTCCGTCTTCTTTCCAGGGCAGGAAAAGGAAAACAGTCTGAGGACACCTGAGAACTCCAAAGTGCTTTGCAGCATCTTGGTGTGGATTTTGCTAGGAAGGCACAGTTTCCAATACATTCAGGAATTGCATCTGCCCTAGGCAAAGTCGGGTCACCTTACAAAGGGTGTCGACACAGCTGATGGGGACACATGAAAACATTCCAAAATGGGAGGCAAAACTACGAATGAAGCAGAGGAGGGTATGAGAGAGGCAGCCACATGGAAGTGTACAGCCATATGGGGAGTATGAATGAATACAAAACAGAGAAATACAACAACTCTGTAGGACAGGAGCTTGGAGTTACAGCAAGTCACAAACTGAACATGAATCCACCGTGTCCTGCTGTTGTGAAGAAAGCAAACATCCTGCTAAGCTGTATAAACAAAAAGATAGTTTGCCAAGGCCACAAAATAATCCTTCCAGTTCACTCAGAGCTGTCAGTGAGGCAATCTCAAGAGCTGCAGTGATGTGTACCACCTTAGGTGGCAAATTCTCATAGCGCTTTTAGAAAATCTCCAGGGCCATAGACTTTGTTTAGATATGATAACCTTCACTGAATGTCAGCTTAGTAGCAGCAATTATGTTCTTAAAACCAACAGCCTCCCCACTGATGATAAATATATTTTTGCATTATAACACTTCACATAAGCGTTATGTGTTCATTAGCCAAAAGGAGAGTTTAATACAAGGCGTTTCACAAATTATATTCCCTGTTCCAAGGTACCATAATCGTATAACATAATCTTTTCTCTTGGTTAAAGCATATAAATGCTTTAAATATGGGGGACAGATATTTCAAGCAGTATTTTAATTCTTCTCTTCCTACTCCAAGTCTTTCCTGAAATGATGACGAATACTTTTCTTTTTGAGTTGTTTGGCTAGTGCAGGTTTAAAGCTTGCACATCTCTCAGACATGTCATTCACGTATATCTCCCTAGTTATAAAAACACTGAACTCAATTACATTTCCTAAGCCATAGAATTGCTGGGGGTGTTGGTGACCAAGTCATCCAGCACACATTCATTAATATCCATTTTTCACCCCTAACTTGACGTACTGAGCACAAGGAATTCACAGGGCAGAGATTTTCACCAAATCCTCCCTGAAGGTTTGCACACAGTACATGCTGCATTTGTCTTGTATGGTGAAAGCTGGTTTCAGTCAGTTCCATTCCTGTTGACGTAAAAAGTCTGATAATGATACTCATGGATATCAGATACCTTGGTTTTAAAGTCAGCAAGGTTCCCTGTCATTTCTGAAGAAACTGGGTGCAAGCTCCCATGCTTTTGCAGAAAAAAATGTTTATCTTTGTTCTCTTCTCATCAATTTTAGATGTCACAGGTTTGGCCTACTGGCAAGTGTACCAAATTTTTTGCCGTCTGGTTGGGCACGCAGACCAGCCAAGCTGTCTGTGCCCACAAGCCTGAAGGATCAATGCTGATTTACTTATGCCATTAAGTCTCACTCCAGCCTGCATTCCAGTTTTCCACTGCATTTTTTGAGGGAGATTGTTGCTAATCCAAGTCAGAGGATATCCATCTTCAAGACCAGTTATAACTGATTTGTATCCATCATTTGAGGCACAAATAAGATAAGAAGTTGAATTTCTTCAAGCATAAATTGAAATAATTAGGTTTGTTTATTGTAAAGAAGGGAAGACTGAGCAAAATCATAACGGTCTCCAGATATACAGAAAAGAATTAAGTTTTGTTGATGTCCATTGTAAGAAATAATGGGAAAAAATTTAAAGGAAGATGGCATCAGATTGACGGGTGGGGAAATTGCTAGCAGTAATGGTAGCAAAGCATTGCAATAGGTTTCCTTCTTCACTGCAGGTTTTTATAGAATTATTCTGTTCTCCAAGAGGTTTGGAAAGGACTTTCTCACTCCTTTAAATTTATTGAAAGCTAAGAAAATTCATAGTTAAAAGTCTTGCTTAACAACAGACTGAAGTGGGAAGATATGGTTGTATCTGATTTGGAAGCCACTCTTCCTTGTGACAGTCAAGTTCCTCATTGATATAGTTTATTTGAAAAAATCACCTCCTCACCCATATCAGACAACACTGAGGGCCTTAAACTTCTCTGTGCCTTTCAAGGTTTCATCTCCCAAGGTTCAAATATCTAAAGGTATTTAGATTTTCCAACACAGTTTTACACAATCCAAAGACTGAGGCACCTAGGGCTTAATTACAAAACTAATTTAAACTTAAAGTCCTAAAACTAAATAACTCTGAAAGAATACAAGACTTTCTAGGCCCAGATCTTCCAAGATGGAAGGTATTTAATCACCAATGATTTCAGTGGAATGAGGTGCTAAATGCCAATAATATTCTGTACCTAAATGTCTTTCAAAAATAAGACATTGTTTTCTAAATCACATATGTGCTTTTGAAAGTATGTCCACTGACCACTATTTCAATACCTTCAGAAAAATCCTCTGAGTGTTTTATTTTTATCAGTCAGCTCTGTTAAAAACCCTGGAGCTTGCAATAGCCCGTGTAGTAACTCAAAACACAATACAAAATGTTTAGCCTTAGCTGAAGTTTTGTTTTTTTCTTAAGCTTTGTTTGTTCTCCAGATTTTATGGAATTTATCAGAATTTATGTTCTTCTACTTGTAAATAAACACCCTGCTGCCATGGCAGTAGACGGTCTGTAAATCAGGGGAATAAATAAATAGAACTGGCCTGATTCACCAGCATGAAGGCTGCTCCTGGGTGTTTCCTCTTGTTTTAGTACATCTTTTCAGAGTGTCACTTGAAGCAGCTTACTTTGCTTGACACAGTGAATAGCAAGGGTTATAGCTATATATTATTTTTTTCTTAAATGTTCTGGTCTTCTTATAGCTTTGGAGCATCCTATTGGGATTGCTTGGAAGCACTAAAATTTAGAAGGGCCTCTAGGCATTAGCAAGGACATTCTGTTGTCAATTGCTTCTGCAGTTTAGGGAGCATCTGTCACCAGGAGCACAGGGGCAGGAGCAGAAGAGCAAAGGACCTCACAAGTCTGTTGGTGCAGAGTCACTTCCAGTACAGCGTGTCCAGTGGCATCTCCATAAACGATGATGTAAATTACAACAGTCTCAATTTCAAAAAGGTTATGATGGATTTTACCCATTGCATAACTATTTCCCTGTTCACTCCTCTGTGTTCTGTCGAATCAAGGCTTGCTACTACCTCCCAGCAGCTATTTGAACCTAAGCATCCCTCTCCAATCTGGGAAACCATCAGTGTGATTGTTCAGATACTCATTCTTGCACTACAGCAGCTGCAAAGGAAAAAGCCCTTGTAGTGTCATTGTTGGGCTTTGTTTAGTTGAGGTTTGTTTTTTTTTTTTTTAACAGATCTGATTAACTCCTACGGAGGGCAGATCGCATAACTTGAGTGTGGGAAGTGATTTACAGTTTCCATCTACTCATTACTGTGAAATGCTGACCTGCAAATTTTGCAGGCATGCCCACAACCTCTGAAGATCTACTCCAGCAGGATATAAATACAGTCATTCTCTCTGCTGACTGTTGTATTGGGAGTAGATTTTCAGCATATCAGCAGGTAAAGCAGGGTATGTGTTGGGGCAATGGCAGACCAGATATCTCACATCTTCAAAATTAAACACACTTGCATGAGAATTACCTAGACCAGGACTACTAAGTGAATCACCTATTGCTGTTGGCAGTGATTTTGTCCTCTACATATTGAAATTTATCTTATCCATACTGGCTCAGATACTGTGTCAGATTCATAATCTGCTGGTGTTGCATCTTCATGGCAAGTCTTGAAATAATAACAACATACCTGAGTTAATCAGAGGACCAAAACTCCCTTCAGCAGTAGCAGAGGTAAAGCAAAAAGGGTGGCATGGTAAATGTCTCTGTTCTTTCAGTGACACTGAGTTATTTCTGCCTATATTACCATTTCTGATAAACACCTTTGCACTCTTCCCCACACAGCACCTTCAACTTTCAGTAGGTTCCCATTAAAATCCACAGTGAACTTCACATTATTTTTTTTCACAATCACACAATGGTCATCAGTGCTGTGACACCCCCAAAATCCTCAACTCTGTCACAGAAGCTGCTGCATGTGCTCCAGCCATTGTTACTGAGCACTTCATTGCTGTCTCACAACACTGCACACTTGGAGTAAGAACCGTGTGTTCTCTTGTATTTGTACAGCACTTAGCACAGTGGAGTCCTAGTTCAGAATTAGGTAGGATGGATAGATCCTCCCACGTTATAAAAAAACAAATAATAATGACATTGAAAAGGAGGAAAACGTACAGCAGAAATAGCTGCATTGCCAATCAATGCAAGTCAGAAGGATGGTATTAAATTTAACCTCCCACAACATTCTAGAGTTAATTTGGGGTCTGTGGGATTTTCAAGAAGAAACACAGCCTAC
This sequence comes from Patagioenas fasciata, assembly GCF_037038585.1. NCBI lineage: Eukaryota > Metazoa > Chordata > Aves > Columbiformes > Columbidae > Patagioenas > Patagioenas fasciata. The sequence continues at coordinate 157,973,985 of NC_092520.1, read as the reverse complement.
TTTTCTGAATAATTAGACAAAAGGATTCTTGCTATAATGTACTAAACACGCATAAAGAACAGAAAAAAAAAAAAATTTCCCAAAATTAAAAACTTGAATAAGCATTTGGGGGGATGGAGAGAATCTCTTCTCCTCCCGAATTTGCATAAAACGTTTTAATTAGGGTTTTTAATTCAAGCTCCAAGGTAACTCCAAACATTTCCTAGGGGAGGAAAGTCGAAGTCGTTAAATGCTGAATTCTGACTCTGTGAAATTAATCCTTTTTTTTTATGATAGAGGCAGCACACATGCATACATAGCTAAACACAAGGGAATCTGAAAGAGATAAAAAAGACCAGCTAGGACTGTCGTCTTTGAGGGCACTTCAGGGATATACTCTGCACTGGACACCAGGGCAGCCCTTTCACTCATCCTTTGTGTCCTGGCAGGCTTTTCCAGCAGCAAAGAGGAACAGTTGGGTTTGTCCTGGGTTCTTTTTTCAATTCTCTCTCCCTTTTCCCAGGGCAGGTCTGGGAAAGAGAGCTCCACATGTGAAGTCCTTAAGTATGGAGATCCCTGGTGTGGCTTTTTGAGAGCCATTGTAACTATTGATAAAACTGGTTAATGAAACTGGAGTGAGAAGGACATTCTCCATCCTTGTGCAAGGGTCCTGCTCAAGCGTCAGGCATCAGTGGGCATGAGGGGAATCCCAGGAGGATGCTGGTGAGACAAGACAGGACTTGCTGAAGGAGACCTCCAAGCTTTGGCCTCTGCCTGAATGAGGTTTAGCAGTGAGAAGGAGAAGGGGAAATTATGTGGTAAACATACCATATGGGCTTATACTGCAGGGCATGGGACTGATCTAATGATTCCTACAGAAGCTGTTATTTATTGTTCCTATGTATAGACTGTTTTCATGCTTTTCAGTCTTATACTGTGTTTTGGTTTTCTCTTTTTCACCTGAGCTTTGTGTAAAAAACTCACTGAAGCAGAAACTGAAACTCCAGTTGCTCCTGGCTACCACAATAGAGAGTTATTCCTTCCTGGTGAATATTTAAATATATTTCCTTATAGAGGAAGTAGACCCAGTAGATGCTGTGAGAGAGCGTAATCTTGAATACCCTGTAACCTAGAGGTAAGGGCTGGTCTTAACATCTTGATATGAGAAGGAGATGGAAATCATCCCTGAGATGAATTTCCTTTAGGAATGTCATTTTCACTGAAGCATAGTGATGAATCTCCCTTCATGAATCCTGTTAGATCTATCCCGTTTTGTAAGAAATGGTTTCAATAAACGGAGATGCAGAGCACACATTCAGAGCCAGCGGAAGGAAGATATAGTCTAGCCTTATGTACAAATTGATAACAAATCAACCCCATATCACCAAGCTACAAGCAGAATGTGCATTGGCCATGGGTAGCACTCTTGCTTAACCTTCGAGGCACATAGACGCTGTCACAAGACATAGCTATTAAATTCCCTGTGTCTGAGGGCACAGAACCCTGGCATTCACCAGGCGAGGTCTTGAGATCTCTGCTACAAGAAACAGGGTAAATGAGCATGTTCTAAACTCTGTTTTCTGTGGCTAGACTTTTCTGCCACCCAGGCTAGCTTCCCTAGTAATGGTCACTCTGATATTCCTACCCAATACCACCAGCACACCAGTATCAGCAGTGTAAACATACCTTCTGTAGCAATGTGCTTGGAGAACCACATACTACACAAACAAAAAATTCAGCTTCCTTGAAGTATGGCTCTGTAACACCATATCTGTGTTCTTACAATGGCCCAAATAGCTCCCTTCTGGCGTAGAGACAGACGTAGTAACGGTGTTCACACCAGCTCAAGCCTCTGCAACATGATGGCCAGAGGCACCCAGCATCACTCCTAAGCTATATGGCCAGCTTCTCCACTGTCCCCAGCTCCCTCCTGCCACTTCCAAATCTGATACTGGCTGGAAAGAGCTTGCCCTGCACTCCACTGATTCATGTGCACACCTCCTGTGTAAGATAATAAGAGAAAAAGAAGGAACTGAGCATGCAGGAAGGTAAGTTTTTCCTCAAATGAAGCTTTCACTACAGCAGAGACAACAGTAACAGTTTTCTATGGTAGATTTGTTAACAGATTGAGAGGACTGAGAAGCCAGCACTGCTGCCTCATGGGGGAATGGAGACTGGAAGCCATGCTGTGGTTATCTAGTGCTCATAAAACCTTTGGCTTGCTAGAGACCTACTGACCAGGGGCATAGTGAGACCTCTCCGGCACAGCAGCATCGCTAAAAATGCAATTACTGAAACCTAGCTACTGTGTCTGTAAGTACATATCCTGGGCTTTAAGAGACTCAGCAGCTTCAGGGATGGGTTCCCTGGGTAAGTGCAGGGTAGGGGTTGCTGGTTTGTCCACCAAATAATGTAAGGAAATTCCTTATAATTCTTTGCCCTGTGGTCCCAGCTGTGAGACGTGCCACTAGGGTAGGTTGGATGGAGGTGGGCAAGGTGGAACCATGGTATTTGCCTGCTGAGCACTAAATTACTGCAGTATCATCATCTGACAGAAATATAGAGATGCTCTTCTTGTTATGGCAAAGGGGGAGTGGATAATTGCACCACAGGGATACCTCTGGGATCCAGCCATTTGTAGTTAATCAGAATTATTCATCTGTTTGGTAAACTTTTATTTCTTTTATGACAAGAGGAAAAATTGACTAAGGATGCAGCCAGGAAATACAGTAAACACATCAGCCTGGGAGGCCTGTGGATGCCAGCTCAGGAGCGTGCAAAGGAATTATTTAGCAGGCTTGTTTTCAGGTGGAAATGCTGAGTGCAGGAAGTCTGCTGCTGCTCTTAATGTTGAGACTGGTCAATGCATCTCTCACTATGTCCCTGAGATGGATTGTATTTTAATAGGCTTGGCTTCCATAGTGAGCAGCTTAATGCTCCACCTGACAGATGATGCTTCTCTGGAAGGCTGGCAGCTCCTGCCAGGACAGCATCTTGCTGAGGTAGAAGTGTGGTGTCAGCAGCAGGGAAGAGTCCAGCTCAAGGTGTCCATCTCTCTTGTATGCACACACACATACACAGTACCTCTCTTCTGAAAGTTTTAGCAGAAAGGAGGAGGAAAGCAGCAAAGACCTACTTAACAGGCATAGGTGGCTGGTGCCATAGCTTTAGCCCTTCACAGCCTAGCTTCTATAGTTGGAGTTTCAACTTTAACAAGGTTCATAGTGGAAACTGGCCTCCTCTGTTCACACACGTATTTACAGGAGTGGCTGAAATCAGGACAAAGCCAAAAGCAGAAGGGACCCTAGAGTCTCCATCTGCACTGCAGGACATCACAGGCACTTCCCCAGCTGGGCCCATTCTCACCTGGAGCATTTTCTCTTCTCTAACATGATGTTGGAGTTCCCTCAGCAGTAATCTGCTGTATCATGCCAGGAATAATATTTTCTCATTACCGCCCCGTGGACTAAAGGGAATAACCCTCTGCTGAGAAAGACGGGGAGATTGTTGATTCAGGATGTGACATTCATGACCTGCAGTGTGAATCACAGGCATGTGGAAGACCATCACTCTCTCCTGCCTGTTGGGTAGCACATACCCTGTTTATTTCCCCTCCCCAGAACTGAACTTCCTTGCTAGAGGAGTTTGGATGGAAATAGCATGGAAATAGCAAGAAATCCAAGAGTTGCCAGGTTAAGTACCTTTTGTATTCTTATGATAGACAGGCTTATGAAATACTTCCAGCCATCTAAGAAGCCTGAAGCAAGGCAATATGGGGGGGAAAAAAGTAAATTAATCTTGCTCATATAATAAGAGAGACCTGCAGCTTGATTTTCAATTATTTATTTATTATCCTCATTTCCTGAGGAAACAAGACTTATGAAATTGTCCTTCTGCCTGATCCTTCCCCACCTCCTTCCCTGCACAGCTTTAAGTCATTGCTTTGTTTCAACCAACCTTTAAGAAGGTTTCAGAGGTATGAAATTCCTGTGCCTTTTTAAGAATTGGGGCTGGATAGAGGAAAGGGATCCAAATCAATGTAACCATAGAAGGAGAGGTTTCAAAGTGAGATCTACTGTTATCTTTTTTGTTCAGCTCATCCATGCAGGTCTACTGCAGAACAATCTTGCCTTAGGGACATGGGAGGGGGATGTGAGTCCCATGATACAGGCAAGGAGATGCGAAGGCTATGGATAGCCCTGCAAGCAATGACAATGTATAGAAATTGGGAAGACAAGGAGTCAGGGAGGGATGCATAGGAGCCAAGGTAAAAATGCAGGTTAAACAGGGCTTTACCAATCCTGCTGCTCTCCAAGCGTGATATTTGTGGTGGTGTCAGCAGCACCAGCTGCATCCCAACCATAGAAGCACAGGCTAAAAGACAGCCCCTACCCCAAAGAACAGCACACCAAAAGCTTGCCTGACATTTTTGGGGAGTAATTTAGGCCTCCTTCCAATGCAGAGTTTAAACTTAGCACCAATCAAAATCATTTGAAGAAACCCATTGTATTCAGCTGGTCTAGTTCTAAAATCAGGCACAAGGTTGCATATCTTGTTGAATCCAAGACTTGCAGAGTGAAGTAAAGAGTGAAGTGGCATTGTGGTAATTACCCCGCACAGGCATAAGTGGCCATTAAACCTATTTGGATGCCTTGGGTAGCGAAGCAAGCCTATGCAGTTAAATAGCATGTTGATAGTTCCAGTGACAATTTAGGGAAGTACAGCGCAATATTTCAGATAATGAGGCAATCTTATCTACTTGTCAAAAGTAAAACCTGAAAAATGTAAGGACCCTGTTGTGTTTTGCTTGAAAGAAAAAAGGATCTAGAAGAGACTTGATTGAGAAATAGTGAAAACTAATCAGTCTCTGCTTTTTATATTGTCACATAATGCAAGAACAAGGGAACTCTTAAAATGTAAATTAATAAGCAGTTCATCTAGCATTCAAACGTATTTAGTGAATTGTGTTACAATTACAGTATATATAAATAATCCACCAATTTCCATAAAACTATCTGATAAAATTCACCCATAACAATAGTTCATTTCCCAATTCACTTTTCATTATTCTAAATCCTTTAAAAACCCAAGGGAAGCTGTAGGCTGGGGATTGTAAAAGGCTGTATATTTAGAACAAATCCGAGGAGTGGACTGACTTGTGCAACATGTACTCCCCTTCAGAAATTCACAGCCCTGGGAAGTTAAGGACACTAATGCAGAGGCTAGCTAAAAGGAAGGGGAAAATGAGCCCACACTGGATAATTTTATGACCATTAGTAACATTTGTATCTATACAAACTAAGATAATTATAATGGTAATCACATCTCATGCTTCAGAGACTAAAGTGATTGCCTGCAGAGGCCAGGGAAGCCTTGGAGAGTTTCCATTGAAAGGAAGATTAGAAATGCCTAAGATTATTTAATTTGGTCATATTGGGCATAGCAGAAAGAAGATACTTATTTCCCCTTTTAAAAGCTTTTCCTTTCTCCTTTCTGAATGAGTTTCTTCCCTGTTGGCTTGACCTGTAACTTGGTATCCCCATTGGCATCTTCACTTTTTTTTGCCTTTCCCATCAGTTTTCTGCCTGAATCTTATTGTTTTCCCCCAGATCTGTTTCCCAGTGCCTCAGCCCATTCCTCTCCTCTGCTCGTCTCATTCATCCCCAAGGATATCACCCCTCCAGTGTCAAGAGGCTATCCTTGCATCCAGTGTCCTTGACTAGACTTCATCAGCGTTCCCTGCTCTGACTTCGTTGCCCTCCAAGCAGCATCAGCCTGTCTCTCCTCTTCGCATGTGGGCAGCTGCCTCCATCACAGGAGTCTTTTCCAACCAGGTTCTCCAGGCTGTCAGTATTTCTGTATCCCAATCTTTCCACTAAGACCCATAGGAATCACGATACTAGTATCAAGCAGGACACTCCCGTTTTACCAGCTAGCCACTATTTTAAAAACCAAAGGAAGTGCATAAAGAATTATAAATGCCTCGTGTTGCCATTTAGGCATTGCAAAAGTTTCTGTGGGATCTAATCACCTGATCTCCTCCTCCTTTCCCATCCTCTTGCCTTTTTGCACCTTTATTGCACAATTATCCCATGTGGGGCCAGATTATTTCATGGAGAATTTTAGATATCCTCACAAAGTCAGGTCTCCACTGACTTCAGTGAACCAACATGTGGAATAACAGGTATGAGACAATGTCAGAAATCAGCCTCAGGTGAAGAAGATGTGGTCATTTCTTCACACTTAAGAAGAAATGAGATATGAAAGAAATGGTGTCCTTTTCTTACTCTGTGCCACCTGCTCACAGCAACACAGTGAAGAACAATTGACAACAAAGGGCTGCTATTTCCCTCTCCATGCAAAGAAGATGGAAGTGTAGACAGAGATTTTATTGCTTCCTGCCACACAACATCCAAGTTTTCTGAGCGCGTTGCAGAAAGTGCTATTACAAGCAAATGCCTGCCTCTGGTTACTTCTTTGCTAAAAGCAACAACCACATCGTGACTTTCTGAGATTGTGTGTGTGTAGCAAGACAAAGGAACAGGCCATGAACACACTGATCCCTTTGAGCCATTTGCTTTCTGCCTCTGATGACATCTTTTATCTAAGGTTTCATACAAGCTCAAAGGATCAACTCTATTTAGGAGTAGAAGAGCTGTTGATGGGCCTGAATCATACTTCTTGCACTTAAATCACCTGAAGAGGAGCCTGGACACACACTGAGGTGCTGAGCACACCAGAAGCTTGGTGTCAGCCGCTTCATGCAGGTCTGCAGACATGAATGATCAGCAACACTGGTCTGGAAAGAGGGCAGGAATGGCAGCTTAGCTGGTAGTATGTACCTAACCTAGGATGTTACAAAGCTCTCAGTCTGCTCCTGCATGCATCACCCCTGAGCTGGAGTTTATGCCAAAGCTGTGACTGAGTCCTGAGACCAGGTGCTTAGGAGAGCTCTGAGAAATTTATTTTCCCTGTGAGTGAGGTAGTTCACTTCAGGACACTTCAGAAGAAGGAAAATAATAATTTGAGAACTAAAGGCAGCTACCATAAAGGTACAGAGAATTATGAATGGCAAAAGGAACATCAAGAAAGCACTGCTAGTCTGCCTTTTTGGTAATAAAAAATAAATTGGCGGGCATTGAATGAAATAACAAAGCAACACATTGTGAGTGCGTGAAAGGTAATATTGTTTACAAAAGGTATAATTAAACCATGGTATTCACTGCTCCAGAGATTGAGAGGGATGCCTCTCCAGGTCCAAGAAGTGATTCAGCATTTATATAAATAAAAAGAACATCTGCAAGGACACTAGCTAAATACAATTACAAGGACTATCAATCCTCATGGTTCAGGGCATGGTTACCTGCTGAGGGCAGGAAGAAATTTCTTCGTGGTATAGCACTAAAATGTAAAATGCATTATTGGGCATTGATGGGTATTGGATACCTTATTAGATGGTCCTTTAATCTGTTCCACTACTCAATTCTTTTGTTCCTCCATATCACAAATCAGTGAAGCATTTAGGTGTGTGCTTGAATTCCATTTTGAAATCAATAGGACTTAAACACATGCATAAATGCAAGTGCAGGATTAAGTGCTTTCCAGAACAGATATATTAAGCATCCACTTAAATTTTTAGATGTATTGAAGTGGATTTTGTTTCTGGATTGATGTTTCAGTGCCAAAATCATACAGGCAAAACCAGTAGAACTTACTGTATCTCATATTATCAACTGACTTTGCAGCAACTCCACACGACCACGTGCTGCCAGTTCTAAAATACTTTAACCTTTCATCTCAAAAGCCCATGAACTTGTGACTATAGGTCTATAGTTCGTTCATATAGATAATCCAATATGCATATAGACATAATCACACTGCTCTAAAACAGTGTCTTCATCTTTGGGTTTTCTTTGGTGTGAATAAAATGAGCTTTGCTGTCTGCGGTAGTCTCCGCCCTTGTATTTTAGTCCTACTGGTTCATCTTGCAGTTCTAGGTAAGGTGGCAGCCAGGCATTGAAGATGTCTTTGAAGATTTAAGTTTCCCTTTAAACTTTGAAGCTAGTCCCGTTTTATCCTCCTTTCTTCTTAGAGGATATATGAGTCAATCCTGACAGTCTTTCAGGGTCAGTAGCAAGGCTCTGAATACAGGGGAAAAGCAGCGCTGATCTGATCTCTCAGCTGAGCTGGGACGAAGTAGACACTCCCCATGTGGAAAGAGTTTTCAGCTGGAGAAGGTTATATGGAAGTATAAACATAAGCTTGAGTGTTATTCTTGAGTGTTATTCAGTCCTTCTCAAACATTGCTGGCAGCTGGTTAAAGGGTTTGACACATACAGGAGATCAGGGCCATTGATGTGGTTGAAGGACAGATGTTACAAAAATTCCAGGTTCTTGTAGCCTGCAGTGTTACTCAGCTAAAAGGCTAGATAAAATATTGTCAGAACAGTGGGAGAGGTTCCTCTCCTGTGGGTCTGTCTTCCCTGTTTTCCTCACTGGATCAATTGCTTCTCACAGAGGGGCTGCAGTGACTCATAGGGGGTGTCTGAGAGAGCTTCAGCGGTGCAGCCAGCAGTAATTCTTCCTTCCAGAGGCTGAAACCTCCGCCTGAGCAGTGCTCACAGGGACCTACACATGGAGATCAAGGGAACATTTCCAATGACTTATGGAATAGTCAAAACTAGGCCTTTATGGAATACTAAATAATCAAATCAGACCTCATGTAGAGGTGAAATAGATCTCTAGCACTTAAGAATCAGCACTTAATAGCACACAGAAAGGCATAATTTTCAGTCCGTATAGGCAGATATTATAGATCTGTGCTAATAAGAAAAACCGTAAATTGAGGAATTTTTCTTAAAGAGCTCTTTTCTTCCCCTGATCGTTAAACATAAAAGTAAAGATGTTGTCTGGTGTAGTTAGACATATATCTCGAATTGCTATTTGCTTCCAGCTTCATTTAAGATAAAATTTAAACTGCTTAGTTTAATTGCATAATCTTAGATACCTATAAAAGACTGACTTGCAGGAAGTGTTAAACATATGCTCTCTTCAAATCTATTCTACTTAAGTAATTTCTAGTTTAGTGTTCAGAAGGCACCCAACCTGGTGCATGACCAACCTAATAACCTTCTGTGATGAAACAACTGGCTTGGTAGATGAGGGAAGAGTAAGGCTTTCAACACTGTCTCCCATAAGATCCACATAGACAAGCTGTTGAAGTGTGGACTGGATGAGCAGTGAGGTGGAATGAAAACTGGCTGAAAGGTTAGGCCCGGGGGGTGGTGATAAGTGGTACAAAGTCTACCTGGAGGCAAGCAACTAATGATGTCCCCCAGGGGCCAATACGGGGTCTGGTCCTGTTTAACATCTTCATTAATGGTCTGGATGATGGGTCAGAGTGTACCCTCAGCAAGTTTGCGGGTGACACAAAACTGTGAGGAGTGGCTCATACATCAAAGGTCATGCTCCCATTCAGAGTAACCTCAACAGGTTGGAGAAATGGTCTGACAGGAACCTCATGAAGTTCTACAAGAAACCACAGGTACCAGTAAATGCTGGGAGCAGCCTGGCTGGAAAGCATGGCAGAAAAGGACCTGAGAGTCCTGGTGGACATCAAGTTGAACATAAGCCAGCAATGTGACCGTGTGGCAAAGAATACTAATGGTATCCTGGGCTGCATTAGGAGGAATGTTGCCAGCAGGCCAAGGGAGGTGATCCTTCCACTCTACTCAGCTCTGGTGAGGCCACATCTGGAGTGCTGGATCAGTTCTGGGCTCCTCAATACAAGAGAGATAGGAACACACTGAAGAAAGGCCAGTGAAGTCCACTACGATGATTATGGGACTGAAGCATCTCACGTATGAGGAAAGGCTGAGAGAGGTGGGACTGTTCAATCCAGAGGTGAGAAGGCTCTGGGGTAATCTCATCAATGTATATAAAAACCCAAAGGGAAGTTGCACAAAAAGATGGAGCCAAGCTCTTCTCACAAGTGTCTAGTGACGGAACAAGGGGCAATGGGCACTAACTGAAACACAGGAGGGTCCCTCTGAACATCGGAAAACACTTTTTCGTTGTGAGGGTGACCAAGTACTGGCACAGATTGTGCAAGGAAATTGTAGTAGAGTCTCCATCCTTGGAGATATGCAAAAGCCGTCTGGACACGGAGCATTGGCCAAGATGACATCCAGAGGTCCCTTCCAACCTCAGCCATTCTGTGATAACCAAAAGCCACAGGCACAATTGCATGTCTTAGCCTAGGCTTTTCTGTTTAAGACAACAAAGAGGGGATTAAAACCCTTCTAAAGAAGTTTTCATGCATTGGAAGATTCCTTCATCCTTTGGGAAGCTCTAGTAATAGTATATTGGGAGCTCCCTTGCACATGTAGTGTTCTCTATGGTCTTAGTTATGTGTTCTGACTCAGGTTTTCCTGAACTTCTAAACCATTAACATTTACTACAGGATAGTATGTACACTTATTATTTCCTTTTAATATGGAATTTATAAGGACAATTTAAAAATGTGCACTCAGTGCTTCTAGAGTGTTCACGTTTCTGCATTTCCACTCTGTTCCCATCGAAATCGACACCCCTTTCCTACTCAGCTCTCATTTTGTGAGAAGGCTGCAGAAGTTCATCACTCTCTGGGTTAACACTCAACACAAGTGAAAATCTTTATCTCGTGTGTGGGGGACAAATTGGATTTGAAATCGCTACAGAGGATCATCAGTTCTTCAAATGGACATAGCGTGAGTCTCCCATAAATGGAACCCAAGCTGGTGTTGCACAGATTCACCTGGAGAAGTTATTATTAGGGAACTAGGGGCGTTTTCAAATGCAGGGATGTAATTTATCATGACTAGGTTTTGTTAGCAAGGAATTTAGACAGTTTCTGTTACTGCAACCTAATAAGTCATTTTATCAGCTTATTTATTTCCTTGGTTGCTGACACCTCAGCAACCCTCATAGCCTCTTAGTATCAAACGGCAGGAAAACAACTGACAAATAAAGAGAAATCATTGTTTGCAAACTTACTGAAGTTGCATATTCCATCTGGGAAGCTTGGATAATGCAGTTCAGTAATAAAGTAGAGTCCGTTAAAGGTATACCAACCTCTTTTTCTCTCTCTGTGTCTCATCTTATACTGTATATAGAAGGAAGAATGTATAACCAAGGCAATACATGATGAAATACTACCCAGTGGCCTAGCCATAGGGGGAACTGGCAGCAGTGTTTCTGGGTACCAAACAGGTAAGGGTCCTAAGAGAAAGCCCAGGCTAAATCATAGAATCGTTTTGGTTTGGAGAGACCCCAGGATCATTGAGTCCAACCATAACCTAACTCTAGCACTAAATCATGTCCCAAAGAACCTCCTCTAAATGCCTTTTCAAACACCTCCAGGTGTGGTGACTCCACTGCTTCCCTGGGCAGTCTGTTCCAATGCCTCATAACCCTTTCTGGGAATAAATTTTCCCTAATATACAGTCTGAACCTTCCCTGGTGCAACTTGAGGCCACTTCCTCTTGTCCTATCAGCAGAGCTGGGCCTCCCTGATTCACTCCCTCCCCAAAAAATTGGAAGACTGGCACAGATGTCTACTTCACCCTAGTTAGACCTCTAGACCTCTGCATAACCTGGGGTTGCAAGTAGTTTCTCGCTCCCCTTTGAAAAATCAGCCTCAATTAGGTCTTGCAAAATCAATTTCTCCTGGTTCAGCTCATCTCTGCTATTGCTAAATAATTAACCACTTATTTGGCAAGTACTTCATATATTTTCCTGTCCCTGCATCTCCAACCACATACACACAAACAGAAGGGCAATTAAAAGTGCATTTACCTGTGACCCTCAGGGACTGCCACATGCTGTAAGAGTCAATATATTTTGCTTCTATTAGACTAGCAGAGAAGCAAATTCCAGGGTTTAAGAGCATCAAGGAAGAGTAACATGCAGTGAGAATAGCCAGATCTCCATTCTGGGGACTATTGGCAGAAAAGCCCAAGATTTTTTTTCAATTGCTGTAATGAACAAAAACAGTCTTAGGAACGGAAACCACAGCCCACAGCTGAAAAGACTTTGTAAATCAGAGACAGCATCTCAAATTGTTCTTAAAAAGTATGAGAAAATGCACAAGTAGAGGAAAACTGAAGGCTGGGCAAGGAAGGAGTCAGTGAACTTGGAGAGATAACTTTGTAATTCTGATCACTAAAATGGAAAGGAGAATATTGCCAAGGGGAAGAAGAGAAATTTCTTTGTAATTCCTAAGAAAATCCTCATTTCTGGAAAATTTGTCCTTGGAAAGAGAACTAGAGGTACTTTTGCAGCCAGCACATCTGCACCACAGCTGTCTCATATTCTCTCTGACCATATATGCAGAAAAAAAGAGTGACAAACTTCAACAGCTGAGGAATACCTCTGAAGGTCATGACAGTTCTGTGCACAGGAATGCTCTAATATAGGTAACAAAGCCATATATCGCTAATCATACAGTACTAGTTATACTGTAATATTAGGTATTCACAAATAAGCAATTATTTCTTGCTGTGCTTTGCAAAAAGCTTCTTGCTTTTCCTTCCAGGTTGAAAGTTGACTGGTCAGAAGTCCTTGTTTCTCATCATTAGGCTCTATCTGACAATCCTGATGTCATTTCGGTTTTAAGGAAAGCTTCTGTGCTCAGCTACATTGCTCAGGCTACAGGACCGGCATGGAGAAGAGGGGGAAACAAGTGGACTGTGTCTGTTATATCCACCTGCCAATGTAGAAACTAACCCTGAGCCAGCCTTATTTGTCTCTTCAAACCACTTTGTGCCAGATAGCAGGACTCATGTCAGAGCACAAGACCCCTGCAAGGAGTGAACGGGGGAATTCATGTTCTCCATGTGGCAGGGATGGGAAAGGGTGGTGTGGCATCTGTGACAGCTTCCCTCATCCCTGGGAATTCACAGCGCAGTTTTATATCAGTTCAAAGTGAAAACTAAGAACAGTAGGAGAGGCAGAGCTAGAAGGAAGCCTTGGCTTTGGGCGCCCATATCCGGAGCCAGGATATTGTCTTCGCAGAGTATTTACCGTGTACATAATTAAACCCCTAAGTGCCAGCTGAACTGGAAATCATGCTGTGTGGTGCCTCTCCTACTGTTTGAATGACTGTTAGACAGTTGGCTCTGTTTTGACACAAAAATGCAGTCCATCATAGGCCCATTCATCTGTCATCTGTTGCCTGCTTGTCTCTTTTCCCATTTAGTTATGTATAAGATGAAGTGTTTTCCTCCTGCTGCTTGTCTGGTTTTTTTTTACACTTCATTCCCTTTTCTGTTTTTTATGTACCCACAATGAAATAGCCACATAGAGTCATACTGCCGGCCATAATCATGGATTGAAGCTCTATAGGCTTAAGACATAAACAGCCATCTTCATAGTTTCTCTTTCTCATTACAAAGCTGAAATGAACTTATTATTAATTAGACTTCAGTCTCTGACCCACGCCCTTCACTTTAAATAGCTAGCAGAGAGCAGGAGAAAAGTTACCACGCATTGTTATACATTCATTACTGTGACATATTAAGCAGAGAGCCAAAGTAATGACAGAGAAATGCAGCCAAAGAAAATTACCTGTATTATATTGTCATAGGCAACTGAGACACAGTCAGTTACACATATACAAACCACAGGAATTGTTTAAAGAACAAGTAATTATGGGGCTAGGGGACAGGGAATTTTAGATAAATACTCTCATGAATTATTTACTGTAAGACTGCGGAAGATTTTTTCCTGAAAATAATTGCAAAAAGTAGCCACAAATCAGGCTATTTGCTGAGCTGGTCTAAAGTAATGAATAAATAGGTATATATTTCTGTGCTGGACTGTGCTAGAACTGCCTGACCCACTCTGGCAATGACAGAAGTTCTCATTTTGTCTATTTTTACACCTTGGTGCTGAAAAAAATAGAAGAAAATAAATGTTTTTTCCAGGAATTTAACCTGTATGTGACCCTCTTGGTTTGCAAGGACAAAAAACTCCCAAACCTTGGAATATTGCATTCTGCCTTCCTGGTGTGTTTTTACATACCTCACGACAGTTCCTGAAGCTTGCCTCTTCCCACAAAACTTCCCCCTTTTCAGACAGCAAAAACGATGAAGAAACTTTCGAGATCTCTTAGAGTACTCATGATTCATCATGAGTCATGACGCCTTAATTTTGGAGTACCCTAAATATGAAAGTTAAACTCATCTTTTGTTTCTTTAAGGAAATAGCTTGGACTGGATTTGCAAATATTTTTAGGCATCATGAAAATGCTTAACAAGATTTTTAAAAGTTCTTGATGTGGCTAGGCACAGGATTCATATCACAGGCATGTAAAAATTAGGCACTTAATATAAGCACATCCTCTAGTTCATTCTGTCATCCACGGAACGAGAAGACTCCCTCCAGAGGAAAATTCAGGCTGTCTAATGAGAGGTGTGAACAACATTCATGCCTCTCCAACAACTGGAGATGCCCATGTTTCTCTGAGTTTCAGGGGGATGAATCCCACCTTGATGGCCAGCTCCTGGAGGAAAATCTGTCCTTCAGCTGCTCTCAGGCCATGGTAGCTCCGAAGCAGCTGCAAACCAGGCCCCTGCACCACCATGTATCACCCTGCGCGGGATCAGTTCTGGAAAGAAACAGAAAACATTCAGATTATGTTTGTTATGGGGTGCCCTTCCTTTAAAATTACTCAGTGTAGTTCCCACATCTCCAGGGCCCTGGCGCAGCTGCAGCAGTATTGGCATGCAGTTCCCATCTGCATCATGGCCAAAGCCAGTCCTAAGCAAAATATTTCTGCACAAAACTGCCTTTGCCATCTCTGGTTTCCTGCTCCACACAGGCATTAGAGGCCTCTGTCATAGTTTCTGGGAGTCACCTGAGCAGGCAGACCTGCAAAAGTCTTCAGTGGGCAGCTTGATGGGCACCTCCTGCTCCTGACACAGATGGACATCCCTTGTGTCATGCTCGTCACAGCACATAATCTTCCCTCTAGTCTCTATCTGCTGGTGAAATCGTATTTCTGCAAAACAACCAGAGAATCCCCTGAACAAAAGTGAAGCAACTCAGTAAAAAGGGAAATAATTAGGATTGGGCACAAGAAACTCCTGCATGCTTGTTGTGCTATGGGCACTGATTTTCTGAGGAAAAACTATGTATAAAGATGAAGATGCTATCTCTTAGGGATACTGTGATGCAAGGTTAATCAATGCTTGAAATGCCACTCTATTGCTACCAAAATTTATCAGACTGCATGCCAAACTCCCACTGGCTCTCACCCAGATTCGAAGCTACCTGAGGAATTATTAGTTTAAAAGCTTATTTAGATCTTGTCAGCTGCATCTAGCTCACCATGTATGTAGATAAGGGTCACAGTTCCTGACAAAGGAGATGGGATCTGACTGCAGAGTTCCTTGTCCTGTTTTATTAATGCAAATTGTTAATGACTGTAATGAGGGTTGGTCAGGTTTTGGTTGTTCTTTTTTTTAGCTATTAAATATATTGAACTGAAAATTATCAGAATTTTTTTTATTATTGTTTTTGTAGCAAAAGGTGGAAGTTAAAAAATATTTAAGAAATCAGTGAAGGAGTAGGGTCACAATAGCAGGGCTTTGTAAGAAATAAGGCAGTCAAAATCAGATAAAAATATTAAAGTGGTATATTTCTCACTTGAACTAGTTTGGTTTTTTTTATGAGGAGGGTTTCTCACTATGAACATTTTCAAGAGACTGATTTTTATTTCTTTTTACTAATTTTATCTATTATCTATTTTTACTTAAGTTAGGAAAAAATCTGAAATTAAAAAAAAAAAATATTGTGGTATTTGAAGTGTTTCCCACTCATCATTAAAAATAAAAAAGCACAACTTATTTACTCATATATAATCTGAGCAACAGAAACTTCAGATACCTCTATCTGTACTGGCCAGAACAACAACATGGTGATTTTACCGGTTCTATTTATTATCGCACAGTTAAATTTATCCAAACTGGTACTTAACACTCTACATGGGACCTTGCTAATGGTCTTGTTTAACCGTCCTCTGAGAGTTCCTTGCATTCAGACTGACAGTACCAGTGAGATAACATTCCAGGCAGTCAAAATATGCCTTTACAAAACAGTAAGAGATAGATCTATGACTGTCCAAAAGAACAACAAGCTTTTAACTTGCACAGAGTATGAAAAGGGAAAGAAAAAAGAAAAAACTCTCCAGGGTTCGTCTAACAAGCCTAATTCAATAGATAAAACAAGTGCTCTGTGAAGGGAGCTGTGTTCATTAGGGTGTTAGTTCATTAGAGGTGAGGTGGCAAGGCTCCTGCTGCACGCAGCTGGATCACACCCCACAGCCTCCACAGACCGCGGGCAATTGCTCACTCGTCTGCCTTGTCACCAATGAAGCGGACACGCTGACATTTAAGACTACTGAGCATCCATTACTGCAGAACAGTGCAGCTCTGCTCTGGGTTGCTGAGCATCCCTGCTGGTTGTCTCCTTTTGCCATCCCTCCTCTCCCCTGCCTGGCGCACACGGCCACGCTGGGTTATCCTGCTCCCATGTTTCTGTCGTAACTCAGACCAGAGACTCCCCTGGTCCAGATCCTCCTGGGCCCACGGTGCCTCACGAGGGCTGTCTGGGTGATTGCACAGATGTTGATCTGAAGTGAACTGGAGCGGTCCTGCTTCTCCTGCTCCTGACTGCTAACCTGTCACAGAGGATCTGAGAGGCTTAAACACTCTCTAATCCATTAGGGAGGCTGGAAGCACAGGCTCACATTCCTGTTTCTTTCCCAATTTCTGATATTTTGGAAGCAGCATTAGAACACTTAGCAGGGTTTCCTGATACTTCCCTTTATAAGTCTTTACTTGAAACTTCTACCTGCTTCAACTGCACAGATGTTTCCCATGTGGGATTTTTATCTCAGAAAAAGCATATGCATTTTTTAAGTTTTAGCAAAAATGGTTGAAAAACTTCCTGAAATGAGACTAGGGGAAGAGACAGCACTATTTTGCCATGACAGTAAGTAGCTAAAACTTTATTTTAGAAACTGCAGTGTCCCCATCCTTTGGAGGACAGACATAATATTGGGTAGAGGTGGCCTTTCCCCCTTCTACTGTTGCTCCAGAAAACTGCATTTATTTGGCAAGGCTGAGCATTTGAAACATTTTATTTGTGCTCATTACAGCCTTGTTAGAGCTTGGCTGCTAAACGTCTGAGAGGGTTGTAGAGGCCAGCTCTGCTCTGTAAGCATCACCCTTGAGGAAGAGCTGGGCAGACTCCCTCTAGGGCAGGAAAGTCCGAGCAGTTCTCCAGGCAGATGGGCAGGAGAGCAGAGGGCTGGAAGCCTGGTTTTCCTGCCTTCCCAACATGGAGATTCCTCCAGCAATGGGGAGAGATCAGTGTGGCACGGTGTGCTGGTGGGAGAGGATTTGATGAGGCTCCTGGGGGAATAAATGCAGAGGCAGGGGAGTCTGAAACCCAAGAGAGAGGGAAGTGAGGAAACAAAAAGGGAAAGGAGAGAAACCTCCCTTAACCTCTTCTAGCTACTGAGAATGCTGCTGTCTTTTCTAAATTCAGTACACTTTTCTTAAGGTTGTGGAGGAAGAGTTCCAAAATAGCATAAGGTAAGGTCAAAAACTTGCTCCAGGATAACAGTAATATCAAAAAAACATATGCTGTGTTGTGTTATCACCAATTAGCAATTGCTTCTACTGTGACAAATGGTCTCTGAATCACCATACTTCCAGGGTAAGGAATACGCAGAGAGTAATTGTGAGTTACTTACATCTGAAGTGTTTATGTAAATGCTCATTGTTAATAATAACAACAACAATAATGACAATAGAGAATCTCCTGTTTTGCATGGCTATATTTGCTCAGAACAGCTGTTTTAATGAGACATCTGCCAGTGAAACAGTTTAGCCTGAGGATAATGAATAACTGTTACTTAACTGAGACAGTATTAGCATAAACTCTGCTTAATGGGGACATATATGGCCAGTGAATAGTGATTTCTTGATACTTATCTAGGTGTTTAATAGTGAAAATTACGAGCTTGTGGCAAAAATAAATGAACGAATGAATGATCATATAGTATATACTGTAATTTTTCTGGTTGCTTTACTTTGAAATACTTTAAAGGGGTCTTGTCGGAGAGTGAATTATACAAAACTTCGGGAACTTTTGTGGTGGGTGCTTGGAAATGTTGAAACACCGATGATCATGGAGAGACTTAATGTTTGCCTTTCCTACCAAAATTATTAAAATATGAACAATCATTTATATCTGTATTTAATGGCATTCTTTTCTCTCATCTGAATATCTCTATAAATCCATTATGCAGGTATACGTGCATATGCATGTTTAACACACTTTGGATTGTTCTTAAACTGGGTAAACTAAACATCCAGAATGGCATTTCAGTTAGGGAATTCTGTTCTGATAGACTCTGCTCAAGAAGAATTCCAAATTTTTCTAGTTCCTATATAGGTGTGTTTCAGAGTGTTGAAACAACTGCAGAAAAATTTATTGTTGTGATGGGCAAGCACAGTGGTATGTTGTGATCAAAGTTATAGGCATGATTTTTGTAGTCAACTGATTGTCCCATGCAAGAAGTAAAAGCTTGCTTGCAAGTGATAATGTTATTCCCCTTCAAGAGAGACAGACTGTGTGTGTGTGTGTGTGTTGGCTGTTATCCCCTGGCTTTAAAAAAATGCTAGCAAAGGCTATGTTCTTTATGAAATAAACCAGAATAATGAGGTTAAATGAGAGACCAGTGCAGTGTGATTCAATTTATTTGGCCAGACCTATGAATGAAATGAATATGAACCATGGGACCTTTGAACACTGCAAAAAGCTATCTGCTGTTTCTCTTGAGGAAAATAAATGAATCCTTTCTCAAATAAAATAAGAGATGCTGTTACCATATTAGTGGAAGAAATTACCAGATTTAGAAGAATGTCAGATAGTCCATCCTCTCATATTTAGATCTGTCTTTTCCTGGTTATAAAACACGAAGTTCCTGTCATGTGGAGACTCTAAAAGTAGAAGAGAGCCCTTGGTATTTGGAAGATGGAGAAGACTGTGGTCACCTATTGTTGGAACGATAAAGGACTCAGCACTCCGATTCAATGTGAATCACGCCAAAGCCATTTATTACAGAAACATGTCTCCTTATATATGCAACTATTCTCTAATCACGAATCCACACTCCAAGCATGGATTCGCTAAATGAGTATCATGGGCAGTCCACATGCTGGAGCCCCTCCGATGATAGGTCCGACGACTCACGCCATGCTGAGGCCCTGTTAATGAAGAAACACCCCTCTTTCTCACAGCAGATTCTGTTCTCAGCTTCTTGAAGAGGCCTTGAGATTCCTTTGGGCCTGACTAATTCAACAACATATCTCCTTCTAACGAAACCCCTTCACAACCTATAAGTGACTGATGCCTGGAGCTCTCCAGAGAAATACACACCATTTGGTGGAGAATTCTGACACCTGACTTCATTCTGGAACCCAGAAATGATGATAAGCCCATCTAGGAAATATTAAGAAAAATTGACAATTATTTTGAATGTATTGAATTATCTTGTTTCATTATATTGATTACTTGATATATTGATATAGCAACATATATGTACCATTCCTGTAGTGGACCCAGTATTAAAAACATCTGGTGAGAATCATTCGTAATACAGACATGTAAGCTTGAGCAAGGCACGTAGACTCCCTTTGAAGCAGAAATTTTAGGCTGTGATTCATTTGACCTATTTAGACACCTACACTAAGAAAAGATGAATCTGGAGAAGTGAATCATACTTGTCGTGTCTATACTGCTCTGGACTTCTGTTGAAACTGCAGGAGAGTTTCTGGGGGCTGCTGTAATTTCCTCAAGTTAAATTACCAACAAGTAACAAGAATCAGAGCTACCTTTGGAGTTTGCTAGCATAGCTATGTTGTTTAAAAAAGGGAAAGAGTCTTGCTGATAGTGTGATAAACTCAGTTATATTGACAGCTTGGTGGGACAGCATTGGTTTTGGAAAGTAAGACAAGCCCTACAGTCAAATGACTTCTTTTACAAGTACAAGCCCTTCTTTTGTACACTTAGAGCCTATCATCAGCAGGGAACTACTGCACCTTTCAGCACCTGAGGTGGGACTGAGGAAGCTTTAAAATCTACAGGAAGGAGAAGTTTTTGTCTGGCTGAATGTAGGTGACTGCTGTTTGCCCAAGAGCTGAGATCAGCAGTCACAGAGGACAGTTTCCCCACTCCATTACACTTCGCTTCCCATCAAACATTTGTGTTAGTGAGCTGGGGTGACATTCTTTGGTGGTCTGGCTACGTCTACTCCAGCTGTAATGAATCAAGGCAGTCTGCTTTTAATTCCACTTTGCATCATGCTCATTGTCATGCCTGGCTTGGGAAAAAGAACACTTTCGATTGGAAGGGATCTCAGTAGGTCACCTGTCCAACCCTCTTGCTCTAAACTGACTACAAATTTACATAAAGTTTCTCAAAGTCTTGTCCAGTCAAGCTTTCACTATATCTGTGGATGCAGATTTCAAGCAACAGCTCTGTTCAGCATGGAGACTGCAAACTTTGCTTACCTCTGTGCAGCTATGGGCTGATTTCGAGTAAAGAGCTGATTCATGGTCTGGTGCAAAATCACAGATGAAACGTGCGAACGTACCTTTAGCATGCTACAAAGCACTAGAACAATGATATACAACTAAAAAGTACAAGAATAAATGAAGAGAAGGTGTTGCCCTGTATAGAGAAAGCACATGGGGAACTTGCACAATACAGCTATTTGGGAACTAGCACTGAGTTGAACCCTTACTTGCTCCAACTTCACAGACTTACTCTTGGCCAGATGTCCCAACCATTTGGCTCAACAGCATTCCAGAAATAGCCACATTTTCAAAGTGATGTAACAGTGAAATAAATTACCTCTGTTATATGAAAAGCAATGGACGTGCAGTCTCTGAGAAGGAATTTTGTGAGCAAAATACTGAATTTGTCTTGAAAAACTCCATTACCAATAAATACAGGTGATTGTGCATGCATTAATTATACCCACAGGTTTGAGCACAAAGTTATATCCAAGCCACAAGAGTATTTCATTATGGCTTGATGACTCTTTGGACAGCTTTGAATTCCTAGCTGGAATTTAAAAACTAGTGCTGTGGCTGGCTGCCTCAGAGGACAGAAAGTCAGACAGAAGTTGTCAGGGTTGGTATGAAATATTTTAGCCTTAGTTATTTTAAGAACTAACTAAAAAACTTCATTTTACTGTTTCATCTCTTGGCTAATCCCTCACAGATCCTCTGCACCCTTCGGAAACATTGAAGAGAACTGATTTAATCTAGGACGTGACTGTTCCTTTGTCATGTCCTAAGGTACATGTGCTTGAATCAGAGGGTTCATACTAATGCCCTTCACTGTCCTTGCACTTGGGGGGACATCAAACTTTTGTGTATGCTTGTGTACATGAAGACTTTACAAGCTGTGTTCTCAGAACCAAACTCCCACCCATAAATCTCTTGTTTCAATCACAGAAAGACCACGCAGCTGATGAAATCACTTTAGTCCTCTCAACCTCTGGCTGATAGAAGGCTTGTGTGCTTTGACCGCAAACACTACTGATGTCCACTAATGGCCTGCTTTTATTGCAGTCTTTCTCATGCACTGAAGTAAATACCAGAGACATGTACTTCCTCTGTGACTCTTCCCACTGAGCACTCCCCAGAGCCAGAAGGACAGCGCACATCTACATTGAGGAATTAAGATCAACCCTTTGTTCTCATGTTGCATTTTCACAAGCATTTTTGTAGATAGAAAGGAGAAACCTTCTTCATAAGTTAAAAAACAAACAAACAAACAAACAAACAAACAAACAAACAAAAAAACCACACACACATAAAAGAACTCACACACCAAACACTCCAAACCTTTAGTGAGGGGTAAATAGTTTCTTATTCTGTGTCCAGCCAAGGAATATACTTATTTTGTTATGATATTCGTAAACTAGAAACAAATTTTTGGCCTGAAAACTGCTCTGTGAACTCTCCTGAAAAGCTGTAAAATCTCCTACTAGGGGGCAGTGTGGGAGTATTTGTACAATGGCCAACAAAATGGAGTGGGGTTCTCAAGTGTCCTCATGTTACTGCTAGCAACAATAAGAAAAGTTGTCTAGAAGGACTGCTGGAGGTGCCTTAAAGAAGCTCTCTTTTGACACCTCTGTTTACGAGAGAAGTTTCCTTTTCTAGATGCTCACAGACAATTTGGGGAACATTTTCTCTTTTTTGTTCCTTTCCCCTCTGATTGAAGTAACCTTTTCACTATGTGTATATTCCATAAGCCAACACTCCTTCCTCTGCTGCAGGAGCTCAATTCGTTGCTTAAGGGAAGAATAAAAAAGAAACACAAGCTGGATCAAAAAGAAACAAGACTGCAGGTCTGAGGGAGGTTTGCCCTTGGCATTTCCTCTTGCCCTGCTCCCACAGGCAAGCAAGACTACAGGGGCCTTCTGTCACTCTTATGGAAATACATTTCATCTGAAGTAAATGTTACCCTACAGATGCCATAAAGAAAACTGTCGGTCTTCTAAAGTTTAAAGGAGTGATCTCAATCGTGGAAAGGGCAGTGGCAAGTTTGGGGAGGTTTTGCATGACCTCTCTTGATCTGGACTTTGCTGATAAATGCACACAAAGTGGTCCAAGAAAGAATCCAATTATAAAGTGATTAAGAATGTGAAACCTGACAGTCCCCTTGACTGGCCAAATGCTTGTGCTCTGACTGTGTGAGAGGGGCTCTGGATCACACTGTGCTGCGGATGAACGTAAGAAAAAAGATCTTGGAGACTTCAGCTTCCATTTTAGCAAATAGGAGGTGCCTCTGTTGTACAGTTGTGGCTGTTGTACAGTTAGTCCATCACTCAAAGGAATCAGTTTCAGAGATGAGTTTTAAACATGTGAACAAATTATAGCGCTGACATGATTCTGTTTTTTAACATTGCTCACCAGGTTTTCACATGCTCTACATTGCCACTCCAGGGCATTTTATGATAATGACAAATCAGAATTGAACACACAGTGCTCTTTCTCCAGCAAGTCAGACTCCAACTATTTGAGCTAAAGGAAAATCTCTGTAAACCACCAGTGAGAGAGAATTTTAATATGTATATGACCTGCTCACTGTCAAGGACATTTATTGAAAGTTACCCATTCACTATGTATGTGCAAAAGCAAATTTCTGACATGATGCCTCATGCCTAAGTTTACAGATTTAAAAGTATTTGATTTTGGCTTTTTTTTTTCCTTTCTAAGATGTGTCCTTTGGCAAACAAACAACATAAAATTCTTTCCTGAATCTTCTTGAACACCCTAACCTGGGCATTAGTGACCCAAATTTCCTCAGGCCCAGCATGCTGACACCTTTAAGATTTTTCTGAACAGACAAGAGAGACTTGGAGAATAAAGAGAGCTCTGAAAACACTCTCCTGGCTGTCTTTCCACAACAGAAACAGTGGGAAGAAAAACTTCACGGCAATTATCTGCTGCCTTTCTTCTACTCTCCCTCCAACTGGTCATGACCATATGCAAAGGCCCTTCTATTCCAGAGGCAAATATCTCTGGAAGGCAAAATACTGCAGAAATTCCAGATTTTAATGGACAAGACCCCAGATTCCCATGTCTTGGTCAGCCCTAAAATCCCATAAAAGGTTACAAGAGATCTCCAAAGCTCTATGTCAGAGCAGTAAGAACTCCATTTATGTACCAAGTACCCCAACTTCTCTGCATGTGCTAATCCTGCCAGTGCCCTGGAGCGTGTGTGCTGGCAGAACACTTTCCATTGAGGCTCAACTGGAGGTGACTGTCTCATTCAGGAAGTGGAAGAAACAGGATTAAACTGAAGCTAGGGAAGCCTATTCTGCTGATGGCTAAGTCCTGAGTTATGAAACAAAAGATGCAATGAGCAAGAGATATATCCTTGTGCCTCAATTGCACAGAAACGGAAGAGGCACCTCTGCTTGCCAGAGGTGTTTACAGAAGCAATGGAGGTTTGCTGGCTTCTAAGGAGATGTTTAGTGTAGCAACATCATCAGTATTCTGGGGCAGGAGTGCAGCAGGAACTATCAGCAAGATCTCTCTGCAGTGGTAGGAAATACAGGCTGCCTTAGCTTATTGAACTATTTGTATATTGCTTCTTATTTTAGTTCTGTTTTATAGAACTTGTTTAGAAACTGCTTGTGTAGAACTTGCTTAGCATAACTCACCTAGCATAAGTAACTAAGTTTACTTAGGCTGTAAGGTGTGAACTTTTGAACTTTTGGCCTTGTTAAGCAAAGGAGGATCCCAGAGTCGGTTCAAGCTAGAAGATATGGGAGCTTCTGATTGTCAGCAGGAGCTGCATCCCTAGAGAAAAGTAAAGAAATGGAACAGCGTGTCTAAAGAAGATGAGGAACAGCAGAATGTGAGAGCTTATTAATGTTTTGGTTATTGTCGAGGACTTATTCTTCTTCCCAGTTGCAGGTGCAAAATAGCAACTGATGGACAGGATCTGGATCGACATCCAGTCTGGTCAGTGTAAGACAAACAGGCCCATGGAGATAAGAAACAGCCTGCCTGATGAAAATGAATACAATAAAGAGCGGGGAAACCCCAGAAATTAATTTTATAACTGGCCTAAAGTGACGTGCAAGGGGTGGGAATCTTCATTTGTAAGGGAATAATTGTCTGGGGTTTTCTTTGCTCAGAATCCCTTTTTCCAGAGGCACCCAGTTTGAGCTGTTCTCCATGTTCTACCTTACAAGCACATTTTTTTATTTTAGAGGAATTTCTGGAATTTATGCCTGAGTTTTCCTTCAGGATACCTAGGGTGAAGAAACTTCCTTAACAGCAGGTAGAGGGATGAAAAACAAACCTCAGTGCTCAAGAATGTCAAATTTAATTTGGAAAGCAATTTTATTGTTTGGTTTCCAAGGTGTTATTACTATTGCAGCTAAAGGAAAAATATTCTAAATTGATAGCATCTTTTTAACCCCATATCGTTATTGGTGGAGAGAAGTATCTGCCAGTGCAGAGAGGAGCAACAGGCTTTTAAAGCAATAATGCAATTACCTGCCCCTGCTGCACTTTTCATCAGTAGATCTCAAAACACTTTACAAGAGGAAGCCAATTTCACTATTTCTATTACACAGAAATAGTTCATGCAGTTGATATTACACTCCCCCTTACACCTTCATACACTAGGAAAGGATTTTGTAATGGAACAAACTGTCTTTTGTAATGGGTAAATCACTAGTATTTAATTAAGCTAGCAATGGGATGATGCTCATCAGCAGTTTTAAAATATCCCTGGCTCCACACCTTTGGGAATATCACTTTTATAGTCAAATAAGAAAATACACAAAACATAAGATTTGCATGGTCGCTTTATTCTCTCTTTTATTTCCATAACTACCACTAAAGCCTTTCCTCCTGGACAAGGAAGAATAAATACCTTCAGTGCAGAATGTGCAAAAGTTCAGTGAAGTGGAAGAATTATCTAATGGCTAATTTAGGGGTGCACATAACCAGAGCAAAGAGGTGACAGTTCTTTATACCAGCTGAGGTTGCATTTCCTGAACTCCTCTTCAGAAGCACAGTATGTGTCTTTGATCACGGCACTTCACTTCTCTGAATCTCTGATTCAGTTGAGGCAATGATCTGTTGAAAGTCTGAAATTTTCAAACACAGAAGAAAAGCACTTGTTGCTAGTATTCCAAGTATTATCCTCACTTGAAAAGGTAGGCTTGATAGTGTACGTGCGCATGATATGGTACAGCATGTATGTGCACTCAGAGAATTTACTGAACCTGAGGTGTGTATCTTGGTTTTCAGGGAGTACGTTTACAAGGGGTATCTGGTATCTTGAATAGGTATCTCTCTTCTCATAGGATGTCAGCAGCTTTCTCTTGCAGTTCCTAGTCGTTCAACATTAAACAAACAAACAAACAAACAAAACTATACCAGATACCTTCAGAAAGAATGAAAAATTGTCTGCTTTATTGTGAAATACTCTCCTTTGACATTTCTAACATGTAAATCTTGTAATTAAGAAACCTCCTGACATATACTTTCATGTAAACTGTAGGTAAAAGCATACCGAAGGTGATTCCACAAACAGTCACAGCCTCATCTACTGTTTTCCTGAGCAGGCTTTCCAAACACAGCACATGATCTAATGTTCTTTCCCCAGTCCCCAGGGCTAATTCATTAAAATAGAAAAAGTTTGCTTCCTTAGTTCACAATTTTATGAAATAATTCCTTTAAAGAAATAAAAATGTAGTTTTCTCTTCTTTTGAATACACTTTCTCCCAACTAATGAGTCCTGTTGTCTCAAAGCATTATTTGCTCCACTGGAGTGGTAGGATTTCATACAGGGATACTCATGCTGGCTTTGGACTACCTCTCCAATACCTGCAGCAGTACAGAACTCAGCCCAGAATAAATATTTGAGCACGTGGTGTCTCAGACCAGTTTTACCGTCTGCTCTAAACTTAGCTCTACTATTGCTAGGCTGATAGAAGTTTCAATGGATCTATACAAGCTGTAGTTAGAGCTATGACAATGGTTTAGAAAATCCTAATTTTTTTACTTTTATTCAAAACTTGGTTTTATTCAGATACTTTGTTTTCCTCGATCAAGTTTTTATTTAATTATTTTTCCCTGTAATGGCAGAAACGGAGCACAACCATGCCATAAACCCATATGACATGACTTCTAGAAGAATGTATTCTGTAATTGCTGGTGCCACTGCATCTTGGTGATTTCCTATGCAAGTCTGTTAGTCCTCAGTGACGCTGTTGGGGAAGAAGCTCCAGGAGAGGGTGGCACAAAGTAGCAATCAGGGAGAATAGGCCAAGGGGAGCTGCTTGGGCAGTGAGGTAGCTGTCTTATTCCTCTACTGTATCTGCTAAGCTAATGCCAGGCAATTAATTCCTTTGGCATAGACAGTAACCTCCCAATCCCAGAAACTGTTCCACAGCACCCTGAGCCTGCCAGCCCAGAGGAATGTGTGATGGGATGTGGGCTCATGAGTCCAGGATGAGAAACCCACAAGGATGCATCATTCATTACCACCACCCACAGCATGCCTGCAGATGTGGGACCTGAGAACAGAGCGCTAGTGCGGAGAATGTCAGGATGCAGAAGCGTGGTGGGCTGCCGTATGTTGGCAAGCGCAAGATTACCTAACCCATGGTTATCAGGCAGTGTAGGCAGGTTTTATTAGCAAAGTTCAGACCACGATGTGCTAATTAAAGTAGAGGTTGTCCTAGTTGCTAAGGAAATGAATGTCTCCTGTATTGCTGCTTCTATCCCAGCAAAACATGTTCTCAGCTGTCCCTCTGGCTGCATCCTCCAGAGAGGGGTCAGGGTTTGATGTTGTCAGTTCTGTGATTACATCCTGTGAGCTGATTTTCAGGTCAAGAGTCATAGGTGAAAGGAATGCCAGGGAAAAGTGGTTTAAAACACTCCTTTATTGAGTACCTGTCTAGTGACAAGCTCCTCTTAAAACTAGTGGTTTCAAGGCATATTGTTTCGGTTTTTAAGCTCAGTTCTGCTTCTTTGGGGAAAGATGCAGTCCAGACGAGGAGATTTTTATGTTTTACAATTGGTTTAACTGTCAGGTCTTCCGTAAGGCAGGGGCTGACTAAGCGTTGGAGCCAGTCCTCTACAATGGTTTGAATTTTTTATTAGTAAAGAAGCTGGCTACCACCAGATAGGCATCTTGCTTAGCTTAGTCTCAAGAGAAAGCATTCTCTGATTCATTATTCCTCTACCGTAATACATACTGTGCATAGGCAGCTGTTAGAGACATAAGGATGCATCAACATCAAGAGGGATGGAAACTACATATTGTAAAGTTACTGTGTAAGTGAAAAACTGTCTTTGTGGGGTTGGCTGCCAGTTCCACAGCAACCCTGTCATCCTTCAGTTTCAGTGTGATATTTAAGTCAGTCCCGGCTTGAAACTTAAATGATTGTGTACAGCATCTTCAAAGCATTTTTTTTTTTTGCTTTCCCCTCTGCTTCCTCCATGGAAACTCTGTCACCACCACTACAAACCTTTGTCCTCTGTCATTCTCTGGGGCAACGGTTGTCTGGCTGTAACTTTGCGAGATCCCAGAGCAATGATCCTCCTGTATCACGGAGATGGGCAACGATAACAAAATCCTCATTAAGAGAAATAGTTTCTGTCTTTGGGAGACAATAGAGCTCTACATTAGTAAACTCCAGTTTCCAGTATGCTGGACCACTGTATTTTTTTTTTTCTTATGCTTTTATTTCCTGAAGTAATATTCCTCTAGCTGCCTATTATACCAGAATGTGTTCCCTTTACTACATCTGCTCCCCTCCTACCTCAATGCAGACGTTGCAGCATCTGACATCACCCCTCCCTACCAGCTGGCTCATTGCTGCATTCTCCAAGGACTACGTTGCCATTTTCCAAAGACTGTTGAAGTCACCAAGTTACACTTCTAACTTTTTCTCTCTGAGGACTCTAACCCCAATGTGACATTTGTTCCTCTTTCTCTTAAAAACGCTACCTCTGCAATTTTATCTGGTCTAATTTTGCATTGTAAACTCTGCAGTATCCTTTTGCTAATTCAGATGTTTCACCTGCATTGCATTCTGCATAAAGGGGCTGTGAAACCCTCATCACACAAAAATCTTTAGCTGAACTTCAAATTCGACTTCACAAATGAGCAGGAACCTTTTGCTGCCCCAGACTCATAGCAGAGGCTGAAACCTGCCAGAATCTCCTGCTGCCTGATGGAGGCAGATGTGGGCCCTTAGAGTTAAAATATTTGGGAGAAAATTCCGAGAGAAGGAAAGCCAGCAACAGTTAAGGCCAAATTCTTGCCTTGAGTTGCTTTGGTGTTTTGACTGTGTTTTGTCGTTGTGGGTTTTTTGTTTGTTTGTTTGTTTGTTTTGGCAATCTTTCGGTTAATAAAGCTGGAAGCAGAAAGGATGAGACCTTCGTGATATGATGATGGCAGCATTTTCATTTGCATTTTGGTGGGGGCTTCATTTTAGAGGGAGGGACAAAAGCAGCTGCGAACATTCTCAGTGTCTGTTGTGTGAAGAATTGGTAGTGCTCATGTGGGAGAAACATTTGCCATAATTAGGTATTATTAGTCTCAGCGGTCAACGTTCATCAGAAGTTCATCCTGCCTGACAGTCTGATCTGTAATGAAGACTAGTGCTTCAGTCCTTGCCAAATTAACGGGAATCTGAGATAAACAGACATCTCTGAAGACCTTTGCTGCACATAAAATGTACCAACCATTTAAAAATCTCTTGGAACAATCTGCTTGGATAAGATGTTAATGCATTTATTGGAGATGCTGACACTTAATAGGGGAATTTACTTTCAGTAGGATCCATATTGAATAGTAAAAGGGGGCAGGAGCCCCTTAAAGATGCCAAGAACTCTTAAAAATTTACAGGTTGTTCTTTACGCTGTATTTATAAATCAAATATATCAGTTCTTGCTTAAATTCTAAGCTTGTTTGTACTAAGAGTGGATATTCACAAAACACCCTCTCCTTTTTATAAGAGATCAGACCAAGGATCAGCTCAGCCCTTTTATCTTAGCTTTTGCTTTGGTGTGTAACATTTGGAGACTGGTGGACTACATCTCTTTAGTGCACCAGCTCAGAGTGGGCAAGAACTAACATAGCTGTTTCATCATTCCCATTTAACCTCTAAAGGTTTATCATTATTTTACTCATTAACGTTTCACTGCCTGTCATCACATTCACTGGTGTTTCTATTCAAGTTGGCTACCGATGGGACAGTTGGGCTCAGTAGTTAATTACTTGTCAAATTATTCACTGCTTCCACTTGAGACACACACCTTCACTGGTATAGAAAGTGTATTGCATTTCCAAGGAGGAGGTTACAAAATTAACTAAAGGTATTTTGAGCGCTCCACAAATTGGAAGAGATTTGGTGAGCTAGCCATTCAGTGCACTAGGAAATTTGTGGGCTGCAATTTGGAAAATGTTTTTACATTTTGCATCTTCCCTGCTTTTTCTCTATGGTTTTCTCCCAGATTTCATTTTAATTACTTCCTTCACCTCTCTGAAACAGCAAAGCCTCTTTTTCCTCCATTCTTTGTGCTATTTTTTACATAGATCTCTGGTTCCATTGTCCATCTCAACCTTTTCTGTCACCATGCTGCAATCTTTTCTCCCTGCCATATCCCTGTCCTGTCTTCTCCCCTCCCCCTCTCCCCCCTTTTATTTTTCCCTCACATGTTCTTAATGCTTATTTTGATTTATTCACTTTTGGGGACTTGTATTCAAAGACCACCTTCTTGCTCAGACACTCTCAACATCCTCTGGCGTCCAGGTATCTGTCAGTGTTCCTAATTTTCCACCAACCTGTCCCTGCTTACGGCTGGACCATCAGCTTCTTGTCATAGCTGCAGAAGAAGGAGAAACAGTGATTTTTTTTACTATTGGCAGCCATCCTTCTTTCCCTCCTGTGTGTTCCTTCTCATCTAGCAATACCCATCAGTTCTGGACAACCCATGAAAAAGTCATCAGGCTGGCACTTTTATGTTTTCCAGAATGCTGTTACTACCAGCATCTTAGAAGTTGAGTTCTAAGTTAGATACCAAAGATATCAAATCTGTACTAAGATTACCTAATGTTCTAATCAGGTTGTGTCTTTTTGCTAAAGGAAAAGATCCTCTTCTGGGCATTCCATATGCTTTTTATAGAATAGCAGTGTAAGAAAAGGTTGCTAATTTTCAGGGCCTGCAACAGTATGAGCATTTAAATGTATATATTCCCAGATGAGAACCAGCATTAACAGCGAGTTAAAGATTTTAGATGATAAATCCGACCAACGCAAGTCACAAAAGGGAAAAAAGAAAAAATGAAAAAGAGAGGGGGAAAAAAGGAAAATAAAGAAACCAAGAAATAAGCACCAAAGTTCTTCAATGCCTTGTCTGTGCTCCACATACCTGTTCTTTATTCTGGCTACCTTTTACTCCCTCCCACTGCCCAGATATTTCCACTTGCACTCATGAATTCCTGCTTTAACAAATCAAGGGAATCTGGAAACACATGAAGTGAATAGATCACAAATTTAGAAAATAGGTTCTTGTAACTACAGAAGTACAGACATCAGGTTGATTCCTTTTTTCTCTTCTGAAGTGAACGTGTCAAACTTAAAAACTGGCTCTGTATCACAAAAGGATTCCTACTTAAGGACTTATTTCCCAAAGCAATGTTTTCATAACACCAGTAGTAGATTCCACCTAACTAGTTCTTCTTTACTACTGCATCTTTTGGTTCTCTCTGAAACAATTACTTATGTGTTAATCAATTCAGACCGTTTAATTATTTTTTTCAAGTAAAGAACATAGGGGAACTGAGCAGATTCCTGTGAAAATCAGTGGGGAGGTTCAATGCCTGATGCGATGCCTCAAATGTATTTTAGTGGAGGCCCTGATATTCTAGAAGGGGATTCTGCATTACTCATTCACCAAGTCTCACAGTTCAGAAAACAGAGAGACTCTTATTTTGTGTGTATGTGAATGTGAGATAACATTTTAAAGAATTTATGGATATGATGCCTTGGCAGAGGTGGTGGGTGGCAGGAAGGGTGTGTTTTGACTGTTGCTTTCAGGAAGGTCATGAGTTTAGTTGCATGGAGTATGAGTACTAAGAGTAATAACTTTAGGTAGCATTTCTTGACAGAGGAAAATGTAGCATGCTTTTCCTAGAATTAAAAAAAAAAGCATTTAAGTATACAAATATATGTAGTAATCCTACCTAATAATCTCTAATAAAGATAAATGGTTGATTTCTACCTGCCTTCTGTTCTCATATTGTCCCAGATTAGGTCACCTTCCACAATTGCAAGTCTCTTAAGAAGCTGCCTTTTTTGTTTGTTCGTTTGACAAAACCTACCAAAGAGGTGAGCAGGGCAGAACAATTTTTAAGATGAAATCAAAGGGGATTTCTGGTATACATATAAGCCCCAGTCCTGCAAAGCAGAGCCAGCTCAACACCTCTCATGACATATGCAAAACACAACATTTCTGCCTCAAAGCAGGGGGACTAAGGATGGGGCTTCTGTTGCTATGGGAAAGGAATTGTAGGGAGACAAACTGCTGACCATGTGGAAAGTGTCCAAACTTCAGCATCTCTGAGAGGGTAGGTAGCATGTTGTTGGGAACAGAACTGCTGAAGAAGCCTTCCAACCCCAGCAGTGGACATCACAGCAGGGATCATGTTCTCTGGGTGGTGACAGCTGCAGTCACAGCAGCCAGTCTGGTTTTCCACAGCCCTGGCATAAACAAAGCAGCTTGCTGGACCACAGCTATTTTGCTGTCCTAGACTACAGCTTACCTGGTCCACACCTGGGGCCAGTCTGCTGCAAAGTTTACATATTCCTAGAGAAGCCTTCTTGATTTCTCTGGGAAAACTGGCAGCATGCAGTGTTGATCATGTCTGCATTGCTTTTTCAGAGTTGTGGTCTCAGCACCCACAATCTTTGGTGACTCACTGAGGCTAGAGGTGGGATCATCAGTCTTGTCCCAAAGAGTCTCAGACCTTCACTGAAGCCACAGCACTTGCGACAAGCTCTGGAAAATTCCTAAGCTCCTGCAACTTGACATCACACAAACATGTAAATATAAAGAACCTGAGATAATTGGCAGTGACTGCTAAAATTCACTGGTAATTTCCTCTCCCTCTGAGTCCTGTTCACTTGTACTCATGTTACACAGCATGTTCAGAGTCCCATCCAATTTCCATTTGTTCAGGGCATAGTTTTTAACACACGTGCCAATTAGAAACTATGTAATTTTTCTCATTAACAGCCTCAACCAGTCAAAAATACATTTGTGCCCACATTTGCATCAGTTATAATCCAGCCTTGCGTACTGTTGCATTTGTTTTACCTAAACTTTGTAACTACATGATGCAACTCTTAGGTTCCTTCCTCCTTGCTCACCGCCCACTCCAAGTCCACTCTGTAGTGTTATTTATGGTGTCTGGTTTGCTTTGACACTGTCATCCCCCCAGGTTTAAACAGTCAATGTCCCGCTGATGCGGAATGAAGAAATGTCCACGAAGAAATGTCCAGGTCTCAGGAAAGTAATGGGTTTGAGCAGCACTACTGGAGGCAGAGCTGGCAACAGCCATAGGAGCTATGGGAAGAGGCTAAAGAACGATGTGTACACATCACCCATCTGAAGAACAGTTTGCTCTACTATCCAGGTTAACCTTGTCAGGCTGACAACGTTATGCAAGGTCCCCAGGCAATTGCCGTGATTGTTTGCCCTCAAGTAGTGCTGAGAGTCATCTGGGATTTTGACACTCAAGTTGGTGGGCTGGCGTTGAAGAATGAATCCCTCAGAAATACAGCAGGGTTTCAGTGCTGTTTGTTGACATCAGCCAGATGAAGATTTGGTGCTCAGTACCCAGGAGACAGACGAAATTTTGAAAGCCGAAGATGGAAATTTCTCTTTTCTCTTTCCTGTTCAGAGAGGAGTAGGTGTGAATTTAAACTGGTGGGGAAAGGATATTTTTAGTGTTCTATTTCTTAGTAATTTCTATTAAGTACTTGTCTTCCTGCAGTTACTCTTCCCACTTCACCCAGTTTTAGAAATTAAGTCCATATCTTTCTGTCCCTGGTGAAATGACACACACCTAATGAAAGCACAAGTATTGCTTTCAGACTTGTAGACTTAGCCTGCTAAGAAGTTGACATATTTTTTTGAGATAAGCATCTTCAGTCTCAAGAGAAAGGCAGATGCCCCAGGGTGTGCAAACATTCTCTTCTGAGTTTTAAACTTTTGTTTACAAAAGGAAAGGAGACAACATTAAAAAAAAAAAAAAGGGTATCTATATGTTTGCATCAAAATTTATTGGCAAATACAGAGTTGGGGGGCTACTTACCTCATGAAATCCTGTCATTCAAGAGATATTAATCAGTCCAATATATGTTAAGATTCTAGGGTAGGGAGTGTCACTCTCTCACTAGACTTGGTGATAGAACTGCGTAACTACCCTGTGGACAGGCTGGAGACTGTGTCTACTGAAATCTTCTTCAAAGGATGCCTTTGAAGTAGCATGCTACACATCAGTTCTATTGGAGCTGTAAGCCATGCTGAAACACCATTGCACTGCATATCTGAGGCGTATTTGTGAAATCTCAAGCTCTCTGGTCAACCCAATCATTTTGTGACAACTGGCTTCAAGCAAGTCCTTCTTCTGAGGCTATTCTTTGCAGTAAAGGAAGCTGAAAATTAATATTTTCCCAAAGGCTACCTCCTTTCCTAGCAGAAAGAACATAGGTCTAGAAAATCCACTCAAATATAATATTAATTCAGCTGGTGTAATTCAAAAAAGCCTTCCAATGTCTTAAGACATTATGCTCTGCTGGCACCTCTGCTGTACTTGACATTTTGTCTCCTGTATGGACATTTTTCTACAAGTTACTTCAGGGAGGGGAGGTCACAACTTCCTTTGTACTGAGCCTGAATCTGCTCAACAGTAGTGAGAGATTATCAAAAGAATCATTGTGTGTACCTGATTACTAGTACATAAACCAATTTATCTAGTAAGGTAATGGCGCAGACGGATGGAAATCAAGCAATGACAACTGTATCGTATAGCACCCCAATTTGTCATGCAGGTGTCACTTGCACCTAAGCCTTTACCATGCGTCTGCTGGTGGATGGGATTGTCTTCCTGTCCCTGTCCTGTTACACTGAAGCTGTCAAAATATTCTTCAAAAAATATAATTCATTAGTGTCCCAGTTTCTTCAAAAATGCTCAGAAGGGAGAATACCTGTTGTGAGTATTATTTCAGGGAGCAAACCTCAAATTGACAGCAGAATCCTTGTTGTGGTTTAACCCCAGCCTCAACCAAGCACCACACCTCACTCATCCCTCCACCCGGTGGGATTGTGGAGACTGTCAGAAAATAAAACCAAACCAAAACAACCTTGTGGGTTGACATAAAGACAGTTTA
The DNA here is from genome assembly GCF_037038585.1 of Patagioenas fasciata. Lineage (NCBI taxonomy): Eukaryota > Metazoa > Chordata > Aves > Columbiformes > Columbidae > Patagioenas > Patagioenas fasciata. The sequence continues at coordinate 157,938,941 of NC_092520.1, read as the reverse complement.
TTAGGAGAGTAAAGGAAGATAAAATAATAATAATAATGATGATAAAAGAATATATAAAACAAGTGATGCACAGTGTAATTGCTCAACACCCACAACCAATGCCCAGCCTGTCTTCAAGCAGCGCAGCAATCACCCTCTCTCCTCTGTCCAGCTTCCCTGGTTTATGTACTGAACATGATGTTATCTGGTGTGGAACACCCCTTTGGGCAATGTGGGTCAGTTGTCCTGGCTGTGCCCCCTCCCAGCTTTTTGTGCATCTCCTCATTGGCAGAGCATGGGAAGCTGAAAAGTCCTCAACTGCTTAGCAACAACTAAAACCATCAGTGTATTATAAATGTTATTCTCATACTAAATCCAAAACATAGCACTATACCAGTTACTAGAAAGAAAATTAAATCTATCCCTATCAAAACCATAACAGCCTACAACAAATACAAATGGTTTTGGGTGTCGTAACATTCCAAGACCTTCAATGACATGAAGGATATCTAGGCATTTGAGTCTTATTTTTGCCTATTAGTTGTTTTTTTTTTTTCTTAAAATGTCATAATTAGAAACAAACTAGGAAAAAAAAGCTTCCTGTTCATATAGGCACTTGTAAGCAATCCAGTCAGTACAAGCTTGAAGCAACAGAAAATTAAGACTCCATCTTCTCACAAAAACACAGAATGTTACAGAATCAAACATTTCTTAATCCATCACTAGTTTTGAGGCTCCTGTTGCTGACCACCCAGTAGTATATGGCCCACCAGCTCTCAAACTTGTCACAGATTATCCTGCAGAAAGAGGACCTGCCCTTAGTTGTTCCTTACAATGAGCTAATTGATAAAACACAGGGTAATACTCCCATATTACAGCCTAGTAATTGCCATAGCAAAGCTACCACTGTGTTTGGCATAAAGCCCATTCTCAAGGAGAGGCATCTCTTTTCACCCTGATCTGGGAGAAGATAGGGAAATAAGGTACCTCCTGCTGATGATCACTTGTCTTGGCTGCATCTATTTTGCGTTTTGTTATGCTGGGTGGGAAAAGGTGGGAAAAATATCAAAAAGCCATTGTCATCAACTCTGGTACTAGAAAAATCTGTCAAGTTATTCCCTCTCATCGGACGTGCTGTAATATCAAGCTGGCATAAGAACAAAAAGGCAGCACACTTGGAAATACTATCAACACAGGCAAAGGGCACCAAGCCAGTATAATTTCTGATTCCAGCACTGAAATCTTGTGTGCTGGTTGGAGAAGTGATGTTTAAAATGATTTTCCCTCTCTGCAGACGAAAATTCTTCTTTCAACTAACTTAGAAACATGCTAGTTTCATTGGAAACTTCACTTGATCTGGACATTTCTTTTAGGTGCTGCAGTAACTGTGAATTCTGATGCCATCCATGGTAGTAAAAGCTTATTCTTTTCCTCAGTACACAATCTGATACAGACTGCAGTTTCAGGGCAAGTAGCACTGCCAGCACCTGTGTGGCTGCCAAGTTCAGAAATGCAAGTACACACACAGAGTGTAAAATAACTATTGAACTGGTTGGGCTTTTTTGTATCTGTTGCTGGATTCCTTCGATGTCAACCTCAGACTTTGAAGGACTGTCCTCCTTCTGGGTCCAGCCTTGTCTGCTTGGCCTCTAGTATGTCTGACAGCCCCAGTTTCACCTAAGAATCAATGAAAAAAACCCTACCATGCCAAGATACAGTCTGAATCATAGAATATTGAAGTGTTAAAGTACTTCTCTGAAAAAGAGGTGTTTAATGTTGACAGGTTCATTGGCACTAGTATTGGTCTTGCCTTGTTGCTTGACCTTAGCATCAGCTTTCCTGTAACTGCTGTTGAGACTGAGGAGATTATCCTTTTGTTACTGACAGTTTCACTGCTGAGATGGGGTGACCTTTCCTATTCTTCTGCCAACGTAGCAAGTCCAGATCATAGCTCACAACTTCTCAAATGCCAGCAAGAACACAGAAACTTTCTTTAGCATTGACAATCTTGGCCACAGAGAGCTGGATGCAGCTCACCGTCATAATTCAGCCTGGGCAAAGGAACATTTTAGTTTATTCACAGTAAACTGAGATATGCAACCACTCAAGGCCACTAAATGAGTTCATGTTTGTACACTTGGCTGTTTGCACCATGTTCCAGTTTATACTCAGAAGCATGTACACATAATTCCATTGTGCTTTTGTCTGACAGGGACATGGAAGTGGACTTTCTTCTTTCAATTTTGTTAAACTGCTAGATAATATTCATATTGGTCAGTCTCACTGCTGAGATGACCACAAGGCAAACAAACCTAAGTCACTAGACAGGATCTGGATTTTATTTTACCCTCCCTTCACTGGATAGTGGCAACTATAACACTTTTCTACTTCTAGAGAAATCTTCCAGAAAATATTTAAAAGAATAGGTCTCATCAGAAAAAAAAAAAAAAAAAAGGAAGTTTTAAGATTTGACTGATGATTACAGTAATTTCTTTTTGTTCAAATATCCTCCTATTTGACTCACTAGGTAGGGATTCTTATAAGTAAGTTTGGGGTAATTTCCTTCCCTGCAGTGCCTATTTTTAATTCAGGTATTTTTTAATACTGATTCTAAAGACCCGATCTTCGACACAAAACTTAAAATTATCTTAACAAGTCTCAATATTGTGCATCAACTTGCAATAGGATCTATGTTTTTATCACTCATCTGTCTGTTTTAATTTTGTTTACATTTTATACTGATGCTTAGTCCTCATCCTGTATAGATTTTTTTGGTCAGACTTACAAGAGCTTTAATATAAAATCAGCGTAAATGTGACAAAAGCCAGACATGTTACTACTGACACTCTGTCTGCCTAAGGCAGCAATCCAAGCATTCATATGTCACCCTCCAAACACGCTTAACCCACTGACTTAGGGACATTGGAGCTGACAGATGATGCCGGCCGTGAAGGACGTTGCTTGGACAGCATGGAACTTGATGGACATCTTAACATTGTTTACTTAATCATTATTGGGCTTCCTGTTGTTGGTTGTCTGAAGAGGCTATTTGACTGTGGGAATAACTCATTTGTCACGGGTATTCTCTGAGTTCATATAACTGGCAGTTATTCCTACTTTCTGGCAGAAATACTCTGTCAATGATTGAATAAGCCTTCCCTCTCTTTTAAAGAAGACACAATTCTTCAACTACTGTAAGGCCAGTTTTCCTTCTAATTAGCATCCTGGCTCTGGGAAGGCCTGTATTCGTAACACTTTCAGAAGTTAATGAAGCTATTCTGAAAACAATTAAACCTTCCATGTATAAAACAGGTGCTTCTAGTGGAAATGAAAGGTCTTGTTTTGAACAAGTATCCTCTTTTTCACTATAGTAGTGCTAGGTGTCCTTAGATGAATTAAAATCTAAATGTGTAAGGCTAAGAGTGCAGGAGTGATACATCCTGCACTTTAATACTTCTGGAAAGGATAGCAGATGCTAATTATACAGACATACAACTCATTTAAGGCTTTTCATAGTCTTATTTAGCATTCATACTACACGGCAATAAAGAGAGAAATGTAACAAAATAACAGAGTAACAAGAGAAAGACACTATATCCACTGTTTTCTTGGGAGTGAGGTGAAGCAGTCAAATAAAAACCATTACTGAAAAATAATTTCATAAACATGTGCGTGTGTCTACATATATGTTTACATATATCTCCTCAGGACACAGACAGGGACATAAAGGATAGTTTAGATTGAATATCACTGAAATCAGTGCAGTTGTTTCATTGACTTCAACGTACCTTGATTTAGGTTTAAGAGTACCTGGGTCAGTTTCACTTTCATAGACGGGGAAGTTTAAAACTATTTTAAAGTTTGTCCAATTCTGCTTTTCCTTCCCAGAAGATTCTGCAAAGTGAATTATCCATGTTAATACAGAATAGTTGTGCTACTGTACTTTATTCAGAATTTCACTGCAGACAGCATAGGTGTGAAGATTCCTTCATATAAAACAAACAAAAAAAAAACCAAAAACTTCAAACACAGCACTTGTTACTTTTTTTGTTTGTTTTGGTTTTGTCTTTTTGTTTTTTAGCATGTAGTTATTCATTACTAAGAGCTCTGGAAACACTGACTGTATGGAGTAGGAAATGAAGCCTTTTCTGAGTTATATAAGTCATATTATTAGCAAAATAGTAACCAACTATTTCCATAAGTAGAAATACTGAATTGGCTTGACCATGGTAGGTCCAAATTTAAGGAAGTACTGTCAACATGAAATCAGATTAACTTCATAAAATCAAAGTTGCACCAGATTTATTCTGCATATATTAACTAGTTTGTATGGTTTTAAAAGCACTATTCCTTAAAAAAGACCAACTAAAAAAGCCCCAACTATTCTCTAAATGACTGAGTCACAACACAGGAAAAGTTGTAATTGAGAGCAATGAAAAAAAACATCCAAAGAAATTTCTGTCAGAGATATAAAGCAAAGAAATAGGAAAATATCCCTTCAAGTTTTCTTTGATATAGGGCATAATACTGTCTAATGCTCCAGTATGGATGTTCACCTTTTTGTGTCTAGAAGTGCAAGAGAATTCTGTGAGAAACCCATATGGCATCAAAATAAGTTCACAGAAAACAATCAGTTTGTTGTCTGAGATCTATTTTGGCATAAAAGAGAAATAATTTTTGTTTTAATATCTTAATTTCCTTTGCACTCTTAAAGTTTTAGGTTTTCATGATGTTTTCTAGTTATTTAAAGGCATTTTGTTTACCAGTCTTCATTTTTTTTTTCCCAGTTCCTATAACCCCAGGGAATCTGGATCTTGCTCTGACTTTCTTGGGTTTGTTGGTTTTTTCTTTTTTCCATTACATGCACAGGAGCATCTCCATTAAATTTTAATTTACTGCCCATTGTGGACAGCATATGTAACAGAGCTCCCACTTTACACTCAAGAACTGGGAATTTATTTTTCTAGAGTAGAATAAATTTTCACTTATTTCTTGTCTGAAAGCCTTTTCCTGTTACAAAAGATGTTAGGCAGACTGTCATGCAGTAGTCCTGTATTGCAGTGGTGGATGATAACAAGAATCTCAAGGGTTAGGACTTGCTTTAGACTTCAGGTTTTGCTCTTCATGCTCTGATACTATTAACAGTTGTGCAATTTAGCACCTAGAAGTTAAGAGTATGTATAAACAAACAGTCACAACCTTCTGTGTTGAGGTGGATCAGTTAACACAATCCAGAGAGCCTGCTAAATCAGATTTTAATTTCTGCCCCCCACGAGAATACTCTGAATGGTTGATTTCATGAAAAAGTAGCTATTTCATCAAGTCCACACAAAAGCAGATCATGGAGAACTTAGCTTTGCCCATGCATATCCCATATCTTGAGTGTGACACAGCAGCATCAATCTCACTAGATGTTTTAAAATGCTAATTACCACAGGAACATGTGCGGAGGAATGCGGACAGAACACCTTCCTGGTTTTCAGGAATGTTTCAGCTTCTATTGCAGCTGGCACACAATGCACTATTAGACTAGTAAAGCACTTTTCAGTTGCCTCCTGAACAAAGCACTGTCTTTTTCCTTAAAAGACCTCATAGTGGTTGAATTCTGCTAGAACACTGAAGCAACTGTAAGAACATAAAAAGGGCTTCACTAGTGTTAAATGGAAGATGGACTTCATGTGTTTTTATAAGGTCGAATACTTGTGGTTCTTACACCACCCTATCACATACAATGGTTAGATTGGAAATAATTTTGTTCTTTTCATCAAAACCCAGATAATCTGCAAGTGTTTGGGGTCTCATAAACAGATTTAATCCTATTGTACTTACCGATGTTCTGGTCAAAGTACCATAACCTGTTGGAAGTTGTGTATTGTTACGCCTTTATCTCTTGTTCCTATAAGGAAAAAACATGACCAAAGAATCACGTGATAATTTTACATCCCTATGACTTCATCATGTAACACTATCTCAAAATTGAAATGTTCCTATTAAAAAAGAAAAGTCTGTTTTATATAATTTTTACTAATAGGATTGTTAAAGCTTTGAGATTTTTCAACCTTATATAACTCTTCATTTTTAAAAAACTATATACTTGACTTTACTATAGGTTTACTTTTTTTTTTTTTTTTTTTTAATGTAAATAGACATCTCGCTCCAGACCCTGTGTAGCTTCTGGAGAAAGCTTCCCTCTGGCTGAATGAAACCTGAAGTGCAAAAATCTGCATCTAATTTTTTCTACCTGTCCTTGGCATAAGGATCCTTTTGCATTGCTTATTTATTCTGCATCCAATGCAACTGCCACTTCAGGATTTTCAAGGACAAAGACTGCTGGAGTAATTTTATGACGAATATGACAAGATTACTCACTCATAAACACACTTTCTGAAAAACGCTATCTTCACAGGTAGTCACTTCTCCTGTCCCTGACAGTTTTTGTAATGCAGTGGTAATCATTCTCGGCTGGAGCCTCTGACCCCGCTGCTCTGGGTTTGGACAACTGTTGTCGATTTTGTGAGTAGGTCATTAACCTGACAGATGCAGAGCAATTTTAAGTAAGACATTTTGTTTCAGTATGAAGTTCCCTCATTTGTCATGTATGGTGGTACATTAGATAATCTTAATAATCCATGCTGCTCTTAAAACCTAAGAATTTTTGTAGATGCTGAGAGCTCCTTGCTCTAACAGCAGATAAGAACATTAAGAACCTGCAGAAACTGTTCAATATTTTGTAGGATCAGACTCTGAAAATTGTCTTAAAAGACATAGCATGAGACTAAAAGATGTGCAGCTGCTGAGAATTCCAGTAACAGGCAGCAGACAATCTGGTTTTATCAATAATGAAGCTGTATACACAGTCCTGTTTCCTCCTTCATACATCCCCAGCAATTCATTCATTGTGACTGTCGCCAAAGCAGTTACAATGCTTCAGCAGTGCAAGAAAACATAAAGACATGTTATTATGTGAAGGCTGATCCTTAAGCTTCACTTAGGAGAATGGACAGAATAAGTCACTTCAGTATAGCTCATTTCGGACTTTGACTTGCTCATGGAAATAACCAGCACAATAGAGACCTGTCTGTGTGTTACCGCAGCTTCTTCAGAAAATCATTCATATCAGAATTAAATTATTTTTACAGATATGCAGAGGTGGTGTGTTGGGGTTTTTTTTTTGTTTGTTTCTTTGTTGTTTTCCAAAATGCTTTTGAGTTGTCATAATATGTCAAAATTCACAGTCAGTTACATGTGATATCATAGGCATGTTCAACTTCCTAACTATAGCATCATGAAGTGGGCACTGCTGGCGGCAGAACACTAAGCCTGATGGACCAATGCTTTAATCAAGTCGGGCAAATACTATCTTGCCGTAGACAACCTGCTCCAGAGTTCACAGTATTTTGGTACAGCATGCTGCAAAACATAATTTCTCCCTACAGTAAAGCAACTTCTGAATAACTTACAGGATTGAAGCGGTTGATGTAACAAGAGAAATTAGCATCTGTGGTATCTTTTGTAGAACATTTTTCTCTTCAACCATATCCTTACTGTTCTGTAAAGAGAAAGCAGTAAGTATAGAATACTAACCTATTATTTCTACTTCTGATTTATTTACATTGTTACTCAAAGCACGTGTATACTTCCCTTCCTTTTCTATTCTAAGAACGGATCAACGCCTTTTCAAAATCGGATTGTCTGCACTTTTGCTCCCCCCTCATTCCTCCTGGCACTTCCCTCGAAATTTCAGGCACTCTCTCCACCCACACAGAGTTTATCGGACGGTCCTCTTAGCGTGCTAATGCACTGCAACGATCCATTTTACAGCGAAAGGAAGACGATGAACAAAAATTACAAAAGAGCGTTGACGGTTATTCCCACGGCAGGGGAAAGGAAAAAAAAAGTGCATTTATCACTTCTGTGCAGTTACCGGCACGCAAGGGCACAAGCCGCACGTAAGCGAGGAGATGCGGGGTTAATTTCTGACGTGGTGATACAAAGTTGTGTTGGTTGGGCGCCGCTTCGCCTCCCTGACAGGCACCCCGCCGCCAGCGCCTGAGGCGAGGGCCAGGCCGCCGCGGCCACCGCTCGCTCCCCCATCACTTACCGGCGCGCTCCGGTGCGGTTCTTGGTACCACCGTGAGGCGGACGATCGCCGGCGACTGGGACGACAGTCAGGCGGGCGGAGGCGGGCGTGGCGTTGGCGGCCCCCCCCGGAGCGGAACCGGCTCTCCCCTCGCAGCCTCTCCCGCCGGACGGGCTCGCTGTCTGGCCCGTGACTCTCCGCCCGGGCCCAGGTGTAACGGCCCGGGGCGCCGCGCGGCGCGGGCGGGCGGACCAGAGCGGCCGCTGCTGCTGGTTGGGCGCTCGGCGCCTGTCGCTGGGCGGCGTGTCAGCGGGCTGGCTCCGCCTCGGCCCCGCGCCTCCGCCCGCCCATGCACAGACATGACACAGACACACAGTCACTGCAGCTGCTGCTGAGCCCGGGGCAGAGCGGCGGCGGGCATCCCGCTCCCGGCACCCGCGGAACGGCAGCGGCGGCCGCCCTCGCCCCGGCCCACCAGACGCAGCGCTGGCGGCGGGCAGCCTCGGCAGCGAGACCCGCAGGGGGCAGCCTGGCACCGAAGGGAGCCGGCGGGGGAAGGCTGGCAGCGGGGAAGGGGCGGGCGGCAAGGAAGGAAGGAAGGAAGGGGAAGGGGGCAGCCTGGCACTCAGACTCGGAGGCGGCTGCGAGGCACCGGCACGGAGCGACCCCGAGCGGAGCGCGGCACCCAGCGGCCGCTGAGGCCGGGCCGGCAGTAGTAGCAGCGGCCGCGGCGGTGCCGGAGGGAGCCTCTCTGTGCCCGGCTCCACGGTGCCACTGACGTTCTCGGGGCTGCTCGCCGCCTGCCAGGCCGGGGCAGGGCCTCCTCTCCCCGCGGAGAGTGTGCACCAGGCCCCGGGGAGAGGACAGGAGGCCGGACCGGAATCCCCCGTCGCCCCCGGGTCCTTCTGGCCGCCGGCGGGGCCTGTGCGCCGCGCGGCTCGCCGCCGGGGAGAGGGGCGGGGGAAGGCGAGCGGGACGGACGGACGGGGCCGGGTTGCACCTCAGGACAGCGCGGAGCAGAGAGCGGGCAGGCCCTGGAGAGAGACAGCCGGACGGAGTAGGCAGCCACCTCGGCGGCGCATCCCGGGAAGAGTGGGGACCTGCCCGCCGCCCTCCTCTACCTCCTCCCATCTCATCCCGCGGAGAGTGGAGTCGCCAGTGCCGCCGCGGCTGGGACCCGCCGGCTGACACCTTCGAAGCGCCGGGCTGCGGGGACGGAGCTGGAGCTGGAGCTGCCCGCCCGGAGCGAAGGAGGGGGAAGGACCGCTCGCCTGCGCGGAGAGGCGGGCGCTGAGCGCCCGTCCCGGCGGCCCGCAAACCGCCCGGCGAAGGTAAGTGCCCGGTCGGGTCGCTGCTGCTTTTAGAGGCGAGAGGCGGGGGAGGGTGAGAAACAATCGGTGAGTGTCTCCCTTCCAGCAGCCCGGGGGAGGGAGCATCCGAGTCCGGTAGGGATGGGCTGGTGGTTTTGTGTCGTGAAATCGCATTCAGATCTGGAGTTGAGGAGCTACTGAGGCGAACGCACGCTGGTCGCTCCGCTGGCGTCAAGGGGCACATCCCCTTTTCCCACCAGCTGAAAGAGGTTATCGCGCCTGGCTCGTACCCCGTTCCCCTCGCTAGTCTGCCCAGGTGCTTGTTTACACCGCGCCCCACGCCCCCTTCCTCCGGCCGGGACGTGTTCCCGCTCCGCGGGGGGAGCCAGCCGTGCGGCGGAGCGGGGATGACGGGGCCGCCGTCCCGCCGAGCACAGCGGGCTGCGCGGGGGAGAGACGGTGGGTGCCGTACGGCTGAAAGGCTGTCACGCCGTGGGGTGGGAGTGCCTTGCCCCTCGGCGTGCCTGCTCCGGGGGGCAGCCTGCCCGAACGGGACCTGCCCGCCGGCTCGGGGCGAAGCTGGAGTTTGTCTGGGACAGAGAGGCGGGGAGGGTCGTTTCTCCATCCCTTTGCAGCCTCACCAGCAAGCCTTCAGCTCAGGAGGCTCTCCTTTGGGCAGGCGTCTGCTATCGCCGCCTCTCCGAGAATTGTGTCATTTATATCATTAATCCCTGCTCACCAGGGGAGGAAAAATAGCAACTTGCGGCCTCTGTAGAGGTGACATGAAGTTTGGCAATGCCTTATGTAACACTTTTTGGAGAGATTCCTGGCTCTTCCGCTGTGCCCAGTTTTGTTTTTAGAAAGCAAGGGATTTCTCTTCTTTGTAGAGGATCAGAGAAGCAATCTTTGTATTTTCACCGGAGTACAGTGTCTTCTGCTTTGTTCAACTTGGAATAGGCATACTGCTAGACAGCGAATAAAGCCTACTTTTCTCCAACATGCTTTTTTTAAAACTGAAAATTAGCCTGAGGTGGTATCTGAAGAGTTGTTACAAGGTCTTACCTTTTTGTATTATGTATTGTACTTGGTTTTTATAGCCCTCTTAAAATTACTACAAGGAAACATTTTCACAGCTATGATTGTCATTTATGTGTTCTGGAAGGTATGGATGCCAGGATGGAAATGACAATGAATTAGATGTCTTTTAAACATAGTTAGCTTTTTTTTTTTTTTTTTAAATACAAAAAAAGGAACAGAAAGCACAGGCTAAACAAAGTGATAGATTAAAACCAGATCTGGCACTTGCCAACAGGTCAGCCTTTTTTATTAAATGAAGTCTTCTGGATACAGATTAATTTTCTTTCTATAACATTTTTTTTACTTGTTCAGAAATAGAAACAGCGGGAAATTAGATAAATGGATTGAAAGATTGCCTGGTTTCCCTGCAGTTTCTATAAGTGGCTATCTCTTCTACTTAAAAAAAAACAAACGCTACTTTCACACAAAAATATAGGATAGTGATTTACCACGTATTCTTTAGACTCCTACTGCAAAGGTACACTAGGGGGACTAGTTTAGGTTGTTTTTTTTTTTTTCCTCTTTCGGTGAAAATACACAGCCTATTTTAATAAGACCTATGAAATGAAGATTTTTTTCTTCACCTTATAGAGCTCCATTATTGTACTGTAAGCTAAGAGGAAAAATCACATGTATAAACTCAAGTGATGAGTTTAAGGCAGGAGAAATCTTTTAACAAAGTCATTCTGCTCCTTGCTGCGTGTTGAGGTAGGTTATCAAAGGTTAGTTTGACCATAAGAAAGAACAAGTTAACAAAAAACCAACACTGAATGTCCTCACTGTGTTGCAGTTTTTTAAATGGGAAATGATCAAGGTGGAGCAGGTATCCCTAGGCTTCTTGAAAAGTGCAAATTGCTGATAAGAGTTCCAAGTTTGAAATATGAAATTCTTATTGCTTAGGTGTCCTGTGACGGCCCTTGATCAGCAGCGCTGCAAGTCATGTAGGAGCCGCAGTAACTGCAGAGTCTCTGATGGATAATTGGATTGGTAGGTTGGTTTTGATTTTTTTTTTTTTTTGTATTTTAATTGCCCACCATGGTAACAGGTTCCTTTTCTCCATCTTGTTGATGTTTAGTTGTCACAATTTTTGATTTATGTTGTGTGTTGCATCTTTCCTGTTCAAAGTACATACCCTCTTGTAAGTTGCTGGTAAGGAAAGCATAGCTTGGGGGTATTTGGATGGCAGTATGTAGCAAGCTTTTTTTTTTTAATATCTGAAATATGCATGACAACTGTTTTCTTCTATGTTCAGATGATGTAAAAAGATTATAAGTTTTCTCAGGTCTGGAGAAATATGTACTGGTTTATTTGAAGGAGCACTGAAAACAGTATTACTAATATGTTGAATTCCCTGTGCCAGCTATTCGGTCTACAGGAATTCCAAAGTACAGTCCTCAGAAAGCCAAAGTGCAGAGCAGCTGTGAATGACTGCATGCCTGTTGACAACACTAAGATCTGTCAAAGGCCTGATCTCCTGAAATTTCAGTGTGTATAACTTTATATTAGCAAAAGTAATATTCTGTCTGAATGAATTGTTTTAGAAAACTGATGCACTTAAATCACTGAAGTGTTCTTAAATATAGTGGTTTTGAAGGAACAATTCTCCAAACTATTACTTGTGTGACTATTTCTTTTTCAAATGTGTATTTTTTGTTTTCACCTGGAATAAATGATCAGTTGTCAATACACCCTTCCTGGAATACTCTCCTTTTTCATCCTCTCATTTCTTGTATGTATGTCTTTACGAGAGCAGTCTTAAAAAAACAAATACACACACACAAAACCAACAAAACCCAAGCCATTTTGCCTGGTGTTTATAAACTGAAGGCTAATAATGGGGAAGATTCATAACCTGCCTATAAAGTCTTTGCACTATATGCTAAACTTGATCTACATGCAAACTCCTGTTGGTGTTGAGTGGAGTGCTTGTCTAGATCCACAACAGCATTCATTTTTTTTTGCTTTCTCTTAATTTTCCTGACTTTTATGAAAGCTTATGTGTATGAGCTCCTTCCAGCTTTGATTGAAGACTTTAATCATTGGCATTAGAATAAACTTAAAGAAATCTAAGGGTATGAGATTTCTGGTGTATCTATTTTTCTTATGGCCTACGTACACTGATAACATTAAGATAAAGACTTATGCGAGAAAAGGACATAATGGCCAATGCAGGTTTACATTTCTTTGTAAGTTTCTTTTTCCACTTCCTCCAGAGTTAGGTGTATTGGTTATTTGACTAATTCTGTGGCTAAAGAACTTTCTGAAAAGTAGTTTTGTGTAAAGAAACATATATGAGCACATGCACTCTTTTTGCTCTGTTGGTTGTCTGGGTTTGGCTCATCTTCATTTTTGTAGCGAGTGCTAGCTTTAAAAAACAGTCATTGTTCATTATCCCACATTTGGAATAATTTAAGAGCTGGAGAGTCAGAACTACCATAAAGGAAGGTAATTTTACTCTTCCTTTTTTTTTTTTTTTTAATTTTGGATCACTAATTGTCTATTCCTTGTGGTACACCCACCTGAAGATACAGGTTAAAAAATGAGCTTTGTAGCTTGTGAGGATTCTTGACTCTCTTTGGTGTCACTTGGCTCGGTATTTGAAGGTCTGTCCTGTGTCTTGTCAAAGCTTGTTCAATGCATGGCTGTAGAAGGAGAGTAGTAGATAACGAATTCTATTTAGATGGAACTCGATGGCTCAAAAATCAAGGAGAAAATTGCTAGAAAGGATTATCCTGGCCTTGGCACTGACTTTGAACTAAAACTGCCAAGACTGGTATCCTTGTTTAAATGCCATCTGTGTCAGAATTAGAAGCAAACTGTCTACAATAGTTTCATTACCTGTTTCAATGTGCAGATCAGATCAGGTCTGATCTAACAGTGCTTACAGAAGTGTCCATATCACTGTTCTTTCGGGGATATAGTTACTATTTCCACAACAATGGACTTAACTGGGAAGAAACTGCACTTAAAATTGGCAAGAAGAACCCCAGCAATGTCTGTTCAATGCTATTACAAAAAGCCAGATCTAATCACATAAGCCTGATGATGGAGGAAGCTGGGAATCTCAGATGGTGCAGGCAGAATGCAGTCTTCCTCACTAACTTCCACATAAGGTAGGTACGTTGGAAAATAGTAAAAATAAATAGATGACACTTCAAGGAAAGAGTTCATTGTCCTTAAGCCTCCAATCTGTTGACCAGTGTTACGAGGAGAGAGATGCCGCCATCACTCTACTTTTCTCCCATGCCTTTTTTAGTATTGATGAGTCATTTCTATTACTCGATGTCTATACCAATCTTGTGTCTACAGGGGATAGTTGCACATGTTGACCCAAACCCTATGCATGCTTCCTGAGGGGCAGCTAGTCAAGGGTCATATCAATTAAGAGTGGCTGTTTTCCCAGGTATCTCTGAAAATGACAGAAATTGTACAAAATTCTGTTCTGCTGTTGTTTGGCAGAACTGCAAGTAGCAGTGCTAACACCAGAACCGTAGCTTTTTTGAATTAGAAGGACAACACCTATATGAGTTTAAACCTGCTTTCACATTCTTCTACAAGAGAACATACATTCAGCAAAATACCCTAACTTTTTAGGTGTTCCCCCACTTCCTTCACCAGAATTTTTCTGCTACTTAAAAACTTACAGGGAAGTGGAGTTTGTGCTTTCAGTTGCAGCTTTCAACAGTTCCTCTAAGGTTTATCCTAGAGTTTGATATTTACATGCAAAATGCCATCATTTCAGTTGGATCATTAGCTTTTGGATTTTATCTCCTGATAGGCATTTGACAGCTAAGGCTTAGGACCAGAAGAAAACTAGAAAACTGTGTAACTGAGCAGTCTTCATTTAAATACAGAGAAAAAGAATGAAGGATTTTGTTTATTTTGTTTTAAGGGGAGGAAGAGGAGAGAAAGTGCAAAGAAGTAAAGGAAAGGAATTGCAGAATTAGTTTCTTTTTTTTCAGTGCAAAACTTTTTCTTAAAATTTCCAGATGTACCTCTTTAGGGAGTTGACAATTAGTTTGTCTATTTGGAGAAAAGAATGCTTCTCATACTGGAATAAAAAATGTTATTGAATGGTGAAATGGGGGGAGCAAGAATTGTGAACTTTTAAGACAAGATGAAGCTTCCAGCTAATACTCAGGCTTCTCAACCCAGCTCCTTCTGGCTGAGTTTCACTTTTCTCCTCTCTCTGACTGCCCTGCTGTACCCCTGAACCTCAGTTGCCGCAGGACTAAATTCCCTTGGTAATTGGTGCCCCTTCTGTCTTCAGTTACTGCTGCTGCTAATCAGTACTGTAAATGGAATTTTTTGTTCAGATATTACTGGATCTCAATGTATGAATCTGCTTAATTCAATATTTTTCAGGTTGAAGGTACTAGAAAGGTGTATGCCACTGGATAGACATAAGAAATGAAAGCAAATCATTCTCGTATTATTAAATCCCCAAATATATGTTCTTTAGATCATGATTCTCACCAGAATATTAGCTTTCATTTATCTTCTAACAGAAGGGAGTCCTAGGCTTCCTGTTTTTTTTTTTTTTTTTTTTTTTTAATAGAAAATGAACTGACACTAACTCTGAGGCTCTGCAAGCAGCAGTTAAATTCTGTAGTCTCATCTTTTTTTCAATCATAAGACTGGTTCTAGAGTGTGACTCAGATTTAAACACAAGGAGGTTATCATTCATGTAAGACAAGTCTTCTAAGATAAAATATTGACTGGCGTGCTTGAGAATTCTTAAATAACCTAAAACGGTTCCTACTGCTTTAAAAGGGTATGATCATCTGTATTTTTTGATTCTTCAGTGTTGAGTGTACATGCAACTACATGCTTTTTTGTCGAAGTAGAGAAATGGAGCACTGAAGAATGAGGTCCCTGTAAAGGTGGACTTTTAATGTTCTTATTGGAATTTTTTATTACTGGAATATTTTATAACTTGTGTCCTTGATCTTGGTCTTCCAGAACTCTTTAGTATCAACTGCATTTATGAGAAAACTGTTCCTCTTCAGTGACTATTCCAAGTAGTTGAAATCAGTAGGTGATGATGTTGTAAACAATTTTTAGTGCTTGGAAAATTGCTTGTTGATGTTAAGTTACACAGAGCAAAAAATGATTGGTTTAAAGAAATGGTAGAAGCTTTTAGTTTGGGAAGTTTTCTTTTATTGAGATTTATGCTGACAAAATGCATGACGCTACAACTGGTGAAAGACAGAAAAAAATGCTGAGTCCACTGGAAGAAAGGACTTGCTAGTGGCTGAAACAAACCATTTGGTGATGGACAGGAAAGGGAGGGTTTTGTACTTGATGATGTTGATTTTCTGTGAAGTTTTTCAGACAACTATTCAGAATGCAACCAGACCAATAGTTTGGGTTGTGCTATTACCTCAGAGAGTAATAATATACATGTGTAAGCTGAGAATATTTCAGATGTAGCTGTCTTAAATGCATTGTCTAGCAATCATCTTGCAGTTTACAATGGGTACGTATGAGAATAAATTCACATCCTTCCATAGGTGTTCTCAGGCCTCAGATGTGAAGAGGAGAGTATACTAGCAGTGGCTTAAGTTACTGCATGTTAGAGAATAGACTGCCTTAGCTTACTGAAGAATTACTGGAATCCTTGCCCAAGTCTCTGCTATGGGAAACCTAGGAAAAAGGAACTTCTCTACTGCAGGTACCCAAAGCCATGCCCCTTGCTTTTGCATGCCCCGCTGGGGCAACTCAATGTAAAATCTCTACTTCTTCATACTGCCAGTGTCCACTGCTCACACACCAGTGCTCATACCTGGCACCGGAGGTCTATCAGGCTGCATGATATATTGGAAACATGTCAAATTTCCGTTCAAGAAGCTTAGATTTTTATTTGTTACAATCGCAATGTGAATAACTGTGCACAGTTGGTGAATGGGCTGGGAAGAAAATGTTCTTAACATATTTTCTTCATCAGGATGAGCAAAAATAATGATGTTGTGCCACTAGTATATAAGGAACTGAAATGGATGACAATTATTTTTCATATGCAGAATAACTTTAGCAATGCTCTAGTCTTAGGCGTGTTGTGGAAGTAAATCCGTGGGTTCCATAATGCTTTACAGAGCTGGTTAGAGTGAGGAAAATAAACTGATCCACTGCAGGTGAAGTGATTTGAGCAAAGTTGCCCAAGTGGTTAGTCAAAAAGCAAAGAACAGAACTCAGGTTTCCTGAAAGAGTCACTGTCCTATGCCTTAAGCACATGAAAACACCACTGTCTTTAGCAAGAACTATTGCTTAATATATTTGTGCCTTAGATGATAAAACCAAGTCACTGATGATACTCAGCATGTAACAACTATTTTAATGTAAATATGCAGAATGTATGTGCATCTTAAACAAAAAAAAAAGTTAAATGACAATTGATGAATGACTAAATAAACTTACCACAGTAGAATTTACAGGTACTCTTTGTTCATTTAGGGGCAGTGTTGTGACCAAAAGAAGAAAAGAGTGTGTTTTACTTCTCAAGAATAGAAAGTGGTACAGAAAGCTTGAAGGAGCAAACAAATATATCTTGGTCTTTAAAGGTTGTAGGTTAATGTTCTTTAAATCCATGGAGTTTATCTATGGCCAGGTGATGCCCAGAACCTCGAGAGGGAAGCTGGCGCAGGCCACTGCGATTTAGCAGAGGTCCCTATAAAGGAACATTAAGGAGACAAGAGTCTCCACTGAACTATTGCCACGTGCTATTTGGCTTAAAAATGTCATACTTTCATTTTATATCAGTTCTAGCCAGTGATAAGCAGGGGCAGACACAGGATCTGTTGGCATATTCATATGGCATGGATCCCACTGTGCTGCTGTGCACATTTTTTAAGGGGGAAGCGGGTAGAGAGAGATGAGAAATGGTACTGAGGTAAATCCATATTTAACAGGTGTCTGAAGGTGTGATACAGAACAAAATTTTCAGATGTCCATTTTTGTCCCAAATCTCTTCCAGTTTTTCATAGCTGATGTTCTTCCCTTTCTGTTCTCAGACCAAAAAATATCAGATTCTGTATCAGTTATAAAGATTTCTGGACCTGCAGTTAGCATCAAGAATTCTCTGAAACAATTCATTTTACAGCATATTTTATTTTCTGTGTTTGGCTTTTGTTCCTCAGTTTCCTTTGTGCTGTGTTGGACATTGGTATGTTGAGAAAGGCCTGAGTTTGATTTTTTAATATTGTTTTTTTCTTCTTTCTTTTCCCTTTCTGCCAGGCTTTCATATTTTGAGTTGCTATGTATGAAGGTAATATGATTTGGGAAAACTTCTTGAGTTTTCTGTTTGAAACAGTGGAATTGCAGCTGTAGTGTAGAAAACAGTTATTTATTCATGCTACTAAAATGCCTAGAGGCCGTGGTTGAGAGAGGGCTCCCTTCATGCTGGGTGAAGCACAAATACACAGACTCTGTGTACCTTAAGGGTACTTTATGGAATAGGAAGGCTGGTATAAAGCAGCAATATAAGCACTAATGCGTGGATGGAACTTTTCTGACACAGCAGGGCTTTCATAGAATGGTTGAGGTTGGAAGGGACCTCTGGAGGTCATCTGATCCACCCCCCTTGCTCAAGCAGGGTCACCTAGAGCAGGTTCTCCAAGACTATGTCCAGGTGGCTTTTGAAAATCTCCAAAGAGGGAGGCCCCACAACCTCTCTGGGCAACCTGTGCCATTCAATCACTGTTACAGTAAAAAAACTCAAAAGTTTCCTGAGGTTCAGAGGGAACCTCCTGTGTTTCATTGCCTCTTTTCCTGTCACCGAACACCACTGAGGAGGATCTGAATCCATCTTCTTTACATTCTCCCTTCAGATATTGATGTTTTCACATCCCTCACCAGTTTCAGCTCCAGGTGGGTTCTAGCTTTCCTGACTGCTCAGGCAGCATCTCTGTATTCCTCACAGGTTACCTGTCCTCGCTTCCACCTTCTGTATACTTTCTTTTTGTGTTTGACTTTGGCAGTATCTCCTTGTTCATCCATGTAGGCCTCCTGGGAATTTTGCCTAACTACTTGCTCATTGAGATGAACTGTTCTTGAGCTTGGAGGAGGTGATCCTTGAGTATCAACCAACTTTCTTGGACCCCCCCCACCCTTCCCTCCAAGACCCTGTCCCATAGTATGCTTGCAAGGAGATTCCTGAAGAGGCCAAAGTCTGTTCTCCTGAAGTCCAGGGCTGTGATCTTGCTTTTTGCCCTTCTGCCTCCTCTAAGGATCCTGAGCACCACCATGGTCACTATAACTCAAGGCTACATTTGACCCTCACATCCCCAGGGAGCCTTTCCTTGTTTGTAAGTATGAAGTCCAGCAGAGCACCTCTCACTGCTGGCTCCTGTATTGCTTGAGTCAGGAATTTGTCATCTGTGCTCTCCAGGAACCTCCTGTATTGCTTCTGTTCAGTTGTGTTGTCCTTGACGCAGACATCAGCGTGGTTTAAGTCGCAAGGACCAGCTCCTGTAAATTTGATATTGCTTCTACCTCTCTGTAGAAGACCTCATCCACTTCTTTTACCTGGTCAGGTGGCCTATAGCAGATGCCCACTTCAATGGTAACTCATACTGGTCAGGTCTTTAATCTTTACCCATAAGCTTTCA
This sequence comes from Patagioenas fasciata, assembly GCF_037038585.1. NCBI lineage: Eukaryota > Metazoa > Chordata > Aves > Columbiformes > Columbidae > Patagioenas > Patagioenas fasciata. Next base: position 157,919,889 of record NC_092520.1, on the reverse strand, counting down.
GCTCATCATCCATGCCCAGGCAAAGCTCCATGCGTTCCAGCTGCTCTCTCATATGAAGGGTGACTCCATCTCCTTGTCTTTCCCACATGTCCTTCCTAAAAAGCCAGTATTTCTCCATTGCATCACTCTAGTCATACAAGCCATGCCACCATGTGTCATCTCAACAAGGTTGTACCTGTGCAGCTGCCCATGATTCTGTAATTCTTTGTGTTTATTCTCCTCATGTTTATTCATAGAAAAAATAGAAACCCACAAAGGAAGGAAGCAATTCAGTTAAAAGTACTGTTTTTGCCAATATCACTGTGACTACTGTGGCAGCTTCTGCTAGCCAAGTTATGTCAATCAGCAGTCACTCTTCAAACTGTCAGGCAACATAGCCAGGGTGTCAGAAATTCCCAAAGTGAGAAACCATTCCTGCCCAAAAGAGCTTAAAAATTACAGAAGTAAGAGTGTTTGAAAACGGATAGTTTGTACTTTCATTTTTGAAAATTTTTTTGGATTGTACTTTTAATCTCAATAATTTGTTATTTGAATAATACTTTCTTATTTATTGATGGTTTTGTTAAATGTCTTCGGAAAAGATAAAAGCTGTAGTCCTGTGATCCGCTGGAAGCAGCAACATGGGACAGTTCTGAAAAAATTCACTGTGGTTCTAGGACATAACTGTTTTTCTCTGTCAGGTTACATTACTTTTTAATTAATGTGGTATTTTAAGTACATTTTTATATTTGGCTTGAAAGTGCTGAAATAAAATCTTACAGTAGTGTATAACACCAATTTTTTGGACTAACCAAACAGAAATCTTTAGCAGGATGGAGACAAATCCCACTGCACCTGCCACATGATGGTAATTTAAGAAGGTGAAATGTATCTAACATGGCAGGAACTGAGTCATTCATTACAGACAGCAAGAAATCCAGATTCCCTTGTGGTTTTGTGTCTTTTTCTTTACCTGTATTCACCATGCATATCTGAGTTTGTGATACAACTTTTTTGATCATCAAGAACTCGTTCTATTTGGTTTGTTTTGAGTCAGGTACAGCTGTCGTTTTTAGGACCTGGTATCTTTGGTTAATCAGAGCAAAATGGAATTTCTTGTGAAGTTTTAGTGGATTGAGCACTAGTATTCTAGCAGGCCAGAGATAACATTAAGAGTGAGAAGCATTTTCAGGAGCCATTCCTAATGAATCTTTATAGTGAGAAATCACTCTCTAATTGTTTGGGTTATCTCAGGCCTGTTTTTGAATCCTCTGTGCTTTCAACCAAGGAGGTTGTTAGATAAAGCTCTCTGATGTTTTCAGTTAGATATTCCTGTCTAATGTCGACCTGGCAACCAACTTCCCCCTTGTTTTTTTTTCCTGACCAGAACTCTTACCTGAGTTGACTGTGGCAACCCAGTGCAAATTCCCTCTAGTAACCAAGCCTGCTAAACTAGGCTGAACAATGGGAGGACATGAAACCTGTGCTCCTTGCTCTTTTAACTAACTTTTGTTTCTTTCTCTATTAAGTTCAAGCCCCTAATTTTTCAAGGCCCTACTGAAAACCCCAGTGGGAATGTTTCTGCCAGGTTCACGTGACTTCAAGCTGGGCCCTTAATGAGCTGAGCATTAAATACCAAAGTGAAAAACTTTGCTGTTCTTGCTTTACTTTTCCTATAAGCTGTCTCATTGAAAGCAGTCCTGCTACAAGTGGAGTACGTGAGGTACTAACCCATATAGGTGAGAGTCTGTCAGAGTCCTGCTCTTTGGGATGGACTCGCCATCCATCAGCTACCAGTGTTTGCTGTGGTGGCATGCTAGCAAGCATGCACTGATGCTTCTGGATGCCATGGGATTCTCAGTAGAGATCCCAGCATTGATTTATCTTTGTAGTGTTACATACCCCAAGTGAACATGAATTCAGTAGCAGGTAGTGTTTCACAATGAATCTTTTGCATAAGTCTTTCCTGTTGGCTGTGGCTCTAGAGCCACAAAGCACTCTAACAAATGAAAATGAAATTCAGCAGGACATGTAATGGACAAACTTAAACAAATTACAGCTTTATATCTGGCATCTTGACTCTTCTAGGCTTGTATGCCTTTGGAAGTTCAGCAATGAGAACTTCAAAGGAAAAACACTTTATTCCCAATAAGGGTATAAAAGCTTTTCTTAGAGTGGCATAGAATAAAAAAAAATTGCAGTCTTAATTTAAGAAAAGCAACAGGAATTTCAGTTGAAAAACTATTAGTGCTGAAAGCAACGCAGGTCTACCAGGCTCTTTCAGTATACAGTAATGTAGTATTTCTTTGTCGTTCTTGCTCTGCAGAACCTGTTTCAGTGTGTCACCAAGATGAGAATGAAACCACAGTATACAGAACTGAGGTATCAGCCAGCCATCCGTCCATTTTGCTACCAAATTCTCCATCCCCTTTTCTTGTTTCTTGCAATGAAACAATGATTCTTTTATGCCTTGGCACATTATAATATTTGCAAAGTATTTTTGAATGATGAAATGCATCAGAAAGGCACTAAGTATTCTTACTTTCATTTAGAACTAATTTTCATTCAAGATGTTCTTGTCATGGCTTATACTTAGTGTGAAAACTGGAGGGGATGCTGTGATTTTAAGAATTTTGGGCTTAGTTGTTTTGCTGGCAGAACACAAATACAGATATGTGAGGTTTTGCTCTGATTCTGTGGCTCAGGAGTAGCTTTTTTGATGCAGATGAGTATCTGTATTCTAGAAGCCGCTTTGCTAGGGACTGGCATAGAAGTGTATCTGAGATTACTTGTTATTTCTAGAATGCAGATTGGGATGTGCTCAGTGCATTTAATTTATCTCTCTAAGCATCACTGATTGTCCAAGATACCGTCAAACTTGTAGTGGTTAATTCTTCTTTTCCCTGCATGTTTGTAACTAACAGACCAACTGAAATTTTGGATTCTTAGATATTTATTTTTTTTTAAATACTAAATACTCAGATAAAGGAGAGATTCTCTACCCAGGCTTGACACAGTTAGTGCATAATTTCTTGCTATTGTTAAGCTACAGATTGGAGGAAGAAGTTCTGGAATCCTCTTCATTGAGGTGAAGGTAACTGTGCCATGTTACATAGTTGAAATTCTCATCTTTAAGTTCATTAACTCCTGCAAAATTATTTAGAGTAAGTACTGATCTGTAGACAATTTCTAAGGTTCTTGGTTCTTGATTTACTAGGAAATTCAGATTCATATACATTATTTTTCCATCTGCGTGTGCATCTGTAAAACATTCAGGGATTCACAAACTGAAACCACTGATTTAAAATCAAGCGTAAACTGATACAGGTCTAATTTCTGTAAATACAGCTTAGGAAATTGTATTGCAGAGCCATTGAGGCTTGCTCCAACTATATAACAATGTAATGGCATGATGTCTGTTGACTTGGATTTTGGAACAGGACTTGAATATGTGATCCTAAAAAGCTCCAAGAACTGTTTTTCTTCAGTTCTGAGTGGTATTCATTACTTCTTAAGTTTTGCCTTCAATAGTTGTCTTTATTCAAGTGCATATTTACTTACCATAAGAAGTGATGATGGCTTACTTCACGGGACAAATGAAAGGTTATCTCCATGCATCTTTTCAGTATTATGGGAAATTTCATGTCATAAGAAGCACATTTCCCCCTGTACAAGTATGAAATTGTGTTGTAAATGAAATCCTTAATTACTGCTCAGCTTTGCTAAGCTTTTTACTTGAGTCAGCAACTGCCTCGCTGAAAAGCACCATAATTTTGAAGCAGAAATTTAAGACTGAAGATTTTAAACCAATTTCTTTCTTTCCCATCTTTAAGAAACTAGTGGCTTAGCAGTCAGGAAGAAGAGCATTCTGGTTTTATAAACAGTATTCACATTCTTGTATTAGTAGATTAGACCAGCATGTTCGTGTTTCTCCACCACCTCCTCACTGACTCTCTCACTTTGGGTTTTCCTTCTAGTTTTTGGACCCCACCTTTCAGTTTGAAACTGCATTTTTTTACTAATCCAGTTTTGGTCCACATTTTGGATCAAATGTGTGTGTGTCCCTGGGAAAGAGCGGCTGCCTTGAGACCAAATGTTTGCAGTTGCTGACTGAAAAAGAAAACGTTGATGTTAAGCTAGGTGTTTGGGAATTTTTTTTCTTTATGCATGAAAGTGTATTGTGAAAAGTGTTCTTAGAAATTGAGAAGTTTATGTGTGTCTGTAGTGATGTCTGTAATTCAAACAGAGGTGAGGTGGCATGATGACATGCAAAAGATTTGTGGGTTACTTGATGAAATCTTTTAATTATCTGCTTAGAGTTGCACAGAACATCAATTTCTTATTTTATCTGGAGTCCAAGTTAAAGTCCTAGTTTGTACTATGTACAGTGCTTATTTGTACTATGTATAAATTGAGCAATTTTCCTTAACTCTAGTCTTCATTTTGAGTTAGACTATGAGATGTTTACACACCGTAGTCTGTGATGAATGTTCTAGATATTGTCAGTGAAAGTGGTGGTGTTATTTTGAGGGTGATTACTCCCTTGTTGCGTCCCCAAAATGTGTGGTGACCACCGCTTGCTAGACTGGCCGTGTTTCTTCTATGCTTTAGCTATATTTCCCTGGTTTAGCTGCTTGATTTCCTTAATCATACGTTTGGATTGTGAGAGTAGCTTGAAACAGGCATAGTTTCGTCATTAGGAATTTGCACCATGGTTAGCACAGCAAAACCATGGGTCTTTGGTGGTGCCTGGCAACCATGGTCCGTAATGCCCAGTATAGTGCTCAATAATTAAAGCATTACACAGTTGGACAAGACTGGCAGGACTCATTAAAAACACACTCTTATCCTAAGGTTACTGAATGCATCTTTAAAGCACACCCTAGATTCTCTCTTAACAAGCGAGAGGGTTTTTCTGTTCGCTGTTCATAACTACAGGGGACTCTGTTGTCCAGGTAGTACTGGTAATAATAGATACAATATTAAAACAAAGATGGAGGTACTGAAAGCAAAGAGGGAGGATGCAGAAAATGGTCTGTAATCCTCTGGGATAATGGCCTTAAGCCACATGCCCTTGCGATTTATGCACTTGTTTTTATTTGTCCTCTTTGACAGAAAGCTTTGCCACTGAAGAGATTTGATAATAACCTCTTCAGTATGATTGTAGTCTCTTGTATTCATGTAATAAACCAAATAATTTTGAACCATTTATGAGTTTAGTCATTCTTGCTCTGTGCATTTCACCTCTGATTTCACCTTCAATAGCTTAGATAGAACTAGATAAGGACTTTCTGCTCACTTAGTTCTGTCCCATGGTGATACTACATAGAAATATCTTCCATTTTGTACTTTGATATATGGCACACTAGTAAGGAACGCATATGCTGTACCTGCAGTGTCTATATGTGCGGTTGGTAATCATGTGAATATAGGTTGGCGGAACTCATGTATTTGTGTGCTTTCAACAAATACTGCAAACAGTAAAGACCTATATTAAAATAAACAATCTGAACCAGAGGAAAAAAAAGGGGGAAAAGATAATTTATTTCTTTAACTTGCAAACTTTACTGCAGCCTCAGTTTTAGAGTAGCAAATGTTGCAGTGATAGAATCTATAAAGGAAGGATGGAAGTGAGTTTCAGATCACAGCTAGGTTATTTCAAGAGCCGTGGACTTGAGCAGCTGAGGAGAGCATATATGGAAGAAAGGTAACATGCTGGAGCAGGGAACTGAGAGATTAAACCATTGCTGATCTACTTGGCTGTTTTAGAGCTATCTGAGAGGTTTTTTTTTCTTTTTTTCTGGAGAGGAATTTCTTCTGGAAAGAAATAAAAATAGGGCTTTTACCTTACAGCTTTTGTGACTCTGCATCTTCTTGGTACATCAAAATGTTACCTTTGTTTTTATCCATAACCTTGTAATGAAAAAAGTTGTTCCAGAGCTAGTCTTTTATGTCCTCTAAACTGAGCTGGCTTCCCTGCTGTGGCTTCAATAATGCATCATTTCGTAAGTTCAGAGGATTTAGCGCGTTTTGGGTGAATCTGTGAGTTGCTGTTAGATAGTTAAAAGGAAAATAGCTATAATGGATTGGATGCAAAGCTGCTTCCCCAGCTTCGTTCCTATCCCGCCCACTAACATGCAGAAGCATCTGTCTCTCATCTCTTCTCTGCCTGGTGCTACGCGTGAGTGCATTTTGACAAACATTTCATGAACAGAGATCTTTGGAAAAACCTATGAGTCGAAGTTACAGTGGTGAGAAATGCAAGTAGTGCTGCCTTACGAGATAGCTGCTTGTGCAATAGAGAGTGGTGCTATAGCAAATAAAAATATTTCTGTAGTAAATGTTACCACGGCAAATGAACCTGTCTTCTCTAGCTCTGCTGAAATACAGCATCTCTAAATTAATAACGATTACTTACAACTTCAAAAAAATGCAGGGGACTTTGGGTTATATTCTTCACAGAAGTCAGAAATGCTTTTCTTTTTGTAAGGTTTTGTGGATATATATTCTGTCTTTTGAGTAGTCTGAATGCTGTGCAAAGGAGGAAGTTTTTCAGTTAAGACACTCTGAAGATTATGATCATGTTGTGAAAACCGAAATGGCTTTATTTTTATTTTTTTTATTTTTATTTTTATTTTATTTATTTTTATTTTTATTTTTATTTTTAAAATTTCAGACTTTGTACATTTGCAGATAGGAATTACGACTGAAATTATATATCTGGAGGAATAACTGAAATCTGTATCTGGAAGAAAGATTGGTGATGTGCAGAAATTCATTGTAACTTAGAGTAGCTTTCCAGTTTAGAGTGTTTATCTAAGTATGCATGATACATGTATTGCTTCACTTCTTGGAACGTGTGTGTATATGATGCTTGCAACATGGGATGATAAAAAGGGTTTGATCTCATACGTTTTATTTTGTTATGTGAACTTGCTGCAATGATTTTACTTGTTACTTACTCTGCTGGTGCAAGGAGTTTTTAAGGTAACATTTCTGACTGGAAAGAAATAGTGTGTTCTGAAAACAACTCCAAGTAATGCTACAATTTACAGCAAAGATAAAGCCTTTAATTATTTTGCTAACAACAAGGAACTAGAGGATTGTACTCATTTGAATTGGATCTAATAGCTCTGGGAATTCTGGAATAATGTCCAAGAAGCAGTTAAGTTGGCTGTTGGGTGCTTAGTTTAAGAAAGTGTTGATGTGTCATGTGTTCCTGCCCTAATGGGGTAAACCACTATGAACTCTTGCCACTTTGTTTTCTGTATCCACTTGTTTTGACTATATCTGTTCAGGTTTTCATACTTTCAGCAGCTCATAAGCAAAAAAGTTTGTAAAGCTGAAGTGGGAGGATGCTGGGGACACAATGTTGTGTTCTGCAAGTTGCATGCTGCTGGCTTCAGAAGGGTTTTTTGAGTATGGAAAATAGTAAAACAGACAGAGTGGCAACCATGTAAAACCGAATGCTTTTCTTTTCATTCCTTGATGAGTGTCCTTTGCATTTATGAACCAGAAGTATGTTATTACTGCTTACATTTTAAATCAACTCTTTGCTTGTTTGTACTGTTATAATGCACCTTAAGGTTGGAAAGAAGTGCCATGTAAATTCAATCACACTTAAAACCAACCAAACGAAAGGAGTTGATAGCAGTACAGCTAATCCTTTGTCAGGTGCTTGGTAGACCTGTTTATTGTGAGAACTTCGTTAACTTCTTGGGAAGGTTCTCTCTGAGCCAGAAGGGCTCCAAATAGGTGGCTGGGCTACTCAAAGCCCGAGTGTTTCATGTGACTGGCTAGGAAATCTGACTTTAAGGTTTAAAGAACTTCATCTACAAATCTGTTCAAACCACCTGTAACTTAATAAAATTACTTCCTCTTCCTTCACTGAGAGGCTTGCAAGGTTCTTTAGTGTACAGGTGACTCCTGGCAAGATGAAGCCTTGCCATCATACTGAAGCCTTGCCATCATACTGAAGCCTGAGGAGAACATTTTGACTTTTCTAAACCGCTGTAGTAGTAGTTTGGTTTAACTGACTTCAGGTTTTTGTGTTAAAAAATTACAGTTGTTTGAAGTTTTGACCACATTCATGTGATTAAACTTTGATTGTTTGAGGGGGGGAGATTGGTAGGCTTCCTTGTTGAGTTGTGATTTTTATTTTTTGCAGATGGACTTCTTTACTATTATTTCCATGTGACATACAATTTTATAAATTTATTTTTATACATGTTTTGCGTTCAGTGTTATTCAGATTGATCCCCTGCTGTTTTTTTGTTTCTTAAGATTGTAATGTTGAAAAAGACTCTTGTCAGCGTATGTTACCTTTTACGTTGTCCATCCTTCAAAATGTTAGCCTGACAGTAAATTGTGCAGTGCTTTGTTTTCCCCCTAGGGGTAGTTGCAGAGATTAGCAGGGCAATGAAATGGGAGGAGAAGGCATCTGGAAGGTAAGACTTTCCAGATGGATTTCTTGTTGAGATATAATAGGGGATGTGCTTGGTATTTCTTTTGTGTTTTTTGAGAGAATAGGATGCAAAATTTTTGCTTTTAATTTCTTAGTATTTTCTTTCTTTTTTTTCCCCCATAATGTTCACTAATGCCAGGGGAGTTAATCTGATCATCTAGCCTGATGGAATCAGGCTGTAGAATTCCAGCAACTATTCCTGGCTTCAGGAATTGAAAGTCCATAAATAATGATTAAGCTGTATCTAACACTGAGATTTTATTAGGAGTCATAAAGAAAGTACCACATTTCACCGTTTGATCCACTGATAATTTTATCTTGCATTGTCAATTGTGTTTCCTGCTTTCTTCTACAGGTATTTCTATAGGAAGCCAATTGTTCAGTAAAGACTAAAAGCACAGACCATTCAGAAAATACAGTGCACAAGTGCCCAGGTGACCTTGGGAAAATATTTAAAGGGTATGAATCAAAATAAAAATTACGGGAGCTCAAAATACTGATAGCTGTACGTCTACTGAGGTTAGTAGTAGCAAATCTTGAATGGCACAAACGATCACAATTTTTCAAAGAACTTTAAGAATATGGTAGCACATTTTACCATTAGGTCTCTGAATACAGTAGGTCAGTTGGAATGAGAAAATACTTCATGTTTCTCAACAAAGCAAAAGATAACTTTATCTAAGAGATGCTCAAAGAGTGGGAACCAGCTAAAAGTTTCAAATTAACTTCTCTAGCAAGATTAAAAACTATTCACTACTTGTCATTCTTCTTTCCCCACTTGCACTTCTAAAATTCCTTGTTGCTTTTTGACTGAACCAATATTTGATATTATCAGTAAAAGAACATCATCTTCCCACAAGAAGACATACAACTGAAGGAAGAGCATAGGCGATGACTAAGAGTTCTTAAATCTCTTTAGTGAATTCTAAACTAAGCTGTCCTATCTGTGGAAATAAGCAATTATTTTTTTTTTTTCTCTGTAAGGCTAACAGATTTCTTCTGTAACCCCAGTAATAAACTGATAATTTTCTGAACAAAGTAAAAATCAATAACTGAACTTAGACAATCTGCTCACTTGATAACTGCAGGGTCTCTTGTTACTTTCCTGCATTGACAGCATTAAGCTGCAATACAAGTCCTTTTCTGATTATAACAGAAGATCTTTTATAATTTCAAATGGTTTTTCAGGGTGGTTTTATGATAATTGGTCACTTCATCCATATGGTTGCCTGAATGATTTTTATAGGAGCATGAGATAAATGAGGGGAGAGGAGAAAGAAAGAGGACTACAAGACTGGCTGGATCCCAAAGCATCTCAGACTTAAGTGTTCTGTTTTTGGGCTAGGCATCTGACTAGAGCCACCCCCAGCTGACATCTGTGGAGCGTGTGATCAGCCTTCAGCTATCCCTGAAACTCACTACTGAAGTACGAATCTCAGTCAGCATCAACCTCAGAAAATCAGTACTCATCTGCTACCCTCAAGAGATTTAGTAGTAGGGAAAACTGCGCTAAGGCATGTTTCTGTGGAATTATCTTCTGATCCACCCATGCCATTAACTACTTCCCAGCACTGTTAAAGACTTCAAAATATATAGGATTAAAAACCCACAAGTTCCTCCTTGAGCTTTTCATGGAGCGATCTATTACACAGGCCTTTTCCCTGACCATCTTCCCGGCACACACATGATTTTTGGTGGTATTTGGGAGTATTTTCTAAACAAGATGTGTATTTTCTAGGAATGGCGGTGGGCGATACCTTCTAATGGAGATTTTTCTTTCTCTCCAAAACTGATCAGCTTCTGATCTGCACAGTTGCACTGTTCATGTTATAAAAATCTGTATTTAATTCCATCTGTATGTGAATGGAGAACGTTGAGATAGTTTTTGGTTTGTGTTTTAAAGGCTGATGAAGGAATAAGTTTGTTTCAGAAATGAAATAATCCCTGGACCAAGCCAAAAATAGTCTTTGACTTATCTTTTATCTTCTTATATTTTGTGCTAGAACCATTCCAGGTATCGCCTCTGTCATGAGAGATGGTACACTAACTTAGGGAACGAGGATTACTTTGCACCCTCTCTGTTAATTTTGCAAACCCAAATGAGAGCGTAGGAGGGGAGATTGGTCGCTTCATCTTAAAAGTTCAGATCCTCAGTGACTGTAAATTGCTGCTTTTTTAATTTCCACCCCCCCTTCTTTTTTATATATATATATATATATATATATAAATTTTAAATTTTTTTTTATTTTAATCTTATTTAGGCTTAAAAATATTTAGTTAGTCCAGACCTGTGAATTCAGGAACAGACTGCTGCATTAGCATGTTTGCCATGTTTTGCTTTCTCTGCCAAGAATTGTTTTTCTGTCTATTAATTGGAGCTGTTGCTGTGCATGCTGAAGTAATAGTGATTTTTACATGCATAACGAGCATACCAATCAGTAATTAGCCACAAGTTCAAAGTTCTGCTCCCTAGTGTATTGGTGAAGGTTTGTGACTAAAGTACTGCCTTCATCACATGAACTCTATTTCCCTTTCAATTTGATATTAGAAATGTGAGATAATTTATTACTGTAAGTTCAATTGCAAGTGGATATTAGGCCCACGTTAACAAGCACCATACCTTAAAGGAAGGTGGTGTGCTGGGGTGACAGCTGACCTGGGCATTGAGTATATAAATATTCCTTGTGTTCCTGAGTGAGAGCTTCTAAAGGATTCTTGTAATACACAAAATAAAGGATATGGTTAGTTAAATTGTACATTTTTCAACTATTGATAATATACATTTCATAAATTGATACCTGGTGCTGTCAGATTGTTGACTGAGTAAATATGATGATCCTGCTTGGATGACTGAAGTGTTGTCCTCTTGGACAAGCTATTCTTACTAATTTAGTCAAAACACAGGGCTGCTACTGGGGAAAAGCAACAGTTTGCACAGGTATTTATGCCTAGTAGAGATCTGAGGACAAAGACAAGTGGTTACTGACTTCTTACACTTTAGATTAAATGATTTCAAAATCGTGACCGGACTGCCTTTATGATGATTTGAGGATTGTTAAAACCTCAGATCCATCTGTTGAGACTAATTAAGTATCAGTGCGTGTCCAAAAAATGACAGATAATAGCGGCCTTAGACACGCTTGAGCACAACTGTTGTAGAAGTGGAGAGTTGTAAAAGAAATACTGGGATTTTATGAATGTAGTATGAGTGGAAATGTATGTGGAAACAGATGAACAAAGCAAAACGATTAAAAGCATGGCCTGTCTTGATAACAGAGAACACCATTCCCAGGACAACATTCCCAGGAGTTTGATTTTCAAGACCAGAAGACCTGCACTTTGACAAAGCCAACGTACAGGTGGCTTGTCAGCAGAAGACCCTCCATCCTAGCACAAGGAAAGTGGAGAAAGGCTTTGACATACCACATATACCATTCCTCTTCTTGTTAGGTCACAAGGCAAAAACCAGACAGTGGGCAGAAACTGGCCTAAGATTTTTGGAAACTGAATTTAACAAGAATTTGAGACTGAGAACCACCTCATAACAGCTGATGATGCCTAAGTGGTGTAAAAGAGTCTGTCTTAAAGCTGGCTTGTCAGGGAAGAGGATCCTCAGGGACATGGTATGGACTTGACATCTATGATCGCTTGTCTTCTCTGTGCAGCCTACTTGGGCAAAGATATCTTGGTGCTTGTGAGAATGTAGGCTTGTGCATGTAATTGGATGAAATCAATCAGAGAATGAGTGTTAGTGAGTAAAGCCAATTTATGTAGAGACTTTGCAAGTGAATACCACCTTCCCCTTCCATGAGGTCTTGCATTTTACAGTAACTTCTCTGTATAGAATATGTGGTTTATTATTTCTCAAAATTCCCATAATTAGAGTGACTGTTTCATACTAGTTTATTAGTTAAAAGATGCTGTGATAACTTCCAAGAAACCAGCCTGTGCTAACAGAAGAAAAATCTGGAGAACTTGTTATTTTGTAAAATGAATGCTACATTTGACAAGATTGAATTGTGATTTTTTCAGACACAGAAAAAATCTACTTCAGTGGATAGTACTATTGTCTTGAAATTTGCTTTGGAAGCTCTTGCTGATTTCATTAGAATTTTATTTTTTTTTAAAAATAAAATTTTTTAATTTCCTTTCCTTTCCTTTCCTTTCCTTTCCTTTCCTTTCCTTTCCTTTCCTTTCCTTTCCTTTCCTTTCCTTTCCTTTCCTTTCCTTTCCTTTCCTTTCCTTTCCTTTCCTTTCCTTTCCTTTCCTTTCCTTTCCTTTCCTTTCCTTTCCTTTCCTTTCCTTTCCTTTCCTTTCCTTTCCTTTCCTTTCCTTTCCTTTCCTTTCCTTTCCTTTCCTTTCCTTTCCTTTCCTTTCCTTTCCTTTCCTTTCCTTTCCTTTCCTTTCCTTTCCTTTCCTTTCCTTTCCTTTCCTTTCCTTTCCTTTCCTTTCCTTTCCTTTCCTTTCCTTTCCTTTCCTTTCCTTTCCTTTCCTTTCCTTTCCTTTCCTTTCCTTTCCTTTCCTTTTAGAGAAACTTTAAGTTCTTCTTTGTTTCCTCACTCTTGATCATTGTAATCAATCCAACTGTATGTGAACTCTTGGCCATCCATAGCATGCAAGCCAAAAGATATGGCAGGTAAGGGCTTGCTATGTTGAATAGCTTGCTTTTGTAAATTTTGATTGTGTCACTCAACATTTTTATCTAATCTTTTTGTACTGCCAGTCACTGTCATAAGTAAACATTCTTGAGGGTGATACATCTGTGTAATGAAGTCCATAAGAGTATTTCTGGAATTTTTGTGCCTTGACCTCTAGGTTGGAGAAAGGGATTTTGTTGGGGCTCTAGTGTGTGTGGTTTTAAATGTACAGCCCCTTTTCAGACATCTTGGGAAGTGTTATAAATGATATAGATCCTAATGGTGTGGAGTAAAGGCCAAATCAGAGCAGCCTTCTTTGCAGGCCTAGTACACGGCCAATTCTGATTAACTGAGGGTATATTTTATTCCTGGCTGTTGTTATCTAGGGTCTTTCATTTTTTGAAATTTCTGTTGGCTGGAGGAAACCCGTTTTTGAAACAGTCACTGGTGGAACTGTGTTTGCCCCACCGTCAGTCCTGCCAGGACCCTGAAGCAGCAGCAGAGTTGGGTGTGGGGGCCTCTGTGAGAGAGTCCATTGCGTCTGGGCTGTGAACTCAGAACAGGCAAGTCTCCTGAAGGCAGTGTGTTCTGCCAAGCTGGAATAGAGATTTTGGAAAAATTGCTTCAATTTTCTGACCTAATTACAGTTAATTATGATAATTTTGGCTGGAAGTGATTGATGCAGGGTTCAACGTGTTGTGGCCATGTTCTCATCTGAGAGAAAAGGCTGATGTTTTCTTGAGGTTGCATAAAAGGTTTCTAACTGCTTGTATGGTTGACTGGTATGTTCTTCAGAAATTTTTACCCTTTCAGAACATGAGATCCACTGTGTTGTTGTAAATTTTTTGCTAAATCTCTTCACACTTTCCGGTAGTTCCAGAGTGTACTTTCTCTGAGTTTCCTTAGTTTATTCCTTCAGAAATGCAGACACGGTTGGTGGAAAAATACACCTATAGCAATTGTTCTTTCACTTAGATGTTGTAGGAGAGGGCACTGTTTGAGCCATGGTGCTAAATGCAGCTCCGGGATCTCTGTTCTCTCACATTTCATTTATGTGACGGTGATGCACACACATATTAGAGGAGAAAATGTGTGCTCCTCAGCTTTGTATCGCAACTTTGGTTCTCTCCAGATTTCCACACAGGACACACAGAGCTTGAAAGATAATGTAGGTCTGTGTTATGGGCCTCTGAGATCCAGTAGTGTGGCTGACAGACTGAGCCAGGATTGTACTCTACTGGTAGAAACTACAGTTGAAAAAACATACCAATGTCAAACTCTGAGAGAGGAGAAGTCAGATAAGTGAAAAAGGGAAATCAGTGTTTAAATTTCTTTGATACATTTGTCTTTTTTTGTGTGATTTTGTTATCAATATGTACTGAAATTTACACAAAATAGAGAGTAAAAAATGACAATCCCATTTGCCCTGGAGTATTTATGTTAAGTCTAGCACGGTGAAATTCTCGTCTTTGTTGCAACACTTCGGTGCTACTAAAAGAAAATTAATGAAACAATTAACGTAGGTATTTAATTAATCTAGTAGTAATAGAGGTGCTGGATCTTAACTGTTGAACTGTTAAGTTACTCAAAGATGCATCACATGGAAAATGTGCAAGACCACAAGATTAAAAACCAAGGTCTCTAAGAAATGTCAGAGTTAAGGTTGCCTATGCAGCTGTTAGTTAAACCTGTTGAAGCATTTCCTGGAGGGAAATAGTAAGCAGATATTTTACCTTACAATATGACTTGGCAACTTGAAACAGCAGTGGAACACACTGTTCAGAAGAATGTTGTGACACTTCAGAATCAACTTCTATGATACTTCTCAATCAGAAATTTAATTTTCTATTTTATAGGCTGAAATGTTTCATTTGGGGCATTTGGGTGGCTGTGACCCTAGTCCATGTCTGTCTTTAAAATATCCTGAAACACCTGCAAGAATAGGCATGTTGATTGACCTCATTGGTTAGATTGCATGTTCTGTGATGTGAAGTGGTCACACAAATGCTTCTTGCTCAGTGATTCATGACAGATGTATAAATATAAAGCTCCAACAGTAGCAATGAAATTATGCAAGTTATCTCCTTGTGCTAGACTTGAAATTGCAAAGCATGGTGGAACCATCTGAACAAGATCAATGTGCAGGGAGGCAGAAAGCATAGAAAACCCCTCAGATTTGGGGGGTTTGGCAGAGGTATAAATGAGTGGAAACAGTATCTTGTGTTAAAGGGTGTATAATACTTTCCAACCTAAGAGTCGCCATGTGTGCTTTCTGTGATTAGATAAGGAAGCTTTTATTGCTGTCTTTTGCAAAAAAAAAGTTATTATATTATCACATTTTTTTTCCCCTTTCTCATTGTTTTAAACACCATTTAAATACAGAACACTGTTTAAATGTTGAATTAGAATACTGACTGGTCCTGACTGGTCACTCCAGACTGAAGCCTCATCATGGGTCCAGCATAGTAGGAGAGTTTCTCTTTTTGCTAATTACGTTGAGCTGTCTAAATGAACTTTGATAGTGTGCAGAGTATATTACTGACACTGGAAAAGAGCTAAGTAACCAGCTTGATGATTCCTCCATCAAAAATGTTTTCTTCTATCAGAAATAGATAGAAGTTTTTCATAATTAAACTGAAATGTTTTTTCTTTGATGACGGTAGTGGTAGGGTAAATGGGAAGAGAAGGAGTTACGGAAGTAGTGACATAGAAGTCAAAGTAGCTGTTTAGGGAGGGCTAAAGTTTGTGATTATCTTGATCTACAGGGCTGCACTTGAGAGCTGACCTGTTCTGCAGTATTAAATACACTATAGCATTTTGAGTTGTCCTGGAAAATGCACAAGTGACAGTGGGAGCCCATTTAGAGGGGAAAAGTTGAGTCCATTTGCACCCAGTATTCAAGGAGTACAGTGGTATGAATGTAAATACTTTGAAGTCCCACCTTGAAAATTCAGTTTTCCAAGTTAAAAATTAGCTTGACTTCCCCCCCCCGCCCCTGAGAACTCTGGGATGATACTGATTACTCTAGAAGTGTTTTTTAAGATTTTGCCCATAGTTCAGGACTGTAAAACTTCAGTGCACAGGTAGGAAAAAAATGAGCCAAATACATCTACAACTTCTCAAGTTCACAGGTTCTGTATACCAGGGGTTTCTATCAGCCATATCAATATTGAAGTGCAAGATACCAAAAATTTAGTTCTGTTGGCAGCATTTGTGCTTTCCCCACTTGTAGGAATCAGTAGACATCACACCATCTTTTTGTCCCAGGTGATCTTAATGGTATTTTTTTGCAGCTCTTGACAGTGTTTCTCATACTGATAGAATGCACCAAAAGGTTTTAGCTTACTTCTTGTAGTAGGCAGAAGTTCTTCCTACATCTCCAGCAGACTATTAAAGAATTAGTGTCATCATTCCTGCCAGTTTGCCCGTTTTCTGGTGGGTGATAATGGTGTTTAGTGAATAATAAACACTTCAAGTTGTGAATTTTTTTACTGCCCTGACTCTCTCAGTGGACAGCTGCCAACTTCATCTGTCCTTGAAGCAAGCCAAGAGAATATGTAAGCTTTAAAATGAGCCTCTGTGTAAGTGCTGTAAAAGAAGCTGTTTTCCTTAAAATAAGAAGTACAAAAGCCCAAAGAATTTAAAAAGAAATCGTGATGGTGATAAAGTTATTTTGACAAAACTGTTATTGCCTGAAACCCAAACACTGCTACACTGACAATATGAAAGTTAATCTGACTTGACTGAGTTTCATTATCCACCTTCAGACAGGAGCAAAGAGCAAGAAATGGAATTTTAAGGTACTTTAAAAAAAAAATCTATCTTGTGAGTTGCCCATAGATTAATAAATTTGTTTGGTACAGATGAGTAAGTCAACCTCATCATTTTAGTTAGACAAACAAGTTAGTAGCAGTGCTGATTCTGTTGTTCCTTTATGGCTTCCTGAAGATAAACACAGAAATGCTGTCTTAAAAAAGGGATAAGGAAACCGTATACCACAATTTTGTGTTGTATTTGAATATACTTACCATGTCCTACATTTCCACTGTCTTTTCTGACAGCTGATTTTCATAGCTTGAGGGTCACCTGTACCTCTGTTCCCTTTCTTGTCTCAAAAGTTCAAACCAATGTCTTTACCTTTTGTGGAATTTCAAAATCCCTGAGTCTTAGCTCTGGGCTATAGTGCCTCTGATATTATTACTTCTTAATCTTCTCATACTTAGATTCTTTTTTCAGAAATATGTGACCAGTAGTGTACATAATGTCCTCTTAAACAATTTTGAGTATAGAGCAAAAATAGAAAGCAAAAAGTATTTTTAGAGTAAATAGTTCTCTGCAAGCTTATTTGTTGTTCCTTACCATCATATCTAGATAGATACACCTTCATCTTCCAAGCTATTTGTATTTTTCCATCAACCTGGTGGGAATCCTGGAAGAGCTTCCCCAAAACTGTCACGTCTTCCCTTCCTCCTGCAAAGCCATTTTAAAATCGCTGTAGAAATGTTGTCTTGTACTCCCAGGTCTCTAGACGTTCAGCAGCAAATCTTATGACTCCCTTAATGATTAGCATTGATTTGTCAAATAATTTGGGTTGGAAGGAACCTCAGGAAGTCAACTAGTCCCATCTCTTGCCTATGGCGCAACTTACATTAAACCAGTCGGAAAACCAGCCTTTTTGCCGATTGACTGCTAAGTTAAGACTGTGCTAGACATAAGGAGCGTTTTTACAGCAAAATCCATGTTAACTTTAAAAATATATCTTAAAAAATGTTTTACTTTTCCTCTGTTGTATTTTAATGGACCTCTTTCTCTTCCCTTCCTTAGTTTTCTCCTCTTTCAAGCAGTTCTTTCTTGAGTGTTCTATTTCTGTGATGGATTATTCTGTTTGCAGCAATGGAAAGACATGCTTTTGCCTAATGGCTTTTATTAAGTTGCAGGCAGCTGGAACCGTGGCTGTCTTTCTCTGCCAGTATTGATAAACAGGGAAAGGGGGTGCGAAACACATTGTGGAAAATGAAACAGAAGGGAGACAGGAGATATTGAACTCCCATAATATCTTCTTGCATTGCAATGCATTAGATACCTTTTCAAAATGTATTTGAGAGAATTACATTCGGTAGTGTTTGCTGGCAGAGTGTGTAAAGAGCCTGTAGGATTAAAGCATTAGGTTTGCAGTGCTACAGGTTGAAGAAGATAAGTAGCAATGAGGGAAGGGAAAGTGCTGCCAGCTACAGGACACCTGGCAGCTCTCTAAGGTGGATTTTGTTGTTGTTGTTGTTGGGAAGTGAAAGTTACCTATAAT
This sequence comes from Patagioenas fasciata, assembly GCF_037038585.1. Classification (NCBI taxonomy): domain Eukaryota; kingdom Metazoa; phylum Chordata; class Aves; order Columbiformes; family Columbidae; genus Patagioenas; species Patagioenas fasciata. The sequence continues at coordinate 157,901,507 of NC_092520.1, read as the reverse complement.
ATTTTAAAGTGTGCGTGAAGAAGTTCTCCTGATGTCTTTTCACAGTGTACTTAGGTTTTTCAGCACTGCTACCTCTTTTATGAGCACTAAAACATGCTTGTGCTTTAGAGGAAGCAAAGCAAGATGTTTGCTTATTTCTAGACAAAGCATCATCTGTGCCATTGGAATTATATTTGTCAGTAAAATAGTTTTAAAAGATTCAGTATTTGGTCAGCTACACTGCAGTGGAAAGCATTACCTGTATACATAGCACTCTGTGAAGATTTATAATAAAGCAGGAGGGAACTGAAATAATTGCTAATCTTGGAGCAACATGTGACAACTAAAAGGAGGATTTAACTGGTACTGCATGATTCATGGCAAAGGATGGGAGACTAAGGAAATAATTGTGTGAAGCTTCCTGATTTTATAAAGGATTCTTAAAGTAGAGTGCAATTTGTTTTAACAACGAAGAAAGAAAGTGTTTTTTTCTGCTGTTGGGAATGCCATGCAACCTTCCTTCTCTCTGGGACCAGGTGACATGAAATATTGATGCAGTGGGAGATATTTCTGTAACACCTTTGACAGAGTATCATGGGATAGGTCCTTTCATCCCCCTTATGTCTGATGTGAGTTCTAAAGTTCTGTCCTTCACCCAGCCAAGTTGAGTTCCCTTAGGAAGTGGAAACTTCATCAAGTACTGGTAGCCATTCTGCTAAATACTCTAATTCAGGAGATAAAAAGTTGAGCTGAAGCTTTGTGAAAGTTGTAGGCCTGTATCTTCTTTGAAGAGGCAAAGCCAAGCTGCTTCAATAAGCAAAAAATTCCCTCACACCTCTTTCTTTCTGTTGTTTCAGGCTGCTTTTCTAGCTTCAGGGAGTGACAGTCTTACAACAGGGCTTACAAGTATCTTTGCAACTTTATGATATATGTAGATAGATATGTAAATGAAAATTTAAGATTTAGAGAAGGCAATAAATCTTGTGTCCATTTGCCTTGCAAAATTTCTTACCCACAGTTGGTGAGTGGGAGAGTGTATTTGTTACTGGCAGAGCCTGTCAAATCTATAATGCACAATTGTTTTAAAGACAGTGATATTGTAATCCAACTTTCTAGAATGTTTCCCAGTACTAAAAGTTTTAAAACAAATGCACTTAGTTCACATTGGAGATTTTGCCAAGTTCGGTTTTCCTGGCTGGGAGCTGGCAGGGTTATGGCTGTTATTAGATACTAATAGTACTGATGGTGTAGTGCACAGTTCTTTCAGTCACTGAAACTGCTTCTTCTGATCCTTTTATGTGGAAAATTTTGATCTGCCTTTCTGGCTTGCCTGTCTTAACAGTACGTGATGCAACCTTTTTATACAGATCAAAGACTTTTTGGATCTTTTCTTTATACACACACACACATTTATTATTATTTTTATATTCAGTGTCAAATTAATTTTGGGAATGTGAGGTGATCCTTATTTTCAGGATGAGCTGTTATTCTTCCCTCCTACCTCACACCTCCAGTGTGTATGACTTGTGAGTAAGCTTCCATTTCTACCATCTCTTCTTTGAAGCTGGCATCCTTATCTGTGCTTCGCCCTGTGCATATGTACGTAGCTGCCGTGTGTGTGTGCTGGAGAAGCTCCTTTACCACAACTTCTTCCAGGGGAAATTAATTATATAGATGGCATGTAACATCAAGGAATTGTCTCACAAAACAAAATTTCTTATCATGTATACCTATCAAGTATGGTTGCGTGCAGATGATCAGACAGTCACATATTGCAATTTTTTTTTTCATTAACATGAAGATTTTGTGTTTATTCCTTGCTGCAGAAGGGCTTTCTGAGTGCGTGGGGATATATGTAAATGCCACATTTTTAGTAAAATGTTGGTAGGAGAATATTACTAGGACTGTTTAGGTTTGGGGGAGTTTTCAGCCTACATTTTATGTAATGCTCAAAAGTTACAACAAATATCTCTTAACAGAAGCTCCAAAAGCAGGTTTAGGTGGCAAGGATTCTTTTGGAAGAAGGTGGGTATGTGCATACCTTAAACAAGCTGAATTCAAATGTGTCTCCTTGTGCAACAAAGATTTGCTCAATCAGTTCCAGAAGCCTGTGGTTCTTCGCCATGCGTGGAAGGCCTGCCCTAGTAAAAGATCTGTGTTTAAACTGCAGAAATGTGTTTGCTTCTCTCACTGATTGCTTAAGCCGTGACCTGACAGCACTGGAACCCCAGCTCCTCTCTTCAAGAGAGATGCTACAGCAGTCATGACAACTAAGTCACTAAGTGCAGTCAGTGATTCAAACATGACCCTTAGTGCCGAGACTAATGCTGTTTGAGCTAGATTAGTGCTCGGGCTAATGTTGTTTTTGGTTCTTGCTTAAAAATCGTCACTGAAATTCTATAAAGATACAGGCCCCAGACAGGAGACTAATTCCCAGTGACTTTCAATAGGAACTGAATTCTTGATTTATGTCTATGCCTTTGAAATTTCCTCCTGTGCAAGCTTAAAATAAAAGTGAAGTGTTTCATGGGTCAGAATTTTTAAACTACTGAATTTAATTAAGAAACAGGATAAATCACTAAAATGGAAGTTCTTTAAAATAATGAAAGAGGATAATTAACAATCAAGTATGTAACTATCATTCTGGTAGCTGGAAATAAAGTATAGTTGAATTTCCTTGTCGTTTGTATTAACACAGAGAAAGAAAAATCAATGTGTTGGGAGGGAAATTTGATTAAACCTGCTTCTTTGCACTCCCCTCCAATATTTGGCATCATATATGAGTCTTGAAGCCACAGTTATATTTGAGAGAAATACAGGGTTCATTTGTCATCTCGACTCTAAACTGTGAGGCTTGAAATCTCTCTGGGAGGAAAAAAAGATACCAAGATGCCATTGTGATGCCTTTAATTATGGGCATATGCTTGCAAGCATACATACATATACAAATAGGTAAAATTTAAGAATGTACATGTGTCAACAACCAAGCCAACAGGTGAGGACATAATTGGGATCTTGTAGCTGTGTATGGAAATTGCTGGGCAGAGCCTTGAAGATTCTGAAATACATAGAGTAATTCCATGAGTGAAGTTATGCTAAGCCGTGGGAGATATAAGCTACGGTTGTGAGGTGCGATTGCAGCTTCTGCAAATAAATAAAAACTAGATTTAACCTGGCTAATGTAGGAAGTAACAGTGTGTGGTCTGTGGGTTTCAGCAGCAGTAGCACTGACTTGTCCAGGGCTCCTGGTTCCTGTGCACTTGGCCACTAAAACCTGAATATGTGTGTACCCAATGCACGTCAGTCACTTTCCTACAAGCATCTTGCATCTGTTTGCATGATAGTTGAGGACTGTTGCAACCCGCGTGGAGATTTTTTTGGTGCAGTTTTTTGGTTTTATTTGTCTTCTGGAGGTGCAAATCTTGCTGGTGCTCTTTAGCTAAGCATGGTGGTTGGGTGTGATTTTTACTCTCATTCCATGAGTTATAATTCCATGTCCTAAAGCCGTGAGCAGTAGAGGTTAGGCAATTAGCTTATGAGCATGAAATCTCTCTTCCCTCACCTCAGAGGCTTCATATAGCAGACTCTGGTTTGTTTTTGTTTCCAAGCAATGACTGAGAATGCTTGATTACTTTCTGGGTTTTGTTCTAGGGGGCATAAATTAGAACTCTAGCACATGAATTTAACAAAAAGTATCCCCTTGAGCTGAGTCTTCTATAAGAATTTTATATGTGAAGTCAAGGATTACATACATGGAGACACTGGAAAACTGAGCTGTATTATTCAACATGTCAATTTTAGAGGAGTTAGTGTAACTTGAATTTTTTTATGTGGATACTTCCTCTTCCCAATTGAATTACATCAAACCAAGTAGAGCTCTCTTGATTCTTGGCAAAGGTGTTCACACAACCTCTAAAAGTAGGCTAGCTAATCTATTGAATTCCACATGGGTAGTTAACATGGATTAATTTTTCTGATTGTCCCCAGGTAGACAGACCATTCTTACTGATTTTCATCTGTTTACTGCTAGTACTGATTCTTGGATACCTGTCTGACAAGTCATGAGGAAAGTTAGTGCTTCTGTACTCTGTACCAGCTCTTGTCCACAAAAGTTAACCAGGTGAAAATGAGTTACCCTTTATCTTCTTGCAGCTGTCAGTTTTGTCTTTAATGTGGTGTTCAGCTGAGAATATCAGATTTGCTCCCATGCTCATTGACCTTTCCTCATCAACTTCCCAAGATAAAAATGCATGGTGGAAATCTAGATGGAAGATGCAAAGTAAAAATTACTCCAAAATAATGCATCTATAAGATAACTATCTTCTTAACATACTTTGCAGGCACATGCATTAAAAATAAGCAACATGAGCATGAGAGATTCTTTGCAGCACAAAGAGAAGCAAAATAATGTTTGATATATTTACAGAAGTATGATTCGGAGCCTACACAATACCCAGTCACTCTGGGACTGAAGGCCTCCCATATGGAAGTATGGAGGAAGAACAGCACAGATTCCTTTTTGCAAATGCTGCGTTTGTGTTTTTTATTAACTTAGGCCTTTTTTTTTTCAGTATGGGCTTTTTCTTCTGCAGTAATTCTAAAGTAGGTGTTCATGGTGATATCAGGAGCAGAATCTATATGTGAGCATGAAGTAGGAGAGGATTCAAAGAAATTGTATTGGTAAACATCTTCTATATAGGCCAGTTTTGAAAAAAGCCCCGCTATTCAGTATTTGCACCTCATACATTGAAGTTTGTCAGATTAACCCTTGGAAGGTTATGGTTTTGGGGAGAGGGAAGAAGTTTGGGACTTTCTTTTGTTATTATGTTATTATTATTTTTTAGATTCTGTTTATTTTACTCTTTTCAAGTGCTGAACATAACAGTGCTTCATCAAGGCTTCTTTACAGTTGTGTGTTCTTAAACTGGAGGTTGGTTTTAAATTAAAAAAGTAGAGAATTTTCTTTCTTTTCATACAGTGAGGTCAAAATAGAAATTCAGAATCAGGCTTGCATAAAATTATAAAATGTGGACCTATTTATACTAAGGTTTCTTAAATAAAAGTGATGAGATGCTGAAAGCCAGAACTCTGCAGCAATGAGTGTTGATTGTGTAGAATTGACAAGAAAACCACAAACAGTGGCAGTAACATGTAATTGGCACTGTCCTTACTGGGCTTCATTTGTAATGCTTTTTTCAATAGTCTAAAATAACTTTCCCAACTTCTTTTCAGTTTGGATTGTGTCTTTTCCTCATGCATTTCACTGTGTTTCTGTCCCCCAAAGGTTTTATGAGGAATAGAACTCAATGAGGCATACAATGTGTTTATGCTTGTTTCTTTTATTTGCACGTGATAATCACCAACTATCTCAGCAAAGATCTGGGAATAGTTTCTTCATTGCAGCTGCAGAGGAAGTAAAAAAAAAAAAAATTGTATTTGTGTGTGTCCTATGTAAACGGGCTTTTAAAAAATTCTGTTTCTCAGCATCTGTTATAACAGAAGGGAATTATTTTATTCTAAAAGCAGATTTCTGGAGCCTGAAAAATTTTCCCCACTGCAACTTTGTTACAGCTAGAATTTGTGCCATTTAAAAGTGGTGCTGTTTTAACCAATGCTTGCTGTATTAGTTGTGAAAGGGAAGGCTTTGTCAGTGACCACCATGACAAGCAGGGTTGTCAGATAAATACAACTGAGCAAGTGCCCGGTGCTGCAAATTTGGGACAGAATGAGTTACAGACTTGCTGCAATTAAAGCATTGGGCATGTTTTATTTTTCATCTTGGTTAGGTTACTGATGGAAACGTGATTAATTTGGTAGTTCAAGAAAATACATGCTGATTGTACAGTGGTTTGCTGTAGCAGATATTGTTCTTTGGGCTATTTCTTGGTGTGAATTCTCAGCTAGGTTAGTAGAGGATGCTACAGCAAGGCAATTGGAGAAATTGATAAAGTCCTACCCTCTGTATACTGCTAGCTGAACTTAAGAACCTCTATACTTTGCATTCTTGAAAGGAGGGGATTCCCTTCATCCTGCTGATTTGGGTAGTAGTGCTGGAGTTGTCGTGCTAGATTGGGAAAGAGGCATGGACATAATTTGATCACGTGTAGATGTTGATATCTGACTTTATCAAAGTATTTGAAATGTCCTTTGGAAGGTTAGAATTAGTGTTGAAAGAATAACAGAATAGATCAACTTTTGTGTCTTCTAAAAATAATTGCATAGTTGAATCAAAATCAGTAATGTATATGGTAATACATACAATATATAGTCTAAAAACAGGTGATCTCAAGTCTATAAAGTCAACTTGTGGAAACTGTAATAAGGAGTTTCTCTGAAACTTTTGGTTGAGGCAGACGCTTTCTAAACAAAATCCCGTTGAAGGAGTGCTGTGCTGTGTGACGATCACTTTATTTTTAGACTTGGCTCTTCTGAAAATAGAAAGGAAAGGAGGGGGAGAAAACAGTGATAGCACAGATTGCTTCTCAGTTCCCCCTATTATGAGCAGTTTGTGGACAGGTGGTCACTGTGCTCTCTTTAACACAGATGAAGCTTATTGATTAAAACCAGTTGTGATTATATGTGTTGCCACCTTTTCTTCTCAATCCCACTTCCAGATAACGTTTAGGTGTACTGTGTTATTGCAGCCACAGCTCTTCTGGATCATTAGGTCCACAGTCAACACTTTAGATTACTACCAGTCTTTTAGCTGTGATGCACAATTTGGAACCTGCTGATCGTAACAGTCAGAAATCCCAACCGGAATCTGTGCACTGTCCCTCTACAAGCACATTGTAAAAACTGTTCTTGCCTGGAAAATTTCATGACCTAATAAAAGGGAAAGTCAGACTAAAAATTAGGAAAAAGCTAGCATTATCTCATTATATAGATGGGAAACTGAAACAACTGTGATTTGACCAAATCGCGTAGGTCTTGACCCTGAATTATAGATAGAACTGGTATCTCTGGAGTCACAGCCCATTGCTTTTTCTGAGAAAACCATCGTTGTTTTAAATCTTATTCTGTCATTTAAGAAAGATAACGAGGAGTTTCTATGCCTATGAAAGTTGCACTGAAGTATAATTGTAAACACTATGGAAGATTAAACCAGAGAAAGAAGTGCCATTTTACAGCTCTTTTATTTGAATTCATTGCTTGATCATGGCAGAAATTTCTATACTTCAGTGCTCAAAGCAGTGCTTGTTCATTCACCTGGTAAAGCAAGCATTTCTATGATTATCATTGTCCTATCTGAGTACTAGATCAAACAGTAGCAGTTTAAACCTTTAAATGTTACATTTGATATTTATTTTGTCTTATATTCATCAGTAATCCTTCCTGATTGATTACACATTTCTGAATGTTTTAAAGCCATGTACTAACTTGTCTGTATAAATACTTCCCATTAGAAAATACTATAAAAGTTCTGAATTATGTTTGTTGCCATAGCAATACTTGGTTAAGATTCATAGAATGGCTTTTTATTTTATTCCTATCATAGGGGAATTCACAATGGAGATACTAAATCTTTTTCAAATATAGGAGATTAAGCAGGACCGTGTGCATGGGAGACTGGGGGGAGAAAGGAAAGGGAAAAAATTGGCCAGATTTGAAATGTGTTTCTGGAGCACCAAAGGGATCTACAGTGATGGGAAGTCTCGTGACTTGTGGTTGCATCTTGTATTTGCGTTCCAGAGGAGCTTGTCTAAAAGCTAAAACTGGTATGTAAAAGAAGCACCTACAGGAAAAATCACTTTTCATTGTCCATTTTTTTTTCTCCACCTAAAATACAGTGTACATGTCTATTTCTTCTTTTGATCCCTAAAAACTTGAAATGGTGCCACTGTCCTTGGGATTGTGAAAGCGAAATCGGCAAAAACTAGGTTTTGAAGTTGTCATTCATTGCTAATATCTCATCAGCTGTCTTCATAAATCTGTTTCAAGTAGTCCCGTGTCAATATTTAAATTTTTGTTGGAGTGTCAGCAATTGCAGCTTAGTAAACAACTGAAACCCCACATAGCACTAGATTTTGAATAGCTGTGATTAATCCGAGTTCTCTTCCCAGTTTCAAGACTGGTTAAGAGGCCTTTGGAAAAGTTTGTCTCAAGTGTGTTCACACTCTTGCTGAATGTTTCTAGACTTGGCTGATCACAGGAAACTGCACAAAAATGTCCTGATTAACTGTGTGTGATGTTTCATATTTTGTTATTGAATACTTAATTTGACAAGTGTGGTAATTTACAATGAGATCTCAGTATTTTTATTTCTTCCATGGAGGATTCCCACCTCTTGAAGTCTAAAAGAGCTGTTTGAGTTTCATGTGGTCTCAAGAGCAGCTGTTGTTTCCACAAACCCAATGAACTGGAAGAGTGTAGTGAAGTTGGGGGCAGTTTCATGTTTAGCGGAAAATAGCAAGTCAAATTCAGTATTTTGTCTCTATCAGTTAATTACAGAAATGTAAAAAAAGTAGTATAGGGTAATGTATCTTTACATTTGTTTTATTGGAAGAGGTAAAGTTTGAGCAAATCCTACTGTAAACCACACTTGCTTTTGTTCTTCTTCCAGCAGTCTTTTTTTTTTCGTTTTTAACTGAAAAAAGAAACACAACTTCTGATTGTGCTAGGAAATTCTATTTAGGGTTTTGTAACATTCTATTTATTTAAAGGGTTAATGGGGGCTGGGGGGAATTATTGAATACTACACTTCGTGGGAATTTCCCAGCCGCTATCAGAATCCATGTGGAAACTGAGAAACAAGATCAGTCTTTGCAGCACACTCTTATGTCAGTTTTAAAATCAAAAGGTTGCTAAAAAACCATAGAATTTTAAAATAGATTCTTCTTATTTACATCTGGGGTTTTGAGCTGTTATGGTTCGATTCTTCAAGCTCTTAAAGCTCTTGTGATTTGGAAGAAGAAAAACAAATATCAGGCAACTTGTAATTGCAAGAGCTGCAACACTGAGATAACAAAATATTCAGAATGGAGTTCCTCTTCGCTTAGGCTATACTTCTGCAAACACATAAATTGTACATTCAATTTAGTAAAGCAAGTAATCTTAGAGAGGACGAACTACTCGTGGTGATGAAGTTAAGCATTTGAAAATGCGTTGTTGGGATCAAAGCCATAGCTTTGGTTTCAAGAGCACGTGGGTTTTTCTTTAAGGTGCCAACAATTCAGTGTTTTAAGTGACAAAGCTTAACTCTGATGGAAGACTTATTGTGACATAGGGAATGTGGGAAATTTGATATTTGGGTTGTTCTAGAGAGTCCAGGAGAACTGTTAAACAACAACTTCATTTTTGAATGTCTAAATCCTCGGTAAGAAATTTGAAGAATAAATGTTGCAGAGTGATATTAATGGGTTCGTAATTTTCCCTGAATGAGTTCTAGCAGTTGTTTGTTAGAACTTGGAAGTTAGTCAATGTAAAATACAGAAAAACTGCAGGGTGGGATCTCAAAAAGCTCGGGCTGTGTTCTTCCTAGTTCACAGATAACTAGAAATTCTTCCAGTTTCCTAAAGTCATCAATTGGAACCAAAGCTCCTGTCCTACTATAAACTGTGGTCAATGCCACATTGCAGAAATGGAGACTTATATATTTGGTTTTTTGTTCCTTGAATTGAGCAAGAATCCAAGTTGCTACAAAGTAATCAGCCCCATCGCCTATGTCTGCAGATGTAATTCTTACTGCAAGGCAGCAGTAGCCTTGATGAGTGGAAGGGTTGCGTTTTTCTTTTTACAGCGTTACTGTCAATTCCAGAATTGCAGATCATAATTGCATCCCTGCTTTTTCTCCAAAAAGCAAAGATGGGATTCAAAAGCATGGAAATAAGTTAACCTATTATTTACTTTCTTAATCTTTTAACATTCAAATTTTTAAGCTTTTCTTTGCTGTTTGTTAAGGCTAATTACTTCTCAAAAAAAAGCGTAGATCTTCATTCACCGGCTTCGTGCAGTATATAATTTGCAGAAACTGAGGGTCAGGATTGAAAATCACCATGGCCTAGAAGACTTAAAAATAATAGAAATGCTTCTTTAAGTACCACACCAGAGATGTCAAATAATGTGATCTTTGAAGTGTAGGCACTTCCTTCTTTCAAATGCAGCTTTTCCTTATGGAGGGAGGTTTTTGATTGAGGGCCCATGCCTGAGGGCGAGAGAGGTTGAAGATGGGGAAGGAGGAAGGGAAAAAAGACTCCTCTGGATTCTGGATGTTTGTTTGTTTGTTTGTTATGTTTGATTCTTCTCAGGAATGAGAAAATGTTGTTGCTTATTAAGTACTTCTAGCAGACTTGTGGACATAACCTTGGAATGGCTGGGGGAGATCATGTAAAGAAAAAGGCAGGTATAATGAGAGAGGAAAAAGAAGAAGGTAAAAAAGTGACTAGGCCCAGCAGCAAATGAAAACAGAAAGGGAAAAGGATAGAGAAAGGCAAATAGAAGGCACTTCGAAGTTAGCGAATCAGTGTCCCTCCTTCTGGGATCTATAAATTATTTTTGAGAAAGTGTATGACCTCCAGACCTCTCTTGTTCTTTATTCCTTCAGCCCTTGGTGCAGCCCTCATATATATTTCCTACATTCAGCTAGTTTAGAGGTAACACTGTTAGATTTTGCTGAAGTATGTGAACTCCACATCAACTGTTCTTCATACAATATCCTACATCAGTAAACTGCAAGGGTAGAATTGATAAAGAACATGGTGAACTGAAGGAAATTTCTCTACTAACATGATTTGTTTTGAGTTTATGGTGTTGTTTCGAGGAGGTAAATAAAACATGATGCTGGAATGGGATTCTGTGTTCTGTGAACCTCCTTGTTCTGAACATTAGAGGCTTGCCCAGTCAGAGGTGCTGTGTAGTGTATAAATGCTGATGACAATAAAATATTACATAGAAATTAAATTGGTAGATATCAAGTCACCATTTGTATCTTAATAAACGGCTGAATTAAAACTGTATAATTCTAATGGAATGAAATGTGTGACATGGACTACCATGGAACCTGTTTTGAAAGCACAAGCAGAATAAGAAATATTGTTTGTTTTTAAAGAAGTTTTAAAAGGCTTAAATAGTTTCAGTAGCTATACTACCTAAGTGTTATAAACTGAAGTAGAATATTCTTTGGATTCCATATAGTACGTACAGGTGCATGTTTGTGTGTGCCTATTTGTATGCATATACATAATGTGTATGTGTATGTACATGTGTGGTTTTTTTCTTTACTACAGCTTGGTTCTTAAAAAATCTTATTATTGAATCACAGAAAATGAAACTTGCTGTAGCATTTGCACAAACTTCATGCTCCTTTGGCTGACATATTTAACAAATGTGAATTCTAGAATGATATCCCTCATAGAAACAGGTAGACATTTATTGTTCTGTGTTTGATATAATCAGTTTGGTAAAGCATGAATGAGGAAGTATATTAAAATGAGCTGAGTTAATTTCAATCTTCTTTACAGGTAGTAGGGAGAAAAATAACTTTGTCAAAACCAAAATAATAAAATTGATAAGAGAAATAAGCACTTCTCTTTCAGCCTTTAAAGCTGATTTAGAAATACTTCTTCTGAAAACCTGGACTCCCTATTTTTGAGGTTTGTTATAATATCATGGTAGATGATGGGTAAGCATGGTAAGGAGGTTTCACCCATTTGCCTTCAAACTCAGTCACTGAGGCTCAACTTCTTCAGTTGGTGACTGATTGAGGCAGCAGTTTATTGGCAGGTGGTGGCAGCAGCTTTGGATGGAACTTTGAGGTTGTTCAGCCTAGAGAAGAGAAGGCTGTGAGGAGATGTTATTATGGCCTTTCAGTGCTTAAAATGGGGCCTAGAAGAAAGATGGGCACAGACTTTTTAGCAGAGTCTGTTGTGATAGGGCAAGGGATGATGGTTTCAAAATGAAAGAGAGGAGATTCGGGCCAGATATGAGGGAGAAATGTTTTACACTGAGGGTGGTGAAACACTGGCCCAGTTGCCCAGAGAGGTGGTAGATGCCTCATCCCTGAAGACAGTCAAGGCCAGGCTGGACGTGGCTCTGAGCAACCTGATCTAGGTGAAGATGTCCCTGCTCATTGCAGCGAGTTGGACTAGGTGACCTGTGAAGGTCCCTTCCAACCCAAACCATTCTATGATTCTATGATTGTCAATCAGATTGGACCATCCATCTCTATCATGTCACTTTGTTTTGAAGTGTACTATACCAAACTCTTAAGAGGCAGCCTTGCTTCGAATCACAGAAATTTTGCAGAAATAGAAAACTTGAAGCAAGCGGGAAGGCAATACGTCAGTTTTTGGTGACTGTTCAGTTTTAGATTGGCTTAAACTGACTAAACATTGCAGCCAGTATTAGTGTGATTTCTGTTGCAGAGCAGGTTGTTTCTCTTTGCCATGCCAAGAAAGGCAGAAGGACCTATACCCTTGAATTTCCCTGCGGTTTGTTTTGCTCTTTTCTGAAGTGAGATGCCTAGCTTTTATTTCCTAGTTGAGTGGGGGTTGAGTGGAGGTTACGCAAAGTAAAACAGCATCAACATCGGATACTCTGGTTATTAAGTAGGTATGTGCACCAGAATCTGAATGGTCAGCTTGCTTTAGTTGAAGTGGTGAGCTGAGGGAGTCTCCAGAATCTTGGGTGAATGCACTGGGCTAGTGGACAACAGGGCTCCTAGTTTTTCAACTTCTCCCACCAATATGGAGAAGCTTCAAATGTACCTTCCATTCAGTGTGACCTTTTCAAATTTTTTTTTTTCATCTCACATGAACTTTTTTTCTGAAGCTCAGATACTCGACTAAGTATCAATTATTTACAAAACTCTCACTAACAGCACCAGTTAGTTAAAAAAAACCCACAACAGAACAGTGAGTCATACCTTACAATGTCACGTGGGCTTGTTTGTTTGCTTTTAAAGTAAGCTGTGTTTTATTTGTCTTCTAGTTTAGAGGCCTCATGGGACACATGGGTTACATTTTCATGATACGTTCAGAGCCGTACTGTATAAATACTTTTAAAAACTGAGATTTTGTGTGTTAACCTAAGTGCTTGAGTTTTTTATGTTAAAGAAAATAACTATTTTGAGATTATTTCAACAATTTGTCTTGGGTGTCTTCTCCTCTTTACGTATTGGTCATCTGCCACTACCATCACCCTACTTCAGGCCCATGCTCTAGATTTATAGAATATCTTCTCTGTATATCTGATTTATAAACCTGATTGTTCTAAAAACAGGTGATAGAAAACGGCAAGAAGGAAAAATAAATAAGTAAATACATCCCATCTAGTATTACATGAGTTAACTCTCGTCTTGGAGAACCAAGTGCCCTTGCAAACAGCAATAAGAATTTCTAGGAAAAAAAGGCCAGACCACATGATAGACCAGTTGTCAGCTGTGCTGTGTATGAATTTGGGTGAATGATCAGCAGTCGCACAGGAAAATGCAAATTAGCAAGTCAGTAACAAAACACCTTATTCTGCAGAGGTACAGAATATAAGACAGTAGGTGGAAAATCTTTGAAAGTTCTGTTGGCAGGAACTGTTCAGTTTTGAATGTAGGTTAACTGAATACTGAATGGCATTGTATTAATATTTGTCTATTATAAGAGTCTGGCTATAATTGGAATTGCTCAAAAATTTGTGGCGGCTGGACACATGGCAAGTTAGACCAGCTTAACGGGTGGCCAAGGACTAATTACCATTTGACAGGAATGTGTTTAATTTTCCATATTTTAACCCTTTATGATTCATGACCCTAGGAAGGAACCTACTCAGACCTTCAAAACTGTAAAAGAGCTGTGGAAAATCAACTTGGTTTGGTTTGGTTTGGCTTTTTTAATCACCTAAAACCATTCCTGCTTCCCAGCCCAAGGAACTTTTTTAGTTGTGATAGAAAACAGGTGCATCGTTATGTGCTGGTCCTTGCACATCTATTTCTTAGGTGTTGTCTGTTATCTTGTAGGAAAAAAAAAGTGCCTGGCAGATCAGGAAGTTTGTTATTCCCTTACTTTGCTGACGTGACCTGTTCATTCCTATTTTATGCAGTGATCGCATTCTCTTGCCTGTCATTCCCAAGGGTAAGTTTCTGGTTGACTAATTATGCCCAGGAGCATATTGTAGCAGGGCGGCCTCGTGCACGTTTCTGCTGTCCTTGCCTTTGAAGGAGTTAAACAGCAGCATTCCCATCTCCTGGGAACTTGTCCTGGGGAGCGCACATTATTTCTTTCTCTGTTACCAGCATGAGAATATTGCATGTGCTCAGGGGGGTTTTGGTTAGTCAGATGGCAGTCTGATTCTCTCATGGTAACTATTAATTATAGTTTTTAATAGGAAAGAAAAGAGGAGAATTCTTTAGCTTTTTCATGGTTTCCTAACACAAGGAAAAAACATTGATAGTAGGAGAGATTAATAGAGAAATGAATATTTATGCACTTTCTGAAAAAGTTGGACAAATGTGATTTTTTTTTTTCCTATGCCTGGATGATTTTCTGTTTGGAAAATCGTATTTCAGGATAGAAGTTGATTCTGTGAAACTAAATGCTTCTGGATAGCAAGTTGAGAAAATAATTGCCTGAGCTAAGTGTTCCTTACTTTAGTTGATATTTCATTATAATACAGTAACACTTGCTTGGCAAATTCAGTGCATCCAGGATTTCTGGAAAAAGACGTCATTTTTCCTAATGCAGGTATAGCTTTTATTTTAATCTTGGGAAAAATAGCAATCTGTAGAAAGTCCTGCTGCTTGAATAGCTGCAAAACTAAATGGTACAGCGGTACTAAAAGAGACTATTATGCAGAACAGCGACTAGGAGCTCAGCTATATCTTGGAGTGAGAAGCAGAATTATTCTGGGAAAAAAAAATGTGGACAAGCAAAGGACTTGTCTGTGCTCATAAAATGGTAATCAACATAGTCGGTGAAGTGGGATGTAAACCACTGCAGGACATGCCCACAGTACTTTCCTTTGCATTCGATAATTTGCAAAACAGAGCTTACTTATTTATCACCAATTCTGCCATACTGCATTTAGCAAGAAAAAGCAATTTGACTTTCTCTTATGGATTGAGTTTCCCTGACAGATTCTGGATCCAGGAGTCCTACTTTCCTTTCAGGGCAATTTTCTGCTATGCTCTTAATTTGTTTGAGACCATCCAACCAATTACTACTGTTCCTGTTTATTAGATCTGCTGTTTGTGTTTTTAATGAGGATAGTCAATATAGCACATTTTATCCACATTTAGCGCATTATCCAAATTCTTTTATAATGGGGATTGATTTTTAACCAAAAAGCTACTCACAGGGATTTCTTCTTACTGTCAATTTATCTGGTAATACGTTGTGATATTTAAGTTTATGCTGTACCAGTTTATAAAGTCTCTAATCACTTGGTTTGTAAATGCTATTGAATCCACTATAACATTATCAGTAATGCATAAGATAATGAAGGAAGGGGAGAACATTTCAAATATTGCTCCCTGTTTTTATTTACTCATACATTTTCAGGAAAACATGTTTTGTTCTTCATTGCTTCTTATTGGGTGACAGTTCTTAAAATGTTTATGTGACTGGTTTAGTTATGCATTGCGACTGGACAGGGTGCTATATAATCCATATAGGCTCCCTTTACCCATGAAAGACCAGATGATCTTTTAAGGTCACTTCCAACCTGAGCTGTTCTATGATTCACTGATGCTATGTGAGTCTTAATAAAACCATACTTTTCTTTTTCATTTGCCACAATGAAAGAGCAGAGTAGAAAGTACAGTGAATTTTCATCTTTTCTGTGTGGGTAACAGAGGACAGACAATGGCATGAAGTGCTTGTTGGGGTCTGTATGTAACCAAATTTGGAAAGAAGGCCTATAATAAAATAATAAAACAAAGGGAAAATAAGTTTCCACATGCTCTGTAGACTTTCACCAAGCGTTCATTTTTGTTTCTATACTTTGAAGGACTTCACTTCTGTGCCTACTACTAAGTAGCACTTCATCACCTGGGTAGTTCAAATGAGAAATGTCATGAATTGCTAAATAAAAATAAATACAGAGTATTTTAAAAGTATCCATTTGGGCTTAAACATATATATATATATATATATATTTTCTATTTTATTCCATGAACCATAAATACAGACCACCCAAATCCAGTCAGTAGCCTCTTCCAGCTCGAGATTGTCAAGGTATTGGATTTAGAGCCCAATTTAACCTTCTTTAAGAGCGTGGTCGTTGCACAAACTCTGGCTCAAAAAATGGCTGCTCTGTGAATTGTACACCAAGAATTTTAGAACAAAAGTGGGCTTTCCAGCATACCTGGGGTAGCGAGATCTGGGAAAACAGGAAAGAAAATCCCAAAGGGTGAAAAAGAAAATCCCCTTAGGGTGAACATCCTGCATGTGCAACCTGTCTTGTGTGGTTAAGTGCTCTTTAGAATAAGCACATTTGATTGTCTAGCACTTTGTTTTCCAAGATCGGCAGGCAGGCAGGAGCAAAATGCTAAATACGCTCAGTAGTAAAATTTCCCTCTCATCTGTGAGTCTGTTTTACAGCAGCTTGACCCAAATGGCAGCGTGTGGACCGGACCTGGCCTGTATCATGCTTCTGGTTCATCCTTCCACCTTTTCTCAGAGAAGATGGACAGTGATTCTTTGGGGCCTGAAAGCCAAACGACTCTCTTTGTATGTGAGCAGCTACTTGGAGCAAGACCTGCCACCACAGCAGTCCTGGATAAGAAGTAATGGGAATCAAACGGTGGCACGTCTCCCACTATGTACATCTTGGGTGTTGCAGTGGCAGAATTCACACTGCCACAGCTCACAACTGGGGCACAAGAGTCTCGTAGTTGTGATCTGGATGTATAGCTGCAGAAAGTGTGTCATGCAGATTTAAATGATTTTGTGAATTGTGGCTTGCACTGATCTAATCTGAAAGCAATGGTGCTGTAGAGGAGGAAAGGAAGGTCTTCACCTGAATAAAGAACAACCTGTATACTGGAGACAGTTCCTGCAAGACTTTTGAACAGGCTCCTACTTTGCCTTTGGATGTACCAGTGGTGGGAGGTGTAGTCTCAATTGAGGAATCACTTGTGATGTCTTCTGATAGGTTTCCACATCATTCATATATAATTTATTTTATGCTTAACTCTAAGTCCAGGAATAGTCCCACTGAGGTATAAAGCACAACTCTTTGTGTGCTGAAGTACCTTGATTATTGAGCTAATTGTCCTTCATGCTCAGGGCTACCCAGCAGCCATCAAGACATTTGACAGCAGTGTGCCAGGATGCTGGCAATGGTCTTTGTTTGTACCTTTACTCTCTTTTCTTTCCCTCCCTGCATTGCAGCCTTATTATAGGTTCTTCTTGCTTATCATTCTCTTTTTTTCATGCTGACCCTTACGCTTAGAATTTCTCTCCTAATGCATCAGAAAAGCTGTTCTTTATATGTATTTGCAGTAACCTGTTTTTCTTGGCTGAATTCCTTCTTAAAACACACATTCTCTGCAACCTCATCACTGTGTTCATGAAAGAAAAATAATAATGTTACATATATTAAACTAAAATCTATCAATTTCACTACCTGTACTGAATACCTAATTCATATTATTTTATTTTGTTGCATATTTTAAGTTTGCTTGAACAGAGGTCAACCCTTTCAGTGGTTTGCCAAGTGTCATGTAAGTTGATTGTACTTAGTGAATAGCAGTAGAATCCTGTTAAATTCCAGCTTTTGCCTTCAATGCTGTAACTGTCTTTGGGAAGGGATGAATACAGCAATATTCAACTCCCAAGAGAGGCTCCAAGTGGAAGAGGTAGTTGTTCTTATCTTGCTGGACCTTTTTTCTCAACCCTGATCTGCTGTGCTGTCTAGAAAACTCAGGAGCCATATTCAAGGTAGATCAGTAACTGAAATGAAGAGTGATTGACGGATCAGGACAGAGGTGGCTTGGCGAAGCTGGGTCCAATTAGCACGCTGCAAGCTTTTTTCTTCAGCCAATGCTGCAGTTTCCTCATTTTACATAACCCACAAATCAATTTAGAGCTAGATAAATAAAATTTTTAAGTCTTGGTGATTACAGCATTGTTCTTAGAATAATTTTGATGAGTATTTACTGGGGATTTTGCACTGGTTTTGACCTGATTCACTAAATTTGGGTTATATTAGCACTGCTGCATTCCTCACTGGCAGTACTTCTCTCCCCCAAACAAGTAATCTTAAAACAAGCAAACTTGCCTGTAGACAGCACATCCATTCTTCCCAGTTACCTTCTTTGAACTGCTTCAAATTAGTCCATATGTTCCTGGGGTGTCTGCTATAGGGTAGTTGGATGACAGTGTGAAAGACATAAGAATTTTCCATAATGGTGCTTTTGAGACTGTGAAAGATATTTTGGGAATGGGGAAAAAAGTTATGTCATACTGATCTTATATAGATTTTCTCTTGTCTTGTGAGATCCCCTGAGTAATTATCCTGATAAATAGGGCACTACTTCTTTTTCTTTTTTTTTTATTTGCCAAGTGTAGAGGTCCAAAGACTATACGATTAGTGTATAAAGCTATTATGTAAATCTCCTTTGCCCCAGTTTAAGTTAATGCTCTACATATGGCATGCCTGGTAGGGTGAAAATTCATGTTCACTCCTTACCCAAGCGATGCGTAGCAGTGCTGCTCTTGGTGTGTTGCTAGAATAGGAGAGCTGGTCAAGGGGTTTGTAAGTACTGAAGCAATCATTTTAGTTTTTCATGTACAGGATACAGATGACTCACTCCCCCTGTGTTTTAGCACTGACATGAGACTGTTCTGTAAATAGCACATGTTCAGAAATAGGACACCTCCCACCCCCATTAGCTATGAAATCAAGGTAATGTAGCTGTTTGATTTTAAAACAGAAAGCAGGAGCAAATTTCAGCACTAGTAGCAATCTAGAATTGTATTCTGAGATAAAGGGCCAAATTTATTTCCACTTCCTGACAGTAGTCCAAATTACTAGTCGTTGTCTAGGAGATAAAGGGAAAATAAAGAAATAAGGATGGCTGAGACACAATGCCAGGAACACTGATAGCAGATGGACAAAGGGTTTGCTTTTTTCTTTCTCTCTGAACAGCATTTCAAGATCTTGCAATAAAACTTCAGAGTTTCTAAAAGGCAAAAGTAAGTTTAGTAAAAGTAATCTGGATGGCAGTGTACTGATAGTTTGAAGAAGTTATGTTATGCTGTATGCATTTTTTATATAGAATAGTCATGCTGTGACTATGAATTCCTTGATTACAAAGCTGAGAAAGGAGGGGAGAGTCACACCTCAGTCTCTGTCTTGGAAATTCTGGATTCCTACCATATTTACCTGTGGCTCACAATCTCAATGCAAAGTGGAAAACAAAGAACCCGAAACAAGGAAGAAATCCTGAAGAGAAGAATGAAAGGCAAATACAAAGTCCTGCACCTGAGATGTAATAAACCTATGGAGTAAGAACAGACTGGGGACAGACTGGGTAGAAAGTAGTTTTGCAGAAAAAGACCTGGGAGCCCTGCTTGATGACAAGTTGAAAATCAGTCAACAGTTTGCCCTTGAAGCAAAGAAAGCCAATTACATTCTGGGTGGTATTAACAAGAGTGTAGCCAGCAGGGTGAGGGAGATGATTATTCCCCTCTATTCAGTGTTTTTGAGACTACGTGTACAGCACTGTGCTCAGTTTGGGGCTCCGCAGCACAAGGCCATACTTGCATGTGTCCAGTGAGGGGCTACCAAAATAGTTGGGAGGGGGAAATAACCTCCTTGTAGATTTAGAGGATTCTGATACGTAAGCAGGTTAATATGAACAACAAGATACCGTACGCCTGCTGCCTGTGTTGATTGTCCACACACTTTCCCTGACCCCATAACAGAGTATCTGTGTGGTAGCTTATTCCTTTTTCATCTGAGGGGTGAAACACCTCATACCTACTGCATTTTAGCAGGATACAAACACGTACACTGGTTGTTTCTTAGCAGCTGGTGCAAGGAAACTACCTGCCTCCTGGTAGCCCGTGCATACGTCCCAGTTGAGAATTAACCTATTTAGTTGTACCTTGTGGCGACACAGCTGCTTTCTGAATCATTCAAGTTCACGTTAGCATTTTCCTCATATATTCACTGCCATGAAAGAATTAACAAAATGTGTTAAAAAAGACAGTGATGTGAAGATACAGTTTCATGTATGAAAATACATGATGGATTTAAAACCTCCACAGCTACTGCATGGACCTCCTCTGTTACTTCTTCACACGTATTTTTTACTAGATCTTCATAGCCCAGTTTCAGGTTGAAGAGTGTACCAGTTTCACAAGTTCTTAAACTTTCATCTCTTTTTCGGGCTTAATTCAGTGATTCCCACTGGTGAATGAGATTGTTCCTATTTATAAAATATCCTTCAACACACATTCAGTGCTCAAGTTTGTCACCAATGCAAAAGAGTAGATCTCATTTTAAAGAAAGTCAAAACACATAGTAAACAGCTCTGTAACTCTAAGTGTAATGAGAGGGTGAGAAAGGAAAAATGAAAACACCATGCAGAAATGATTGGGTAGTGATTAAAGGTAATCTGCGTCTGGCTCGAAAGCTAAATGAATGCTCTGCTGTTGTTTTCAGTAAAGATGATAATGTAGGGCATGTAGGGAAGGCAGGATAGCTCTTGGGAAGGGGTATATATAGAAATTGAAATTACCATTTCTGAGGTGGAAGCAAACTGCAAAGAGCTTAATGTGTTGCAACCAGACGTGATAATCCCTACCTCAGAATATTGAAGTAACCAGCACATGAAATTGTAAATCCACTATATAAGATTTTTTTAGAATTTGTGAAATTGGAAGTTGTTTTATATGACTGGAAAAGGGTACCTGTTGTGTCTCTCTTAAAGTGGGGCAGAGCTAATCTACCTGACTATAGACTTGGTAGCTTTATCTCGGTGCATTAGTTTAGAACATATTTTGAGGGAGGGGATGCTTTGAGGCCTGGAGGTGAACAGCAAATGGGATGAAATGTGTTGTGAGTTTACCAGAGAGAGGTTGTACTACATTAACCTGCTATCTGACATTACAACTAGTTTTTTAGAAAGAGATGGGAGCCCCTATTTATCTGGATTTCAGTAGAACATCTGATGCAGTGCTGCATGGGGAAATAGCAGTTAAGATAAAATGAAGTTTAGAATGAGGAATGAAAGGTGGGCAAGAGAAATGAAATTACTGCAGTGAATATATAAATAAAGCTGAAGAGAAAGCTAGATAGGAGGGAGAATAATGCTGGAGTGCTTCAGAGATCAGATTTTAAAGTACTTTAATGCTTTCTTGTTAAGGAAGTTGGCATGAAAAATAAGAAAGCTTAAAGTTGTTGTTGATGTGGAGCACTGGAGTAGTGGACAGGAGTGGTGGACAGAAAAATAAGGTGTGTAGTATGAAAGATCATGCCCATAACATGCAGTTGTAACACTCTCTCTGATGTGTTGGAAGTCCTATTGTTCGGAAATGACTGAGGAACAGAAAGAATGGGGGGTGGCTGTGAACTGCAAGGTTATTATGAAATGTGACTGTGATGTAATCCTAAAGGAGAACAAATGTGATCTTAAAAAAAAAAATCAGGAAAGGTATTTTTGCAGGAAATACCAAAACCATTACACTTTAGTAGTGCAATACTTACCTGCAATGCTATACATCCAGAACTCTAAACAATCTGTTTAGAAAAGGTGACTGTAATTTGGAAAATTAGCAAGGAGGAGGTACTGCTTTGGCTTGTCTGGTTATTGAAATAAAAGTAGAGGAGTGATGCGCTGCTCTCTGTGAATGTGTTGTGGAGAGAACAGGCACAGCGCTGGGAAGGGCTCTGTACGTTGGAAGGAAGTACAGTGCCATCCTGGAGGTCTAAACCACATTGCTTCAAATACTTTCTTAGACTATGAGACATTTAAATATTTGAACCTTACCATCTGTCCTGGTTTTGTTAAAAACAAGTTTCTCTTTTAGTGAATTTGCCTGTCAGCTAAAGCTTTCATATTAGCTGCATTTTCCTGAAAGCCAGATACATGTTTTGGTAAACATAGCAATGGAATGCAAGGTCACTGCTAAGGAAGGATGTACATCCCGCGAGAGGGGAAGCAAGAAACAGGTGACCAAAAACTGACCAACTAAGTATCCCATCCCATTCACGTGATACTTCATATAAAAGTGGGAGATCACGAGGATCTTGTCCCTTTTCCTTATGGCCGACATTAGGAGAGGACCTTGCAATTGTCCCTGTGAACTGAGGCCTAGTGACAGACTGAATCCAGCTCCGGTTGGCTGTAAAATCCAGTCTAGGACTTTGGGTGCCGGCCCTACATCTGCCAGAGCAGTTGCCGGGACTTCGAAGTTTGATTTTGTATATTTTGTATTATTTTCTCTATTTTTATTAGTGGCATTAGTAAAACATTTTTAATTTTTCTAACTCTCTTCTCTCTGTCCTTCTTTCCCTCCCGATCGCCTGTCCTGAGTGGGAAGTGAGGAGAGGGAGGGACTGAAGGGGGAGGCAGGGGGGAGAGGTGGTTAACAATACATCTGCCAGGGTTTTATTGTCACCCTGCAATCAAACCTTGACACCATCAAATGAAGGATTTGTTCTCTAAAGAGTCAAGATGATTATTGTCAGGTCTGTTATGAAGACTGCTGCCTTAGGGAACTCTCTGGCAAGGCTGTGTGTTTTTCCAGAATGGATGAGTAATTCTGCTCTTGGAGAACAGAAGGTTTCTTGTCTTTTTTCCCATTTGACCTGGTAAAAGGAAAATTTACAGTTACAAAGTTACAGTGTTATTTGGCTAGAGATATGAAAAGAAGATGTTTAGGGCATTCGCTGAATAGTTGGGTTATTTAGTTTTATGTGATTAAACTAATTTTTGTATGGAAAATTTAGTCTTCTGAGCAGGTATGAGGGAATCTGTTTTAAACGCTGAACTGTAAACAGAACTGAGCATTCTTGAATCCTTTTTTCCTGGCATTCTGATTTGACATGAATTCAGGACAATGAGGAAGCTCCGGTCTCCACTTCCATAATGATACCCCTTCACTTGTTGCTTTTCAGACTGCTGTCTGATACTTCTTTACAAATCTTTTGGGTCTTATATGAGTAAAGAGTTGTCATAATTCTGACTTAATTTCTCCCTCTTTTTCAATGGTTCAGTTTTCAGTCTCTTCTACTGTGAAAATGCTGTTTGTTCTGCTTACCACAGCACTCAATAGCACACTGAGCATGGAATTTAAATGTAAAACAGGTTGTTTCATAAACAGCTGAACTAATGAGGACTGATTTTCTATTGAAATGTATCCTGTTATCCTAATTTACCTCTCTACAAAACATTCTCCAGTCTCTCTCGTGTCACCTACTTGCTTGGCTGGAGAATTGACAACAGACAGGGGTGGCTAGTGCAAACCCATTCATATGCTAAAGTGTTGGATAAAGATTGAGGTGTAATTACCTCCCTTCACTGGGAACACTCACTTTGTTCCTCTTACCATGCTTCCTTAGTTGCTGATTTCCACAAAACTAGCAAGAATTTAGTCTATTGAAACTGCTGACACTCTGTCGAATTTAGATGAAATTAGCCAGAAGTTATGAATGGGAAATACCTAGAGAGACAAGCATTCGTTTTCACAAGAAAGGAAGCTAAAGACCTTCAGAGGAAATGCAGTTGCTCTTACTTCAGGTCTCAGCCATACCCAATAGAAAAGGTGAAAGCCTCTATGTTTTTTTCATCAGAGATAATTTAAAAAATACAGCTCTGAAAAGTCTCGTGAGGAAAAAAGGTGATGCAGAAAGCGGTGTGTTGCAGGAGAGACAAGTTCCGATTCTGTGTCTCCATCTTGATCAACGCAGAAGTGGAGCTGTCCTTTTGTCTGTGCTAGATATTTGCAGGCAAGAAGCATTTCTTTGGAGACATCCAGCTTCTTCAAATCTTATTTCAGACAATAGGAATAAAGGACTGACAGACTTGTAGGTATTCCTAGACAACTGGAAAAAAGCAAATGAAAAAGACTCTGGAGACTTATAAAGGACTGACTTTTTTTCCTGAGTCTGAATTAAATAGTCAGGATCTGACTCTTTTCTTATTTACACTGTCACCATATAACACCGAATGGACTGATTCCACTGCATCTCCTCTGCATTTGGTGAAAACTAAGATAAGAATCAGGTACAGCCTTAGCGTTCTATTTAAGAGAATTTCAACCGACTGATCCATCTTTCTCTAAGCTAACTGAATGATAAAATCGAATGAAAGAGGACAAATTTTGAGATAATTGGGCTCAGGAGACTTGCTTTCTCTTTTTTTCCCCCAAAGTGGACAAGCTGTTGATGTTTTCTTAACAATGCTTATGATACCTGGAACACCTAATGTCATTTGGAATTACATTTCCTGCTCCTAAAAATACACCATGTATAGTGTGTATATTTAAAAATGTCAAACCATTTATTGACATGAAGGTGAGTACAGTAGACTTAAAACAGGTTGTGTATGTTTTGTTTAATACACACAAACTATGTATATGAAGTGGGTATGTTTATAATCTCTGTGTGTAATTCTGTGATGTAGTAGGTGGGATGGATGCTGTTAGAGGCACTAATACACAAACAAAATTATAATTTGCATTACTCTTCCAAATAATGAGACGCTATTTAGAAGGTTCCTATTTTTAAAGTTCTGGATTATTTGGAAATGAAAAGATTTAAGACAAATTTTGGTTACTTGATTTTTGTAGGTTATGCAGGTCAAAATATTTCCAATATTGGTAGAAACCAGTTAAAACAACAACTAAATGTTTATTTTTCTGCATGTTTTGCATTTGCTGAAATTACCAAGTCATTTGTACCGATTTAGCCAGTTTGAGTAATTTCTTTCTTTTTTTCAAGTGCTGGCACAGCCAGAATCAGGAAAGCAGGAATAGGGTGAGAGAGAATGTGAATAAACATAGGCCTTGTCCTTTCGACTGGGTGGGAGCTGGGTGTGAAATAGTTGCACAAGCAGGAGAGTTCCTGGTAGTCTTCCTATAATTGCCTATAGAATTCACATAACTATAGTTTCTGGCAATGACAGTCTTTCTGGCTGTAAAGAAGATAGGTGGGATTTAGTGCATCATTTGTAGGACATGATTCTTATTCTCCTCCTAAATTCTCATCCCACCTCAGCTATAGGTTGAGTGATGATCCCTAAATGATCTCCACCTCAGGTTTCCTTTCTGTGTGGGGGAATGACGCTTCTTTGAAAATGTAACAAGCAGAAGACAGGGAAGGGTAAATGGGATGAGCTTGTGGGTAAGCAGAGGAACTGAAGCTTCATTTTTGAGGCAAAATGTATGTTGCATGGGGAAGGAATCCACATTCTTAGTAAAGTGTAGAACAACTGTTGAAGAAAATTAATCTTCCAAACT
The DNA here is from genome assembly GCF_037038585.1 of Patagioenas fasciata. Lineage (NCBI taxonomy): Eukaryota > Metazoa > Chordata > Aves > Columbiformes > Columbidae > Patagioenas > Patagioenas fasciata. Next base: position 157,876,131 of record NC_092520.1, on the reverse strand, counting down.
TCACTTGCTCTTAAGAAGTGGGCAAGACAATCAGTCTTGAATGTGGATAGCTCTAAAACAGAGGCATTGGTTAAAACTAGACTTGAAATTTTTCTTCCCTTGACTTCGCTGATACATGAAGAAAAGACATAGACTTTGGCTCAGGCCACTTTTTCTTTGGAAGGCTTTATTTTTTACGAAATAGTTAAATACATAAATATAAAGAATTGTTGTTCTTGTATTGTGGATGGTTGTATTGTGAATTTTATGTACTTTTTCATACTTTGATTTGATGGACAGGCCTGTATGAATGATTCTAGGAAGAAGGACAATTAAATGATAAAGGTGTTTTTCTCCATAGGAATGCTTAAAATTGTTATTGAACCATGTATTTACTTCATGTTTCTAGTGGAAAATTTCAGCTTGAAAATTACAATTGGAAAGCAAATGCCACTTTTGGAATAAAGCTGAGAGCAAAATGCTGTTTTCAGAACAATAACTTTTAAGAGTGCTCGTTATTGTTCTATTTCCCTCGAAGTCACAGCAAAACTGTCATCCTTTTCAGTGAGAGTAAAGCTGGGCTGGTACTGGGAATTTCTGGAGAGCTCACTTTTATGTGTTGTCTTCAAATATATTAGGGTGGAAATTGAAGATTTTCACATAAGCACAGAACAAACCAACCCTCTCTTCATATGTTTTGGGAAGCTGGCCAAATACAGCGCAGGTTGCTTGGAGAACCTTTGCTCTGTCAGTGCGGTGCTGCCAGCTCCTCACATCTCACATAGCTGATCCTTTGGACCTTGTTTCAGCTAGCAGTTCTCCAGTGAATGGGCTTACAAAGCCTCAAATAAGTTTTTGTAAGATTGAAGACACCTAAAATGGGAAAAGTCGCTGTAGTTTTTGTGCATGGCATGCAGGAATTTGTACAAAATGTGCCTCAGCGATGTGCACAATTTGTGTTCAGTGTTCTTCACTGCCTGCTTCACAGCACTGTTTAATCTGTGAACCTTAAGAAGTGTGTGCAAAACTACAGAGGTACACAATGCAAAACCTTTCGTTGTATGAGCCTATTAAAATCAGAGGGTAGGTGATCCAAAAAATTAAAAAATAGATGGCCAACTGAACCCTTTCAACAGTTCCAGAAGCAGGCAAGACCCCCTGTAGGGACATGCATGAGGTGTTTGTCCCTCTTGAGAGTCCTTGATTTTGAACGGTATGAGGATGAATGAAAGATACATCCTTTCAAATGTGGGAGAAGTTGCCCAGCAGATGCAGAAGTCATTAGGGACAGCGAGAGTAATTGCACAAGCTTTGTTTCTTTAGGAAAACTAATTAAAAACACAGGTGAAGTTCAGTTTTAACAAGGTAGCACTGTGTATTTTGCTCATGGCATGTTTTTTCTAAGAAGGATGAGAACATTGTAGTAGTTTCCTAAAAGTGCTATTCTAGTTCTGTTTTCTGTTTTGGGCCCTTGAAGTGTTATTTGTCTGTTTGTTTGTTGAACTTTTTTCCACCACAATTTTTTTTTTTTTTTTCTCTGAGAATTCCTTCAACTTCTTTACTGGTTTTATAAATAGCAAAAATTGGCTTCATTTGTGCTAGTTCATCTTTTATTGTCTTTGTGGACTGGAATGTGTGTTGAGCTTGTAAACCCTTTGGATTACACAGAGACCTAATCGTTTCTGCAACCAGACTTTTTAATCATGACACTCATTTGGAATAAATATTTTAAAATACACACTGTATATAGTCTGATGCCAGAAGCAAGCTCATGCTCAGATCATAGTGTGAGAGGTGATCAATACAAAAATGATATATGTGTAATTCTATATACAAAGTCTTTTTCTACCTCTTAATATTGGCACATACCCTTTTGTGCTCTTAAACTGGTTAAAATCGTTATCTACTGATAGATGAGAAGCATAATGAGGAAATCCAGTGGATATGAAAATACTTTGCTGCAGAAATTGTCAAGAAAGAGCTGTCCTCTCATTAGACCATGTATATCAATTTTCTTGCAAAACAGTATTGTTTTTTAGGTTTTTTTTTTTTTCTTGTTTTTCAAAATGTTGAGTATTTTTGCTGTGAAATATGAGATTTTAAGTAGGCATTGATTGTTCCAATTTGATTAGGTGTAAATTATATTACTGGTTTTCCCAGCAATTTAAGACTTCGTAGGCATGTGAACATGATTCAGTAATGATCAGATAAATGCAAATGGCCTACTTGATTCCCCTTTTTTTTAAAAAAGAAAAGGTAATAAGAATATGGATTGCATCCTCCCAGCTCCTATACTAGGAATTATAGTATTGACTTTAGAGGATTTTACCCCTTTTATGTATAACTCCGTTGTCAGAAAGCCATGGAAAGAAGGATTGGGAGTTAGGTACGCAGCCCTTTCCTTCTCCACTTCAGCTTTAATATTTGTGTCACAAGTGCAGGGGACTGGATGGACGTTTGGAGGGAAGAGAGTAACTACACAGACATTCTTTTAAGCCTTTTAATATATCATCTTTCAAGTACAGCAGCATCTCAAAGGAATCCACATGCCTCTTATGCATGCATTAGCTTTGCTGAACCTTCATTTCTTAGAGGTTTTTTTTGATTTACCAAATATACAGGCTACTGCGGTAGCAACTGATAATTGCTGTAACAAGCTGTTCCTTTGGAAGCATGGTAACACTGACAGGTTTGAAACCAGGTGACTGAAAGGGCAGTTGGATGGTCATTTATCTGGTCTCCAAACATGGCAAACAATCTCTGTTAACCCCCAAAATAACTCTTGGGCAGCTGCTGCTCTTTCAGCTGACACAAGGGAAGCTCTGGGATTTTCAGGGAATATTGAATATTGCTCTAACCTGCAGCACCAGGTGCCTCCTGCTTAGGCTGCAGCTACTGTATGTCAATTCTGGTTTTGTATTTGCCTGCCCCAAATCCAACTGCAGTGTAGAACAGGTTAAAATGAAAGCTACCTTTAATTAGGACAAGGTGGGGAAGGGACAAGCACAGGAGCGAGCTGAAGATGGCTGTTTTACACCTCTTCTCCATCTATTAGCAGTGAAATGACATCATTTGAATCAGGAAGACAGTTCAATTTTTTCCCCTGTTCTAGATGTCATCCTTTTAAAGGAGGATTCTCCCACTCCCTACCCCAACCTCATAAAAAAGTAAGACCTAAGAGTGTTCTGGCATTGGGGTGTGAGAAGGAACTGCTTCTATTGTGGACAAAAATGCATGTATCAAAAGTAAATTAAGATTAATATATTTCCCCATATATATTATATGTATTTATCTTAACTTTTAAAAGTTTTTGTAGAAATAATTGTAACAAGGTAAGTCATGATCCTGAATGTATTTCCCATATTGCAAAAAAATTTATTGATATGAATCCATGTTTTCTGACTGGAAAAAAAAAATCGTTAAAAGAAAATCTGAAAAATGATCTTTTTCTCTAAGAGGGCTTCTGTTTTCCCACCTCTTGCAGCTGTGCCTTACTAACATCATGGTTTTGGGACCTTATGGAAACCTGTGCCAAGCAAGCTGTGGTTTTTTGTCTTGCCAGACTGAATATCCATGTAAATGTTTTTACAAAATAGTCGCTAATAGTTTTTATCACGTTTGATTTGCTCTTTAGACCGAAAGCTGACTGCAGGAATTATTCACGTAGATAGACTCTTGGCCATCCTTGTGGCCACATATCAATAGTTATGACACATGATTTCTATTCAGTAAATCAATTTGATCTGGGAGAGTGCATAATACTTCTGTCTACGTTCTTGAAGACTGAAATGAACACATCTCAGGAACTCTACCTATGCTGATAATCTGGTCAAGGCATCAGCAGTTTGCCTCTTTTAGTTTCAGTGGATCAAAACTGTGGGCCCATCCTAGGGTTTGAACCTGCTTAATTGTATTTGTATTCTAAAAGAAGTTACTTCTTAATATCAGAACAGATAAGACATTGTAGAAAATGAATAAAATTCTGGTAGCTGCTTCAATTCCAAGCTTCTGAAGGAAGGACACAGCTCATTATCCTTCAACCTGACACTAGAAGTGTTGGGGTAGATGTACCTACTTCTAATTCCTGTTCTAGAATTGACAATCTTGTTAACAGTGGAGGAAAAAATAGACTAGTGTTTTACTGAGGTTTGCAGTCCAAATACAAATTCCAAACTGTATTCCGACATGGTTGTAAGAATAGTGTAAAACATCAAATGAGGTTTTGGGGTAAACCAGAACGTGATTTGAATTTAGCCGTGTCTTTTTCCTCACTACTGTGTTGTTACCACCCCCTCCCTCCATGTCTATTTTTTTTTTTCCCTTCCTCCTCTGTAATTTGGCTTTGCTACAGTAGTGGAATTGCCTCAGTTGTGAGAAAGCATTTTCTCAAGGACTGGTCTCAATCTGTGGTTGCATTGTTGGAAATTATAGCTGTGTGGAGCCAGATCTGGTGTATCTGCAGGATTGTTTTGATGATTCATGGGGAGTTCTGCTCTTCTTTTAGAGCTGATGAAAAGGGATGCATTGACAATAGGTAATACTGAACCTTTAATTTTAGGTAGGAGATGGAGAAAACACATGCACAGTTTTATTTGCCGGTTCGAGGCCAACACTGAGCTGTGTTGATAATGTTTGTGAGGCAGTCTCTTTTTCCACTGGAAATTCGAACAGTAGTTGGTAGAAATTGCCACAGGAGACAGATGGGATCAATTTTGAAAATGCAAGATTATGGACATCATATGGAAGATGTGTCCTTTATTAAAATGGTGTGGTATTAATCCCGGGCAGAGATTCTAAATAGAAATCTCTCCACTGTTATACTGCCTGTGTTTTTGCGTGTTGTGGTGTCTTCCCCATTCAGCGTACACCCATGATGCAACAGCATGCCCCATAGTTTGTACTTTATGGTTCATGCTCCATGTCTTGAAATACAGAAACAGGGTTTTCCTGTGCTCCAAGGGTGTTAAGTTTCAAACGCAGTTCCCTTGACTAAGAAGAACAGACAGCTTCATCCATGCCGGAAGTACATCTCTCCCAGACACATTTTGAAAGGTCACAACCTTCAGTATGGTGCTGTCACGGAGAATTATGGCTACAACACCTACTACTGCTACTTGCAAGAGCGAGGGGACAAAGCGCAGGAAATGTGCAGTAAAAATGGACAAGAAGGGCTTTGGACATGTGCTGGCGTAGCTGCAGTCACCAATTTTTTTGTTAGTGGTAGATGCTGCCCAGAATGCATAGGCATACCACAGTCAAAATGCTCATGTGAGGTAGTTACACTGTTTGAAAGCTTTGTTGAAAAGAAGAGCTGTTGGAAGTATGGCCTCCCATCAACTACTGAACTAACCTAGAAATGAGCCAAAAATTTGAGCTAAGAAGATTTGTATGCAGTATAACAGCCTTTTTTTTTAATCACAGTGATCTAACTTCAGTAGCCACAGAAGTGGTATCTGTGTTTTGAGAGCTCCGTGATGGTTGTACTGTCTGCTATCTGACACAAAGTATTACAGCAGATAATTTCATTGCACTGCAGTTGGCGTAATGGGAGATGTGGTACAGCAAGTTGAAACAACTGCGTGCATTACACATTTCTCTCCTTGCCACTTAGAAAAGAATTTGGGATAATTTAAAAATAACTGTGTGGACTTCTGTGGTACTAGCTGGAGCTGTTTTAATGTCCATGATAAACATGATGTAGCCAGCTTTCTAAAAATATGGATCTTGCAAGTTAACCTCATAATGTATAACTGCAATAGAGAGCATTAGGTGTGAATTTCCTGAATTTCCAAACTTTAATGTTAAGACTCTTGCCACCGCTGCAACACAATTTTAAGTCTGCCTTTTGAGGTTGGTACCATATGACCATCTTACATTAGCATCATACAAATGCTGAACATCACCACGAGCACTGTGAGACAGTCTGTAATTTCCTCCTTTTGCTTAGGCTAGACAGAACTGAAGGTTGAATAAGAAATGCAGGAGCTACACGTGGATGGATTGCATGCAGACACAGTAAACTCTTAGACTCATCGAACCTTACCAACACTAAACTGGTAGATGTTGTTGTATAATTTCTATAACATTAAAGAAGTCTGCTATGTGCCACTGTTCCCAAAGATTTCAGCACTGATATCAGGAATATTAAATCCTTTAACTCACTGTATAAGAGTAACAAATACACTGGGCTGTTCTGGTGTGTTCTTCCACTGTGCAGTGCAACTGTACCTGTTGCAATGGAGGCAACTGGAATGGGATCATTGTGGCTCTGGTCTCTCAGTGCTTCTCCATTCCTGAAGAGCTGAGCTGCCTTTGATAATGATCTCTTAGTTGCTGGGAGATCACAGAAGAGTGAAAAGTCACTCTGTCAATGCTCCAGCTAACTGCAGTGCTTATGTGTCGTGCCTAAGGTGTCCTTGTCCCACAGTCTCTGTGCCTAAGTGGGAGAGATGGCAAAGGGCTACAGCATCTATCGAACCCCTTTCAGTATTCTACTCCAATTCCTTGCCCATTTTCCCGTATTGCTCTCTCACCTGTGTTTCATTCCACAGCACCAGAGGAGTTAGGAGACTCTAAAAATGTTTGATTATGTCAAAAAGAAAAAAAAAAAGATTGTGTATGAGGTTGTTCTCAAGCAAATGGCCAGGCAGTTACAGCTTTTTCAGTATTTTCTACCCTGTAAATTACCTAACTGCTTGCTAGAGTACTTAGTTTTCCTTGGGATTTTCATGTTGATTTCTTATGAGTCTTTGGAAGAAACTTGGACTCTTCTGTTGTATTTTAATACCTATGTGTGTGATGCTCTCCATTAAATTAAATTTTGATGTAAAAGAAAGCAAAGAGAGGTCAAAGAAGATACACAACATACAGATTCAAAGTGATCAAGGGTGAGGATTAAGCTCAACATTTCATGACGATAGTTCAGGTTTAGGGGCATTGCATCTTAGAGGTGTCAGGCATCTTCTGTCATAAGTGATGCAAGTGATTTGCTTTAGACAGGACTCTAATTTTCTTTCATTTGTTTTTATCCTTTCAGGGATGTGAGTTTAACTAAGCCTGATCTGGAGCTACAAACTTTATCAGTTAGCTTGCATACCATAGTGTTTTGGTAGAGATTGACTGGTTGCTGTGCTAGGTAATGAATCAATGCAAATGTTAGAGTTTGGAGTTCACATTTTAGGTACTTATAGAAGAAGTCATAATGAGATTAGTTTTTAAACAGTTGTATATGAGGTACATTTCTCTTGGGAAGCCTCATGTTCATGCAACCTCAGATTTGGACTTATGTCCCTGTGCTGTGTCCTTCAGAACAAACATCTGAAAAGTCTTTGGCTTCACCACGTCAGACTGTCCTGTCAAGTTGTGTGGTGAGCAGCCTGTACGTATCTTCCTGTGAAAACGGAGGCCCCTTGTCACCTTACTAGAATAGGCAGAATGTCTTCAGTCCAAGGTAGCAAGTGGGCGAAGTCTTTCTTGGCACTGGAAAGAGACCTACCCCATGTGCAGTGTGGTGTCCAAATTTCATGTTTCCTTTCCTAAATACAGCAGATTAAAGGACCCAGCAACTGGTGGTGTCTTGTACAAGTGGGAAAAGGCAAAAATGACCAGAGGGCTGGAACACCTCTCCAGTGAGGACAGGCTGAGAGAGTTGGGGTTGTTCAGGCTCCGGTGAGATCTTATTGTGGCCTTTCAGAACTTAAAAGGAGCCTATAAGAAAGGTGGGCACAGATGTTTTAGTGGGGCCTATTGTGATGGGATAAGGGGTAATGGTTTCAAACTAAAAGAGGGAACATTCAGGCCAGACATGAGGAGGAAGTTTTTCACAATGAGGGTGGTGAAACGCTGCCCCAGGTTGCCCAGAGAGGTGGTAGATGCCCCATCCCTGGAGACATTCAAGGCCAGGCTGGACTGGGCTCTGAGCAACCTGATCTAGTTGGAGATGTCCCTGCTCATTGCAGGGGGTTGGACTAGGTAACCTTTGAAGGTCCCTTCCAATCCAAACTATTCTGTGATTCTGTGCTTCTATGATTTTATTCCACAAAAATGCCAGGTATTACTAGAACTTTGGCTAATTGTGAATATTATGAATCTGGTATTTAAGACTATGAAATAAGCAGTTCTGGAAGAAGCATAAAAGATGTCAAGACAATCTAATTTCCGGTAATTTAGAAACAGCTGTCTTTGACCCATAAAAGCACTGGTACTGCCCCATAGCATATTTAAATGACCATTTCTTATCCACTATTTGCTTCCTTCTCCCCCATCCAAAGCCATTGCTGCTCAGGAGCCTGAAACATGCTTGATTTTTGTGGAATATTGAATTCTACTTTATGGAAGCGGCGCCTCCCACTAGTATGTCTCAAGTTAGACGCTCACAAGCAATGATTCAGAAAGCCTTGTCACCTTAGGAACTGTATATCTCTCTATTGTGGAATGAAGTAGCAGAGAATATTGAAGGTTAGACAGAGATATGTTAGTTGAGGTATAATATGTGAAGAAAACATACAATTCTTGCTTACAGAGGATTTATGCAATACCATTAATCACTACACAGCTATTCTCATGGATGTTAAAAATCAAACCATTATTTGAGATTAAGACAAAACAAACAAACAGGCTAAAAAAACCCAATTCGTATGAATAGGTACAAGTTTTAAATAATGAATGGTATTTCAGATGACTCAGTAAGTGCTATCAGGAGAACTCTGGAATAATCATAGCATAAGAAGCAAACAGAAATTACTTGTATTCATAGGCACTGTTGCTGTGTAATTATCAAATGGCTGAGTCAAAACTAAGCAAGTCTGTCAAAAATTCAGCATGTGTCAGGAAATATTTCCTTGCTAATAAATAACATGGCAAAAATCCCCCCTGAAGAAATTACCAGCTCCTTTGCATATCTGGATGATATATAATGGGAATAAGTGAATACAGAGTCAGCAATTGTGTGAGGAAAGAAGCCACATTACTCCTTTTATTTTTGGCTGTGCCTGGGGTCAGAAGTTCCTTTGTTCTTTCTTTACCTCCCGTTACAGCAAACATAGTCTGCTTCATTTCTCTTAAGGCTCTTTTTTCCTGTCCAACTTTTTTTTTTTTCTTCTATTTAAATAAAATTAAAATGTCTGTGTTGCAAACTGTGCCTGTGTTGGCTCATTATTATTATTATCAACACTTGCATGTTAATGAAATGTTGCCTTATCCTACATTGTAACACTTTTCAAAGGAAAAAAACCCTCTTTAAAGAGGCTGAGTGGTGGAGCTGTAATTATTATTGAGTTAAAACATCAAACAGTAATACTTAATGTGCATGCTGTTAAAGAACTAACCATACATCAAGTATTTACAGTGTATAAGGCTACTTATATAATGACATGCTTTATTTATCAATGCTTCCACAATTCTGTGTACCACTGCTTTTTTCAGATGTGGAAAATTGATTCCCTTTGTTTTGGCTTTCAGCTTTCAAGCTCTTTGGGGCCAGTGTTATTGTTTGCTTGAAAGTTATTACTGTTCCATCAAATGCAATGGAGAATTTATGCATTCGCTGTAGGTGCTTACAGCAGGAAAAAGTTAAATAACAACACTGAGTGTGTGTATGATGTTATGTTTGTAAGCATGGTTCCTTTCGTGGAGAGTACAAACTGGAAGGGTGAGCAGAAATGTTTCTCAGATTGCTGTTAACCAGGGACTGAACTGTTACAAATCTGTGGCCGCTTCATGGTTGTCACTCTGTCATTCACCATGACCATATGGAATTTCACAGCGACAGCAGGGGTAGAACTTGGATCTGCCATGCATCACAAATCTCGGCCCGTTGCCACTGGAGGAAGGACTCTGCCTGGTTTTGTTATTCGTATATGGGGCTCTACTAGTGGAGACTACCATGTGTGGGAAAAGGCAGTTAATTACTGCATTAGTACCAGTAATAACAGTAGAACTGGTGGCTTTTATTTGCTCTAGGACATTAAGTTGCTTTATCCTTTCCCAGTGGTTCATTTTATAGAAGACAGCAAGAAAAGACTCACTTGACAAGGGTGTTTATAGTTGAGTGACACATAGCTCTCTTTTCCTGTTTATGAACAGATTTCGCTAATTATTAAAATCCCAGCATGTAGGATGCTTAGGGATAGTTATTTGGTCATATGGCATATGTTTTCACAAGAGACTATGCAGTAAGCATGCATTTGTGAGTGGGATCATATGATTCTGCATCCTGGGAAAGTATTGAGCTTATTGCTGGGAGCTGAGCATCCTATGACTTTTTTCAGTGCCCTGGCCTGGGACCACAAGTGATCGTAATTTGTACAACTAGCGTAACAAATGTAATGTGGAAAATGTATAGAAGGGGAGGGTCATTTTGCTTTTGCAAAACACATTTTTCTTTCTCACACTTATTCTTTCACTAATGTCACTCACTCACATATCCAGATGTGTGGCCAAGTGATGGGGCTAGGATTACTGACAGTGTCAGGAAGGGTAAGAGATGCAAGCTACTAAGTCCTCAGCATATCTGCTGTTTTTTTTCCTTGATTGGTGATCACGTAGTGGTTTTTGACTGTACCTTTTGTACTCTTTAGGAGTTGACAGTGATTGCAATCTTAGGCTTTTCATCCTGTACCATCTCTGTAAGCCAGTAGGCAATATTGCTGATTTCCCCACTGTCCTTCTACCTGCCGCCTTGTTTGGGTGGTTTATAGCTCTAATCCTGTTCTTTATCTTCCTGACACCTTCTCTTGATAGTATGATTTTGTCCTTTACTTTACAAAACCAGACCTGGAGAAACTGCATACAGAAATACATTTGATAACTGGTGTGTTTGGTGGTGCACATCAGTAAGTGACATATCTTATTCCTTCTTTAACTGTTTCTTTGGGTGCTTTCACAACACATAAATTTCCCTTCATACTTCATTCAAACTATTCTTCATAGTCCTATTACAGATCTCTACACATTTAATTGATTGATTGATGGGAGACAACAACATCTTCTGGTGAAGTGTGAGTTCCATAATTCTTTGAATTCTCTAGTCCTTGAGAAGCAGAGATATATCATAAAAGCTGTAGGTATGTGCTCTGTTTTGTTGTCTCTCAGCCTGAGGAGTCACTACAGTGTTCCCCTTTCCCCTGTCTTCCCTCCAGTTAGAACATACAACTTCAATTAGGTAGAGCTTCCAATGAACTGAAGAGTCCATATTGCCTTATGCCAAACACTGCACTTGAAGACATTCCTGTATTGTGCATTCTAGGTTTATCTTTTCTGGCCCTTTATTAATTGGAATCTTTGCCTGAAAAATAGGACATTTATGCTCCTTGTAAAAGGATCGTGAACTAAGAGAACACTGACTTCATCGGCTTATAGTTAAACGATCTCAGTGACAGAATGTGTGTGTAATACATACACAATAAGCACAGTAGATAATGTATTATATGGAAGAATTAACTTTTTCTTGTAAATAGGTTGGAGGATGTTTGTTTATTTTCCTAAGAGGCATTATCATTATCACTGTGTGGTGAGTTGACCCTGGGTGGATGCCAGGTGCCCTCCAAAGCTGCTCTATCTCTCCCCTCCTCATCTGACCAGGGTAGAGAAAATATGATGAAAGGCTCAAGAGTCAAGATAAGGATAGGGAGAGATCATTCACTAGTTACTGTTGTGGGCAAAATAGACTCAACGTGGGGAAATTAATTTAATTTATTAGCAACTGAATCAGAATAAGGTAATGAGAAATTAAACTAAATCTTGAAAACACCTTTCCCCCACCCCTGCCTTCTCCCCAGGCTCAACTTCACTCCCAAATTCTCTACCTCCTCCCCATGAGTGGCACATGGGGACTGGGAATGGAGGTTGTGGTCAGTTCATCACACGTTGTCTCTGCTGCTCCTTCCTCCTCACACTCCTCCCCCGCTCCAGCGTGGGGTCCCTCCCACAGGAGACAGGCCTCCATGAGCTTCTCCAGTGTGGGTCCTTCCCATGGGCTGCAGTTCTTCAGGAACTGCTCCAGCATGGTTCCCTTCCCCAGGGTGCAGTCCTTCAGGAACAGACTGCTCCGGCCTGGGTCCCCCACAGGGTCACAAGTCCTGCCAGCAAACCTGTTCCAGCCCGGGCTCCTCTCTTCATGGGGCTACAGGTCCTGCCAGGAGCCTGCTCCAGCGTGGGCTTCCCATGGTGTCACAGCCTCCTTTGGGCATCCACCTGCTCTGGTGTGGGGTCCTCCCCAGACTGCAGGTGGGTCTTTGCTCCACCATGGACCTCCATGGGCTGCAGGGGACAGCGGCCACATCATGGTCTGCACGACAGGCTGCAGGGGAATCTCTGCTCTGATGCCTGGAGCAGCTTCTCCTCCTCTGACCTTGGTGTCTGCAGAGTTGTTGCTCTCACGTATTCTCACTTCTCTCTCCCAGCTGCTGTTGTGCAACAGTTCTTTCACCTTAACCACGTTAGCCCAGAGGTGCTACCATTGCCACTGATGAGCTCAGCCTTGCCTGGTGGCGGGTCCATCTTGGATCTGGCTGGCATTGGCTCTGTCGGATACAGGGAGAGCCTCTAGCAGCATCAAAGCCACCCCTGTAGCCCCCCGTACTACCAAAACCTTGCCATGCAAACCCAAGGCACAGTGCTAGAAATGTGAATCGTCGTATCCATTCTGCAATAACAGCTAGTCTTTTGGAAGTAGCTGGCTCAGTCTTTTACAATCATGTGCTTTTTTGACTTTGTTTTTCTGTTGGTGTTGTGAGTGTGCGGTATCTCTGGTTGTTTTGTGTGAGCTGGTTGTTTGTTTTTCTAAATAAATTTGTGATGATGAAGTGAAACAAATTTTAAATTGGTTTTTAAATAAACAAACAAAACAAAAAAAAAGAGGAGAATCATTGAAAGTTATGTTCCTTTTTATAGAGAATTTTTGTTTCTTGTTAATAGATAGGAGTGTTGGTAGATTATTTTTCTTTTCTGTTTATACAACCTTGTATATTATGATTAGCCTTTGCTTTTCCAGGGCTAAGATCGCAGCTACCAAGTGATGAAACAACCTTTTACTGGAGCTCAGATAGGGGAAAGGTCTTTCATTTCCTTTCCCAAAGTCTTGGTATTTGCCAAGCAATACAGAGATGATTGAAAGTAGTGTGTGAAAAAAAAAAAAAAAAACTAAAAAAAAAATAAAATGGTGAAAGTTATTTTTAATGCTTCTGTGAGCTCTGTCTTCTTTTTACTGAGAGAAAGGCTGGCTCATTGGTATGTCCTTTCCTTTCTGGGGCCTATTTTTGCATTTTAATTTAGGTCATAACTTTCTAGAACCTACATATCTGAAGTTAGTTGCTAATTCTAGCTGTATTAATTTTAATTCTGAATTTGAGACCCTGTAAGACCTTGTTTTGCAGAAGTATTGAGTACACATAATTTCTGTGTAAGTCTCTAAATCTAAAACTTGTGGCATTTAATATGAAACTGGCATTTTTGTTCATAGAAACATGGAACAGGTCAGGTTGGAAGGGACCTTAGAGGTTATCTAGTCCAACCTTTCATGGAAAAGGGAGCCTAGATGAGCTTATCTGGTGCCCTGTCCAATTGTGTCTTCTTGAGTCTTCACAAAAGTGGGTTTATTAAAAGGTAGACATCCCACAATGGTAAAGCAGATTTGAAAAATAATATTTAATTTTGGACTTCAGACAGTATTTGCCTCTAGATTACAACCTTTGAAAAAATAGTTCATTTTACACCTCAACTATTATTACCACCTCCTGTTTCTGCAAAATCAAAGAATGACAAAATAAATAGGCCTCTTTTGAGGTATTATATTTTAGAAGTTTGTTAAAGGATGAAGAGTAGACTGTCTTCATTAAAAACTAATAGTATTGCATAGTTTGAATCTGCCTTTCCATCTTCCTTCTGTTTATTTGGCTTGGATTTTGATTTTTCTGTTGCCTGCTTGAAAGACAATGGGGTATCTCTCAGCTATTGCTTTCTATCTGTGAAGGATTTCAGGGTGAATGATACACCCACTGGGTCAAATAACATTTTCATGCTGCCTAAATGTGAGAATTATGAAGGTCTAAACTAATAAGCCTAGTGTCAGGCTTAAGTGTGAGTGGAGGAAACGTTTGAATTGAGTTTGCGCATAAGGATGTCTCTGATTTGCAGTTGCCACTTACCAAGGATAGCAGTGATTTTTAACAATGATGTGTGGGCATTACAGAGATGATCTTTTTGACTTGGCAACAGCTTATATGGTCATTCCTGTCAGCTTTGTTGGTGTCCTTGTTCCTTTTTCCATCACCCTACTTGGGTATATGAAAGACAGTGATAACCTTATTCTGGTGTTTTATTTACAAAACACCTGTTCAGGCTGTAATCTCCCTTTCTTTAATTCTCTGCAGAGCCAAGTCAGATGCTCTCTCAGGAAAAGTGATGTTAGCTCGAGTATTTATGGTTGTATGAGACTTCACTTCTTTCTCCCTGTGTGACCACAATCCCAAATCACAGCTCTGTTGCTGTGTCCTAAAACCATGAGACTCTTAACCAAATAAGGTAATTTATGTGTGTAGTTTCATAAGACATAGATTGTGAAATTCAGCTCCATAACTCATAAGAAGAATCATCTACTTTCATGTCTGTTAAGCAAAAAAATGACAATAAATTGTTTTGTATTAGTTCCGTAAATTCTTCCTGCACGTAAAGGTGACACACCTGTTTGCATTCCTGTTCATATGCGTAATGTGACCAATGTTAACTTAAATCAATCCATGTAAAATTGGAAGGAAAGAAAAAGATTATTGTTCTAATATCTATTTTTTTAATATATAAGAATGTGCATTGTCAGAGGAAAGGAAATGAGTAGGTAGGTAAAATCCATGTCTGCATTGGTTTCTTCTTCTAAGTAGAGACAAGACCAACAAGAAAAGGTCAGATGTTCATGATTCTTAGGGTAGAGGCTGTAGCCCTACCTGTCCCGCAGCACAGAAATAACATGTTTCTTTTACTTTATTTAATAACATCACGCAGAGCTGCTTCACAAGTGTTTTCTGTTCTAGAATACTTCTTTTCTTCTGGACTGCAAGTATAGGATAGTGTTGGAGTCTCCTACCTGGGATGGACTTGGACCTGCTTGTTAAAACTGGAATTTATCCTTCAATACATCTGTAACCTGCTGTGAAAATTGTCATTTCTTTTGGAAATGGTGTTTCATTTATTTCCCGGAGCTGTAATTCCGCACTAAATACCGGGCACATGCCAGATAGGGCTACGAAACAGAATTTTTAAAAAAACCTAAGGCCTTCCTTTATTTTAAAATGTTTGAGAGGGAAAAAAAATGTTGTGACTCTTTAGGTGTGACACTGAAAACTTCCTAAAAAAATTTATCCCAAAATGGTCATGTCTTCAAAAAGTTGCTGTAATGAAAAGAAACAAAGAAGAATTATGAAAATGTATCTTCTCAATTGTTCATTTTTCCCTCTGTATGGTGTTTAACTCTGCTGCTAAAGAATGTGTTGATGAGAGAGACAGCCTGAGCCTGTAGATTCTCTTGGGTGCTGAACTGGGAGAGAGGGTCTGATCATGGCACGAAGGGTTCTGTGATAATAATGTTTTTCAAGAGGAATAACTTCCAGTTAAGGTGGTGCACTTGATCTTCAGGATCCATTTGTCAACTTACTTTTCAAACTGAGTTGGATTATAGCCAAAGCACTTGATCACTCTGAATTGATACTCTCTGTACTACAGAAGATCAGGATATTTTCTTTCTGCCTATTTTTAGATTGCAAGGTCTGTAGAATTATAGAATCACTTACGTTGGAAAAGACCTTTAAGATCATTGAGTCCAACTGTAAACCAACAGTCCCGACTGCACCACTGACTCATGTCCATAAGTGGGGCAAGATACACACTACTTGTCAGACATGATCCCCCCATGGCAAGGCCCATAGGCGTAATTGTACAATAAACTTCTGCACTGTGAGGAGGAAAATTAATGTAGAAATTTTGCCATTTTGACTGTGAGTAAGTTCTTGTTTGCACAGTATTACTGTTATTTGCACTAAATGGGTAAGCCAGGCGCTCACTTCTAGGATTGAGTGGGACTTTTTTTCCAGTGCCTGACCGCTGTATGTTTTTCTGCAACTGGCAAATGTGTGTCATTACTTTTCATTGCCTGGCGTTGTCAGAGAGATTAATTCATTCTCACTCGCCTCTTCCCTTTCCTTGAGGCATCAGGGACGAACCTTCTCTTGCACTCATCTTGCTTAACAACGTGACATCTGCTGTCTGACTGTGGCACTGCAGCGCTTCAGTGTGCGCTGCTGGAAAATGCAAGCGCTTTATGGAATTCTATAGCTGACTTTCAAATCGAGCACCCTTTTAGTTGAAACTCATTTATTTTCTTGGAAGCATTTAGAACTACGGCATCAGGATGTGTAATTTCAGTCTGTCTTAGTTAAAAGAATTCTCTGAAGCACTGAAAGATAGCGTACATCTAATTCCTTTCATTGCTGCCTTTGAGGAAATAACTGCTTAGAATTGTAGATTTGAGGAAAAAAAGTGTTGACATTAAGTAAGTAATTTATCTTTACCTCCATTGCCTACTGTAAGTGCAAAATCAGGAAAATGCCACAAATAAGCTACCTTTATCAAGTACCTAATTAGCGGAGCTGTTATGCATCAACATAAGATAAGTTATGAATGGGATGATAAAAAAGAAATTCTTTTATAGCCTGATTTTTAGATGAAAAAAAAACCCTTGCATTTGATCATGGACGTTGATTTCCCTGACAGCGCCACAGCCTGTGAATTATTACTCATTAATGCAGCTATACAAAACTGTGGTTTTTTTCAGTTCATATCACATTCTGTATGGCTTTGGCTTTTACTGCAGCTCGATGTGGTATAACATTGTCCGTGTTAGCAAGTACTGATGACCAGCAGGAGTGGGTTTGTAGAGTGAAATATTTGGTGCTAAGGACCTGATGCACAGTCCACAGTCGTTCGAGGTTTTTCCAGTAGACACATTACAGTCTTGTCCCCTCAGCATCCTCTAGTATCCACTCTGAAATGTGTCTTCTGGTTTTGTTTCATCGTAAGGGTAACTGGTCTGTGCCGTCTCAGACTCCTCAATCATGTAGCTCAACCTAGAGTAAGCAGAATGCTTGGAGAGGTTGTATCAAAAGGGATGAAGGTATTCCTCCCCTGAATTAAAATGCTGATGTAAACTCCGTCATTGACTTCATTCTCAGTTGGAGCTGAAACTGCCTGTTTCCCTGCTTTTTTCCTCATTGATTCACCAAAAGGAACGGAGATTGAATTTCTGGGACATATGTCATGGTAACTGTAGGGTTTCAATTGATAATGTTCCTGCTATTAGCATGCTGATTCAACTTTTTTCCCCATGTACTTTTGATTTTTTATACCTCCAAGTCTTTCATATCACTCACACAGTGAAACAATTTTAGATGCTTTTATGCAAAATCTCTTAACCTCGCAGATGGCACTAAAAACTAAACAGAAAATCCAGCATGTCATTATGAAAAATAAAATAGAAAAATACACAAGATGTGTAGATCTGATTCATTAATCTTTGTTAGTGGCACTTAGGCAATATTATTGAGCTACTGTGGTAAAATATTAATGAAGACTGAGGTATTGCTTCGATGAGATACTTTCACTGCAGTTAGGCTTTTTGGATGCTTCTCCTAACTTGTATCATTGAGTTGCTGTTTAACCAGTAAACTCAATTTTCCTTAAATTCTTAAATGTTTACTTTAAAGACCGAAGCGCTCCTGTAGACATGTAAATATTATGACATTTACTTTAGACATCCTGTTCTCTTAATATCAGGCTACATTACAGGAATGTTAGAAATGCTAAAAAAAAGCTGAGACCTTCAGATGAAGGCTGAGAACAGCTACCCACCCACCCCCCTCCCCCCCCCGCCCCCTTCATACTGCTGAAGTATTACAAGTAGTAAAATTATATTCTCCTAAAGAACTATTTCAGTGTTTCACAATTTTTCAAGCCTGATAAAATCCTGCTATCATTTCTGTGCAAAAACCAGTATTTCACAGAGGCCAGAGCCTCCTGGGCTCTTCTGTGTAATTATTTGCTAGCATCACATTAAGTATTAGAAGGATACCACATACAGTGTTTGATCATATTATTGAGTATAGCTTTGAAGATGGCAAAAAAATACCTCAGGATGTATTGCACATCCAACATTACTTCTGAAGTGGTTTTAGACACTGAAAAGACATGATTCAACCTATGAAGTTCTGCTTTATTTCATACTACTGGTTTATAATATTAATCTGAAAAGGTCTTAATATGGATTCTTATTTGTGTGAATACTTGGTAAGGTCTTCTCAACTGTTAACGTATTACAGGACCTCTACCTTGTTCGAATACAAACTACTCCAGGCATCTGTTTGTTAAAGTTTCTAAGCAGTTTGTCTGCACAGTGTGTGTTTGGAAGACAGTGCAAGGTAGAAGACCCAGCTGACCTGTATCTGCCTGAATCAGACTCAGAAATTTCCAGGGCTACACAACAGCAGCATGAATTTGTGACCAATATCCTGTAGTGGCTTGAAGTCTCTTCCAACAGATATGTGCATTTTCAGTAATGCTTACAACAGTAGTGCTAACCCCTACGATTTTCTCAGGAACCATAAGGAAGTGGCATTTTATGTCAAGTTCAGTTCTTGAAGTTCTAATATAACTTCAGTTTTCAATTTTAAAAAAGGAAAAGTTCCTGGTTTTCATAGTTGCAAGTACAATTTGAGATTTGAACTTTCGAAGCTTTCTAATCTGAAGGTGCTATTTAAGAAAACGAGAAGATCGATGCCATCTTCCCCTCCTTCAAGCTACCCTATTTCCCCAAAAATAAGACCTACCCCCAAAATAAGCCCTAGCATGTTTTGGGGAGATTTTTGAGGATGGTCGAAATATAAACCCTACTCCAAAAATAAGCCTTGGTTACACTTAATAAAACAAGTCAATTTAAATAGTGTCCAGGCAGCTATACAAATAAAAAAGTAATAATTTTGGAGCAAAAATTAGTGTAAGACCCCATCTTATTTTCGGGGAAGCAGAACTAGTAGGGCCTTTCTTTTCAATTATAAGATACCTGACGTTGTCAAGCTGCTAATGCTTGTTAAAATGGTCACTTAGGTAGAAATAAGACATATTACCATAGTTTAAGGGGCATTTTATGAGAACACCTGTTTCTCTAGAATATTTTTCACTCAACTATACATTTTTGTAGTCTTCAGCCTTACTGTCCAATTATCTAAAGCTTCAATTTCTTATTTAAAATGGTACTTATTGTCATGTTCAATATATTTCACCATGTCTCATTTTCAAAATCAGTTTCTAGAAGTCTTTACCTGTAGAGATGAAATATAATTTTAAGGTCAGCTGTAACAATCATTATTAACAGGTTTCTTTAATCTATTCAACTCTGTTTAAAAAGTAAAATATTCTTCTAACTACTGTATGTGATTTAAAAACTAATACATTTCACAAGGTTTCAACTCTGAAACCTTAGTCCATTTTCTTACACAATGCTAAAAGAGTACCAAAATATTACAAAATAAAAACAATTAACATCCATATTTAGTGTTTTTATCAAGTTGCAACCCTTCAGGAATAAATTTATTTTCTTTTAAAAATTATCTCATTTTAAAGAAATTGAGTCAAATTATGATGATTCTGCTTGGTGGCTCTGAAATACAGAGTCTATGGCATGCACTTTATTGCTAATGCATATTACTGAAAGAAACGCCTTCAAATTTTTGTCTACTTTCTGAAAGTATGTTTTAGGTTAGGTAAGATATAAGAAATGCAGTTATGGCTAAAGAATCAGCCACTTAGGTCATAATTTACCCTGTAATTACAAAATTATGTCTAAATATCAGCAAATGTAAGATCATGCTATTCTTATGACTGTACAAGACATTTTTAGCATATTATAGAAGAGGTAGAAATAGACTTACATCACTGAGTAGTTCTGTCCCTCATCTCCAGCTTTGTCCTTCTTAACACTCTCCAAACATGCATTTGAGATGTCTTCACTTCATGTACAAGAGCCGCTTCTAATAACTGGAATACATTTTAAGTTTCTTTTAATAGCATGGTGTAAAAAACCAGTCACTACAAGGTATGCCTTGACATTTCCAGAAAACAAGGCAGACAAAATAAGTCTTACAGATTTGAAACTTTTTGGACAAACAAGGAACAGAATTTGAAAACTTAACTTCAGAACTTTTATGACCGAATTATAAGTTGCCTGTAAAATATGTACAATATGTAATTTACACAATATATATATATTTTTCCAGCAATTAGTGGTGAAAATAATACTCTAATTTTCTATTAAGTTGTGTATCGCAAAGATAACCTGAGTACTGTGAACTGCAAATGATGATGAGGTTCAAACCATTTTATTTGAGCATTTTGTCTAAATTTTCAAATATTCTTAATGCAGCTTCATTGGTGTGTTGCAAATAAATAAATTACCTTCTCTTTCAGCTGTGCAGTAATATGTAATCACTGCCAGTATTTTATATATCTATAGTTTTAATCTTCAGCATAAAAAAGACATCCAAGCCATTTTCAACCTTTTAAAAAATCTTTTCATCAATTGAAAAAGTACTTAATACAATCTTGTCAGTAAACAAAACTTGTCCTACCAACATGTATCCTCATAGCTATGGGCGAATCTTGGAAAAACAATATTATTAAATTTGTTGTCCAAATCAACCAATCTGTGTGAATCGCTATAGCTAATCATACTGTGTTATATTTTTGCTAATACTATGAACTACTTCTGTTGCCCTTCAAATAACTGGATTGTGATGTCCTATATTTTGTCATCTCTTAGCAACAACAACAACAAAAAAAAAAAATTAAGTTTTATTTTTAGAAGTGTGCTAGAATTGTTTTCACATTTGTTATATTTTTGTTCTGTCTTACTGACAGTTCCCTATGAGCAACTGAGAAGATTCTTCTATATAAACTGCAGTGATCTGTAGCGATTATTGCTGTCTGTTGCTGTATGCATTGAGGTATATCTTATCTTGTTGGTGAAGCGTTGGCCTTGGGGTCAGTATCACGATCCCAGTCTCTGTACAGGTGTAACTGAGTTGACCCTCTGTAGTTTACGACCATTATATCTACTGTGTACCTGCAGTTTACATGACCCAGAGACTGTAAATATTGTGCCCCATGTGGTTATGATAAAACATAATGCTTATGATACGAGAACAGGGTAGACCATCTGGAGATAACAAAATAGATGTTATAGCAGTGATATTTATGCTGCCAAAGGCGTTGCCTCCAGAGAGCACATCCTGATCCACAGGCCAAAAGGTGGAGAATGTCCATTATTCGCAGCACT
Source organism: Patagioenas fasciata (assembly GCF_037038585.1). Lineage (NCBI taxonomy): Eukaryota > Metazoa > Chordata > Aves > Columbiformes > Columbidae > Patagioenas > Patagioenas fasciata. The sequence continues at coordinate 157,854,782 of NC_092520.1, read as the reverse complement.
TGGCCTCTGTAGAGCGGGCCGGCAGCATCTGTGTTGCATAAAATGCTTTGCTTAGATCCCCTTGGAGTTCCAAGACATTGTTATTTTTCTTTCTTTATATGATTCAGAAAAACTGTCACAGGTTTTGCCCCATGTGGACAGATGGATCCTGCCTCTTGGTAGCAATCCTCAATTCTCAGAGGGTGTGCCATGGTTGTAAAATCAGAATATCTCTTGTCAATACCAGCTGCACACCCAGTTTTTGACCCCCAGGATCTATCCACTCTTCCTCATGTTCTTCCTCCTCACTGTCAGGATTGAGGAGAAAACCACCCGGGCCCATTTCCCTCTCTCTTTTTATTGTTTTTATTTAATATGAGTATTTCATAAAGAGTGATTTGCAAGTACTATGCCAACTTCTATTTCCATCTGACAAGTAAGCAGCTGCGTGTTACAAATCCCCATATAAAACTTAACTTGTAGTTTGGGATCTGTGCAGTAAAGGGTTCTTTTTTTATAATAGAACTTTGCTTCATACAGGGACATGGATTCTTTTGTCAGAGAGGAACACTTCAAGCAATCATTGTTTTCTCCTGGGCAAAACTTTCTTATGAATCTTTAATCAATTTTCCTGTTAAAGCAGCTGTGTACGCAGAGGGTTCTAATGAAGGTAAATGCTACTTTTGGATAAGCATCCAAGAATTTTAGCTGAGAAGCGAAGTATTAGCATCAATATTCTTGAGAGGCGTTATGTGTGTTGTATGATTTAAAGACCATTTTGTTTTCTGTGTGGTGTCATGCACACAATACCTAAGAAAGGGAATTAATGAATGGTAAACCCAAGACCCTTCAGTATTTGATTATGAAGGAGAAAGATGCTCTGGTACAGAGGCAGGGAGAGCAACGATACAGCACCATACTGATATTCCAGCCAAGAACAGCTGGCATGTTATTTTTTTTTCTTCCTGTTATTGTTTCAGATGGAGAGGACTGAGTGTGGCAAGTTGTGTCACTTTGTCCTTTTTTTTTTTTTTTTTTTAAACCCTGAAATTCAGATATTTTATAATGCTATGATCTGAGTGTAAATGGTGATTCTAGAGCAGAATTGCTTTGCTACTGAAAAATTCTCTGTCACAGTTATTACCTCTGGTCGGCCATGATTTCCAGAATGTTTATAATTCAATGGCATTGGGATCTCAAATTGTAAAGCTTTCTTAGGATGTGTATATAGTATCTTGTTAGACTTGCTGTACAAACTGACTCGGACTCTGTTTCACTTTCTTTGAGCTGTGCTGAGTCGTGAAATAAGTTGGGGAGTCAGGAAATACTGTTGCTAAAAGCCATTACAGGTGAGGTGGGTAAAGCAGAGTTTGGAGAACTCGTTGAAAAACCAGGTCAGTAGCTGCTTTGAAAATAAGTGTCATTCTTGAGCTGCAAATGCAATGTGAATAACAGGCAAGATTGATCTTTCTGTCATGATTGTGTTTTGTTGTTGCTGTCTCTTCTAAACGGATAGATTCCCCCCCCCCTCATATTAACAGTGACATTTTAGTGGAGGCTTAGGAAAAGATTCTTATCCTGTTGGTCTTAAATTGTGTTATTCCTTGATAATATTTTTCAAAGTTTCAGGCTGTCCTTCTTTTGAGCAGTCTGGGCTTGAAAGGAAAAGAACGGCATTAAAAATGCATACATAAATATATATATGTATGTGTGTGTGTGTGCATACAAATAAAGGAATACATAGGAACGAAAATTATGGAAGTATATTATTTATTTAGTTCTCTCTGTCTGTGACTACTAGATCCTCGTTCCTGTGGAGGCATTGCTTACAGCTGAAACCTTCTAGAAAGTTTTGATTAACAGTGCACTAATAGAATTTTCCTTGAGCCACGGCACATACTGAGTGAAGATATAAGAGAAGGTGTCAATCCTGTGTGCCCTCTGAGCAGTTAGCACAGTTCCAAGGCAGAATTCATTTGTGCTGTCAACTTATTGGCTATTTTCTCTCTTGTAGATAGGACTATTTTCTTGTAACTAGTTGAGGAAGAGTAAATTGGGTAGCATTTGGAAACTGCTGTAATCTGTTCTTTAAAGTGGTTTCACACAACTTCTGAGGTGGATGCTGAGTCTGAGCTTACTCCAAATCCATCTTTAAAGTCAAGATACTGTAGGATTAAGAAGTCTAATTTGGGGCAAGATCTCCAATGCCAAGAAAATTCAGAGTCTGGAAACAAAGGGAGCCTGAGATTTGTCTCTGTAGCGTGTTCTTCCTTGTGGGAGAAGAAGAGGTTGATCAGAGAAGAGATGATGGCATTTGACTTCAAAATGCTATTTCTGTTGTAAGAACCTGAGGAATATATTAACAAAGGAATGTTTATCTAAGTAAAGAGTTACCATTTAATCTTTTATTTCATAGTATCGGGTTTATTCCACACCCTGCCTTTATGGTACCAAGTTTTCTCTAACGTGACAAGAATCTGTCACATGACAAACAACTTCCATAACTGAAAGACCACAAAGCTGCAAGATAAAAAGCTGACTAGCAAGGAGTGACCTCATTATAACCCCACATTAGCAACATTTTATAGAAAAACAGAAAAATCCTGGCTGAGATACTGCTTTTTTCTTTAGGTTATTTATATTTTAGGTCTGGCAAAAAACTGTGAAAAGTCTCTCACAAGGGACGGATGCTACGTTGACACAGAGCCAAGGGAAATGCTTTACAGTAGAAATTGTTCATTGACTCTGTGACTGCAAGTGTGGAAAAGCAGAAAGAATAAGATAACATTAATTCAAGAAACACAGCAAAGCCAAGGCTTGGGATTGGTATACAAACAGCTTTAACTGTATATATTCATTTCAGTGGCTCTGAAACAAATGGAAGATTACTGGGATAAGATTAACTGTAACAAATGCAAGGAAATGTGTGAAGCAGTTCGAAAAGCTTTTTATAGTAGAACAGTTAAATCTAGTTAATTGTGTTTGATTTTTGTTTTCGTAATTACTTCCATTGTTCCACTGAACTCCTGCTGAATGTCCGACATAGTTGAGCTGTCATGCCGTAATTAAAAAAATAAATGAATAGAAACTGAATAGCAATGTGATTAGTGTTGTGTTACATGCTTTAATACATGCTGTTCATACTGGCTGAGAGCTGCTTCACACTTAGCTGAGGAGATAATCCTTAATTTAAAACAAAGCAACCACTCTGACAGGGTAGTGTAGTTCATGGAAGCATTTGACCGTATGTGAAGGTAGCAAGTCATTTCGTTCACTGTTGCCATGTGGTAAGAAGGTCATGTGTAAGTCTTTGTAATGAGGAACTCAATTCATTTCGTAGGCATTGTTCATGCTAGTAGACTTTTATAGCACCTTTTGCAGTAATCAAGGATGAGCTGGCCTGAGGTTGCTGTATTAATGGCTGTTGATCTGTACATGTGCAGTAGGTTTTATAGATCTTGAACTGGGTGCATTGTGGAAGTGTAGAGTGTCTGGCTTACTGACAGCAACACATACTTGCATGATTTACATACAACTAACTTTTTTGGGTGTTACTTGTTTCATCAGATTTCTAAAATATAACTATATGGTGCTCTTGGAGCTCATTCATTACATTAAAAATTGAAGACCAAGCTGAAGTGCATGCACCTTCTCTGTATCTGTGGCACGAGGATTTATTCTGATCATGTCTGGAGTAGTGAAGCTGAGACCATGTTTCAAATGGCAAACCCCTTACCAGAAACTCTCCGAACCATTCCCTTTCACTCTGGGGCTGATTTTGGTCTCCCTTACTTTGAGATGAACGTAATAAAGGTTGCTAAAGTTGCACATGGTCAGTGTGGCTCAGTTGGACCTATCTGAAAATATTAATGTTGGGCAACAGATTAAGTGGAGCCACTGGCTATTTTTTGATTGGAGTATCTCACCTATATTGGCTACTTACTTCCTCAACCTTTCTTTTTTTTTTTTCCAACGTATTTCATGCTATGTGTTTTCTGAGTTATGGTGTTTAGGTAGCATAGCTGTTAAGACTGAAAACTACCAGGAGGAACACCACACAGATTTGCATAAATGAAGTGAACCATCTTACAGTGTTTGTTATTACTGAAAAGAGGAATGTATCTAGCAATCTGATATCCGAAGTAGCTTCATTTTTAGCTTGTACCATGAAAGTGCTTTCTTAGACCTTTCAGGCAGGTGTCAGTGTGATTGAGTAGACCTGTGGCTGGAGGAGCGGTGGATGCTGTAGAAGTCTGTCAGGCAGCAGCAAGCTCCCGTGGCACAAGTGTGCGCGGTGGTACCGTGTTCTGTGCTCAGCCCTTGCTCCAGCGCGTGTTGTCAGTCACTCTCCTCTCATGACAGTGTCAATCTGGCACTTGTTGCACTGAATAGAAAACCAAGTCAAAGAGCTGCAATATCTTCTTTCAGTTTATTTGACTATAGTACGTTAGGTAAAAGTCTTTACGAGTAAAACCAAGAATGAATACGTGATTGAGTCCAAAGCTTTTACTTTAAGCTGAGCATCTTCATTACCATTCATGGACCTTCTATACAATTTCTTGTGTAGGGTTTGCACATGATACATTGTGTAGTTCGGAAAAAAACTCCTCAGCAGGTGTGGTGGTTTTATGCACTGAAAATGAATGTTTAAGACTCAGAGGAAGCTACTTACAAGTTTGAGGAGATAGTAGAAATTTCCTTTAAAATAGTTTATGGCTCTTTTCTTTTTTAAAAGAACTGTTAAATATCTCAGCGTTTCCTAGGGTGATCCATCACAAGCTGACTTGTCTGTCTAGGATTTTCCCAGATGTCTTCCTAGTTAGATAAAAGATGTGCATGAACGTGCAGAATGATTTGGCTGTTTTGTTTGAATGATGACAATCTGTAGGAAACTGAATTTGCCACATTCCTGGCTTTCCTTTGTAGCTGAACTGGGAGTCCAGTGTTGCTCCTTATATTTTCCTAATTCCTTAGGGTACTTTACATTCGTGGGGTAGAAAAGCTGGATTTCATCCTCCATGTTGACCTCTGTTCAGAAGCTTGACTTGCATGGATACGTAAAAGAGTATATAGGAAAAATTGAATTATTTCTTGAATATGCAGCCCCAGGATGAATTAATCTGCTAGCAGCACTATGAGCCCAGGCTTCAGTGTCTGGGCGTCATTATCCCAGAAACTTTTATCAGTGTACTTGTAACAACATGATTTCAGAAACATGTAGGGTTGACTCTTACTTCGCTACCTGTGGCTTTTACAGGTGTATTTGATAGGAGCAGTATGTACCTAGTGCATGTTGCAGTACAAGATGTGGCTGTTTGGAAATGACCCTCCCTGTGAGTTTATTTTTTCAAAGATTTAGTTTTCCGTGCATGGATTTATGTCAGCAGTGCACGCCACGATGTTAAAGGAAAAACAAAAATCCTACTTAAAGTAAGTGATTCTGTGCACTTTAAATTATACACACATATAGCAAATGTAAAACATAGAACTGAGGGAGATTATCTGTGTTTTTCAAGTAGTCATGTAGAGCACTGTCTTCAGAGTTGTTGTAGAAGCTATGCGATGTAAAGAAAAGAAACAAAATGTAAGCATTATCCAAATACAGTGAATAAAGATAAGAGTTCTCCAGAATTTATCTACCAAATGCTTGTCTCTGTCTAACACAGTGACTCTAGTACTGCAGTTGTTAATATTAAGTCTGTCCACATATTTTGTGCAAAATCTCTGTGGTGAGGCATTCATTGCGTTGAAAGGCTGACACAATGGAAAGCTTTTTTGTGCTGGCTCTGGACAAATTATGGTCCATTTTATCAGTTCCAAGGTCAGGAGTATTATCATGTCTCTTAAACTGTAGTGTAGTAAAGTGAGCTCAATCGAATGTTGGGGGAAGAGCTGTAAGTTTACCTGATTACTGCAGCCAGGTATCTCCAGCAGCAGAGTTCTTTGTCTGAACCGATTTCTCTTGTCTATAATTCTCATTTTTGCTGTAATTTGATTTCAGAATTGACATGCACTGCAATATACATGGAGCTGTAGAGCTCAGACATATTTTCAAGGCACACAGTAGCCATTCATAATATGTCAGTGTAGAAACACTTTAATTGCTGATTTCAGCTTTAGTGCTAGTCTAAGCATAAGCCAAAGGGCTCTGTTATTAAACACCTTGTGCTGCCGGAGTCTGCATTTCTTTCCCTATCATTCTTGTAGATCAATTCTTTTTATCAAATTAGAAAACATAAGCCCTTTCACACAAAACCTGAACTAGATTTGCATGGACTTAATTCCTCCTTTCTCTAACTTCTCTACTCTCACACAAGCGTTTCCTCCCTTTTCTAACAAAAAAGAGCAAAAGATGTGCAATGCTGATGCCTGCACAGGTGTATAAATATTCGTTTTCCCATGAATAAAAATCATCAGATTATTTTGCCATCTTGACCTTTTTGAAATGCAGAACAATTATTTTAGACAAATTAAGATCAGATTTTTTTTTTTTTTCCTCATAAAAACAGTGGCAATCTCCAGAATCGCCTCTTTTTCTCATAGCATACAGTCTAAAGCTCCTGATATCCCCTTTTGGGACTAAGGAGGCTTCCTTGCCCATTTTGCTCTTTCTCTTCTCCCCTTTTATGTAGTAGTTCATCAACATTGCTTCTTGACTGGCAAAGTGGATCATTTTAATAATATCCCTTTGCCCCCAAACTTTACCCTGCAGGCAGCGCATCGATCCACTGGTGTGACTTCTGCTCTTTGGGAGCAGGTGAAGAAATACCAGTGCCTTTCTCTCATCTGCTGCGGGGCAGGACCACACATAGACATCAAAGAGCTCAGAGTCTCTGTAGTGTAAAAGGGTAGTGAAAAAACAAATAAGGGTGATGTTTCTGTGTAAGATTAGCGCTTTGTGTGTTTAGGTGATATGCTGGGTTTTATTGACCTACTGTCTTAGCCTGACTTCTAAAACTTGCTTTATTATTAAGCATTCACGGTTAATTTTGAAATGGGTGCTACTTTGCAATTGTGGTAACCCTGTTTTTAGCCTTGTTCTTTTAAGTCTTTAGGAGCACTGGCATAGTCTACCTTTCTGTAGAGAGATAAGCTGTTAAACCTTTTTTCCTTTCCTTTCCTTTTCAGGGAATAATATGTGGGAGGCTGTGAACTATTTGCTTCCGACATAGGAACAGCACTGGGTTGGGAATCTGCACTCCTGAGAGAATGCTGGGAATCTGCAGAGGGCGACGGAAATTCCTGGCTGCCTCTCTGACCGTCCTTTTTGTCCCAGCCATTACATGGATTTATCTGTTTGCTGGGAGTTTTGAAGGTAGGAGGGGAATAATGGCTGGGGGAGGGCATGTTGAATGATTTGTTTCAGAGCAGACAAATGTGGATGACACATCATTGATTTTATTTAAATAAATCTGGTTTGTCTTGCATAGGAAGTAGTTCCCAAGGTGTGGATTTCAACAAAGGGCCTTTCTTACATGTTCTTACTGCTGAGGAGGAGGTAGTTGCTGGCCCTGCTTATTTGATTTTCCTCTGATCTTCGAACTTTAACAAACTGCAACAAAAAACCCCACCTTTCTCATTTCTTCTGTTTTCTAATTTTTAAAAGTTGATCTATCCTGCACCCTGTAAGATTTTCTTTTAATTAAAATGGATGTGTAATTTCAGATCTGCCCTCAATATTATTTTAATGGGTTTAAAAAGGCATCTGTATGTGTACTGGGAACTCTTTACACAACTCTTTATGGACCTGTGTGTTAGACCTTATATGCATGGATGACATGGGCTACTAAGTCATATTTCGGGACACGAAGCAGGAGGTGTATCTAGCTACAAGACCATGGAGGACCTAGAGTACAAGTCAGGGACATGAGTGCCCAGCATGGTTCTTTGCAGAGTGGCCTTTGCTGGGTCATCATCACTCATCCGTGGCTTTCTCTTGTCCTGTGGTCCAGTGTACTACTGCTCACTGCACCAGGTGGTGCCCAGTTTGTGGGACCAGTGTGCTCTACGAGGTGTAAATGTAGCAGCAAAGAATTCTGCAAAACGTTCTATGGGCTCCTGTTTTGATTATATAAATGCCTACGTGGCCCAAAGCTGCAAACACAAGAAGCTCTTTTCTTGCCTTTGTGTGAAGATTATTAGTTCTGGCCACTGCCTCTCTGGTTGTTGTGCTAGAGGCTGAACACAGGAAAACGATGAATACCTACGTAAAATCTCATTATATAAAATCAGCTTGAATGCAGATCCCTCTGGGTGGTGGTGGGTTACTTACTATAGCTGGAATATCTTTCTGTCATATTCTTTCTTCAGGTGGAGATCCTCAGGTTTATAGGTGCATTGACTTGCAGCTGTAGAACTAGCACTTTCGATAATCAGTCTTGGAGTAACCACTACTTTGCCTTTTAAATTGTCTGTCTGATTAATTTTTTTTTTTTCTGGCCTTAAAGGAAGGAGTTCAGCAGTGATACTGCAGTTAGGTAAAGTTAGAAAATGCTGGATCGGGATCTCTTGGTTTTTGTTACTTTGTAGCTTGTATTTTTTTTTTTTTTTGCTTGCCTTTTTGTTTGTTTGTTTGTTTTTGTTTGTCTGTTGTGGGGTTTTAGTTTTGTTTTTTTTTTTTAGGTGAAACATTTTGTTTGGCAATAGGTGTGTTATATTGGCAAGAGAAAAAAAGAACTGTTCAGCCTTCATAGTTATCTTAGCACGAGGAAAGGTGTTTCAGCCTTTAAAAAACAGTTCAAACACCACTTTACAGTCTGATCATTTTTAAAAGGCATTTTTTTAAATGTCAAGCCTCTTTCATGTAGCCTTGGCTGATGAATTTGTGCTTTGTTTCAAAACAAAATTGAATTCCAAGTTAAATTGCAAGTAAGAACATATAAGGATTTTCAGTGTGTGTTACATATATTTCTGAATTAGTTACATGCCAGGTACAAATATTTGCTTATGCAAATTGATTTGCTTATGCAAATTGATTTGGTTACTTAAAATTCTGCATTAATGGGCAGTAGCTCTGTGAGCTCATTTGGAATTAAACACTTACGGGATTCGTGTTAAATTGGAAATGTAAGGGATACTGGCTGCATACTTGAAAACTAATGATCTGGCAGGTAGACGAGTACTGATTTTGTTTGATTTTTAAAAGCTGAGCAAATGCAGGCCTCACCTTTTTGCTTTTAGAAGAATCTTGTACTTCGTTGTTGTAATGACTATTTTAATTGTCTCCACAATTGATAATGACATGTTCCTTTAAATTCCCTTGTTTGTGAAGTCCTTTGTTTTTACAGAGAGCTCAATGGAAATCTTGAAATTTGCTGCTATGTGGTATTTGAAGTGACTTAAAGCTCTCAGTGAGAATTAATCTTAAATGCAAACCAGGGAGCAAAGCCTATTAAGAAGCCTTGCACTGGAGCAGGACTGGAAATTATATAAAGTTAGTTACTTTTGCGGTTATTTTTCTGTATCTGTTTTATTTTTCTTTTGATTTTTGGATGAGGTATAATTTAATCTTTGTTGGTTAAAAACTGAGGTGACAAAACACGTATTTAACCAAATAATAGCTAGAATTTTCCTTAACTTGTATGTATTATGGGCAGAGAGTTAAAGCCATTTTGGCATTTTGTCTGACTTCTTGTTTTGTACTCTATTATGGTTCACACAGCTTACTTATGTTTTAAGATCTCTGTGTATACTTGAGTAAAAAATGTCCCACAACAGCATTGTGCCTTGATTTGAAACCAAATGCGGTGGAGAGTCCTCTCTGTCTTCTGGCAATAGTGTCTTTGATTAGTCACACACAGTGCTAGAAGCTTTCAGTTCATCTGGTTTCAGATTCAAGTAAATGGTTCTTGTTATACTTTTCTCCACAAAGTTAAATTGTCAGTACTTGGTATCTTCACAGACTCAATTATTCAGGGTCGAAGGGACCTCAGCAGTTCTCCGGTTAAACTCCTGCTCAAAGCAGAGTGGGCTTTGGGGTCAGGTGTAATTTTTTAGGCCTTTATGCAGTTATATCTTGAATACCTCCAAGGACAGAGTCTACGTGCCCCCCCTCAGCAACTTGTGCCGCTGCTTGACTGTCCTCAGGTGAAAGAATTTCTCCTCATATCTAGTTTGAACTTCCCTTGCTTCGGTTTATCCCTGATGTCACTCATCCCCTCACTGTGTATCACTGTGAAGAGTTTGGCTCCATCTTCCTCCAACTTGCTAAGTCCCGCAGAACCTTCTCTTCTTCAGGCAGAACAAGTCCAGGGCAAGCATGTCAGCCCCTGTATGACCTGATAGCTCTACACTGAACTTCATTGATGTCATTCTTATATTTGGGACCCCAAACTGGACACAGTGTTCCAGACATGGTCTAATGAGTACCAGGTAAAGAAGAATTGTCACTTCCTTCATTCCAGGGCTTTGCTTTGTTCGTTCCTCCAGCCTGTCTAGGTCCCCCCGGATGGCACCTTTCCCTGTGAGATGATTGACTATGACTCCCAAGCTTGGTGTCATTTGCAGTTGTGCTATGGGTGAATTCTGATTTCTCCTTCGAGTCATTGATAAAAACAGTTAAAAGGACTGGCTGCAGAATAAACACTGAGGAACTCTGCCTGTAACTGACTTCCAGTCAGAGTGTGAACAAGTAACCATCACCCTTTGAGCCCAACATTCCAGCTGCTTTTCCATCCATCTTGCAGTCCACCCACACAGACTGGAAAATCCCAACTTGAATACAAGGGTGCTATGGGAGACCATACTGAAAACTGTGCTAGATTCAAAGGAGATCACATTTACTGGTCATGTCTTATTCGCAGATCTAGTAATTTCATCATAGAAGGTAGTCGTCTTGGTCAAACGTGATTTACCCTTGGTGAATCCATGCTTATTATTCCCCTGTCAGGCCTGGGTATGTTTCCATTTGAAAGTACTTACATATAGTAGTCAAATAACCACTCAGTCTTTTTTTCACTCAGCTAAAAAGGTTGAGTTGTACGAGTTGTCACAGCAAAAAATGTGTTCTTTTTTTGTAGTCTTTTGCAGGTTTTTTTTGTTTGGTTTTTGTATCTCTCTTCAGTACCGATATCTGCAGTGCTGTGTCCTAAAATTACGTGTCCTTGATGTAATTAGAAATTACATTATTCATCCATGTGATTATATCCAAGAACTTCACTGGAGCATGGCAATAGGATCACATTTAGAAACCCTTTATAAGCTCTTCACTAGTGAATCTGCAATATAAAACATACCCTAATGTATTCAGTTCCCATGTTCTGCTTTTTAAACAGTTTGCAGTTCTTTAGGACAGAATTTTGTTTCATTTTGGGTTTTGTTGCTCGTGTCAGAAAACACAGTGCAGTGTTCTACTTCACAGCTGTCACTCAGACACTGCCAGACCCTTCCCTTGGAATATTCATTGGAGGTGGCATTACTCAAGCTGTGACAGCAACAGCTACTAAAAGCCTCATTAATCATGTATAAATGTCTATTAAGGTTATGAACTAGAATATTAAAGAGGATTTTGAATGTTGTACAGCCTTTGAACATACCTGGTTACTGTTGTTGTTTTTAATAATGCACAAGGACAGCATAATTTCAGTTATCAGTTACTTTGAATGAAAAAGCTAATTGTTCCAACACTCGTAAATTACATTCAAAAGGCAAGGTAATAGAGTAGGAAGGGTGGAGTGCATTTAAAACAGGGAATAGGAAATAATCAAATAATAGATGATGAATTTTCATTAGAAAATAGCAGTTTCACTAACCAACAGTATCTCCAGAAACAGGATCATTTTCCAAGCTATATGCAACAGTTTCCTATCCCCTTTACCATGAAGGTCATGTGAAATGGAGACTTGGAACTGTAATTTGGCACATGCTCTCTAGATTACTGATTCCTCAATAAAGTGTCCACTGTGGCTGCGTGGCCTCAGCTGATTCACAGTCTCCTCTGTTTTAACAGGATGAAAATACACTTGAATTAACAGTTTCTCCGTGGTGGATCCACTTGAGGTTGAAAACCATAAAGTTTCTGCGGAGGGTTCCTGGGTAAAACATATTTCACGGGAAAGGAAAAGTCACTCGTATAACACTAAGATGAAAACTTGAGAAGTTTTGTGAGATCATGTAGGGAGTCTGAGAGAGAGCAGGAAACTGACTCTGTTTTTTCTTAGCTGCAAGGGCAATATTTTAAAAACAGAGCCTGCTTTCTTTCCTGGGACTTGCTTTCCTGGATTATCCTCTTTTCAATCCAGAGTTGGGCAACTATCATTCTCTGACAGTACGTTTTAGTCCAAGTAATCCGTAGAGACGTGATTGAAGCCAGAGTTGGGCAAACACCTCATAAAATACAATAAAGTGAAATGAAGGAAGGCTGCAAATATTCATCTTGGTATTTAAATGGATTCACTTTGATGCTGTTCACACTCTTTTTTGTGTATGCTTTCCATAAATATTCTAGTGAATATGTTAATTGGGAAGACTGTCTACAGAAACAATGACTATCCAGTTTTAATATTCATGGGGAGCAGATTTTGAAATCATGTTTGTGAGTACTTGAATCAGAAAACTGATTCTGGTAGTTCAGCTTTATCCAGTTAAGTGCCAAAAGTTTGTCACGTGATCTGTGTGTGTGATGAAAACTGCCTGAATTTCTAATGCTTACAATAAGTTGCTCATAGGAAGAGGCAAACAAATAATTAATTGCTAAAATGTCTATCAAGCACTTGCAACTGATGAGCAAACATCAGAAAACAAGCCCTTCACAGACAACATAATCAGAAAGGGGCAAAATCTAAAACTGCTTTTTTCATTACAAATTGCTCCGTTTTCCTGCATTTCAGCTGCTGTGTGTCTCAACAGGACTAAACAAGAAAAGTTAATCCAGTGCCCATTTAAAGTAGAAGTTTCAACCTCTGTATTAGTCGTGGCTTTTTAGCAAAGTTCTGAGAAAAGAGGTTCTGAAAGGGTGTCTCTGCCTATAATAAGGATGTTACTGTGACGTGTACCTGAACAGGTTTACAGGAGATGTGTTTTAGTTAAGATTGGCTTCACAGCAGCTGCTTCTGTGTACATTTTTATTTTGGAGTAAATGGTGGTGGTTTACTCCTCTTTTATTATTTTTTTTTTAGTAGATATGCTGAGAATTGTCACTTAAGCACCTCTATCTCAGCTGCAATCAAGATACCTTCTTAACTACGTCTACAGTTTTTACTTTGAGATCCTACAAGAATAAAATAAGTCATGAGAGTGAAAGACCTCAGGCTTATGCCAGGTTTTGTTTCCTTATTCTGAGAAACTTGTCTTTCTATGAAACCCTTGTGATTTGGTTATACAGAGCACTGGCAAAGTTTGGTTCAAGTTCGCTGTTGACCAGAAGGTCACTGCTATGAAAGCTGAGTCTGGTTCTCTGCACATCATCTTTAGCTTGCAAGTCAGCATCCTCGCAATTAGATTTTGTTTTACAGACGTGAGAACCCTTATCTGTCCATCATCTAAGAAAATGAAACTAACAAGTGAATATGAAAAAATAAAATAGTTTTACTCCCCATTATATAAAGAAACAGTCTGCTTGTGAGCAGTGACTGGAAGTTTGAAGTAGTTTCTGTGGCAAAAGGAGAGAGGTGTAGGAGAAAGAATGTGAGCCAAAATATGACACTGTCATGAGAACCTTTTGGGGGTTGAACTGTAGAGTTAGTGAGGACTACTTTTTTTTTCTTCTCAACCACTCTTTCAATTAGACTGGATTCTTACGATCCTGTAATATGATTTTATCCTTAACTAATAAGGTCCTCCGAATAGCTCAACATCTCAATGCTGATGTCAGTGCTGTTTCTTCCATAGCTTGCCAGGCATTCACATCCTCAAAACAAAATTATCGTGTCAGGAAATGCCATGAATCTTGCAATAGCCACTCATTTTGTCAGTGTGTTGTGCCAAATGAAAGCAAGTCTACGTTGCTCTTTTGAACTTCAGTACAGGACATATATGTTCTCTTTTGACAGACGTATTTTAAGTATATGCTTATTCTTTCATAAAAGTAAATGAACATGTAGGATTACCTTCTTTCCTTTCTATGCATTTTTTGATCAGATAGAATATATTGTGTTTCTTAACACGTCTACCAGTTTTGTCTTTACTTTCTTTTTCTAGTTGGCTCTGAGTTTGTAATTTCTGGCAGAAACACAAAGATTACAATGAAAAGGAATTCTTTGAGCAGAAATAAGTTTCCAGCTTCTTTGAAACAGCAGCTTACATGGAGTATGATCTGTGGGATTTCTCAAGGTTTTTGTTTCATCTTTGTCTTCCTCATTCTTTGAGCAAACTCCTGGGAAAAACAGAGTCTATAAAAGTTGAATTATGTTAAGGCGAACAAATTTCTTCCAAGAAGAAGGGACAGCTGGATGCCTGAATTCTGTCAGGGCTACATGGAAGACTAGAAGTAGGAGAGCTATTTCCTGATTATTCCTCTTTATCTGTTTCAAAGGTAGGTACTTGCTAGCTTCAGAGTAAAATAGTATTTTTCTACAGAAAAACAGAAAAGCAAGAGGAGCTCAAATGTCTTCTTTTCTTTTCCTTTTTTTTTTTTTAAAAAAAAAGGCGCGCCAAACCCCTAAGAAGTAGTGTTTCGCTCTTTGAAATAAAATATGTGTTTTATAAGTACACCAGACTTTGTTTGAGTGCTGGAACTAATGTAGCCTGACTTGTGATTGATGTCATGCAGCTCATTGATGTTGAAGTTGCTTTTCCCACAATTAGGACATTTATAAAATCTAGCTCCCAGATGGGTCTCCTGGTATCAAAATAAATCTTGAGCTCATGCTGCAGTGTACTTCTCAATGGTAAAACGTATAACATCTCTCATCTTTCTCTGTTCCTTACAATTGAGAAGCTTCATTACCTCTGACTTCTTTCCCTCTAACAATGTAATTTGCAATTAGCCAATGACCTTTGAGGGCAAACAAGTCAACAAATGTATATGTATGAGATGGAAAAATATACCTGAAATATAAATGTTTTAATAGATTGAAATGAAAATTTAGTAGGTGAAGGTTTCAGCTAACTCAGAACAATTAACTTAGGATATTTGACTTCTGTCGAAGTTTTGTATTTAATATTTGTGAGATTTTGTTCAGATAAGGAAAAAGTTTGAAATCAGACTCTTTCTTGATAGACAGCGAATTGCATCTGTAGTGCCTTCCAGTACTTTTGAAACTTATATTCTGAGTATTTATTTAAATGTTTGTAATACCAGAAGAAGGAGTCAAGATAAAAATACATTAGAAGAAATACTTTGCACATCATGTATGGTCATTCTTAGGTTCCGCAGCCAATGCTCTAACATAGTTTATGAAAAGTTATGAGTGTGTAGGTTAATATCCTGATATTGGATGGATGTGTTTTAGGTATGCTTAGCTTAGAGAATACCAGTATCGTCAACACATCTCTCTGTTCCCTCTTCACTATTTTCAAATATTTTTCAGTCGTGGCAACCATTGAAATGTTCAGTTGAGTAGTTATTTCCTTCCCTTGAAGTTTTTCCCCTCTTTTGTTGCTTTGCCTTCTACAATTCTTGTTTTGAGACTTGAATCTAAGAGATTTTTTTTAAATTTATCTAGATATCCTTAGAGAATTGAGTTAAATGCACAGATAACTTCAAAAACCTGGGCTGACAGCAGTCATATTGGTTCACTCAACTTTGTAGATACCAACAATAAGGGGAAGAGTTAATGACCTGGAGAATTATATGTTTTAGTCTGAGATTCTCTTCCAGTTTAACAATGTTCAAGCCATTTGAGCTGTCCTGCTGTAATAGTTTTTTCTAATCTCTAGTATGACTGTCCTTCTCCATAGTTCCGTGAAACATGACTCAAAGTCCAGGATGTAAACATGTATGTTTTAAACCTCCTGGGTTTTTTTTTTTTCCTTTATAATTCTGCTGATTCAGAGTTTGAAGAGCTCAGTACTTAGGGAGGAGAACTGAAAGTAGTGAAGTTAAAATTACAAAAAATACTGGGTTAATCACATTTTCCTAAGTTAAATTCACAAACCATAACAGAACATGCTTCTTTTTGTACATTTACTTAAATACATGTTACGGATAACAACTTATGGGTCTATCTAAAATATTTACTGTCTAAATTAAGCATTTCATAATGAGATACTTTTCCAGTGAGCTTGTAACAACAGATCTATAGCTGTTCTTAAGAACAGATGCATGATGTGCTCTTTGCATACTTACTCCTGAACTTCTTTGTATGCCCAAAATAAATCACCATCACCAATGTATAATTTTAGATACAGCTTACAAGACTGGATTTAAGACATTAAGGTCCTGAATTGGAAAACCCCAAAATGTGTGTCTACAAAATAAACTGTTAGTGTGATTGTTGTACAGTCAGACCTGCTGGTGTTGGCTGGCGGGGTAGAGACAGACCAGCAGGAGAAGCAGAAGAGGCGTGGGCTCCTTGAACACTGTTTTCTAGGCTGTGAAACCAGGGCCCCGCATCTTCGAAGCAATTATTGTTCTTCCCAAATAGATTAAAATTGACTCTCTAGACACAGGACTGAGGTTGTCATGGTGTAGTTTAATATTAAAGAATGCTGCATACAATCTGTGTGATACATAGTGGATTATTTCTGTAGCTGAAATAAAGCCATAGCTAATGAGATAGAAATATTCTTATATGGTGGAAAGGGCTTGAAGAAATTGCTGGAATAAAATTCATGGAAGAGCTATCTATTATGTGATTAAATAGACTAAAATAATAATATCCAAAAGTAGTTGTGTTCCTCCCCACCATTTTCTTTTCTTATTTTTCCTATTTTAACATTCCTATTTCCTTGCTTACATGTCAGTACATCTCTCCTAGAGTAGATGCAGCAGTCTTTTGTTTAATTAGCGTTTCAAAATGGAACTGGCAGACAAATTTGTACCTTCTGCCTAAAATCACATGGAACAGTTACTGATTTTTTTGGGGTTGTGAAGATTTGTAGATTTTTACCATCAGGGAGAGTGCTAACTATCAATGTCTCTAATATCTTGCATAGTGCAGGCTGTATTATATTGTGGAGTTGATAAAATAATGCTGGCTGGCAGCTCCTGCATCTGATTGATGTCTTCTAGACACACCAAACCTTTTCTTCTAGCCAGATTTCTGAACTTGATTTTAAAGCTGGTGAAGGATTCTAGCACATCTCTGAATAACTTATTCCACCTTGTTCAAAAATACATGCTTTAATCCTTGTCCAGATTTTTCTAGCTTCAAGGTAGGAAGTGAAAGGTGAGAAGTAAATGAGAAAAGAAAAAATAAAAAGGATCATTTTAACAGTTTCAGGTTTGTGTAAAATAAGTGATCACGACTATGAGATATTGTAGTACCTAAAGTGGACTGCAAGAAATATCACCTTGAGAACTACAGATGAGAGTGCTACAGTGCTACCGTTACCAAAATATACAGGTGTTTAAAAAAAGAGATAAAAGATAATTACAAACCTCACCATACCTAAGAGAAACTAGTTATCAGGATGATCAGAATAACTAATTTCCCAAGCAGATTCTTTGCTTTGGGCTTCAGGTTACTGTACCTTTGCAGTTGTGAAAAATAACCCTTCAGAAAGGGTCAAATCACAGTTTCAGCTGCAAGTTAAGAATGTTTATCGAATTTAAGAAACAATAATTTGGCTACCAATTATTCATGAGATCAAGGCTTATAAACTTATATTTTATCGACCTCGTAATGTCAATTCTCGAGATAAAACATAAAATCACTATACCGTGTTTACAAGTTACCTTTACAGCATTAAGAAATGGAAGATTTCTTTTCCATTATTTTCATAGCATTGTGGCATTCAATATTGTAGAATCGTATTGAACTAATACCACAGCTTTAATATTTACAACCAGTAAATTTCCCGTCTGTCATTTGGTTTAATTTAAACTAACTCTCTTGTTTTGCCTTTTAACATTAGCAAGAATAGTATTTTCAGGTGAATGGGTGCTATAAAAGTCTGCTTTTTATTCTCTACTAATCAAACTATTATAACGCGTTTCTCAAGTGATCTATACTGACTTTCACAGAGGCTTCTTTTGATCTGAAAATGTATGTCACGGAGGCACCCCGAGGTTAGTTTAAGGGGCAACAGGGTCCAAAACAACTCTTATTAAACTGGTCAGAAACAGGATTTTAGCACTCCAAAAGTGACTTAAATACAGGTTCGGATATCAGTTGAGGAAAATTATTAAGGGGCAGCAGCTAATACAATAGGCGGTCCACAGAGTGCATGCACATGGCTTCACCCAAAACAATGCTGGAACTGTCCCTGAGTCTGGGAGGAGTACACACTTGCCTGAACACGGTGTGGGATTATTTTTAAAGAGATACACATACTCGTAGTGAGTACGAGAAGAGTGTACACTCGCGATTCTGCAAGGGTAAATTTATAATACACTCGCAATCCTGCGAGGGTTCATTTACTTACACGTGCAAATGTGCACGGAATATTACACGTGCTTATGTGGAAGCACGGGAGGAAAATACACTTGCTATTGTGCGAGGAAATAATTTATACACATGCTTGTATTGAGCACGGAAAGTTACACGTGCAAATGTGCACGGAAAGTACACGTGCTTGTATTAAGCACGGAAAGTACACGTGCAAATGTGCACGGAAAGCTACTCGTGCTTGTATTAAGCACGGAAAGTTACATGTGCTTATGTGGAAGCACGGGAGAAAAATACACCCGCGATTATGCGAGGATTAATTTTACACGTGCTCATATTGAGCACGGAAAGTTACACGTGCGTATGTGCACGGAAAGGATAAATACACTCACAATCCTGTGAGAAGTTTTACTCAACAAGGCAAGCGGAGTCTCCCTCCCAGGGAGAGGGGCTCTCGGTGGCAGCATCTGGCTCGTGCTCCGAGAGACCTGCGATGGTGGGCGCAGTCTCGACGAGAATCCCGGTTTTTATTGGCTGATCAGATCTGACTGCAGGCATTCCAGAAGCTTCTCTGCACCCCCACCCTGGCTGTGGGGTGCCCCTGAAGCCTCCAAACATCCCCCACACTGGCTGCAGGTGCCCAGTGGCTCACTGGCGCCTCGGCACTCCCTTCTCCTAAAGGCCCTGGCCAGGGTGCTCTGGGGCCCAACAAAAGAAGCTGTTAGCCTCAAACAGCAGAGAGAGAGGGAGATGTGTCTACTCCTTCCATACTGAAGGAGGGAGAGGGAGAGAGGGAGGTTTGCATCCTGCCACAAGGTAATACAAAGAATGTTTTCTACGAGTATTAACTGTAGTGGATTTAGCTATTTCAGCTCTTGCTTCAGTGCGTTACAAACCCAAGGGTTTAAGGTAAAAATCTCAAAAGAAAGGGTATATTTTGTAGAATATTCTTGTAGGAACCAAGTATAAAAATCTGTCTGCACAGCTACACATAGTTATTGGTTTCCAGGGAACTCCAACTAACTTTTTTTAAAGCTTTGCCAATATTCACAGAGGTAAGTACATTTGAAAATAACAATTATCTAACGTATTTGAGTTGGTTGAAGGTATTAGTCGTTTGTTCAGGTACACTTGAATGGAGATGTGATGAATTAAGTAGTCTTCCTGTAGAATGCAAATGCCTTTAACTAAAGGATTGAAATCTACTATTTATCTCTTTTAAATTGTACAACTTTGCCCAAGAGCTGCCTCATAGTACCGTGACTTCAGAGCAGCTGATGGTGACTCTCAGCTTCATTCTGATTTTCTTGCTTTAGGAGATTTAATAGCAAAACCTACCTCAGTTGTGTCTGTCTTTTTTTCCCTCTCCCCAGTAATAAACATTCTCATATGCCCCTTTTCAGCTACCGTTCTCGCACCTCAGTGATTTGATATTAATAGCAAAGATGAAGAAGTTTCAGCTCATCAGAGGAGAGATATTAATCATCTTCAGGCCCAATGAGAAGTTTAATTTTCTGCTTCTCTTTTTTCACTAAGCTCCGACGGCTGTCACTCGTACCAGTGTCTGTGGGACATTTAATAATCTCCTTCTGAAGATGCATTTCAGTGGTTTCTCTCCTTGTATTTCCTCTGTCAATCTCAGAGAGCTTCATCATTGCAGGCTTTAATTGAAGACCACTGTCAGAAGATGGAGAGAAGAAAATTCTTCCTTCAACAAAGCTAGTTCAGGGACTTGAGGTTTTTATTGTACTCAGTGGAAGATGGATTAAATCAGGATATTGAAAACTATGGGAGTTGTTTTGGTATGTGTCTCACTACCTGTTCCCTTCAAAAATGTCATATCCTTCCTGTGCCCAGCTCCCATTTGTACACATTTATTTATTTGTGCCTTAGAAGTACGTTTAGATTTGTGATGCAATACAGATCTGGAACATGCTGAATCAGGGAGTGACAAGAAAGAACCTCCATAGAAAACTTTGTAAATGACACCAGTACAATTATATTGGTCTATATCATTGTCATGGGTAGCATTATTGCAGTGTAAGAATGGCTTTTGCCAGCTCAGTTAAAACAGCTTCCAAAATGATATATGCACCAATAAAAGCAGTCATGTGGGATATTATGCTAGTTGACATAGCAATTGCTATTTAAAATGGCATGTCTTCTTAGAGTGGTACAAGCTTATCTTATACAGACGCCCTAAATGTAACAAAATTATTTTCTGAGATGATTCTACTACTGTAACCTGTCAAATACAATAAGACAGTGAAGTCCTTTCTTTATAGATGTTACTGTGCAATTTGCGCATCCCATCTATTTGGGGGGTTGCTCTATTGGTTTCTAAGTTATTTTAAAAGCAGAAAATCTCCACCCTTAGTAAGTTTGCATACGACAGCAAATTGGCTGGGAGTGTTGATCTGCTGGAGGGTAGGAAGGCCCTACAGAGGGATCTGGACTGGCTGGATCAATGGGCTGAGGCCAATTGTATGAGGTTCAACAAGGCCAAGTGCTGGGTCCTGCACTTGCGTCACAACAACCCCAGGCAGTGCTACAGGCGCGCGGAAGAGTGGCTGGAAAGCTGCCTGTGGAAAAGGATGTGGGGATGTTGATTGACAGCGAGCTGAACATGAGCCAGCGGTGTGCCCAGGAGGCCAAAAAGGCCAACAACATCCTGGCTTCTATCAGGAATAGCATGCCCAGCAGGACTAGGGACATGATCCTCCCCTTGTATTTGGCACTGGTGAGGCCCCACCTTGAATCCTGTGTTCAGTTTTGGGCCCCTCACTACAGCAAAGACATTGAGGTGCTGGAAAGAGTTCAGAGAAGGGCAACAAAGCTGGCAAGGGGTCTGGAGCGCAAGTCTGATGAGGAGCAGCTGAGGGAACTGGAGCTGTTTAACCTGGAGAAGAGGAGGCTGAGGGGAGACCTTATCACTGTCTGCAGTGACCTGAAAGGAGGTTGTAGCATGGAGGGTGTTAGTCTCTTGTCCCAAGTAGCAAGTGACAGGACAAGAGGAAATGACCTCAAGTTGTGCCAGCGGAGGTTTAGATTGTATATTAGGAAAAATTTCTTCAAGGAAAAGGTTGTCAGGCATTGGAACAGGCTGCTCAGGGAAGTGGTGGAGTCACTATCCCTGGAGGTGTTTAAAAAGTGTTTAGATGAGTTTCTTAGGGACATGGTTTAGTGGTAGAGTTAGGTTAGGTTATGGTTGGACTCAATCATCCTGAGAGTCTCTTCCAACTGAAATGGTTCTGTGATTCTGTGATTAGGAGCAGCACATTACAGTTTTGTAAGTCAAGGAAGAACAGATCAGGCTAAGACAAAGCAACACAGGAAGCTCAAAAGCAAAATGGTTAGTCTTCTCTCTGCGTCATATAGTCCTCATTTATTAAATAGTGGATTTTTTGTTTGAACAGTGATAGAGCTGATTAAATTGTACACCACATGCTGCGAAAGCACTTAAGTAAAGTTTTAAGCAATTCATAAATCTGGATAGTACTGTGCTTGCTTTACCAGCTCTGAATGCCTGATTTTGAGTCTGTTTCTCCTGGTAAGAAAAAAAAAAAAAAAAAGACCTTTTCAAATTTGAACAGTCTCAGGTTGAACACCCAAGAACTTGAACCCAGAATCTGTCATTACTTTTTAAAATCTCTGCAGAAAAGATGGGTCCCCAGCCTGATATTTCATTTTACAGGGGGAAGGGAGCAGAGCGGAATTGGTGTATTCCCTTTTGCCAGGAATACTCTTGTATCTGCATTTTTTTTAGCTTCCAAAAAGACCTTTGTCTATATGGCTCACTTGGGATGAGCCTTGTAACTGCAGCAGGCTTCTAAGTTTTCTAGTCATGGAACCTTCCTGAAAAAATGGCCTTTATAAAATAACTTTTTTGCTATCAGTAGCTGCTTTTCCACCTTGAAGTCTGAAAACAGTATAGGCCGGTAAATCAAAACAAAATGACATTAGCTTAGAAAAAAAAATGTTGTTACTCTTTGCAATTGTTGCCATTAAAGAAAGTGCAGAACTACCCTCCCCCTCCCCGCCCCCCCCAAATCTACAACAATTAGTACTGTTTGACTTTTAATTGATCTGATAATATATTTTGCAGGTTGACTCAAGGGAGCTAGTTCTAGAATAATATAATCAATGGGAAGGAAAGCATAATGGTATATTTTTGGGGAAAAAATGTTTAAAGCGTACTGGACTGCAATCTATGGTGAGGCATGTAATTGGCTTTATATTTTTAAGAGTAAGGTATTGCCCTTGGAAATAAATTGTTTGGGAAAACATCTGCATATTGGAACAATCCATTAGATTATTAATAACTAAGTGATCTTTTACCTTACATATTGAGGAGTAAATTACAAGGAGTAGGAAAATATTATATTATTTGGATATTGCTTAGAAATATTCCACAAAGGTCCCAGTGCTTTTATTATGGTTTGACTGCACAGAAGTAATGGAGAAACCTGAGCCATTTCTGAACAGGGGATATTTTAGTGCTCATTACGGTTTGGTTGCACAAAAGTAGCATACTTGGTTTAGGAGCTGTAGTGGAATAGAGACTCTGCTTAGAGGCAGACAGGAAATTAAAAGTGTCTACTTGTGGAAAGATTATCTGTGGTAATTTTAAGTGGTGCTTGTTGGAAGAACCAGATTTTCAGCAGGTGAGAGTAGGAATTGCAAAAAGAATGAGTGAAGGTTGGGAGCTGTGTTTTCAGTGGGTCTCACAGAAAAGATGTTTTAATGGTGTGGTAAAAACTGAGGACGTGAGGGTTTGACTAGGGATGAAGGAGCTAATGAATGAGGGTGAAGAAAGACGTGCTCAGGTGTTTTTGTCACTTGTAATAAACAATTTCTTGATAGGAAGCTGAACAGAGTACTGAGAGCTGCTTTTTTGTAATAATTTGCGTGGGGAGAAAAGACAGAGGAAAATATGTGCATGCCTTGCAAGTAGTGGGATGTAGTAAAAAAAAATGGATTCATATGGAAAAAAAGAGGTTATTGTCTTGAGGAGTCAGGAAGACGCTGAGTTGCATTATGAGAGCATTTGCGATATAACTAAAAGTAGACTCACACCAACCTCCTTTTATTTGGGCACCGTGTACACATGGAAGGATTCAGCGTCATGGAGACATGTATGATGTTATCCACTCCAAATTATTCTTTTAGGTTTTGATCTTTTAAAATCAGAGGGAATTTCTGTGTTTGAAATTCACTCTAAACATGAAAGCTACCAGTTGAGCTTGCAAATGGATAATTGATATTTGATAGTCATCAACCATTTTTTGTGGATTTAACTGACTCGGGGTTGTAAAGTTTAAGGAAATTGTTAAGAATTGTTAACAGAGAATTTGCTGTCTCAAGGTGTAAGGAAAACCTACCTGTTTAGTCCTCTCAAGAGCAAATACAGCACTGAATGGAAAATATACTGAAGAGAAAAAGTGACCCTACAGATGAAGCATTTTTGGTGATGGTAGATGGTGCAAGGATTATTTTAAGGCTTAATTTAAGTCTCTCTAGACCTCCCAGCACGTTTTTGTTATCAGTCTAGCTCAAGAGCAGAAGCTTTATATCATCAGCCCCTCAGTAAGACAACTGGTGGCTGTGTGGTTAAAAAAAAATATGAAGAATAAGATAATTGAAAAACAATGACAGGAATTTGATAAGGAAGTTGTACCCTGCCTCTCTACTCTGTTCAACAGTTCAAATGTATCACTAAGTAATCAACTTAAGAAATAATTAGAATACTGAAGTTTTGGGTAGTTGTTTTCTATGCATGTATAAAAGGATTAGTACACTTCTGGATGCTGAAACTGAAGAAAAGGAAAAAAAAAAATTAAGAGACTGAACTAAAAGAGTCAGTATTGTAATTATTTTAAGATGACTGGTTGAACAGGAGATAATGGCTGTGAGACTCCAGATTACAGGCAAAACCCACCTTCCTAGTTAATGGTATTGATTGTCTCCAAAGAAAACAGCAGAGAATTGTTTCCAAGTTGATGAGTTGTCAGCCAAGGATGCAGTAGAAAAAAGTATATAAGGAGGTCTTTGCTCCTTCTTCAGATAGCAAAAGTACGATAGAAAGGATCAGAACTTCACAAATGCAGTAATACGACACATTTGAAGTATTATTTCTGAAGATGTTTAATGATACAGAAGTGTGTTTTAGCACTGTCCTAAAGCATATGGTGAAAGGTCAAAGCTCTCCCCTGACTGATTAAAGAAAGGTTGATAAATAGTGAAGCTCTCAGGAAGATGAGGACTGCACATCTTTATTCAATGCTGCAAGCCGACTGGACTTTTCATTGCATGCAGGATTGGATGCGATGTGAACATAGCAAGTTACAGTCTTAAATTGCAGCAATGGGAGATTTTGGTGGAGTTTGACAGACGAAACAACAGCTCTAAACATAAGGAGTGTTAAGTGTCCTAACAGATCACAAACGGGAATTGTGGAATCTCCACCATGAGATGTTTTAAAGCAGGACAGTTCAATGGCAAATTAAGTTCAGTGTTTATAAGTATAAAGTAAGGCACCTTGGGAAAGAATAATCTTAATACACTATAGTGGACTCTTAGGTTGGTGCTCTGGAAATAGATCTTGACATTTAAAAAGTATTCCTAGGAAACCTGAATTTGACACTGGAAGGTAGTAGGTACTGTATACATGATAGCAGCCACAGGCAAAATTTGATAGACCTTGCTAGTTACTAGAATGGGAGACTTAATTGTATTTTTCCATGCCATTACCAAATTGAGAGCTTTCTAAATGCACAAGGTGAGACAGAGCTTTTCAGATGAACAGATACTATTAATACCAAGACAAATGTTTTTTTATCAGATCAACAATACATTTCAGATGGATATTGGAGGAAAATATCTCTTCATCACATCAGTACACTTCTGGCACAGCCTCTCAGGGGGATTAGTGAAAGACAGAAAGCTCTCACTAGTTCTAAGGCAAAACTCGAGCTGTTTAAGAAAGGGCTTATATGATATAACAGCATGGGATGACTGGGCCTTAGCTCAATAGCTGAAAAGGTCCCTTCTAATCCTGTGTGGTATCTTTGTAGAGATATTCCCTTTTTGCTTCATGGAACCCTCTTGGGTTCCACTGAACAGGCAATAATCTCCTTTGCTAGAGAAGGTGTATTATTTGGAGATTATATTTTGGCTTCTTCATGGTTTTAAAACACCATTTTTAGGGATTAAAGCAGCAGCAGAGCTGATTATTTAGTGGGTATTACTTGATGAGGCACTGACACTTGCCTTCTTTAGTAAGTACTTTTTGATCTACTGATGAAAACCACTATATATGCTAGGTAATATTATTGTTATTATAATGGAGTGTTGGGGACTAATTAGTCACATGAACCTTTTTAGGCAAAGAAGTGTTGATGGAGAAAAAGGAATGCTGTTAAGCTTCCGGAGTGCTGCTTGTAAGTCTTTTGAGTGACAGTCTCTGTGTAACCTGAACTACTCAGAGCATTTGTGTGGGAAAGTGGATTTCTTTCAAACTGGGTGGTTAAGGGAATGCAATTTGTAAAGAAACACACAGCATGTATTGGAAAAGCTCTGATCCACCTGTTATTTCTTTGCCTGGCACATTGATTTTTTCTTCCTGTCCTGAAGGATACAGAACTGTTCTGTAAGATATAGACTTCATCCTGAGAGATGCTGAGAACCTGTAGCTCCCAGTGACTCAGATTTTATTTGTGGAGAGTTAGTGTCTATCATTATCAAACATGAAAAGCCCCTTGGAAACATTGCACAAGAGGAAAGGTGAGGGTGTGAGAAGGAACACTACAACACACTGACACAAAAGGAGGAATTTTAAAGACTACTATAGTTATTATATTTGTATATTATCAAAATGCAGGGGCAAACAGCCCCGGTCCGGTGAAAAAATGCAGTGAGATTGTTAATATGTGGCTATAATCTCTTTTCATACCATGCTCAAATCCCGCTCAGTCACAGCAACTGAACGTACTGTGGCTGCCTGGGTCTCTCACATACGGTTTTTCTTAGGTGGAATTGCATTGTGTCCTGTTTGTTCCAAGTAGCATTAATAAGATATAGGTCACCTGTCCACTCATGTAGTTTACGTATGTTCTGGTGCTTACTCAAGTCAGGTGGCCCTAAAGCTCAGACCCAAGCCCATCCTGCATGTTTTTTTATTCATGGTACTAAATTTATGTTGTCCAAGTCTATAGGTTTTTAACAGAAAGAGAAGGTAGTCTCTTTGAAGTATAACTTTATATTATGTATGAAAGTGATTATATTGAATCAACTTTCTTTTGGCCGCACCTCCGTTTTCGTATGCCTTTTCCGTTGCTCATCAAATAATTTTTTTTAGCACTTCAAAGCTATTCCATGTATAGGAGAATGAGTTTGAAACTGCTCTGAATTGAATATCGACAGAAATACAAGCAGCATTCTGATAAGCAACTCTTTAATGTTGCTGGAAAGAAGAAGGATTATTTTACTTTTTCTTAATGCAAGTTGAGCTTGGGGTATTTCTAGTTGCTGAAACTAGTCTGTATATAAACCAAATTGCTGAAACGAGAATTGAAGATCAAAAAGCATTTATAAAAGTATGTGTAAGTATGTATGTGTAAAATATGAAGATGTGTTCCTGTTTGCTTAGTTGCCTTTGAAAGAAAAGGTCACTCCCATTTAAAACTGGGGTAAAGTAATTTTATTGTAATCATCTGTTTCATTATATTTATAGTATATTTAGTATATAGTTTTTTAGAAAGCTGTTGATGAAATGTAGTCCAAGAGATCCAAATTTGAGACTGGATAAACATAAATAATGCATTTATTCACCACATAGACTTTCAGTGACCTTCAAGATATAAATAATTCAATAGAAATCTTTTATTCTAGTTTTTCAAGATTATGACATTAATATGACAAATTGAATCGTCTATAAAATAAGTATGACTGTAGAAAGACTAAATGAAATCAGTATTTTTGAGAGTTTGAATGTTCACAGGGAAGCCATCCAGCCTTTTGGCTTTAATACTCTTGCACTCTAATAAACATGAGGCTGTCTTCAAAAAAACCCAAACCAAATAATTTCTCTATCATTAACCACACCAAATGAAATAGCTCACTCTTTCTTCTGCTTGATGTTTTACATAGGTGGAGATTGCCTGGAAATGCTTCAAAAGAGTACTAGATTTAGGAAAAAAGAAAAGGCATCCTGTAGTATAGTTATGAAAGAAGACTGCAGGAGATCCATCAAGGCTGTTACTAGAATAAGCAGAGGAATTTGAGCACCACAACCATTGTTATCTGGATAAGTGTTTGAATACCTCTGTGTCTTTCAAGTTTCTTTCACATAAACTAAGAAATATTTCCTAGTTTCATATTCTGATGTAACTAGAGCTGTGCAGGAGAGCTTTTATTTAGCCATCTCATACAGATAGTTGTTCTTGATGTCCATAGTCCCTGTTTTCTCTGCCCCTAATTCCTTGCTGAAGACTTTTGCTTGAGATGCTATACATATGATTGGCTTCACGGTAGACTGTGACAAGAACAGTTCATCGCATATGGGGAGAAAACACTTAGGCACTCAGCTGCACTTTTGAAGTTATTGGTTCCCCTTTCTTCCAGTTCGCTCTTTTCCAAAGGACAAAGTGCATGGTCATTCTGACCACCTCAGTTTAGTGGAAAATGTTGAAGGCAATTTCAGAATGTCTTGTTTATTGAGAACTCTTAGTAGTTACTATGGCTTTTATTTCTTTCTTACATTGCTTACTGGTCTGTTTTCGTGTAACAGTCTCTCTCCTGATAAATGATAAAGGTAAAAGCAACCAAAAACCCCAAAATTCCTCATCAAAACACTTTTCTATCTGTTTTCCTACTTTAGCCATCTCTGACTGCATCACAGCCTGTCACTCTGCCATGCTCTGTTACTCACTTGTAGGCTCATTCATACTCCTGTTTTTTCTTTCATGTTTATGCTTGGTTACTCTCTATCACTTTCAGCCTCACTCACTCAGAATCCCATTCCTGTTTCATCTTGCGCTGGTTCACACATCCCTCATGCTCTTACTCTTCCCTCAGTGTTTTCACACCTTGAGCCCTTTTAAGCCTTTTGTGTTGCACTTCTTTTTCGTGCTTCATTTCACTTTGGCTCTGTCACACATGTTCAATTTTCTCTATTTTATCACTGAATTCTTGGGGGTATATTTGCAGTGCTGCCTAGCAGGAATAAGGGCTGCTAGTCTAGTGTTTCTCTAATAGTCTTTATGTTCCTCGTTCAGCACCAATGATGACATGATCAGAAAATCTTACCACTGCTAGTTCCCCTCCACATGTACATCATTAATTTTCTTTATCTCTTTTTTTTTAATACATAATCCCATTTGCTTCTTCTCTTTAAAAGTAATTTTCACAAGAAAAACAATTTTATTTTAGAGATACAAAACCAATCAATGTTGTTCAGCGAAGTTACAATGTGTTCTGTGCAAAAGTCCCAAGGAGCCTGGAAATGGAGCTAAAAGAGGAGAGCATTGCATCCTCCCAGTTATAACAGACAAGGTCCCATATGGCTGAGACATTCCTTTCTGTACATTTCAGAATGGAGAAGTCATGCAAATCAGTTTTGTGAATCCTGCCTGTCTGTTGCTTTCTGATGCTGTGTAGTCCAATGTCTAAATACCTGCTTAGCTATGCTTAACATAAAAAATCCATTTAGAGCAGTTTCTGTTACTGTACTGGGACTCGTTCTCATATGATATCCTCTTTATGAGAAAATTTCGCCTGACCAGCTTAGCTTTCTGTTCCTTTTTTGGTAACATTCTCTTCAGCTGTATAGTTTTTTTACATCTGGTTTATTTGCACAGACTTAAATGCTGGTTAGGAGCATTTATGTTTAGGGCTTCCACTGAAGCAAATGTAATTTAAAATCATACAGCCAGGCAAGAGTAACTAGAAGAGTACAAGATTTTCAGATAACTGAAAATTTCTTCACAAATCCATGTCCTGCTTCTTTTTGTGTTGCTTTCATAACGTATTATGTTGCGCTAATGCCTCCCAGAAATTATAGTATTGCTGGAAGATGTTTGTGCTTACAGTTAGCTAGTTGCTAGATGGTTTTAGCATTGTTTCACTCATGCAACTAGGAAGAAACAAGAGGCAAGACATGAAATAAGAGGCAAGAAGCTCTGTCTCTTATTCAGTCATTTATGATCACATCCCAGACTTGGCAAGGGCTGGGGAGAAGAGGTGCTGGGAGGGAGATGTTTAGATGTTGTATGGAAGTAAGCAAAGTGATTCATAAATTCTGACAGGGTAGCAAAACTCATAGTAGATCTACGTTGCCTTTAAAAGCACAGCTGGAGCGCTGCTGTTGTATATCCAGTATCTTCACTGCTGTTGGTACCGTGGCAGCACAGATATTTTGGGATTCTGTGTGCAGCAGGAGCTGATAAAGCCTCACTGTTGTTAGTGTCTGAACTAGTTAATGGAAACATTTCTGTTATGTCTGCACTTCAGAGCTGCCATGGACCCATCACCAAAGTTAAAAACATCATGGTTAGTGTGACAGGAGTGGGGGCAAGAAGGGAGCCTAAGAGTAGAGGGACTGAGAAAACCAGTGAAGGAGAACAGAGGCCTTTCCAAGTGATCCGAGCCACTGATCCATCTGATGATGTCCTGTCTCTCCACCAGCACCTTCTTGCTTCCAGAGAGGTTTGGATAGACTGCTGGTAAGCACAGAGAGGGCAGTTTATCACCTAGTTCCTGCTGTCAAAAATTTGCAAAGCCTTTGGGCAAAAGATTCAACAGAACTCCTCAATTATTAATTAGTAATTTTGGGGGTGAGTACTGTTAGTAATTATGGGGCATTATTTTGATATCTGTTTGTAGTCAGAGTAAAACTTTGAAAGTCTGAAAGGCCATTTGATTTAGGGGATAAAGAACTAACTGTTATCAGTGGAGTACCTACAGATCTATCAATTTTTCTACAGTGACTAAAAGAATGATGGGGTTTTAAATAGATCATCAGAATTTGAAGGTCATTTTACTTTGGGAGCAGGGGTTGAGAGGGGGAAAGGTGTTATTCCCTGTCACTAATGAATTCCTTGAAGCCTTGAGTTGTTTGAATTGCAGATAAGGGCTCTGTGGCGAATGTCTACCCAGAGCAGAAGTGCACGTTACCTAACGAGTAATGAGCAATTTGGGCGTGATAAATGGCAAGCAAAACCATGCACATATTATGCCACAGCTGCGGACGAGGAAAAACTATGTGCAGGTAGGAAACAACCCTAAGTGTACTGTTTGTGAAATGGCAGAAGGACATAGTTTACTCCTAGCTTGAGAACTGATTCGGAATTCTCCCTGCCAGCTGCACAGCGGAATGTGAAAGGCAGATGCTTTACTGCAGAGCCTGACTTCGGATCCCCCTCCTTCCTGCAGAACCCTGCCAGCTTGCTTCTGGGTCTCTTTCTGAGATGTTGAAGCCAAAAATAGGTGTGATGAGACACCAGGTTGTAGAGTTAGGTGACCGATATCTGCCTATTTGCAACTAAGGTTTTCACAAGTCAATGTCTGTCAAAATGTAACTTTGTTTATTGTTTTATTTCCCACTCTGTGGCATCAAATGAGCAAAAAACTTCTGGAAGGCAATGAGTTGTCAGAGTACCAGGGGCAAAGGGAGGACACTGACATACATTTTACCACATATATCAAAATGAACCTCTCAGTTTTCTTGAAATTTATCAGAAAATAAAATTCAGTACTCTTTTTTTTTAAAAAGAAACCCAGTTCCATGCATTTCTTTAATGAATATTTGAAAATCTTTAACCTTCAAGCATAATTATTCTCTAAGTCTTATCCATTCTTTCCATTTTGTAGATATTTTTATTCCTTTAAAAAAAGAAAAAAACTGATTAATTATAAGAACATGGATACTTAACTGAGCTTCAGGCTTCTTGGTGAATCCCAGCCTGAAGCTGATAAATGTTATCACTGGCAATTTAAAGAGTTTTTTCTTTTAATTGAGTTTTTAAAAAATGAGGATATGTTAAAAAATTGCAAGACAAGGTGATACATAACTGTCATGAATCAATTAAGCTCGCCCATAGTAAAGCTTCATTACATACCCATTTTCAATATCAGAAAAATAAATAAAGATCCTATCTCTCTAGCTCTGTTGGACAGAAAACCCTTCTCTTTTCACAGTCGGTAAAATAAGAAAATCTAATAGTAAAATCACAAAAAAAGGCAGAAAGATAAAAGAATGGATGTTATTCCTCAAACTTTTAAGTATTTTAAAATCTCTCCATTTTTAAAGAGTTGGTAGGATCTAATTTAGCTGATGATGTCTCCTTGGTGAGAAAAAAATCATTTGCAGTATTGCCAATCCCAAATGTCCTAATATCATGAGTTCTGGATCACAAAAATCATGACATTGAATTTTTAGTTATGTTTCTAAAACAGCTCTGCATCTGTTCTCCTAAAAATAAAAGTCTTCATTAGTTGCCATTTGGGTTATGAATTATTAGGTCAGAATTTATAAGTAGATAACAATTTCAAGCTTTACTTTGGCATTGTATGGAACAACAAATCTACTTGTTATAACAAAGAAAACCAAAACTCTTCTTTGAGCAACAGTCCATATGTGCATTCACATTAGTGGAGATTGTATAATCAAAGCAGTACTTCTAAGGCAAGCACATGGGCTTGTCATCTAGATAACTGCTGAATTTTCTTTTTTTAAGCTGTCATACAGTCCTAAGGAGGATTTGTTGAAGAATTCTGACATCTCAAGTAGTACTTGGAATGTGCATCTTTTTTTTCCTGTTCGCTGTCCTTACTACGTACATCATGGGAGTGCAGAGTGCTGCAGTTCTCTCTAATTCCAAAACAGAGTTAGGAATCTTTGTTTTTCAGATGAAAGGTCCAGAGAATGGTTGCTCTTAGGAAACTCTGTGATAATCTGCATTGATTGATTGAAGTTCAAAGCACATTTTACTTCAGGACCAGAGGCTCAGAGGGGAAAAAAAAATATTCTCTGTCTCTGTTGCTTTCCTTTGAGTCTGGGTTATTTGGACATGAGCCAGTGATGGAAACTCACAGCCCAGAAAGCCAACTATGTCTTGGGCTACATCAAAAGCAGCGTGGCCAGCAGGTGGAGGGAGGTGATTCTGCCCCTCTGCTCCGCTCTGGTGAGACCCCACCTGTAGTCCTGTGTCCAGCTCTGGAACCCTCAGTACAGGAAAGACATGGACCTGTTGGAGAGGGGCCAGAGGAGGCCACAGAAATGATCAGAGGGCTGGAACAGCTCTGCTGTGAGGAATGGCTGAGAGAGCTGGGGTTGTTCAGACTGGAGAAGGCTCCAGGGACACTGTACTGCAGCTGTTCAGTACTTAACAGGGGCCTATAAGAAAGATGGGGACAGACTTTTTAGTGGGGCCTGTTGTGATAGGACAAGAGGTAATGGTTTTAAACTAAAAGAGGGAGATTTACACTAGATATAAGGAAGAAATTGTTTACACTAAGAATGGTGAAACACTGGCCCAGGTTGCCCAGAGAGGTGATAGATGCGCGATCCCTGGAAGTGTTCAAGGTCGGGATGGACGGGGCTCTGAGCAACCTGATCTAGTTGAAGATCATAGAATCTCTCTTGCCTTTCCTTCCCTGGGAGAAATGAAGGGAAAAGGAGGAAAGACTCATGGGTTGAAATAGAAACAGATTTAATAGAACAGTAGTAAAAGAAGACTGAATACTAATCTGAATATAATAAAATATACAATGTATACAAATATGAAAAGCAACACTTTGCTGCTGGAACGCGCACTCCCAACAATGAACGCCAGAGAGTGGACACTGCAAGTACAGTGAGTCCAGTAAAACAGAAAGATGACAGTGGGTATAGGAAATTCAAGGGAATCAGGGACTGGGAGCAAGAGCAGAAGCAGGACCCTTCATGGAGGGCAGCCATCAAAGAAGAAATTACCCAGCAACTTCCCACTTATATATGTAGCATGATGTCCATGCTATGGAATACGTCATTGATGAACCTGGGTGTCAAACTAGGTGCTGTCCCTTTTTGTTTCCTCACAACTGCTATCTTGCACCTACAGCTGAACAGTTGATAAAGTCCTTGGTCCTCTTGGAAATACCCAAGATATCAGTGATTTCTTTCAGTCTTTTTGTACCACATTCCAAACATTGGCAAGATACTGAAAGAAAATATTAGCTCTATCCCAGGGTGCTATCTCATTATTCTCACACTAAATCCAAAACAAAAGACCATGCTAGCTGCTAAGAAGAAAATATTCTAACTGCGTGGAAAATTACATCAATTTCTACTAACACAGCAAAAAGATTACCAAGTCCAACCATAAACCTGACACTTGCAAGTGCACCACTAAATCATAACCATAAGCACCAGATCTATGGGTCTTTTAAACACCTCCAGGCATGGCATCTCCACAACTTACCTTGGCCTGTTCCAGTGCCTGACAACTCTTTCAGTGAACAAGTTCTTCCTAATATCCAATCTAAATCTCCCCTGGTGCAACTTGAGGCCGTTTCCTCTTGTCCTGTTGCTTCTTCCCTGTGAAAAGAAACTGACACGCATTTCCCAACAACCTCCTTTCAGAGAGTAGCAGTAAGGTCAGATAAGGGCTGAGGATCCCCTCAGCCTCCTTTTCTCCAGGCTAAAGAGCCCCAGTTCCCTCCTCGTCAGACTTGTGCTCCAGGCCCCTCACCATCTTTGTTGCCCTTCTCTGAACCTGCTCTTGTACAAGGGGACAATTGCTTTCCTACTCCTGCTGGACACACTGTTTCTGATACAAGCCAGGATGCTGTTGGCCTTTCTGGGCACACTACTGGCTCATATTCAGCTGGTTGCCAACCAGCACCCCCAGATCCCTCTCTGCCAGTCAGCTTCCTAACCACTCTTCCCTGAGCCTGTAGCGCTGCCTGGGGTTGTTGTGACCCAAGTGCAGGACCCAGGACTTGGCCTTGTTGAACCTCAGCCCAATGATCCAGCCAGTCCAGATCCCTCTGAAGAGCCTTCCCACCCTCCAGCAGATCAGCACTCCTACCCAACTTGATGTCATCTGCAAACTTACTAGGGGTGCACTTGGTCCCTTTGTGCAAATCGTTGATTAAGAGATTAAACAGAACTGATCCCGATACTGAGCCCTGGGAAACACCACTCATGACTGGCCACCAACTGAATTTTGCCTCTGTTCACCACAGCTCTTTTGGCTTGGCCATCCAGCCAGTTTTTTACCCAGCAAAGAATATGCCTGTCCAAGCCATGAGCAGCCAGTTTCTCCAGGAGAATGCTGTGGGGAAAGGTGCCAAAGGCTTTACTAAAGTCTGGGCAGGCCTTTCCCTCATCTGC
The DNA here is from genome assembly GCF_037038585.1 of Patagioenas fasciata. Taxonomy (NCBI): domain Eukaryota; kingdom Metazoa; phylum Chordata; class Aves; order Columbiformes; family Columbidae; genus Patagioenas; species Patagioenas fasciata. Next base: position 157,820,003 of record NC_092520.1, on the reverse strand, counting down.
TAAGTGGGTCACCTTGTCATAGAAGGAGATCAGATTGGTCAAGCAGGACCTGTCTTTCATAAATCCATGCTGACTGGGACTGATCGCCTCCCATTTCAGGGGAGTTGGACTAGGTGATTTTTGGAGGTCCCTTCCAACCCAACCCAAACTATTCTGTCATTCTATGATTCTATGAATGTCTCATCTGCAGTGCAATGTGCACCTAAGGATGGTCACGCTGACATCTCGCAGCTTGGTAGGCTATATGGAACTTGGACATAGATGCTTGTGGCAATTGCCCACTTGTTTACTTAACAAAAAGTTTGAGAAATATCTGTTTCCTTTCTTGATAGGTTGCCTTCCAATTAAAATGCGGCAAAAGAGACACTTGGGTTATACAGCAGAGAATATGTTAGGTTAGACCTTGTGTGCAATGGTGGAGTAGTAGTATAGAACCTGATCCTGAAAGCAGCAAACCTTTAATGAGGTTTGTGAACGTGCAGTTCTCAGGACCAATTATAAACTTTGATGGAAGTCATATATTCATTGAGTCCAAGGCCATTAAGGACCTCTCCGTTATCTGGCCCGGTCTTTGTATCACATCATTTTATGTTACCCCAAAATTTGTTGCAGCGAGGCAGACTACATAGGTCTTACTGCAGTATTGCTTCTGTGAGGCTAAAACCTGTGAAACCTTCAGAAATTTAGTAATGATTGAAAACATAGAAAATTATCACTCACCATGGGAAGCTTGTGCAATGATTAGTCATCGTCAATGACAAAAATGTGCACCTCATTTCTAATTTGAAATTATCCAACTGCCATTTCCAATTTGAAATTTTCCAACTGCCATTTCCCGTCGCTGATTCTCGCTATGTCATTCTCCACTAGATTAAAGAGATCTTTGGTACCTGCTATTTTCTCCCTGTGAGGGAGCTTATCCAGTTTAATCAACTCACTTCTCAAGTTTTCTTTTTTACAAGCTAAACAGATTGATCTGTTTCAATTGCGAGGCTTTATCGCTAGTCTTCAACTCATTTTCTGGCTCTCTTCTGAACCCTCTCCAGATTTTCAACATGCTTTCCAAAATGCACATGACAGAAGTCATAGTGGTATGAAGTATCATTCTCGTCACTACTGCACACAGAGGTATTACATGTGTTTATGTCCTCCTACTCTTTACTCCCTCAATTTTACTTGCAAAGACCTTATTTATACCCCCTCTTTCTTTTATAGCTTCAGCTCTTGAAGCTTTTTTCCAGGTACTTACCTATCTACTCTGACTTTTAAGTCCCAGCCGTGATTCTTGTTTTCCAAAACACGTGATTCTTTTTTGTAGATATGGTCTGCACTGATTGTTCTCAAAAGTAAACTTTTGCGGTTGGACATAGTAAAATGTATTTTGTTTGAGTGGGACAGGATTGCATGTCTTTAGCATTATGCTAAACTATTATCTAGCATTATGCTACACTATTAACTTTGTGTCATATGTAAAGTTGTTTTTTTAGCTCCAAAGCATCAATGAAATGTCAAATAGGAATCAGCAGAGTACTGATTCCTTTGAGATCCCAGCAGATATTCCTGTTTCAGTAACTGACACCCGTTGCTTGCAATCTGCTTAGCTAGCGAGTTTTTAGTTCATGAAATAGAATGTGCTTGTATTGTATCGTTTCAGCAGAAAAATTTGTTACTAGATCAAACACCTTGCAGATGCCTTAATGTATTACATTTGTACATAGTCTTTCTTTGCAAGCTTTAAATCTGATCAAAAGATAAAATCAGTTTAATCAGAGCACATCAATATTAAAAAGAAAAGCTGTGTCTCTTTAATTATATTCCTATTAATTAATTTTCTATCTACTGATTTCTGGATTAACTTTTTCATTACTTTGAGTGCACTTAGTGCATTTGGCATCAGTGAAACAGGCCCAAGAGTCATCATGATCATTTTGTTTTCCCTTTTTGAGTACTGGCACAGAATAAATGATCAAGTCAGTAAAACAGCCTGTCCCTTCTGATAGGTATTAGGTAGTGTTCTTGGCTGTTCCCTGGACAAATTCCCTCCTTTATTCTTGAGCACACTGTCTTCCCCTGGTTATTTAGTGTGGACCACTGGATAGAAGATATCCTGGTTTACATTCCTGTTAACAAAAGTCAAGTCTTAAAATTGTCTGCAATGCAACTATTTATATTATGTAAAATCACACTTCTTATTGTGTTAAAAAATTACAATTATTCTGAAATTTCTAAATAAGGAAAAAGGTCACATTCACTTTCACTTCAAGTACATTTAGTTTTGCAAGCATGCAGTTCTTTCCAAGACATCGGTGTGTGATGAGTAGACATATTTCTCCTCTTTTCCCATCAGCATATTACCTTCCTTCATTTTTTTTCAGTTAAGTTTAAAAAGCTTTGCTTGAGGGAATATCCTTTTAGCTTGAATCATCCAGCTTCAAGACCCCTTTTGCAATTTTGCCGAAGCCCCATGTTAAACCTGCTTTAAAGCATCCTGGGCCATGTTTGTACAAAGGCGTATTGCATTACCAAGAACTGAATAGGTATATTTTTGCATAATAATTCTACTTTAGTATTACTCGAATGGCACTTCCAACTATGCACCACAGTGAGGCTTCACAAGGGAAAAAATTTTGGACTCTTAAAACCTTCTCTGTCTTTCTAGCTCTCCATGTGTCTATTTTGTTAATGTGTGCCTTTAAGTCTTGCAGCTGTCACTGAAAACTCAATGGCTGATTTATAATGCCTCTTAAATAAACCACACAAATTTAGAAAGGAAAACTGAAAAATATTGAAGCTATGTTACAAAAACTGTTCTTTCTTCCACAATATTAGATTACATACACCTGACTTCTCTGCTCACTGTGTTGTGAGAATTCCTCGTAAAAAATGAAATGGAATACTTCCGTAAGAAATGGGTGCTACTTACTGCAGTCAAGACATTCTTCCAACACCTCCACTAGCAGGTCTGTCTTTGTTTACCTTGGGACTTGATTTTTTTCGCTGGAATTTAGCTTGTAAAGCCCCTTGTTCTTCTTGTTCCCCACAAACAGGACACCATCTGGGCATTGTTATGTTTTAATTGTAGAGAGCCTAATATTTTTGTTTGTTGGGATTATGGGATTAGTCTGGCTTTTAAATAGAGTGAAACAGACATCTTGTCATTAACATTCTTTGGTTGCACCCAATAATATAAAGCATAAGGTATGTATTATTCAGTTGATTTTTGAAACAAAATCTGGCCATTTTGATGCTGTGAGGTATGACAGTGGATTATTTCAGAGTTTGGCTTTGGCTGGCTTCACAAGGGAAGTGTGGTAAATATGCGTTGTTTCACACACTCTAAACCTTTGGATTCTCACACTTCAGAATTCCTCTTTGAAATTTCAGACGTGTCATCCTCCAGGCAGGGGCTAAGGTGCAGTGGAGATCACTGAGCTCTGGGGTGCACATTCTGTAGCTCTGATAGTGCTCTCAGTCATTCACCAAAATCACTGATAAAAGGGATTTGCTAGTATACCAAGCAAAAAGGCACAGTTGCAGTCCTCTGCATGACTCAGGCTACAGGACTTTATGTATAGCCTTTTACAAAAATTTGTTCTTGATTTTAAAATGTACAGAGAGAGAAAACTGGTGGTGATTTCTTGCTAGTTATTTCAATGCTTAATTACTTTCTCTGCTCAAAATTTGTACCTTGTTTCTGTGTTCCAGTTTTTAAAATTCACTTATCAGGCACTAGCTCTTGTACTCTTCTCTTACAGTTGGAAGAGTCTTCTTGGAATTAATTTTAGTATTTCTCATAGGCACTTGAGGATATGAGCAAATTGCCTATTATCAGTGCTTTTGTTTATTTGAATAGATCTCTGTCCTTTAGCAGTTCATTCTGAAATACGTTTATAGCACATGGGCCATTCTGCAGCTCTTTGCATAATCGTTCCTGTCAAGTCTCTTGTTGAATAAGGATCACTAGAATAGAACAGTTCCATATTCTTCATGTATGTATATTGTATAAGTATACACAGGAAAAAAAGTGTCAAGAGTTAGGATGGTCAAAATGTTTTCATTGTAAATGTCCTTTTTAATATGTCTACAGTTTTTCAAAGACTGTGACAGTTCTGGCTGAGATGTTAAATGTTTGATGCAGACCCTATGGAGATTTTTTTAAATTACTTGAGAAAATTGCTTATTTTGCAGTAGATATCACTGTTTTAACCATAACAGGAAGTACTTTAATTCTTTGTCCCCATTTTTTCCCAATTCTGACTTTAAGGAAGTTTCTCATTGAATTGAGGTTTCTAGTACTTCTGTGCCTAGAAGTTTATTCATTTCATGGTGAGGAGGGGACAGGTACAAAGGAGTAAATAATAAAAGACTAAAATGCTGTGCAGATTGACAAAGACTAGGGGATAAAACAGTATGTTAACTGCCTTATTCTGATGCTATTTTTTGTGAGTGGGTGATTTCAAAAAGGCTTAACTTGAAAACTTCGCTTGTACTAGGAATACGACCTTTCTCAAGGGCAAGTGACCATGACATTGGAGAAAAAGACACACATTTGAGAAAATGTTCAGTATGAAAATCAGTTGTTGTGCAGGAGCAGCAGTAAATGACCTGCCACTGTCATTTCAGATGTACTGAGAAGGAGAGCTATTTCATCAGGAGATCAATATGAGTGTTTTGCTTCTATACTGTAAAAAAATATATCTAGAATTGAATTTCAGTGCAAAAAAAGGCTTTGGTGTGTTGTTATGACTGTTAATTTAAATGCACAGGAGCCAAGAACTTTAGAGTTACAGCAGCTGTGGGAAACATAAGTTGCTAATGTTTTACATACACTTCAGGGCATAAATTTCTTAGCATAAACAGCAACGCGAAACACTACGTATGTGACAGTGAAGAGAGTAATGGATGCTGTGGGAAGCATGTATGACTTTGAATTTCTGGACTTTAAATTCAAAACCCCAAGACTACACTCACTCACAGCTGTTTTCACACTGAATATGTAGGGTTTAGAATGAATTATGTCCTGTTCTAAAATACGAGGCCCTGATTCTGCATAAACTTAAGTGTTTACATAAATTCAGTCATCTAAATACCCACATTGCCTGCTGTAACTTCATCTTAGTGTGGTTAACATGTGTGTAAGATTTAACCAGGCTTAGTTACTGGCATCCTAGAAACAGTGTGAACAAATAAATGAAAATGAACACGTTATGCAAAGTGGAAGCTCATATGTTTTCAGAATCACCTGATTCTGGATCTGACAGAGCCCTGTCAGCCCCAAGTAAAGCAGAATGGCTTGATGTGGAAGATTTTTGAAATTCTGGTGTGCACACAAGTTGCAACGCTGGTGGTTTTTTTTTTCTGGAACTGAGTAAATGCGTCTTGAGCAGTGTGCGTTCCCAGGATAACTAATTTGAGTAGCTGTGGGGGTCACCCTTGGAGGTGAAGCTGCAAGGCAAAGCACGTGAGTCACTGGTCTGTGGTGTGGTCAGGGAGGGGACACTGGATTACAGCAAGATAGCTGTGCAAGTCACTTTGTGTGGGTAGAAGGAGAGAAGATCCCGTGGGATTAAAGACTGTCTCTGTGGTCACCAGCAAGTTCTGTTTGTACTGTAAGGTGCAAAAATACACACTGTCTTCTCAGTGACTTTGAAAGGCAGTGTACATTTTCTTACCTCCTTCCCTCTGCCCCTGCTCCTCAAAGCACATTTTCTGTCTCAAGGCAGCTGGATGGAGATTCTTGCTGGTTTTTCAGTTTGGCTTCAGCTTCCTGAACTCCCCATATTGTGCAGTAGAGGAGATCAAGGATTCTCCCTGACTGGATATTTTTGCTTTTCAGTAACAGTTAATACTGGCTAAGAATCCAGTTAATTCACTTAATGCTAAGAGTCTTTATGGCCTGTAGATAATCTACAGCTGATGTCCCTACGATTACATGTGCAAAGCGGTTATTTGCTCTAGTCATAGTAGTTTATAGTAAAAGGTAATAGGTTTTCCATTTTTTTGCTCTCTCCTTAATCTACCAATCATCCCTTTGCTTCTCAGAGTGCGTGTATTATAAAATAACCTGTGTCCACTTGGTTGATCAATTCTCTGTTAGCATCAGGCCTGCATATTATTGTGTTCATTTCTGACATAGCGAGTGTGCCAGTTTATAAGCACACTTAATTGACTAAATTTTCTTCTAATCCATCAAATCAGCCTAACCAGATAGAAATTATTTCTCCTTTTAAAACATGTATGGTCTGAGAACAAATGGGTATTTACTTGTGTCTTTTGTGACCTTTCTGCTGAAGCTTGTTTTGTTGTAAAATCTCTGGGAACACACCAGAGCAGCAAAATATAGGGAACTTAGTTTGGCTTCTTTGCCTATATTTAGTAAATGTGGTGATTTAAGAAGCAGCTGTGACTGTATATTGCTTTTTTTTTTTTAATATCTGTTTCTTGTGATTTAGCAAAAACCAAGAGACAGCATCAGAAAATTATAAGTTTTACCATTGGTATCAGAGGATTATGACTTCTTTCAGGAAATCTTGATGGGTGGTAAGGGAGAAGGTTTATTTACTTTTGTTTTTAAAACTTTAGGGAATTACTTTTCAGTCTTTCCCTATTTTTAGCAGAGCTAACTGTATTTTTGCACTCATTTAGAACCTGAGATCCTACATAACTCCATTATGGCAGTTGTGAGAGACTGGAGAACATCAGCAAGTATTTTGAAACTCTTGATCTGAGTTTCATGTCAGTGCTTATAATGTCAAGATGCTTCGCAGTTGTTTCTTGTTATGACAGTTCATTATAATCTGGTTCTCCTGAATGATTGACAGTGGTTGACACATGGACTGGATATGTATCTTCCCACTCTTGACTGCATTACAAATTAAAATTTCATGGATTTGTTCCTGAAGAAGCTTTAAAGGGTCTTCTCTGCATGGTTCAAAAGGCATCGATCAAAATCCTCATTAAAACTTGAGCTAAGTTCACATTATCTGCATAGTTGCCTAAGTTGCCACACCTGCGTTAAAGAGTGGGATGAACAGCACAGATCAGCTTCTATCTGGGCAGCCTGACCCCGTTTTCTGGTATAGCAGCTAGGAAGAGGAAGACACACTGCCTAAATTCAGCAGACTATGGCTTGCAATCTGAAATAGCCTGTGACTACCAGTAGCCTTTTTATTACAGCACATCAACAAGTGTTAGGTATCGGAATGGAGGCTGTGCCTGCTGGGCTTTCTAGCACAGTTTTTCTCTGCCATCACAGCAGCCGAGAGGGACGGACAAAGGCAGGAGCAGGATGCTGCATCCTCACCAGCGCAGTCAGAATTCTGGATGAGGTCTCCCCTCCCACTGTGGCCTCTTCTTTTCTCCTCCGACACGCTGGTGGTACTTTGGCCATGATCTAGCCTTCAGGGATTTAGGAGGAAGAAGCACTGGAGAGGAGCAGTGAAGCTAGCGGTCTGTTTTATATAGCGACTGCAGCAGCTGTATGGCAATGTGCTCTGCTTTGGCAGCTGCCAGCAGCAATGCTATTAGTTGCCAAGACAATTGGCAGCAGATGGCTTTGTCCAATTGTGCCATGAAATTCATTTACACTGAAAAGATAGAGTATTATTGTCCTTGTAGCTGATTCATTACAAGAAAATGAGACTCCTTGTTCTCTGATTTTCTAAGTGGTGAATTTCAGAACTACAGCTGAGAATCCAAATATCATGTATCCCCCTTCCACAGCCCACCACCATGACCATGCAAAAGTGAGAAAAGTTTGGTTGTTTTTATTCAGTGATTTCAAAGGAAGAATTTCTACATTTACTATAGCTGCTAAGAGAACTTTTTAAAGTGGATTGCAACCAAGGACATTTTGGACCCTCACTTCTAGATGTGGGGGTTTTGTCCAGTTATTTGTCCAAGTTTTTATTTTGGCAGCTGACTGCATCATCAAAACAATATTACATTGCAGTATCTGAGTAAAAGTATATGACATCTGTGATAACTTTTAAAATAAGTTTTTGCTGCGAAATAGCATGTGCTCAATGGAGTCCCTCTTCTAGCCTTTCTTCTCTACAGCAACCAGAGTTCTCATATAGCGTTGAACTGCTGGTCTTCGCAGAAATTCTTCAGAAAAAGCAATAAAAGAAGGACAGTATAGAAGATGTTTATACTCTTAATGCTAACCTGAGCCTTATGGAATCTGGGATCTCTATGCAGTTCGTAGTTTTGTTTATAAAATAGTTTTGTTTAAGTAATAACAAGAAATGCCAGAAAGCCATGCTATTTTTCTGGGAAGAATGATCTTCCTCCCTACCATTCATATGATTGCCTGAAGCCAGACAAACCGTCAGTGTATACCCTTTTTTTCCCACTATTTGCGTTTTTTAAAAGAAGTGCCTTCACAGATTAATTTGATTTGTGGCCAGTCTCTTTTTAACTGAAGTAAAAAATTGTCGTCCTCACGCTTCCAAAAGAAAGCTCAAAAAAAAATTTCTAAAAGCTAAAAAAATATTTTTCAAAACTTCGAAGCAAAAAACAAATTCATTCTTTTGGATATCTAATGATTTTGTAAGTTCTTGGACTAAATGCTGTTTTGTTTAGAAAGCTAAACCAGCTAAACAGTTTCGAGTATCTTTTTAATTCATGTAAGAATTTCAGTATTAACTTAAAAGCTTAAGCTTGGCCATGCCATTTTGAGAGTCTTGGAGGCAATTTATTTTGACTAGGAATATGTTATTCAATTGTACTTAAGTCATTTAGGAGTTAGTGAAGTAGGCCTACATGACAGGCTCAAAATTACACAAGAAGTTCAGGAAGGTGAGCAAAACCTGTATGTACTAGTGAATGCCATTCTAAAAATCCCACTCTAACTCGCAAATTTGAAGTATATGTTAAAGTTTAAATTTTATGTTATGTTTTTGTCTCTCAGTGCTTCCACAAGGATAACAGTTCAGTCAGGGATTAAACATTTTCATGGCTCAAGAAGTCTCCTCAGAAGCTTAGGTGGTGTCATGGTTTAATCCTAGCTGGCAACCAAACCCCATACAGCCACTCACTCATTCCTCCCTAGTGGGATGGAAGAGAGAATTGGAAGGGTAAAAGTGAGAAAACTCATGGATTGAGATAAAGGTGGTTAAATAAGTAAAGCAAAAGCTGCACAGACAAGCAAAGCAGAACAAATAATTCATTCACCACTTCTCATGGGCAGGCAGGTGTTCAGCCATCTCTAGGTAAGCAGTGCTCCATCATGTGGAATGGTTACTTGGGAAGCCAAATGGCATCACTCTGAACATGCCCTCACTTCCTTCTTCTTCCTCCAAAATATATACCGAGCATGATGTCATATGGTACCGAACATCCCCCGGGCAGCCTGGGTCAGCTGCCCCAGCTGTGCCCCCTCCCAGCCTCCTGTGCCCCTGGCAGGGCGTGAGGAGATAGAAAGTCCCCAACTACTCAGTAACAACCAGAACACCCCTGCACCTCCACCACCACTCTCATTCCAGACCCAAAACACAGCACCGCACCAGCCGCTAGGAAGAAAATTAACTCTACCCCAGCCAAAACCAGGACAGATGTACTGCCTGAAACCCTGAAAAGTCCCCTGAACAGTGATTTGGTTGTTAGTTTGTTACCTAAGTAACAGGGCTTTTAATATAATAATATAAAATCATAAGAGTTTCTTGTGTGGTTTTGTTTGATTGCTTGTTTTAAATGTTCCTAATCTCTACTGGGAAAATGGTACTCTTAGGACCTATTGTATTTGAAGATGATGAAACAAATGAAGAATATTTTAATATTAATTAGTATGATCTTACTTAAGAAGTTAATGAGCTGTTTCTCCAAAAATCTTCTTGTTCGTATTCCATGTCCACATGACACATCCACATAAAGATGTTTGCTGTATACAATTTTGTGAGGCTGTTTGGTATTTGTCTCTCAAATTTGGTTTAACTGCTGCATGGTGGCTTCGAAACAGTAGCACGAGAAGTTCTGTTCTGATTCTGAAATTTCTGAGCACGGACAGCCTGAGAGTCACTGCGATGAACTGAGCAGCCTGAAACTAGGCTATATTTATCAAAACTTAAGAGCTGACTGAAATCCTTTGTTCTGTTAACTGCACAAGCCAATCATCACTATGTAGGACAAGGCAGTACCCTCTCTCATTTATTAAAGTAGGAAAGAGAGATCAAAATTCAATTTTGGCAGCATTTTTGTGTTCAGTATAATACATGTAAAGCAGAAGTTAACAGCATATTCAAAGCCAAATGGTTGCAGTACAACACAGAGATTAGAACTGGACATGGTGAAACCCTTTAGCAGCAGCCACTGACATACAGAGCATGTTCCAGGTTTGTGGGGTTTTTTCTCCTCCTTTAAACATCCCTTGCATTTCCTGAGGCTTGTCTGCTTACCCAGCATTGGAAGGTACCTGGCTGTCAGAATGGATTTATAATTAGTCTTGGGATAGCCTTTTCAAAAGAATGTTAAGTCTCGTGTTCAAGAGCAAAGTTAATCAGTTAGGGCTTTTTTTCTGAAGTCATTTAAGCAATTTGAGTCAGGATAGATGCCTAAATGTGCACCTACCTGCATTGTAGACGCCTGCTTTTCTTTGAAAATCTGCTTCTCTGAAGCCTCTCAGGCTCCTCAGTGACTATTTCGTTTAATGGAATGTGCTTCTAAGTCATCTAAGTGATCTTTAAGACCTTATTTTTGTCAAAATGGTAGAAAGACATACAAAAATTGAGAAAATAGAATTTCATTGGAAAGTATTAATATAGGTGGGTTTTTAAATTAAATAATACTCATCTTTTTCATCACCTAAATGAAAACAATAATTATGGGTGCTTTTCCATCCCATTATTCTTCCGTCCCCCAGTCAATGTTGGAAATAGGAACGAGAAACAGGGAAAAATGAAAATTAAAAAGTTTTTGATTGCTAGACTTTCTTGACATCTGGGGAATAAATCAATTTCAAATTAAGATTAAAAAAATAGGTTTGATAGAGCAAGCTGTTCTGGGAAGGAGTTCTCAATCAACTGTTGTAATAATTTTGGCCTGTAAGATAAGTGGTAGGATTTACCCTCATCTGAATTATAAAAGGAATCACTACTGCTTCTTTTACTGAAGTTAGTAATTTTCGTTTTCTTTCAAAGAAAGGGCTGGTGGATATGTCACTGCTTATGGAGAATTGCTCTTAAATACATATATCCATTGGTTTAGATTTATTTCTCATACCTCTAAGTCAACATTACAAAAACTTTAGGTACCAGGAACTAGTTTACTAGTTCTGTAGGATTTCAATGTCCCCTGAAACTAGGACAGGTGAATTTAGTAAGAGTAATATATGTGCTCTTTAGATTTCCCTATAATTCAGTAGTCTTAAGAGTGCGTGGTCTCTTTTTCTTCAACAAATTAACCAGAAGTCTACCAGATATGTTTTTACCTAATAAAATTTAAATTAAGATCAGTATCTGCTATGCCTGTCTTTAACTCAATAGATATTTTTGACATCCTCACCTTAACAGCTCCTGTTCTGGGGTTTCATTATGCTTTTTTTCTGGTTCATGCGTTCTCTATTCTAAATTGGCTTTGGGCCTCTCTTTTCCTATTTTCATTTTACGAAGCAATATATAAAATGTGACCTCAAGTTACTGATTTTCATGTTTCTCAGAGCAGCGCTTCACTGCTCTCTGCATACTCCATTGCCCTAATAGTTTAAGCTCTTTTTCCTGAAGACATGTATAAGCCCATCATTGTACCGTGCCCTAGGTTCAAAATTCTCCACGCATTGAAATTCAATCAGCAAGACACACTCATTGTGATTTATTCATAGCTTTAATTGATATGGTAGGAGTGGTCAAAAAGGGAACGATTTGCAGTCTGCCCTTTGTGCTACCCGTGTGGCATGGGATGAACGTGTTCATAGACCACTCGAAAGTGCCCATGCCTCACCTGTCCTGACCTGCAGCAGTCATGAAAATGTCATGGGTTGTTATTGTATTTTCAGTAATGTTGCAGCTGACCTGATAATAATTCCAGATGGGAATTGTTTTCTCTAAAAGCCTTTAACAGATGCACATATAATATGCATGTGCCAGTCCCATACCTAGCCCAGCATCCTGTATGTGACTGTAGTGGATCTGTTCCCCAGAGATGCATAAGTCTCCAGTAGTCATTTTTTCTAATTTTTTTTGTGATCTATTTTTAGCTGAGATCACTGACCGTATAAGACTTAAGAGGCCCTGCGAGTTTTAGTCCCCTGAGCAGAACAACTTTCCATTTCCAGGTGAGACAGCCATGCTTAATATGAGTAATAAAAGGTGGGAAATAATACTACCTGGGCAAGCACAACTCTGTTGCCCTTGCCACCATCTTTTTTGTTGAACTTACCTGTCTGCAAGGATCAGTATGAGTTCTTTAAGCTCTTGTTTCATCACCAACTCATCGCAGCAGCTTCTTTTTGGTGCCTCCTGAAAGTTCTTCAGTAACAAATCAAAACCCACGTGCTTCAGATTACAATTCAAACCTCGTGTTTCAGAATAAAGTTGAAAACCTGCTATTGTTACCAATGAGTTATGATTCCCAGTGCCATAAATCAGCTTCACTTCTCCTCGGGGATCATATTTTCTAAGACTTCCAAGTGGTGGCTCTGCTGTGGCCATACTGCAACCCTTCCTTCTCTTTCTTGAGCTGCAGAAATTTGAGTATTTTTGAATAAATCTGCCTTTGATCCCAATGAAGCCTTTGAGAGAAGCCCTGGTCAGGCAAGGTGTGTGCCACTGTTGTTGAAAGGATGTAACGAAAGGCAGATTTCCCTGCAACCATGGTCCATCTGGTTTAAGAAATTTATACTCCCTGCCTTTGCTTCTACTCTTTCTCCTAAGGAACTACTCATTCCCACTGTTCCCTTCTTGCCTAAGTTTGTAACTGTTGTGAGGCTGTGCTAAAAACAAGATTTCAGTGGTCTGCCTTAGAAATAGCCCATTCTTTATGTTGGTGGGGGAACAGCAGTTTGTCAAAGGCAGAAGTACTTCTGGTATTTCCTAACTTGTCAGTGCTTATATTTGAAAATCCTTGTATTCTTTCCACAAAGAACTGTTAGATACGGTATGGCATGGCATGGCATAGCGTGGCATGGTATGGTATGGTATAATTGGCATATGTTTCTAAAAGCCCTTTCCCTCCGAGCACTTCTGTCCCTAGTGTGGAAACAAGAGATGCATGCATTCTTAGGATTTAATTTGTTCCCTTTCTGGCCAGCAATTTTGCCTGTAGCAGTAGCACAAGCTACATCCCTTCTTCTAAAGTGGTAGATGTTTCCTTTCAACCATGCAGCTCCAGTTCTGAGTGTTGCAGAAAATAGTGGTGTTTTCCTTACCATTCTTCTTCATCTATGCATACCTTGAGAATTTGGGTAGATACATATCTGTTAAAGAGAAAATGACTGAACAGTCTGCAGAGCACTAACAAATTAGCTTGATGAGTTTGATCTGTAAATGCATGTTTCTCGTCAATAGAGCTACACAGAAATGAGTTTTCACAAGTAAAAAGAGATTTGTTTTCACTAAGTTTTCTAACATACTTCTCCTATAAGTAGACTGCCATTAGAAGATTAAAAAATAACTTTTGACTGCTTTGGCATTGTGTTTAAAATCTGCAGCTATAGTTCTTTGTCATGTGTATAGCTCAGTGCCAACTTGTTTAGGTTTACTTCAGCAAAGGAAAAGCAAATTGAGAAAGAAAAAAGAAATGTAAACCGAAGTGGGTGTTAACAGCACCTCTGTGGAGTCTACTTTACAGGTTTTATGGTAAAAGAAGTATTTACTGTAATTGTCTTTTGCTGTGGTGGGTATGAAACAGCCAGGGCTAAGAAAGAAAACAGCATTCCTGGGGTCACACAACAGCCTGAAAAACCATCCTACAACAGGTACAGGAACATTTGAACAGTAACTGTCTCAGAGGGCATTTGGGGGTGGCTAGTAATAGCCTCCAGAATACAAAAACGACTCCCACCTTCTCTAGACTAGTTTCGCTGGGAATTGTTCCCACTTGAGCAAGTGCTGCATTTTGCACAATGTCTTAGAATATTTGAAAGTGAAGGCTCAAGCACTTGTGTTTTAGGCTGAATTTATAGATGAATTTCTATCTAATTTAGAGAATCTTCACCTATAGTACATGCTTTATATCTTGAATACTTCTGTCACTACATCTCCTACTTAATTACTTTGATTCTTCCCTAATTGAGTTTAGGATAATAACTTTGATAACTCAGACACCATCTGGCGTGGGAATATAGATTTCACAAGAAGAAAGCAGCAGTATTATGCTTGAAGTTTGGCTATTTTTTTTTTTTTCACTTTTTTAAGAGAAATAGTCAAAAACAGACATGAAAATATTGTCTTTTCACAATTTTCAAAGAAACATGCACCATACCAAATCTAGTGATGTATAACTACAGAGTGTATGTTAGAATTCCTGACGTATACTCATTCTGTTAAATAAAATAAATAATAACTTGGCTGTAGCTATGTGATTGAGGCTTGAAATGAGGCTTATTTTCACACTTTTGTGTGCAGCTGATAAAAGCCAGTTGGTTAGATTAGATATACCTGGGCTGCTCGGGGCTGAGTTTGGAAGGCATGAATTGATGAAAATTCATTGCATAAGCATTTTACACTGGTTAATCCACAGAGCAGGATCAGCATCAGCCTATTACGAGGGATTACAGTCTGCACAGCCACACAGAGCATGAATATAGAATTTGCAGAAATTTCAAAATGAAGAAGGGAACTGGGGAATGCTGGGCTCTGAAATTAAGGCATTAAGGATCATCAGGACCTGATTAGGACCCAGATCCAAAATGCTTGAACAAGAGAAGCATAAAAATGGGGCTAAAATCAAAGAGGGAAAAGGCACAGCTGTGAAATTAAATACATAGTAATTGATATCTAACAGATTTGGAGGTTTATGTTCTTGGCAGAGTTAAACTTCTGCTTTCTAAATGCTACAGTATGGTAGAGTGGAATTGATATCACTTTACTTTCATCTGAGTTTTTTTCCTGGAATATGGACACTTTTTTGAGTGCCCAGTAGGGAGGAGGAGAAAACCCTCTTATGTGTATTGGGGTGATATCAGTGTAAATAACATGTTTTTCAGTACAAAACTTTGCCTGCAGAGCCATCTCAAGATAATTACAACAAAAATAAACAAAAAACCCCAGTAATTCAAATGATCGATACACAATAAAGTATTCTTATTCTGTTGTCTGCCTCCGTTTTTCCTGGGTGGATGATCATAATTTAGAAAGGAGAAGCCATGTTTTCTTATTTGCTGTAAGAGTGTTTATTGCAGCAGCCTGTTCTCAGGAAAACGAAGGGTGAAGTAAGCAATGTCACTCCTCAGCCTCATCCTATGTCAGTTCTTAACAGCCACTTCCTGCACCTAGATTTGTTCAAATGTGTACAGAATATGTAACTAAAAATAAGGGTTAAGGTCCTTCCCTTTTCCTGGAACAAGATGGGAGCAGATGGGAAGGGGAGCTACTTCTTACATTCTGAGTATTGTGTGTGGGTTGGTTGGTTGGTTTGTTTGTTTGTTTGTTTGTTGCTGTTGTTGTTTTTTCTTTACCTTGACCTTTAAAGGACTTTTACAGTTGCAAGATTTTTTAATATAACTGACCTACTGTGTTTTTCCATGTCTCATTGTTCTTTAGGCATAGAGTGTGTTGGTTTGGGGTTTTTGAATATGAAACCATTTTGTTCAAGTTTCCATCTATTCTGCTTAGACTTTAAGATAATAAAAATTATTACAAATTATAAAAATGAATACATCTATAATTACACTAATGGAGATTAATAGATATTTTAATGGAAGTCTATCAACGGAAATTGGCAGTTAGCAATAGGACAAGGGGACATGGGCTTAAACTCTGCCAGGGGAAGTTTAGGCTGGATATTAGGAAGAAGTTCTTTACGGAGAGAGTGATCAGGCATTGGAATGGCCTGCCCAGGGAGGTGGTGGACTCACCGTCCCTGGAGGTTTTTAAACTGAGATTGGACATGGCTCTTAGTGCCATGATCTAGTAAATGGGCTGAAGTTGGACCAAGGGTTGGACTTGATGATCTCTGAGGTCTTTTCCAACCTAGCCAATTCTGTGATTCTGTGAAATAAAGGGCAGACTGTTATTGACCACTATACACAACCCATTTACTCCTAAACACAATACAAGAACTTCTGTAAATGCCTCCATCTTCATCTTTCCTTTACCCCAACATAAAGACTTGTCATAGACATCAATTATTTCATAGTATACATCACTGTAGGAGGCCTATGGCCATCGGCCCCGATGACAGGCTGCCTAACAAAAGCACCATTAAAAATGACACACTGTAGTGTTTCATTTGTACTTACTGAAGAGGTCTCCCACAGTATATTCTACTTCTGAGAGGAATTCCTGGAAGTATTGAAAATGCAGAAAACAAGAGTTCTACTTGAGAAAAAAACAGAAGATATTTATTTAAATACATGCGGATCCTGTGAATACTGAGCACTGCTGCCCTGACAAAATAAAGCAACTTTATTTTAGAATAGAAAATAGGCATATCAGTGGGGCTTAAGCTCAGTGTTGTATTACACAAGAATAGGCATATTCTTTAGGATCCTAAACATACATTAAGATGTCTCTGTGCACTGCAGCAAAAATGTGAATTAGTCTCAAAGACATACCTCATCTATCACAAGACAAAATCTTAGTAGGCAGAACATCTAAGTCTTCCTGCCAGTTGATGATATCTAACCTTAATAAACTTGTGGCTGCTCAAAAAATGGAAATTTTCATTTGCTTGCTGCACAGGAAGCTGAGCAGGTTTGTGATGGGGCACAGGGGATGTGGCCTAAATCCTGACCTACCACAGTACAGAAGTGCGTGCATTTATGGTACAACATAAAAATGACGAACACCACCATGCTGTATACATGCAGAATATCATGAAGTATTAGACCTATGCTTGTTTTCATCAAAGTCACTGAGTTTTACCTTTGACTCACTTGAAATAGGATTACATTTCTGATATGCTGTCTGCACTTCTGTAACAAAACAAGAATATCATAGAGTAATTTCCTCATGTTTTATAGGAAATCTAGGTCACTGATTGAAATGCAATCTCTATCTAACTGATAAGATATATCTGTTATAAAATCAGTCTTGTACATACTTGTTCTATCTTTGTAGAATGACCATCTCTAATATATTAAAGCTAAATACTTTTGAAAAGGTAAATGTTAAGTAAGTTAATATATAAAAGAGGTTCCATATCACATGTCATTGGAGTCTTGACACCAAAACCAGATTATAGTCCTGGGGTAGATACCTGGCCACACTGAAGCTAATTCTGAAACCACTGTTGATTTCCATAAGATAAAGGTACTACCTTTGTCATCAGAATTAGGAGTATATTTTCTGGTTTGTTTGTTTGAATTTCATTACTCTCTTTTGCATATATTATGAGGTTTTAAGATTTTAATTAGAAAAGTGTTATCTTACCAAACACTATATATTGGCCAACTGTAACTTTCAGTTCAAAACGTGGGCAAAGTTAGAAAATGGGTGTTGAGGGTTTAGATTGCGGGGTGACAATCAAACCCTGGCAGATGTATTGTTAACCTCCTCTCCCCCCCACTTCCCCCTTTTGCCCCTCCCTCTCCCCCCTTCCCACTCAGGACAGGCGATCGGGAGGGAAAGAAGGACAGAGAGAAGAGAGTTGGAAAAATTAAAGATGTTTTACTAATGCTACTAATAAGAATAGAGAAAATAATGCAACATATACAAAACCAATCTTGAAAGTCTCAGCGACTGCAGAGCTGGCACCCGAAGTCCTGGATTGGACTCTGCAGCCAACAGGAGCTGGATTCAGTCTCTCAGTTCGCAGGGACGATTAGCAAGGTCCTCTCCTAATGTCAGCCATAAGCAAAAGGAAAAAAGGGAATGGGAAAAGGGAAAAGGGACGAGATCCTCGTGATCTCCCACTTTTATATGAAGTATTCACGTGAATGGAATGTTATACACCGTTGGTCAGTTGCTTGGTCACTGGTTTCTTGTTGCCCCTCTCGCGAGATGTCCATCTGTGCTTATCAATAAGTTTGCATTCCATTGCTAGAATTACCAAAACATGTGTCTGGTTCTCCAGGAAAATGCAGCTAATATGAAGGCTTTAGCTGACAGGCAAATTCACTAAAAGAGAAACTTGTTTTTAACAAAACCAGGACAATGGGAAAATCTATTTAGGATTCCACTGAACTGTATGGATAACTCACTGCTGTTGCAAATAATTGAACTAGTTGTCCTTAGCTAATTTGTGAACTGTTGTTCTAGATTTCTTTTTATGTTATGACTTGGTTTTGTATGTATTGTTTTAAAATGCTGTGTGTTTCATTTCTGATGTCACAGCTGTGATATGTAACCTGCCATCTGCATCGCTGCTGTGATTTTTTTCATCTGCAAGGTGTGTTGGAAAATTTGCTGTGTATGGTACATGACGGTCTGTTATGACAGTTTTCTTCATGAGGAGGACAGGAAACTAACTCACGAGTTACTTTATCTCTTGTCATAAGTGAAGATTAATAACACTGATCAGCCTTCCTGTGTTCTGAATGTGCAGTTATTTGCATTTTCCCATCACTGTTCTTCGGGACTGAAGTGGCTGAAATGACAAGTGCAGCAAATGAAAAATGCTGAGAAAGTCTTGGAAAAATAGAAGACTCAATACTGAAAGATATTAATAACTTATACACTGCTATGACATCAGTGCAATAATGCTGATGGTATTTCGTAACATCAAATTAACCTACAATTATAAACTTGCGATGTTTCTGTCTGCATATGTAATCTTCAGATGCATTTAGAAAGAAGAGAAATCATTGTTTTGAAAATTTGTTCTTTACTACTTGCCTTTATATGTATGTGCTAACATCTGTTGTTTGAAGATTCTTACAGATCTGGTTTCTACTAAGGAAAAAATGATGTGGTGCAGAATTTGGGGTTTCTTATTTGCTTACTTATTTATCCTTGAACAATCCTTGATGGTCAGTCAGTATTCAGACAATCTTCTTTTCCAGCAGCCTCAAGCAAAATACCAGTGCACGGTTCTCTGATGGCATCTCTGTGCCAAGGGAGATTAAGGGATATAACAAGCTTTGCAGCAGGTTTCAGCGGCACCACCCAGCCTGAACTAATACTGCAGCATTTCTGTATATTTGCTGAAAATCAACTTTTGAGTTCACGTGTAACAGTGCTTACCAAGTGACTTCTAGCAATACACATAAATTTTGTTGTAGCTAAATTTTCAGCTATCACTTAAGAGCCTAAATGCCGGCTTTCAGAAGGGCTGACCACTTGCATTCCCTTAGACCTCTGTCTTTCAACCCATCTCCCATGTTTAACCAAAGCCAAGCTAAGTCTTTTGCTTTCCTATTCCTTGATGTCTGATAAAAACGCATTCATGTCTGTTCATAGTAAGCCTGTGATGGACTCTTAAACCAAAGTGGTACAGGAGCTACATGGGGGCAGGTGGTTGTGTTTTGGATTCCATAAAGATCTTCCGAATTCTTTTCCACATTTCCTTATCCCTAAAGCAAATGTGCTTATGAACTCCTCTGGTATTAAGCAGATGTGGGCATGCCTTGTCTGTCATATACTTATGAAAATATGGGGAGGTGCAAACATAAATGTAATCTACACGTTGTGTGTGTGTGTCTTTATTCTTGATACTACAGTTAGCCAGAGGGGCATGGCTGTGACTGATGACCAAGAATCACATTCAGGAAATGAAGTTGTGATCTAGAGAAAGTGAGATGAGAAAAAGCTATACAGAAAACCACATAACAATACTCAATATTCCTTTGGAGGAGGGGGCCACATCTGCACGTCATTAGGAAGTAATAAGCTGAATCTATCCACTGGTGTTTTTGCATCTCTTTCAAGGTAACCAGGCTGTCTTGTCACAAAGCAGTTATTACACGTTTTTCAGATTGTAAGAAAGCTTAGGTAAATTTTTTTTAGGAATATGGAAAACTTTGTCTTACATTATTCTTATTAGAGATGTTCTGCTTGAAATGAATGGTTGCATTTTTACAGTTATGCAGGATTAGGACTGTTCTTTGCTCGAGCTTGTAGATGTCAGTATGTGTAAGTGCGTTTCTTCTGAATGGTTGGCCTGATGAGGGTAAGGAAGGATGTGCAAAGCAGACTCTCTTGCCCAGGTTCCCCACATCCAAGTGCTGTACAATCAGGAAATGCATTATAGCATCCATTGTTGCTTCAGCAGGGAAAGTGTGCTTTACATATGCAAATACTGCTCAGAAGTTTAACTTAATAATTATCAGCTGGAGTCTCTATTGATGAGCAGCTGAGGCTAATCACCAGCAACAGAATCTGAATTAACTACTAGTAGGCTTTGATTGAGCATACTTGTTGCAAGCTTGTGGTTACTGTGGCAATTGTAGGAACCTGTAAGTATTTTTATAATCTTTTCTAAGCTTATAGATATTTCTTTTTGTACTTTCTGTACTCTTAGAAAACACTGTAAAATGCTGTATTTTAGACTTTTCCTCTTCCTACTCTTCCATGGTGTTTTACTGAGCAGGAGCCAACGTAGAAGAGGTTCAGTCTTTTACATCCCACTGCCACGGATGATGGTCACAGGGCTGTATACAGCTGCAGGGCGGCATTTGGGCACAAGCTTTTACCTGAGGGAGCCGTGACAGCTGCCTGCTGTACCAGGGCCTCAGAAGTTACTTTAACACCAAGCTCACACCTGAACGTAGAAAAATCTCTGCGCATGTAAGATATCCAAATAGTTAATGAAAAAAGAGATGTAGCTCCTCCATAGGAAATCTTCAAATTAACAGATCCCATTGTCTTCCCTCCCACTCCTACTGTACACCAGGGAAATTCAGCTGGCTACAAATACTTACCCTGCAGATATCATTCATATTCCTTTTCCTGTATGCTTTATTATTCACATCACACTCCTAACAGTCCCTCCACAGCTTCCCTTCTAATTATTCCCTGCTTGCCCATTCCTCTGAATAACCAGTGGCATTCACCCACATTCTGCCATTTAAGGCAGTTAGTAGTCCATCCTACTGTGAGTTGGATTTCTTGTTTTCCAGGAGGTGCCACGATTTATTTAAATGAATCCAGATTGTAACTCTGAAGATTTATAATTGGGTTGCACAAGGTTTTAGCTTGGGGGCACAGAGACCCACTAGACAGTGGTTTGTCTCTTACTCCGTTGTGGAGGTGGGAGAGGGGAATGCTTCAGGGAAGAGGCAATTGGGGTGGCTCAAACCAGCTCCACAGACTGCTTGAACTAAGCTGGATGCTTTTCACTGCAGGAGGTAAGAAGTGTTGTGTGACCCTTTGGGTCAAGCTAAGCTGTGGGTATGGTGACCTCTAACTGAACACTGATAATGTCTGCGACTGATCTAAAAGGAGTCATTTATTTGTGCCCCCAAGTGATCACAGCTAATTATGATGTGGTTGTTTGTGACAAAAAGTCATTGCTAAGTGATGGCTGGTCATCGGCTCTGTGGAGAAGTGCTTCCGCCAAAAATACTATAGGCAGCACCTCTGAGCCTGGATCCGGTGGTCAAGGACAGAAGGGGTATGGACCCTCTTCTCCTGTTACAGGATTCCCTGCCAGATACTTACTTGTAGAGCATTGTTGTTGGAGTTTACCCTGCAACACCCATTTGGTGTCTGAACATTTCAGTCTTCTGAGCTGTCATATTGGCAGTCTCTACCTGCATGCAAAGCTCCTGAAAGGAAAGAGAATATCCCTCTAGCTTTGTGGAGAGCTTCTTTTTCTCTGCTTTCTCCCTCCCTTCCCTAACTGCTACAGAACTGGTTAGCCAAAAAATCAGTATCTTTACAGGAATGGGGCTTGGAGAAAATAACAATTCATCAAGAGCACAGATGGCTTATTTAGAACCTAATAGGTATTAAAACATTATTTTCCCCAAGCTTTACTCCTGATATTGATAACGTGTTATCTTTGCCAAGTTCCCCTCTTGATAACATGTTATCTTCGTCAAGCCAAGTCACTGATAAAATCTTATTTTCACTCAGTGCTTACTCTGATAAGACATTATTTTCTTGCATCTCTACTCCCAGTGGAAACGGGGGAAATGTTATTTTTAGTCCTTCTCTTGAAGAGGGATACATTTTGCCAAGGCAATGCACAACAGGGAAAGGAAGAATCGGAAGACGATGGAAGAGAGAAAGAAAAAAAAATAAGTAATTGTATTCTAGGCAAGGGAATGAACAATTAATTTAAAGATATACAAGCTCTTGTTTTAAATTTGTGAGTAAGCGAACGTTCTTAACAACAGCTAATAAGCTAATATTTCATTTGAAAAAACAAACTATTAAAAAGAGACACATCCATTTTCAGGAAAGATGTATGATATTAAATTTTCTTTCCCTCTTTGTTCCTGCATTCTGTTGCTATATGCTTTTCCTTTACTTTACTTTGTCTTTTACTGTTTGCCATCCCTATTATCCCTGTTAGAAGCACCAGAATTACATACACTCAGCCAACACATAAACAGCTCTGCATCTCTGCAACGTGATGCCATCGTTGACAGTACAATTACAAACTCTTTCTGAGACACAACACCTTCCTCACTTTGTGTTCAGAGCAAATGCAGCAATGTGGTGAGTGGTTCTTAAACCATTCCATTTAGTTAATTAAAGAGAGTGGAAGGTGTGTCATGAACGAGGCAGGGGAGCATGGAAAGAAAAGGGACAGCTTTGTAGTTTATGAAGTCAAATCTGCCCTGGTAAATTGTTTCTGTCTACCAATGAGTTCATTACATGATATTCATAAAACAAAGATATTACAAGGGACTTCCAACTAGCTTTTTTTTTTTTTCATTTTCTGGGTTTCCAGCTTGCCAACTCTTGCATTACAGGAATGTTAAGCATATGCTGTTATATATGCAAGAGATGAAGTCTGTTCTCTGAACAAATAAAGTGCAAAAAAGGTGCTTATTTGTTGAAAAAACTACATCAGAACCATTTCAATTGTGAATCCAAAACTGATATTTTCTTTTGGTCTTAATGACTTCAAACTTCTCTGCCCTGCCTTTAAAGACAGACTGATAGCATCACCTTTCCCTCAAATGACTTCGGAAAATAAGTCACTGATCCCTGTGCCACATTCAGGAATTATAGTGACGAGCATCTTAGATCAGTGAGGGAATAAATAAATCTTTTTTTTAGAGCACGATATGAGTGGTCCCAAACTGAATGATGACATGAAACAAGCTACTGAACATCTGTAAGAACCATCCATCCTGTGCACACAGTGGTGCCAAGGTTCTTTGGAAACAAAATGGTGATCATGCAATTAATGATCCTGTTATCAGGCATAAGGGAATGGCAGCAAAGACTGGACAAGGAGACTGTCATTCTCACATTTCCAAACTTCTGAGTGTTTGAATTTTGTGGTGGGCTGACCCTGGGTGGATGCCAGGTACCCTCCGAAGCTGCTCTATCTCTCCTAGCCTCAGCTGGAGAGGGGAGAGAAAATATGATGAAAGGCTCATGAGTCGAGATAAGGACAGGGAGAGATCACTCACCAGTTACTGTCATGGGCCAATCAGACTCAACTTGAAGAAAAGTAGTTTAATTTATTACTGATCAAACCAGAGTGACAAATAAAAACAAATCTTAAAATACCTTTCCCCCACCCCTGCCTTCTCCCCAGGCTCAACTTCACTCCCAAATTCTCTACCTCCTCCCCATGAGTGGCATGTGGGGACAAGGAATGGGGATTGTGGTCAGTTCATCACACGTTGTCTCTCCTGCTCTTTCCTCCTCACGCTCCTCCCCCGCTCCAGCGTGGGGTCCCTCCCACAGGAGACAGGCCTCCATGAGCTTCTCCAGTGTGGGTCCTTCCCATGGGCTGCAGTTCTTCAGGAACTGCTCCAGTGTGGGTCTCCCACAGGGTCACAAGTCCTGCCAGCAAACCTGTTTCATCCCAGGCTCCTCTCTCCATGGGGCCACAGGTCCTGCCAGGAGCCTGCTCCAGTGTGGGCTTCCCATGGGGTCACAGCCTCCTTTGGGCATCCACCTGCTCTGGCATGAGGTCCTCCCCAGACTGCAGGTGGATCTTTGCTCCACCATGGACCTCCATGGGCTGCAGGGGACCACAGCCTCACCATGGTCTGCGCCATGGGCTACAGGGGAATCTCTGCTCTGGTGCCTGGAGCAGCTTCTCCTCCTTCTCTGACCTTTGTGTCTGCAGAGTTGTTGCTCTCACGTATTCTCACTTCTCTTTCCCAGCTGCTGTTGTGCAGCAGCTTTTTCCTCTTCTTAACTATGTTGCCCCAGAGGCGCTACGACCATTGCTGATGCGATCAGCTTTGGCCAGTGGCAAGTCAGTCTTGGAACCAACTGGCGTTGGCTCAGTTGGACATAGCGGAAGCTTCTAGCAACTTCTCACAGAAGCCACCTCTGTAGGCTCCCTGCTACCAAAACCTTGCCACACAAACCAAATACACTTTGCAACCATGATATTCTGTGGGCGTAGGGGATTTGTGTATGATATGTTTAATTTCCGTATTCACTGATTGTAGAGGGCTCTTTTGTTCAAGGAAAAGGACAGTGGGAAGGCATCTCCCTGTATGAGCAGCAGACAATAATGTGATGCTTTAAGTAAGGCTGGCCTGCAGTAGAATTGAATAGTTCAGGTTTGAGTTCAATAAAACATGTTAGCATGGGCTTAAGTACCACTAGCAGCAGTGGAAGTGAACACAGACTTAGCACTTAAAGGACAAGCTGCAGTGCCCAAGTGTAGTTACTATTGCCTAAGTCCAAGGCTGATGGTCGATTGGCATCTTGTGTGGAAACAGTCTCTTGTTACTCCTGAACGTGTAATTTGGCACATATGTTGTCCATGCCAAATCCAGAGAAGGGTTTGTGCTTAATAATGATGGGAGCAGTCAGACCTGTCTCTGTCAGACCTGAGGAAACTTGCGTGGGCAGTATGGACAGCCGTGGTTGTAATTTCTTGTGCAGTCTCTGTCTAGTGAAGATCAGCCTTCAGTGTTCTTACTGTGACATATTTCAATGGCACGACTTTCTACCACTGAAACTTGGAAGCATAAGCTCATAATTCCCCCACATCAAAGTAGAATAAAGTTCTGCCTTCACAGATCTGGAGTAAACTGCTTAGACTATATTCCACTATTAAGACAGTTATCTGGGCAAGGTTTTCTACTTCCAGCTGAGATCACACTGCAATGATTCACAAAAAGGCGCTGGAGAAAAAAATGCCTTGGCAAGTATGAGAATAGGCACCTTGGGATGCCTTAGCACCTACTCGTGGAGGCATGTATGTTGTAGTACCAAATTGTTAACAAAAAGGACTTCATTTATAGCTGCCCATATAACCGATACCTACCGGAGCATCCAGCTGAGCAGAAGTGCATAGAGTACTAAGCTGTTAGATGATTAAAGCTGAGCTAGAGCTCCAGAAGAAAAGGGATAGTTTATCTGCTTACATAAAGCTTTTATGTCTCCATAGTCCTGACTGCAGTCTTCTTATTTTTCTTTTCCCTTAGGGTCCATGGGGTTCTCTACAATGGTTTTCAAGGGAAAAAAGTAATTATGGAATGAACTTCAAATGATTTTGCTCGTGGCCTTAACAGGGGGAAATCCATGAGGGTGGTTGCCTGCTATCCCACTTCTTTCTACAGAACGTTGGCTTTTGGTTAAAATTGTTATACTGCTAGTCCTCAAAGGGTGCAATGATAATATGAATTTTCAACTGTGAACAAATGTGAAATGGAGGAGTGGTGTTTTCTTGTATCTCTAGTCAGACAGACTGAAACATTATCTGTGAGCGGCATAACTTCCTCTTATCTCAGAGGCAGCCTAGAGTTCACTAATCATCAGTTAATTCATTACAAAGGCGTTACATGCCATTAGGCAGGGAATGAATAATAGCTAAACCACACAGAAACCTCTAGACCTTGTAAAGATGCCAAAAACCAAGTAGTCTGCACTTAAGATAGTGAAAGAAATGTAAAAAATTATGGAAAAGGATCCCACAACGTGCTCCATGAATTTGCCTGCCTCAGTTAGTTCCTAACAAAATTTTAAGCATTTGAGTTCAGATCAGGGTCATCTGAGAAACTCAGGTTCCCTGCATCTGCATTTGTCTTATCCTCTGAATGAGGGTGAATTTTTCCTTCCTACGCTTTGCTGCTTTCTCCCTTATCCAGCCCTGCAGTTAACGTTTGGCTAAACTTTGTTTTCTCTGTAGCTCTTTCCCCAGCAAGCTTCTACCACCACTTGGTCCTTTTCAAGACTGTCACCTTTCCAAGTCTGATAACTACAAAACTAGGAACTTGGTGTTAATGCTTATCCTTTTGGTTTTTTATGTAAGAAAATTCTACTGCTTCAGTCCCTCTCCTTTCAAATAAGCTATGCTGGATTGCTTTTTATAGGCTTTATTTCTTCCAGTGTCTTGAGGTGCTCTGCTTAAGTAAGGTTTAATGAAATCTCTTGCCTTAAACATAGGTGACTTCAGATATGCAGAAGCATTCAATAATCCATAGAATTCATAACTTGCATATTGTCAAGTTTTCTGAATTGTTGGACCTACTGTAATGATAAGTCATTGACTGCTGTCAACCATGGTGTAATTATTCAGGTTTGTGTTTGGGTTTTGTTTTGTGAGATTGTGGAATTTTGTAGGTCATTTTTATTTCTTTGGTATTAGCACATAAAGTCTGAAGTCAAGACCTGACACAGAACAAAAAATATTAAATCTGAGACTGACAGGGCTCAAAAATAGAGCAATAACCCCAAATGAAGAATAAAAAAATAATAGCTTTAGTATTATTTATTGCACCATTCAAAAGTGTACTACTTGCTTCAGAGCACAGCAATGTTCTTTGCAGTGTTCCCTGGGACATCTTTTGTCCCAAAGTCACACAGACCTTGTTATGTGTTATGTTGGTTTATTTTGATTTAGATTAGATAAAAAGTGCCTAGACATTAGCTCAGAGCACTCTGCCAGTTACTTAGAACTATAAAACTCAAGTGCAGTGCAGTTTAACTCCTCTACCAAGCAGCTACACACAATCAGAGAACAAGCAATGAGCAGTTCTTTATAGCAGGGAGATAGTTTTGAGTCAGAGGGTGAGAAATGTACTTGTTAAGGAGAACTGCTAAACAAAAACGGCATGGTTTCTGTTTTCTAAATCACTCAAGCTGGTGTTTGATAAAGCCAAGGGGACTCTCTGCATTGGAGAAATGATTAAATAGCAAACATTTATTTTAATGTATGCAGTTAGAAAATTATTTCAGAGAAGCACCTTTAGTATTAGATACCTGGGTATCTCCACTGCTAATTATGACACCATGGATAATTCTCACTGTCTTTTTTGCTTTGCTTCAATTTGATTTCAGTTGAACATTTTTGTACAGCAGTTTTGCAGCACCTTTGCAGCATTTGTACTCTCTGTATATAGAGAGAGCTTTATTGAAATTATATGAAAATATGTCTCCTTTGAAAACACATCAACTGCATCCTTATTTGCTTCCTTAAAATTCAGTAGCAATAATGGACTGGGAAGCGATGATAGAATGTGTCGCAATTGTTGTCTTTGGTTATAGACCTTTGCTTTAGGTTAATCTATCTTTTTTTATACTTTAGATCATTTTTAATGCTGTTTTAAACAAGGAAGATAGATACTTTTTGAAAACGTGAAAACAAAGTGCTTCGTATTTCTGGGATGTAACTTTTCAGTTAAAGGTGTTGAACTCAAGTCTTATTTGTGTTTTGTTTTTTTTTTTTTTTTTTTTTTAACTCCCTTGTTGTCTTTTTCAGCCAGAATACTTTCCAGAATTTGACCCACATGTGTATTGAATGTTTTTGTCCTTCTGAACCTCTTATTTCTCAGCAAGCATTTAATACTGTGTTGCTGAATACATACCAGCTGCTCTTCACATGTGAATCAGCTGGGGTTACTGTTTGGCACAAGATGGTAACCAAAATGCTTGACTGTGGAGAAAGTGGGGAATAGGAAAATTATTTTGTCTTGCATACGTTTCTAAAATATATTTAACTGTATATTAATTGTTTTTGAATGAAATCCTCCTGTTCTTGACTGTCTTCCCAGACTAGGGACTGGCAGGAAGCCCTATCCAGAACAAAAGAAACACATGCTTATCTTTTAGTGTTGTTTTAAAATTAATAAGACTGGTAGCTCACAGAGCTTCAGCTTTTGTCCAAGTTTACCACACGCTTAAGCATTGCCTTCAAGTGCCAAGTCTGCATAAAACGCAGCTGTATTTCAAAGACGTCCCCACCTCGTGATGCTGACACTAAAGGAAAACGCAACTTCAAGTGTACTCTGACCGGAGCGTTTCGTTTCCCTCTCTTGCAGATGGGAAGCCGGTGTCGCTGTCTCCGCTTGAATCCCAGCCCCACAGCCCTCGGTACGCGGCCTCGAGCCAGCGGGAGAGCCTGGAGATCCGCGTGCGGGAGGTGGAGGAGGAGAACCGTGTCCTGCGCAAGCAGCTCAGCCTGGCGCAGGGCCGCAGCCCCGCGCACCGCCGCGGCAACCACTCCAGAACGTACTCCATGGAGGAGGGGACGGGCGACAGCGAGAGCCTGCGGGCTGGCATCGTGGCGGGGAACAGCTCTGAGTGCGGGCAGCAACCAGCAGTGGAAAAATGTGAGGTAAATAAACAAAAGGAACCTGCCAGAAATGAACTCGGATAGATTTGATCCTTCAAAGACATTGGAGATCCCTGTCTCCTTCCCTCTGGAACTTTCTGTTCAGAAACCAGCTTCTTAAAGGACTTCATGGGTGCAACTTTTCAGATGATTTTGAATTACTGTTTTTTAAAAAACTTTAGAACATTTAATCATCTGAATATCTTTTGAGATATTATTTGATCAGAGTTTTTTGTCTTTGTGTCCCCAAACCTGGTGTAAAAATCAAAGCCTTGTTCCAAGCTGACTTCAGTGCAGCAGTTCTGATAAAGACCTGTGGCAAGCTGACCCCCTGTGTTTCTAAATTAAATGAAAGCATCACAGTGCTTTGAAAAGCCTTATTCCTTTGTTTGTGCATCTGTACTAGAACAGTTCAGGGTTTACCATTAATTAAATTGTGGCTTATAGAACCAACCTGTGCTTTTGAGTCACATTCAGGAGTGTGTCTGGATGCTACTGTGGGACCAACTGCTTTGTGTGAGCTGTGCTCAAGAGCTGTGGTTAGCTGCAGGGAACAGGAGATCTGTTTCTAAGAAGGTTTTAAGGGGATGTTTTGTTTGGTTTTCCCCATTTTATGCCAGTAGTCATAGCTGGATGTCATCCAGCTATTTAGTTGTCAGATATCTGGATGATGACAGTTCCAAATATGGATAGATCTAAACCAGAAAGACTTGCTTAAAGGCCTTGTGCCAATGCAGCTGAAGATAACGAAAATAATTCCTCCATTTATTTCTACAAAGAGGGTAATACCATATCACCTTTTATCTTGCTTTCTGCCACTAGGAAGATAAAAGTTGAAAGAAAATAAGTGGGAGAAATAAAGGAGGCCTAATTGTCTCTCCAGATAAAGTCTATTTAATGGACAGATATCAAATATCATTTAAAAAGCAATTATTGCTTTCCAGTTGGACATCTTAGTCTGTCAGTGTGGAAGAAGGAACCAAGCTTATTTTAAGGAGAGGGAAAAGGAGGAGTGTGTTTTTCATTTTTCCTCTTCCCAGTAATGAGGGTCTGATTTTCCTGTCTGTAAGCATTTTGGCATTTAATAAGGGAAGGTTCAGGCCATCAATAAGCAAACCTCACTTCTCCTTTATTATCATGCCAAGCAGTGATGAGCTGAATCTCAGGTCTTGGTTGTTCAATGTACCAACCAATTTGGGACACAAAAATAGCAGCTTAAAGGAGGAATAGTTTAAGTGGCCCTTCAGTTTATAGTGTGTTTTGCCAATGAATTTACTTGCTCAGTGGGGTTTAGCATTGTGCTGGAGGCAGTGGTTATATAAAATACGAAAACTTACTTCATTTGCTAACCCTGTATCTCACCGCACACTATTTTGATAACGAAATAGCTTTTTCTTCTTTTTCTTAAGGAATTCACTCAGTAATTCAGTAACAGTAATGGAAGTTAAAATTAAACTTCCTTATTATCAGATTTGCCAGAGGTCTCATCGCTTATCCTATTACTGTAGATTCTGGTTCCATGTTTGTGTGAATGCTATCTTGACTGCATTCACTCTCTTGTTTTCAGTGTTTCAGCAGTGTAAACTAAATCTGTTTTAGCCTCTGACCCTGGAATATATCACAGCAAGAGTCAACAACTTGGGTAAAAAGAAACAAGAGTCCTGAGAAGAAGACTGGAGCTCTGCGGGAGGCAAAGAGAGCTAGGAGTAGGTTGTTTATTTCATTGAGGCAGTTCTTTGAGATTTACTGAAGATGACATTTCAGAATCTAATTTGGGATGGTCTTTAGCAATGATTAAAACATTTGAAAATGCAGTTACAACAAATGAACATTAAATATCTGATAAAGCATAATCTGTGTGGTAATAATTGTGATCTGTATGAAAAAATAATGGATTTGTTGCATTCCAGCCACCGCTTTCTACTCTATTGCATCGCAGGAGAGCTTTTCTGATATTACAAATTAGACCAGCATTTTTTATCATCTTTTCACCTTGTGCCTCCATAAGCCCGGCATTTAGTTTGAATTAAGTGTGCATTTATAAATATTTTTTAAAGAGATTATCTATTAGAAAATGGTTGATTAGCAGTATGGCATTCAGTAGGTTAGCAGAGTACTTAACATTTGAAGCATTTTTACAGGCGTATTTGTATTGCTGCTGTTCTCAATAGTTTTGCTCAATAGGGTTAAGCAGGTAGTGGTCCACAAAGAACAGGCTCCCACCAACCAAAGCAGTGTGAAACACAGGAAAACCAGATATTACCTGCCTTTGGGAAACATTTGTAACATATTTTCATTTTTGTAACAAGCTTGTAATATCTCTTAACCACATTCAACAATTACTTATGAAGGATTAGGTATCTGCAACGAAAGGCCTGGCTAGTACTACTGGAAAATTAGTGAAGTACGAAATGCTTTACCAAAGATTATTTTTAGCCATAAGAACTAATTAGAGTTTGTTAAGCTCATTATTTCACCACTCCACAAAGTAGCCTGAGGAAGAAAAAAAATAACATCTGTTTATGTAGGCACTTTATACTCCTCATCAGCGTGGGATCTAAGGCCTAGTTCTTCATGTGTTTTTAGATATTTTCTTCCCATTAACATTGACCCAGAATGATCTTAGATGAAACACTGCTTTCAGAAACAGTTTTATCCTGGTCTGTAGGGGCTGAAGTAATAGTTTCTAAACCATGTTAGCATGCACTTTGGATTATTTAACTCCCGTTCCTAAAGCAGCTTAACTTCCTTAAATGCCCTCCAGTACCTGGGCCTGAGTGTTCCCTAAACTATTTAAAATCAAAAATAGTTTTGTGTCCTTGATCCCCAGCCTACAGGAAGAACAGCTTGATTCACTTCCACAGTGTTTTGATTAGCTATTCATATCTGTATGGATAAGCAGAGGAAGAATTCATTGAGTCTGGAAAGCAAGATGTATCATCATTTAATCTGTTGCTGCAGCGAGTTCCATTATCTAAAAGCAGCTCCAGTGAATGGCCTGTGTCCAGACTTCTTCCCACACCTACTAGTGATGAACATGCCTACCATTCAATTTTAAAAGAGCGTTGTAGGAGGATGGACACTTTCAAGGAGCTCAGTTTAGTCCCACAGTGACTTCTGAATAATCCCAGCTAGAGTCTGACAACAGGAATTATCACGGATTGTAAACAGTGAGGAGCAAGTGTAGCATGCAGAGCCTTGGTGTGAGACGTGTGGAGGGACACGCTGAACCAAGCAGACAGGCTGCAACATGTTGTGGAAGTTGAAACATTCCTGGCTTATCTGGCTTCACTTCTACGTGTAAGCTGCAGTCACCAAGCCTGGAAGTCATGTGGGTCACAGTGGCCAGTTCTGGTGGGGTGGGGATACAATCTTCTAGCCCTCTGCAGATAGAAAATGAGGAGCTAAAGAGCTGTGGTGCTGCTGACCAGTTTCATAATCTAGAAGCAAATGTTTGCTGTAGTATACTCAGGAGGATGCAAGTTCTTTGAAGTGCTTCCTTCTTCCAGCCACTATTGCCATATCTTGCCAGCTGCTCTCTATCCAAACATGAATTTGGAACAAGCATGGAGAAAAATGGAAATAAAACTTTTTTAGTTAGGATGCAAACATCTACAGACAGTTCAGGTTGTTGAGCTCACATTGACTTATCAGTTTACCCACTATTTTTTTTTACAGTTAAACAATGAGGGAGAGGAAAGTGAATGAAGCAAAGAAGGAAAAGCCTGAGTCTTGCAGCGTGCTGCAGGCAAAAACTTCAGTAAAAAAAGGACTAGGTTTCTATTCTCTTTGAGGATTATTGCTCTTTTCCTATAGCTGATTACAGGCAGGCATAGAAGTGATAAATGGTATTAAGCACCACAGAGAGGCTGAGCAGAAGGTACATGTGTCTCTGAACTGGAAAAGGACATTCAGAAGAGCAGCAAGTGCTGTCTCCTCCCTGTGCCCTGGCTAAAACAGTGTGCAAGGCAACAGCACCTGCTGAAAGACATCCAAGAAATCATACTTTTAATTTTGAAACAAAATGACTTAGGAAAGGAGAATAGACGCAGGAAGTCCTTGGCAGAATATACTCTGATTTTGTGGGGATTTGAAAGGTGAAGAGAGGCTGTAAGGATAGGTTTTCTGACAAGTAGAGGTACTATAAAATAATGTTGACAGGAATATGACAGTACTATTCTGCCAAAACCCATAAAATGTGTGTGTCTGGTCCAGTGTCTTCAGGTGAAGCATTTAAAGCAGGCATGAAACCATTCTCAGTTAATTTGATTTGAATTGGCATTGAAGGGAAGATCTTAGGCCTTCAAAAAGGCTGAGTAAGACCAACTGGCAACCAGAGAAGAGGCAGAGCGTGCTGTGTCAGGAACCTGTGCACCCACAGGAGCCCATGGCCCCATAAGCATGGTACAAACCACTGCTGCAGTAAAAGTTAATAAGCAGTTTCTGTTCTCCCCTGTTGCTATCACAAGAGAAACACAATTTTTGCAAAGTGCTGAGCATGCTCAACACCCGCTGACTTTAACATAAAGCGCTGAATACCTCACAGAGCTGTTGCCATAATATCCTGCAATATATTTTATTTCTGACACCTCTCTGGACAGACAGTTGCCTTATTAATTCAAGTCCTCTTAAAACCTTGGATCTTCAATGTGCTTCAGCTGGTGAGGCACATGAGGGCTGGAGGCAGCTGCAGTGTTCGTGTAGGGGTTGTACAATGGCACAGCCACTTCACAATTATATGATTCAAATTGTGCCCTGTACCAGGCAATGTTAATGGATGGGGCTGTGGCCTCTTTAGATGTGCCCAACACGTGGCACCTCTTGTGTAAATCTGCTTCTGTTACAAGACAGACTTCAGGAATCTATGACTATGGCAGAATTCCTTATTTGTTCTCTGTGTAGTGGGCTTTCTGTGGAACACGAGGGCTGTGTGTGTGAGACACCAGCTAACCAAGCTTCAAATGGAAGCCAAATGAGGCTTCCTTGCAGTTTCACAGCTGTGTCCCTAATTGCGGCTTTGTGCTGCCAGCATCGTGAGCTCTCCTTTATTTCTGTGACCACTAAGAAACAAAAATACAGAAGCTGGAGTGAAAACTTGCTAAGATTAATTTGCTTTTGTCCACAGGGAATAGCAATAGCTAATTTTAAAACCAGAGAAGAGTAACTTAACAGCATTTTTTAAATTATTGCTTACTACCTCAATCATAATGACTAGTAGCCCCTTTTCAATTTTCCCTTTCCTCTTGAAGATATAAGTAAACCTCTTCCTTATATTAAAAAGGGAGCTAAGAAGGCACAGAATAAGTGATAATTTACCAAGGTTCTGGGGTGGGGAGAATGTGTATGCGTGCGGGATTGTATTTAACTTCACATTAACACTACCCAGTACAGCCCATACTGTTAGTCACAGGCAGGGAAGTGACCACCTGCCTTCACAGCTCATGTCATAGAATTGTTCCGGTTAGAAGAGACCCTCAGCATCATGGGTCCAACCATAACCTAACACTGGTACCCTGTGAACCTAAGAACCATGTCCCTAAGAACCTCATCTAAACACCTTTTAAACACCCCCAGGGATGGTGACTCCACCACTTCCCTGGGCAGCCTGTTCCAATGCCTGACAACCTTTTTTCCTTGCTAATATCCAATCTATACCTCCCCTGGCAGAACTTGAGGCCATTTCCTCTCATCCTATCCATTGCTACTTGGGAGAAGAGACCAAGCCCCTCCATGCTACAACCTCCTTTCAGGTAGTTGCAGACAGTGATAAGGTCTCCCCTCAGCCTCCTTTTCTCCAGGTTAAACAGCCCCAGTTCCCTCAGCTGCTCCTCATCAGACTTGTGCTCCAGACCCCTCAACAGCTTTGTTGCCCTTCTCTGAACTCTCTTCAGCACCTCAATGTCCTTCTTATGATGAAGGACCCAAAACTGAACACAGGATTCAAGGTGCAGCCTCACCAGTGCTGAGTAGAGTCAAACAATCACTTTTCTGATATCCTGTCTTATCGCTAGGATGCATCAACGCCCTTGTGAAACCAGTCATCCCACTCATCAATCAGAGCTCGCTCTCCCTCTTCTTAGTGGCTGCCCTTAAGACAGAAATAATGCCGAATTTCTAAGAGCGCATCTGCTTCTAATTATCAGAGATAATTTTAAACTTTGGTTCAGAAGGTTAAAGTGTCTGCATGTTTGCATACTCAAAATGTTGTGTGCTGCTAAATGGGTATGTGTGTGTGTACAGACACGCACACATATGCCCTTAGCTAATAAATGCAATTGTGTTCAGACATCTGATGTAATTCAGGGATAGTAATGACTTTGGAATGATGATGGTCTTATAACTCAATTAAGATGTTTTTAACAAACTGCCTCAAGTGGGCTGCAAACAGCTGCAAAACACCCACTAAAATCTTTAACAATTGCCACATTAATAATAGCACTGTCATGTATGTGTTGTCCTTAATGAATGATAAAACACAGGACCAGGCTTTAATTTTGGTTCTTTTTGTTCCTTTTCTCCCACAGACCATCCACGTTGCCATTGTTTGTGCAGGGTACAATGCCAGTCGGGATGTTGTCACACTTGTCAAGTCCGTCTTATTTCACAGGTAAAAGTAGCTTGTTTTTTTGTGTCTATTGTATATCTGACTATGGCTAAATAAGCTCTTTTTACATTTACTCTTACTTCAAAAGAAAGTCAGATTCTCTGCCCTTGCTGCATTTTCTTTGGAAGGAAGGAAGCACGAAATAAATGACCACCACAAATAGATTCACCTGTGTAAAGATTTTTCACAGTAAATTTGAAGGATCAGAGATCCACCTGCCACTCCTCTTGCATTGCAGGAATAGTGACAGTATCTATACATACTGTAAAGCATCTGCACATTACTGAATAATGTAAAATAATTATAATACTAATAACAGCATTGTATTTATTTAGCCTATTTCTAGCATCAGTTTATGGCACAGGTGTAGATGGTAATTTGAAAACCATACACATAAACATACCCTGCTTACTTGACTATCTCAACTCCCCATTTGGATATTTATTTTTCAAAGTAAACCTGTTACTATAGCCAGTATTATTTTATTCAAGTCAGTTTATTTATTCTGGCTTTAGAAGAGCTACTTGCAGCTCTTCAGAAGGCTTTGCAATGTGGTTTTAGCACATGGAACACAGTGAGATCCCCAAATCAAGAGGCATAAACGTACAATGAAGACAAAACAAGCAAATCCCTTTATAAACAGTAGCTCCAGAAAAAGAGAAATGCTATTAAACTGTATGTGGGCATATGTGTATATGCCTTGTCCAGTTTAGTAGTGTCTCTCATAGATGTTTTCCAACAGTGTTGCAGAAAGTGGATCGAAACGGGGATGTGAGAGACTAATCAGACTGTTTGACTCAAATAGGACAAATAGACTAATAAACATGCGTAGAGTATAAATTAGAGTTTACTAAGGAGGTAGTTTCAGTACGCTGCTTTATATTGAATGACATTTTATACCAAGGAGGATGACTCTTGTTCATGTCATGTACTAATTGATTTCTTCTTTTAGCGTGCTAGAGTGGGGCATTCCAGTCCCCCAGCTTGCTCCTTAGGTTTGCCTCCAATCCTCTGCTGGAACACTTAATAATCACTCCCTTACAATGGTTTTAGTACACCATTTTAACTATTACCCATTTTTTGTAAGCTTTGCAAAAGAATGTAAATGCTCACCTTGTACAATGCGGAAAAAGATTCAGTAACTATTGTTTTAGAGACTGGTTAGAGTGCAGGTGGAAAGGGGAAACTCTCCAAAATCTGAGACCAGCTTTCACTATCAACACATAGTCTTTGCAAGTCTTTCTGGAAGTAGTATGTTCCTGCTAGATGAGGGCTTCGAGCAGGAAAAGCAATGCTAAATAAACTTAACAAAAGCAAAACAACAGTAAAAACATGTATCATGCTGATGATATGCATGTGCAGAATTTTTCTGGATGTTAAAATCCTGTTAAATTTTAAAACTCCCATCTATTTTCAGTTAGACTTCTGAATTATTCAGCATTAACTGGCTCTATATTGCAAAGATGTGGGGTGTTTTGTCTAGTTCGATTGTTGTTTCTAAGGGATTTCTTGCAAAAACTTATTTTTATGGTGACGTAAATTATCCTAGTAGTTAGCGTTTCAGGTCTTTTTCTCTCCTACTACTTGCATCCATTTCAAGAATGTTTCTGAATGTGCTGTAAATACTAGGAATCTCACAACTCAAAGGTTTAAATAGTCTCTTTCTTTGTTACTTAAAGGAAATGTCCCAGTTTTACGTAAGCCACTCATCTGAACAATTAGCAAACTCATAAACAATTCTGCTATATAATGGCAGAATTCTATAATTTGGACATAAATTTAATTAAAAATATGAAACCAAAACGAAGGGAAGTGGCATTGGTATTTCTAAGCCTGGTGGATTCTGCCCTTGTCAAGAACATAATTGCTGTTTGTCTGGCAGTACTGTTCATCTCACAGGATTTGTCTGGCTCAGCAGAGGTGATCAAGATAAAGTCCAGTATAGCTAACAACACTTTAGTACAGTTAGTTACATTCAAGATAACCTATCTTACTTGTTTGCTCGAAACATACATAAAGACAAATCTAAATCTATTCCTGCCTAGAACTAACTTTTCTCACTAGACAGTAAATTGTTCGCTAGAAAGGGAAGATGTTCTCAAAGAAGAGACAGAGCTTCTTACAAATATTTCTTCTAGAAAACAGAGGTGTCTTAAGCATCTGTTGATACCTTGGATACCTGTGCAGAGATCCATGCCTCAGAAATGCTCCTTTCTTGGATCTTTATCTCTGTAGTGGCAATGGTGAAGAAGGCTAGAGAATAAACAACAAGCAAACAGCAAACTCAGCTGAAAATTAATTTAGAGCTGAGATTCCTTGCGTTGGTTGCCATGTGCAAACAATGTTCTCTTGGAGACTGTTAAGCACTTCAGATATTATGATGATTGAAAAGAAGGCTTCCTCTTTTAATTGCTAGGATCTATTTAATTGTAGGGAAGAAGGATGGAGACAGGCCATGATGCTGCGTTAGAAGGAATGAGTTAGGAGTGTTGGAAGTGGTTGGTTCAGATGGCGGAAGCTTCATGATTTCAGTAGCAAGTTCATCATCTCACTTGAGGATCATTGGTGAAAACAGTCATCGAAATGTCTCTTCTTCTAACCCATAAATGTGCACCAGGGAATGCATCCTAGCAAGTGTCATCCAGTAAGCTGAGCAAAACAGACATTTGGAAGGACTGTGTTTCCAGTGGAGAAGGAGTTTGCTTGTTCTGTCCTAGTCTCTGAAGTTAGGCTACTGGTCCTTCATTTGTAGGATCACCACATTCAATCTCAAATATAGTTTTGCAAGAACAGAATGAACATGCCTCCAAACGTATTGTCAAAGAGATTTTTTTTTCCTGTTTTGAAGTTTCTGATGATCAGTGTTCAACGAAACCTGAAACAGCAAGTGCAGAATTTGCCTGTAACAAGACTGTAAGAGAGTCTATTGTATTATTTGAGATACTTGTGTAGAAATCACAGCTGTTATTATGTAGGCAGGCACAGTGTGGGCTCTCCTTGGGCAGCTGTACCGTTACACCTCAGTCCTGACCTGCAACACCTTGAATACAATCTACTAGTTAAACAGCTGGCCCCGCAAAGCAACCACACTTAGTGCCCTCATCACTTGGCATTTGTTGTAAGAGCGTGGGTTTCAGTGAATCTCTCTGTAATTCATGTTGTGTGCTTTTATTAGCATTTCCATTTAGTTTAGTAATTAAAGCATGTTTTAGCTGTGCATTTTGATACAAAAAGAGGTACCTAAATTCCCTACTTCCATAGGGAATCCCTGCTTCTCTAATAGGAAAATTCTGAGAAAAGGAGGCTTTGTCAGTCTAATCATTTTCCCTCTGTGCATTAACATATTGATTATACCCCTAACTTTGAGCTAGAGTGCTAGATAGAGAGACATGAAACCACTGGGGTGCTGGGTCATTAAAAATAAAAACTACAGGAGTTTCTATAGGTGAATGTACAGCAAATCCTGTGTATTAAACCTTTCTCCTCAGATATAAGAAAGCGAGTTTCTGGTTCTAGTCATACTGTATATATTGTGAGACTTAGGCAAGCTACTTGTTCAAACCACTGGAGAAACCAAACCTGGTTTTGGGTTCCAGAGAGCAGGAAGAGGAGAGGTAAGGAGCAGTGGTGGTTGATTCCTGACAAGAACACCATAGTTTGGAAAGACATTTCATTCCCAATGGAAAAAGGAGCTTGATTCCAGTTTTGTCTTTAGAAAACGGATGCTCAAGCCACCAAATCCCAGAAGCTTTTAATACCCAGTTTGACATAACGTGACAGGTCTGCTCTCAGGAGGAGACTGAGCAGAGCTGAGGTACTGCAGGGTTTGCAGACTGTGATAAATATGCATTGGCAGTGATGCACAGAGAAGAGCTTGTGGAATGAGTACTTAGTCCTAGTCTGCAACGTTCCTGCTCTCCTCTCTTGGGCATCTAGTTGCTAATTATGACAGATTTTATACATCTGTTGCAGGAGCAAAAAAAATCTTCCTTCTGAGCCAGTTTAACACAGCCAAGCTCATAAAATTGTGTCTTAAATGCAACTTTAGTTTTTCCAAAGCAAAAGACTGAACACTAGAAATTAAAGATACTGGGTCAAATGTGCAAAACAAAGTGCAAGTGCTTTTGGAAATAGTGCATACAGTAGTATGCAAAAAGCATCTACGCTTCTTTCTCAAAAGTGGAGGAGTGTCCAGGCTAAAGTGTACTCTACCTTTTCCACAGGCATGCTAAACACCATGTTTCATTTGGAAACAAAGAAAGGCCAAACTTCAGAATTATAGCATGCTACTGGCAGTGAGGTCGACCTGAGAATCTGTGAAAAATTAACTTCTCTTTTGTGCCAGCAACTTTTTTCTTTTTTTTCCTTTTTATTTTTTTTTTTTTCCATAAGTCAGTCCCTCTTCTTTGGAGAAGTTACTTCTTTAGCTGTACACTCCATCTATCCAACAGCAACAGTTGCTTCAAAATGGTAATGGGGTTTCGTAGTGTAAACAAAACCAGTCAACTAGACAAATGCTTTCTAATATGAAGTATTGGTCTCTTTGCTTTAAGAAAGCTGCTTATAACCCTAAAGTTAAGCATATGTCTAAGCATTTTTAAAATTAGGATATTAAACTGTGTTATAGATTGCTGTATGAATAATAACTTTTTTGTTAGGACAAGTAGAATAAGGGAAGCCAAATGAAGATATAAATTAAATAAAAAGAATGACATGCAATTTCCAAGGAAGAGTCACAAGTCAACACCGGCTGGTAATTAAAGCTTATGTAATCTAATGGCTGTATTCCATGGGGGCCACTTTGCTTTAATGGAGTTAATTTGAGAATGTAAAACCTTTGTCATTGTCTCCAACTTTTCTAACATGTTAGTCTGCTTTGTGGGAGATTCTTCTGGCAAAAACTATAAAGCATAAACTGGTTTCTCTGATCCATATAGGTGCATCAGTAATACACACTTCTTTTGTATTTTATAGCTGTCCTAACAATGGACATATAATGGAGAAAGCAATGTTTTTAAAAAAAATCTACACGTGAAATCTCTTATTATTTCCCAAAGCACTTCTATAAGTTAACACAAAACAAGGAGATCCATGAATGCGGCAGCTAGTGCATCTTGTAAGATCTCTCCAATAGTTCAGGGAGCATTTTAATCGATATGGGATGTGAAAGGGTATGAAAAAGCTGTAATGATTTCACATTAAAATTCTCCCGGTATGAGAGGGATGGTCATACGGGCATTAGGAAAAAAAAAATCCCAAGCTGCCTTTTATAATTTCTGTTTGAAGTTCTTGTAACAATTTGTTACAGATATAAAAGGCATTACCTTGTTGTGCTTCCCTTAATAAAGTATAGGGTTTGGAAATAAACCCCCTGGGCTACTGACCTTTTTATATTCTTAGAAAATAAAATTCCTCTGTTGCAAAGAGAGGGCTGTGCAACCAAGCAGCCGCTTTTTGAATTGCTAACAATTGAGCCATGGAATAATACAGAAGGGAAGAGTGAGTCTTGGTTCACTACTCCCTTTTTCAATTGTAGATTTTTGTATTTAACTCTGTGGCAGTGGCTATTCAAGAAGAATGGGCCACAAATGCTTGAGCGAGCAGATCAAAACTCTGATGAAGAATAAGAAGTTTTGAAATGTAAAAATAAGATATCCCGATAATAAAAAATATATAGAAAAGGGCATGTCAGAATGGGCTCCTAAATTCATAGTCCGAATTTTGAAATTACTGAGTTCTTTTCATTTTAGTAAACTTTATAGGACCTCAGCAATTCTGAAAATGAAAGCATTCATCTAAACTCCTATATTTAGGCCTAGGAGCCTATATTTAAGCATTCACGCTTGAAAATCTCAGCCAGAATCTCTTTTCATTCACTTTAGAGGAAAGCAATTTAGGAAAATAAATATGTGTTCTTTACGTATGATTTACTTTGTCGGATAGTGTTCTGATCTTAAGATAAGTGGAAATAATTTAATATATGAAGATTTGCAGTTTTCTAAATAGAGCAGTTAAAACCTTGAGTTTCCACTTGATGGGAAATACCCATATTTTGAAATGGCATTCATCTGCATTAAGACATTAGCACATCAGCATTTTCCACGTAGCAGAAACTGTGAAAAGTTGCAGTTGGCAAAAATTCAGATGTTCAATATATTTGAGGTAAATGAGACCTTGGGAGAAATTCTCTGGCTGTTTCAATACCTGCTTCTGTAGTGAGGCATCTGAAAGACCTGGGGCTCAGAGTTCAAGGCCTGTCTGTTTGGAAACTCGGGACACGAGAAACTTGGACTTCCAAACATATAAATTCACATGAATACCAGGAATTTTCCAAAACCTACTTATTTTGTAAGATAAGTTTATCAAAATTGTCACATACTGGTCTGTATGATTCCACCTTGTATATACTGTGACCATTTACAGTATAGTCCTTTCTAGCACTGCAAGATATAACCAACCTCTAGTATGTGTGGTTCTTTCTCTCTCCAGACATGCCCAGTGAAAAATTAGTTATATGCGATAACATACATGTTAAAAATCAACACAACACACAGCTGTGCATTGAGTTGGTTAGAGAAGTTGAAGTCAAAGGACTTCCACATTTGGAATGAGAGAAGAGGTTTGTGTTTCTTTGAGACGTGATTCCAGCTTCCCTTCAACCAAGAAAGGTGTCCTGCACTGAAGTCCTCAGGCTCAGGGATTTGGAAAGATCCTGCTGCATCATCTCATTAACTCCCCCTGCTATTTCAGGAAACCACAGCATTGAAATCCTTTTCATAACTTGATCCACCTTCACAACAGAAAGAAGTTGGGTTTTTCTTAGACCAGAGCATCGTATTTTTCCTGTTTCACGCCACTCAACTTCCACTAGCAAACTTCAGTGTCTTCAGCTGCTTCTCGAAATTCTCCAAAGGCCACACCACCCCTCCTTGTTACCCAAGTGAGGGGCTCTCAAGCCTCCCTCTGGAAGACTTAGGTATCTCCCAGGCTTCTAAAATTCTAGCTGCTAAATTCACGTGAACAATCGCTCTCCACATGGCCATCCCTTAACTTATCATAGGAGCAATACAGTTTGATTTCAGTTTTATAAACCTCATATCCCAGAATGTCTCCGTTCTGGAAAAAGACCAATCCTTCACAACATCCTGATTGTCACTCCTAATTCTTACAACCAGTGATTCAGTCATGTTGGCAAATAATTAAGAGGAAAGTTGACATCCCTTTCTCATATCTCTTCAGTAAGATTTCTCATCTTACAGAGTCTCTTCTGTATCTTTTACAATGGATGCTGGGTTGATCTTTAAGCTTCTGAACTTGTTTCAGAAACACTTCAAAGCAATCCAGATCTTTTAGGCCTTGCATATTGCAGACACCAGAAGTAAAAAATGGCATCTGTGTGTATGCTAGTGC
This sequence comes from Patagioenas fasciata, assembly GCF_037038585.1. Lineage (NCBI taxonomy): Eukaryota > Metazoa > Chordata > Aves > Columbiformes > Columbidae > Patagioenas > Patagioenas fasciata. The sequence continues at coordinate 157,777,252 of NC_092520.1, read as the reverse complement.
TGTTGTCTTCAGGTTTTCCATGTTTGAGTTTGTGCTCTGTTGGCTTCTAGCACCGTGCTAAACCTCACAGTTCACAAGACTAAAATCTTGTCTGGAGTAAAATTTTCTGTGACTGATGCACATTTAGTTGTAGATGTCAGCAGGTCACTATTCTGTTTCAGGGATATATTTTTGTAAGAGATAATCTTCTGCTATGCCTCTGACACATACTTTCCTTCCAGCTGAATCTTTACCACAAGGCTAACAACTTGAAAGAGATTTCTGTGTAGGAGTACAACTACTCCTTTTTTCTTTTTCCCCAGTAGGAGCTGAACTGAAGAAAATGTCACCAACTTGTTCCCATTTAAGTTTCACTCTGGATTGTCCAGATGTATAAACTATTACTGAACGTTTAGGTGCCTTTGTATCAGATTTTTTCATTTCAACTAGTGTGTTTCATCTTCAAATATTTTATATCAATTCTGTTTAACTGAATGATCGTTTGGAAGAAGATGTAGCTTGTGTTTTAACTGATTTTTTATTCTACTTATTCTAGTTTGCAATACATAGATAAATGACCCTGAAAAAAAAAAGGAAAAGAGATTACTAAAGAACACCAGCTGGGAAATAGTCCTACCAGACACCAGACTCAGCCTCTGCTGAGCAGAGGGACCTATGTGGAATGCGTATGTTGACGTTCAACACCTATTTGCCTGGAGATATTGCTCTGCCTGTGCCCAAAGCCACTGGTGGTGTGCTTTGTTTCTCTCGGCCTTTTCTCTGCTAATGAAATCTGTTTTCTGATCAGTGCTATCTCCCGATTTTTTCTTGGCAAGGTGCCTGGTTACTGCGGAATCTGCATAAGCCAGGATGTCCTCTTCTTCTCTCCTGCTGGGCTGGTGAAGCAGATGTAATTGCTGTGATCCCTTTAGCTCGGTAATGGGACACTCAGCAGCTGGCAGCCTGCGCCTTTCCCTCTCCCCTCCTCACTCCAGGGCAAGCTGGAGATTGAAAGACCTTTATCATTTTGCAAAGCATGTTGTGGCTTAGTGTTTTGGGCATTGTTAAAAGCAGATCAGCTGTGGGTTTATTCTGCCATTGTGATTATCTCATATATAAGGCTTCTAACCAGCCCTTTTCTGCTTTTCCTGTGAGTACGTAATTTCATCCACAGTGCCCTTGAAGCCAATACATCAGCTTCACTGACATCCCTGGGTATTGGTTTGGATCTTAGGTGCAGTATTTCTAACACTGCAAAATCCAGCCATACATCACTTCTCACAACAATCTCCCATTTCTGCTGGGAAGTGCACTGTGATACTATGAACCATTATATGTATTTTTGCATGTTTTTATGGACTTTGTTCAATGAGAAAGAACATTACTCACCAAAGCAAGAAGAGTAGCATTAAAGAGAAGAGACATATTATTCATCAATGCAGGAAATGGAGAAAGAAATGACATTCATCTTTTGGTTAAAGCCCAAAAGTCTAATGGAAGTACATTGGCCTGAACTAACATAGATTTCCTTACTTCTCATTCACACAGCAGAATGTGGTAGTATCAGCCATCTTCCACTAGCATCTGAAACTAAATGTTCCTCTTTTTAGATGAAGATATCCATTAACAAGTACACCCATTTACCTTTACAAATGACACAGAGATGAGACTCCACTATTCCAAGAAAGGCTGAGCCAATGCTAAAGCCTAAATGAACTGTCTGTCTTCCAAATGACTTTTGCAAACTCTGTCCTTTTCTGCTGACAGGGAAAGTTGCTAAACTAGGGATAAACATGGAAAACTACAAATTGAGACTAATTTCCACTGATTGGTTTTCATACTCCTGCCACAGAAGTTGAATAAAGATCAGAGTTTGTTGCCTACTATCTCTCAAAGAGAGAAGCAAGGTTAAGGGATTTAAACATGGTATTTGTAATGTCCAAGTTTTCGTTATTACCGAAAAATCCATATACTTCATCCAACCTTGCCACTCTTGCTGATAGTGACTTCACTGATCTTGTTTTGAAGCTTTTCTCTTAGCCCAAGTCCTATAATTACAGAGGTGAACCCAAATCTGTTTTTCTGAAGTATTTTCTATCTTCCTGCTTTTCTTCAACCCTCCCTCCCTCTTAGCAACAAGGATGTGAGGAGATTTACAGTCTCCATTCTGTTCATTAGGCCAGTAGCTAGAAGTCACTCACCTGAAATGGGTTCTCGTAGGACAGCTGTTGATACCCAAAGTTTGCCTTGTAGAAAAGATGTGTGTAAACTCATTTGCCTGGAATGTCACCTAATTCAGACAATTATTTTTTAACCTTCCCTCCCACTCCCACTTCTCCACAGACAACTGCTCCACAAAGATAAATTACCAGGTTGACCTAGAAACTGAAAGAAATCACTTGCACAGCTCAAGTCCCCAGAGGGGGATTAACTTGGCCTTCTTCTAAGGACCTGTTAGAAGGGACAAGATCCTCTAGCTGTTATTAATCATCACATTCCACTGAAGTCAAAGGAACTATATTGATTTACAGCCACCCAGAAACTGATCCAGTATTTCTATTACTGTAATGTTTGTTCAAATTTTATTTCAGCATTTTGACCACAAAGCAGGACTCCACTGAACAGGCTTTACCTTGACACCTTAGACATAGATAAAGCTTTGCAAGTTGTGATGTTGTCCTTTTACTAGAGGAATTGGAAACCTTTTATCTAACACATTTCTCTCCCCATATCAGGCGAAACCCACTCCACTTCCACCTCATCGCAGATGCAATTGCCAAACAGATCCTGGCAACTCTATTCCAGACATGGATGGTCCCTGCCGTGCGCATAGACTTCTATGATGCAGATGAGCTCAAGGTAAAGAATGACAAACATAAGTGTTACTCATACAGTTCTGGTTTCATGTCATCCCTTTTTGTGTTATCCCTTTTTTATCCATCTCTCTGCATTGGTGACTTGTGGGAGAACCGCTGGCTAATATATTCTGCCTGGCTAAAACTAATTCTAATCCACGTGATTGTAACCCCAGTTACACTTGAGTAGAAGATACTAAATGGCTAAAATGAGTGTAATTTCTTCACCAACATAATATGCGGTTTAGCAGCTTAGAATTTTACCTACTATCAAGAAGATTCTGGTTGCCTAGGTTGAATTGCATCTGACCACATTATGTTTTGCTAAGGATACTTCTTTCTAGCAGCACTGGTGGAATCTTAAGCAGCTTGTTCAATAAGCCCAAGTTTGTTACTTGAAACACTCAACTTCCCTGCATTCCTTAGGCATGGGTGTGTACCACCATAAGAACACACACTCTGATGAGGTGCCAATACTACATTTTGAAATAGCCACCTATTTTATCTGCATGCTCTTCCAAAAGGAATGAATATCAAGAAAGGAGAGTTCTATGAAGGAGAGTTCCAAGGGGAAAAAAAATCACTCAAAGCATAAAGTAATTATTTTTTCATAGTTTTGAAGTTTAAATTAGATCATGAGGCACAGCACTTGAGTTTGAGCTGCATGGTTTTTAGCTTTGGAGGTAGAATGAAATATTCAGATTTTAACATTTGGAGTTGCTGGCAATAATGTGTATGACTTACCAGACTGTTCTGAACAGCACCCCAAACCAAGGGAAAAACAAAAGTTAGAAAATTGCTATGCTAATTAAGATGTAAATTCTAAGCACACCGTGTTGCAGAATCTTGAGCAGAAAGAGTTGTGGAAAGATAGAAAGGGGGAAAGAAAGAGAGAGAGAAGAGGGAAAAAAATGTTCCTTTAAAAAGTATTTTGTTTCTAGCTGTTTTTATTGTTTTATTCATCCTTCTACATGAAGCCGTAAGCTGTTATTAACCTAATTAGCTAGAAGTCTTCCTTCTGTTCTTTATAGCTTCATAGCAAGGAGGAGATTTGTTCTTGTTAAATCTTGTATGTGTCTATATTACATGTACTTCTCTGCAAATTGTAGGGTTTTACAGTGTCAGCCTCTCAGCTGGGCAAGACAGACTTCTTAGTGTTTTCCTTCTGGTCATTGGGGTATAGTCCAATCTAGTTAAGTAAATAATAACCAAGAGAGCTTACTGCAACTTTCTGATTTATAGGCAAAACTCCGGGCACTTATTAGGCTACCGAGCAAAGTCTTGTTTTGTCCCTGCATCTTTGCTCAACTTCAGTTTTTAAATGGCTGGTGACCTGAAGCAACACCAGACTGTCTTGCATGTAACACGTAAACTTTAGGTTGGGGACCACTTTCATATGGGTTGCAGTCTTCGATACATAAATATATCTTTCCAGATTCTGCCACTCTTCCTCAGAGCTTATCATATTGCATACCAAACAATTTCACTGATTTCAGTAGCCAAAAAACATGGTATAAAGTAGTACTGAGTATAGGTGAATGTGACAGACACTGGCAAAGGACAGCAAAGAGTTGTAAATATAAATGGAGTTTTAAAAAGCCAGGTATGATGCTAGCAAATATCCTGCAAATTTTAGCAAAGAAGACAGAGAGCTGCTATGGGAGCTCATCTCATTTGTTTCCTACATACCCTCCAGAGAGGATTTAATGATTGTTTTGGGTTCATGTATTTCACCTGTACTCTTGGGAGCTATAATATGCTGTCCAGTGTTAGGAAAACAGAGCTGATGCTGGAATGTTTACTAGAAAGTCTGCCTTTCTCTAAAGTGAACTATGAATCCAGTATATACTATATTTCAGTTTTAATGACCCTCCATAGTTCTCTGTAAAATTGTAATCAATAGCAATTGTTGACATTTAAAAGGGCTTAGACTGAACAATACCTTGAGAATTTTTTGCTTAGCTTTCATTCACCAATGTTTCATTGCTTTGGAACACATTTTAGCTGCTACAGGAAACATTTCACTTCATGTTTGGTTTTTTCCCTTTGGATAAGTATGAGCTTCCAGCCTCTTACTTCCAATGCAGTAGGAGTTGCCATTTTAGCTTAAGCCCTTAAGTCCTACTCTTGTTCCTGCTCAAATAGTAGAAGGGAACACATAATGTTAAATTCTCCATATGTAGTATGGATACTTTTTTTGTTTTCAAGTAGCTATTTAGAACTCGGGCAACACTTTCTACTAGAGTATTGTTTTTTTAAAAGGCAGAATTTGGAGACTAAAATGTTTGGTGATGTTTCTTAACATATCCTACCATTCTTTTTAGCTTAGAGTTAGAACAACCAGTGTCCTAAAGGAAGGTGTAGAAAATAAGGCTCTGAAATAGGTGTTGTTTTCTCTCAGATTTTAGAGGAAAACTGGCCACTTGATTGCAGGAAAGGGTATACACAGTGCCACTGATTATCCCAGAATTTCTAGGGCTAGCAAACCAACATATCTACTCTGCATGCTGCTGTGAAGTAAGCAAGTCAGATGTTCCTTTTAAAATTTAGAGAAGACTTACTTTACCTTTTGCAAGGGAACACAGCTGTTCATGTTCATCCTGCACCAGAAAGAGCCTATGTTCATTCTCTCCCTAGAAGTGGGTGCTGCCAAACTAACACCAGCCTGCTTGGAAGAGGTATGGAACATGGGAAGGGATGGCCACAGAGACCTCTGTCTTTGCTTGAGGCACATGATAGCGGATGGGGCTGAAGAGAAGGAGATTTGGCTGTAGAGCTGATAACAGCATTTCCAGAAAAAGGGTCGGACACAGTTGAGATGGGAGCCTGCAAGATAAATTTCTTTTAAACAGCCAGTTTAATGATCGTAACAGGCACCTCTACTAAAATGCTTTAACCTGCCCCAACATACCTTGTCCTGTCTTCTCATTGCCTCACCAATAACCATGAGGGAGATCTGTGCTTAAAAGCTCTCCCTCAACTTAGAAGCTGTTCAGATTGTGAACTGCACTGCCAGTGCAACTCTCTACTATTAACTAAACTTACCAGATGCAGTTAGGAATCAGCAATAAGCATTCTGGAAGTGTGGGCAGCTGATAATGGTGCCAGTAGTTGAACGGTTCTGTAGCTGCAGATTTCATTCTTGTTCTGCCCCGTACAGCCCACATAGAGAATCATGGAATGTCCTGAGTTGGAAGGGACTCACAAGGATCACTGAGTCCAACTCCTGTCCCTGCACAGGACAACCCCACGGTTCACACCATGTGTCTGAGGGCTTGTCCAGTCTCTTCCTGAACACTACCAGGCTTGGGGCCGTGACACCTCCCTGGGGAGTCTGTTCCATGGCTCCACCACCCTCTGGGGGAAGAAACTTATCCTAATGTCCAACCTAAACCTCCCCTGACACATCTTCCTGCCATTCGCTAGGGTTCTGTCACCCCAGGACACGGTTAGATCCTCTTGACTGCCAGGGCACACTGTTGGCTTATCTTCAACTTGCCTTCAACCAGAACCTCCAGATCCTTCTCTGTGGAGCTGCTTTCCAGTAACTCTTCCAAATTTATGTGGTCACATATGGCTGTGACTACAAACTGGAGAGTTACTTGACAATGTAGTTTCACTTTCTATGATCACCTTAGCGATGTTATTCAGCTGTGGTCCTAACGCAGTAGCTGTAGCGATTACAGCAATGCATCCCACAGAACAACTGGAAACTGAAAATTGTCCATGGGTCCGGATGGGATGCACCCGCGGGTGCTGAGGGAGCTGGCTGAGGTCATTCTGTAACCTCATCTGAGTGTTCCTGCTCTGGCAGGGGGATTGGAATAGATGATCTTTTGAGGTCCCTGCCAATCCCTAACATTCTGTGATTCTGTGATTCCTTGAACATTAAATAAAAGAAAAATACATACCTGTGAAACACTGATCTAAAAGACCCATTACAGCTGTGGCTTGCAAATATGAGGCTGCAGGTTATTGTGTTTTTTCAGTTCAGTCTTACATGAAGAAACTCCAGAGCTAAATACTGAAAGTGTGCAACACAGACACTTAGCTTCTACACTTCATTATTCAGCATGGAATCTCATGTCAGTTCACTCACAGGGAAGTTTAGGCAGTAAACCCATTGTGATCTGCATTAGCCCAGAGCAGAGGGAGCAGCTGATACAGCAAAGCTGTATGTGTGATGTGTGGAATACAGATGAAGCGAGTTTGTTTTGCCAGGTGTTGCCTGACAGACTGCTACCAATGTCAGGTGAAATGAGGGGAGCAGAAGGTAAAATGAGCATTTGCCTGTTCTGCTGTGCGTGAATCTTGATGGCCCACATGAACGTAGTCTTGTCATCACTGGAAAAGCAGAAAAACCATGTAATTTAAATAGTTCAGCCCACAAACGTGCTGCAGTTGTTCTGTGAACTTGAAGCTGGGAATGGTGGATAGGTTTCTGCAATACATGAGCATTTGACTTGAAAATGGAGTGTGAAAAAATTCCTACTTTGCTGCATATATGGACGATATTCCAACTTTTACTGTTCCCAGAAACAATAGACCACAAATCTCACTGCCAGTGCTGCCTGAGGTGATTTCATATGAGAAATGTTGATGTAGGCTGCACACTCAGTCAAAATCAGTGGTGTGATCCAGGGAGCAAAACCAAGCTGATATAGTGTGTGGCATAAATATTACCTAACTTTAAGCATTTACTTAAGCATGAGATGAGTCACTCCTCAGCCACTTCCATCTGAACTGTGAAGGTGGTTCACTAGGTCTGACGTTGACATCTTTTGTTCTGACAGATGGGTAAGTGCTATGAGATTTAAGCAGGAAAACAAAGTTTAATTCTTTAATTATAATTGTAGTGTAGCTGGGTCTCAGGGGTGTGCCTGTGTGCACTCCCAGTGCACCTAAGGTTCTAATTCCCAGCGTGGTCCAGGAACTCCCAGGCTAGCCATCTGCACAGATGAGATAAAGGGCGGGTTTCAGACAGCAGATCAAGTTGAAACTAGGTGATCGACTGAACTGCTGGCCATCTGCACAAGAAGTATTTGACAGATTGTTACAGGAGCTGTCCCAGTGGGAGTTTCAGGCAGTTCTTGAAATTTCCTAGGCAGTCCATGCTGTGCCTGGACCAATTTATGCACTTAAATGTGTTGATTAACATCCTGGGTGGTTGTCTCAGAGATTCACAGTTCCTACTACGAAATTAATCAATTGTGCAAGGGTAAGACAATCAACAGAAGCAGTTCCTACATGTGTAGAGATGATCATGTAGGACAGTCTTTTGTACGCACTTAAATAATTGATAAATGTTTTGTATGTAGGTTAAGGTAATCTATAGTGATGGATTATGCGTGTCCTGCAGTGCTCATGTAGGACCATGGGCCAGCTGGGTTATAAAAATTTGACAGAATCGTGTTTTACGTGAGTATCACCCAACCCAACTAAGATGCCTCTGCAAGGACCCTTACCATGGAGACTCTGCCATCCAGACAGCAACCAAGTGTCCATGCGAGAGTTAGCCTAAGCCAATATCCCAGTAATGTTAGCTTTTTAAACATGTGCTCTGTGTCCATGCAACCATTGATACCAAAAGCAAATCAAATGCCATGATTTTTTTTTGCTGCCAGTGGAAACTTTTACAATGAATGATAGCGTTGGTGGGGCTGCATGTATCATACATTGGCATCTACCAATTTTGGAACTGTATTCAAGCAAATGCTTCCAGCAGAACTGCAGAACATGGGAGGGAGCTGACTGACAATTGGGAAGATGTAGAATGATATTTGGTGAACAGAATATTGGCTTAGTATTAGTCACATCAGGTGCAGAGGTTAAAAGTGGCAGCAGTGTTGATAAAGCCTCAAACAACAAAACTGGTCAGCATTCTCCTGCATTCTACCATCTCCTGATCAAGCAGTTCCACTGGATGTTGCAGAAGCTGCCATCCATAACAATTTGTTTTCCCAGGACTAACTAGTAACCATCATGGATTATAACAGACTCTATTTGCATCGCACTGCCTGCAGATTTTAAATTGTTCAAGGGCAATGCATGGTTGTTTATTTGTTTAAGTAGTTCACTATATGCCTCAGAGGCAAACACACAAAGTTATAAAGCAGACATTACTTTCTTTCCTTCCTTTTCCACTTCATATGCAAGATCTAATTGCTACTAATGCAATACAGGATGTGAAACACAGCATCTGTTTATATTTACATTCATTTATGCAGTGGTAGGTATTCAGTTGAAGTGTTTCTACAGTGCTGTGGTTTTGGTCAGATACTGTCACATGTTATGGTAGGGTTGCAATGCTCCTGCATTTCACCAGCTTTTTGTGTTTTCTGTAAACTACCCTTCTGTACATGTCAGTAAAATAATAAGCATGAAGTGCTGTTTCTTCCTGCCTGTTGCCTTTCTCTTTTAAAAAATCATTTCATGTCTGTTTTGTTGGGTTTTTTGTTGGTTTTTAAGAGAAAGTGCAGATTTAAGATTTTGAAAACCAAAGCCTTTGATCAAAGCATTGTACAGATTTTCCTAACTTTCATGGTTTAGTTTTAGACTTGAATTTCCACATTATGATTGAGATCTTGTGCATTTGCTGATGAAAGTACTGAATACTGGAGATGTGAAATCTCAGGTGATAAAATATGCTTGTGGTTGTAACACAACGCTACCACGCTAAGAGCAGGGTCTTTTATCCATGGTTTTCAGTACAGATGACTGGCCATTAACAAGCCAGGCCTTGTAAGCCAAGATATTTTCCTTCAGACTGCTTGGAAGGAAATGAGTATCCACCAAGAAACAGATAGCAATTCAAACTCCCCAGCACAGTGGAACCTTTGTGAAGTGATCAGAATCTATCCTTGCAGACTGAGTAGGCTGAGCAATACTTCCTCTGCCCTCCCAGCCCCTCTTCTGCACAAAAGAAGCCATGCAACACTACAAATTAAAAATAACTGTGTTTTCCCTTATTCAGGCCCAGATTATTTTAAAAAAATAAATAAATAAGTAAAAGGGTAATTTTATGTAAAATCACACTGGGTTTTCAATTTCTGCCTATTCAAAACAGGCAGTGATGAAAGAAGTGCTGTGGAGATTGGTGGGGCTGGTCAGAAATTGGTCATGAGAATGGGAGTCATGGTGCTGTTAGTGGCTTCCAGCAGTTGTGGTCAGCTTCATGACATCTGGCTTTCATGGACAGCCTCACCTCTGACTCCGTCTGTGGAGGGAGGCAAGATGTGAAAGGTGGAATAGCTTTTTGCAGATTTTTGTGTCATTGCTCTTTGGATTTACAAGTATTAGCAGTTAATTTAAGATTTGGAACTGTAAGAGTTTGGTGTATCGGGATGAAGCCCAGTGTGATGCAAGAAAGTGCAATACTTCCTGGTCCTCTTCCAAGGGTCCCGGTCTGCCCATGATGTTGTATTGCACAGTGCTTCTGCTGCACAACTGGCTGTTCCAAAAGAAAGCCTCATGCCTGGCTTTATAAACCGCTTATACTTTCCTACTGTTGCTGGTGTTTTGGAAACACTGGAGTTCTTCGTTAATTTTCTAACTTCTCTGTAACTATTGTGGTCTTTGTAGCTCCACCTTTTTATTGATTCTAGGGGAGAGCGGTACAGTCACTATGGACTACCTCCTCCAGGGAGCCAGGGAAAGCTGTTCTTTGTAACATATGCAAAGTGAGGAATAAGGAGCTAGCTCTCTTCTGCTGCCATCACCCACATTTGTGTCATAGTAGCTGACTGTGACGTTTGAATAGCAAGGATTCCTGCTTGACGTTCAGCTTCTTAAACGTCACTCTGACTGCAACAACATGCGCTGCACCTCCAGGGATGGCTCTTCTAATAGAGAATGGGAAAAAGATTAAAAACTGCACATGGGATTTTCCAAAAATTATTGAGTTTGACAAAAATTATCCAATGTGCCCTGCAAAAAAAGAGGAAGTTGAAAACACACAGTACCTCAAACTGACTGCTACAAATAGTGTTTGTGCCCAATATATTGTTGTATCCCCATTACAGCAACTTCTTTCTAAGAACTTTATCATCCTTCCATGAGAAATGAAAACCTTTTGCTGTCTTAACCTTGTACAGAAATTATTTGATGCTTTCATCTGCATAACAGGTATAGGTTGTATATCCCTGGTACTTGCTGTGGAGAGTTAATGGTCATCCTGTGTTCCAGCACAATTTATTTTCTTGGCACTAACAGATAAAAAGCTGGGAAGACATGTGATGACTATGTTAATAGCTTTTCACTTGCCCATAGGGACACCTCCCTGTCATAGGGCATTCGATTACTGATAGAAGAGCAGCAGGGACTGTTCCAGGCATTCCTATTCGGGATTGGTATTCATGTGAGCCTTTTATTAAAAAGTTTAGTGAGCCTTGCTTTTATATTTACAGAGAACTAAAGTGTATATATTTGTGTGTCTGATTGATAAGCTGAAGAAAGACAGTGGGCTGGAAGGACTCCAAGAATAACCTTGATTCACCACCAGGGAGCTGGAATTGTTAGAATTCATAATTTGTAAAGTGTTTGGCGTTGGGTTGTTTCTGAGAAACAACTGGAATTCAGGGATGTGTTGCACAGTAGTTCAGATGTGAGCTCCTTCCCAACGGAGCGGTCCAACAGGAAGCATAGGCAGAAAGTATTCTGAAGGACTAGGGCTGAAATGGTCATTCTTGTGGTGAAAAATGACCTTCATCTTACCTGGGCACACCTCTTTGTATGACACTTTTTCACAGCACTGGAAATGACAAGCCATGCTGTGTGTCTGACGTAACACGAGCATACCGGGCAGTGAAGTCCCTCATCTCACAGGTCTTCTGAAGCCACCTCAGCCTGGATAGGGGTTTAAGTACCTGTTTCAAAGGAGAGATATAGAATAAGACTATTAATTACGTGCCACTGATAGTACCTCTTTTGGAATGACCTTGATATGAGAACATTTCAATTTCCACATGGTGAAATTTCATTTCTCTTAGTGGAGGTATCACTTTTCAGATCAAACTGGCTCAATCTAGTTTAATTTTTTGAGGGTAAGATGATGGTGTCTAGGTCTCACCCTTTCAGCAGCAAAGATGAAAACTCAGCAGTGTTTCGATCCCCTGATAATTTTCCTATATACCGTTCTGTTAGTTCAGGTTTGACCCCTTTCACAGTTGAATAAATTCCACGGTTTTTGGCTGATACAGTTGAAAGCCTTTATAAAATGATTCCAGCTGTATTGTTTTAATCAGCCATTTAGGATCTGCATTCACCTGTCTATCTGATTGCAGTTTTATCTGATGGTCCTTCAGGTGAAACTACAGGATTACGTGGAATTAGGGTGATGCTTGTGGCCTTAGCCCTCACACTGACAGCTTCAAGAAGTGTAAGAGATACATGCCCGCTACACGGACACTTCTTTAAACACAACTCATGCAAATTAACTGTTATCTGAAGTATTTGTCCAATATTTGACCAGAACCTGGGCAAGAAGCTAGACTGATGTCATGAACATCAAGCTCAATACTTCTTGCTTTGGAGGAGCCCAGCTTTCCCAAAAATGTCTTTGTTTTCTTCTGATTGTTTCTCTAGTTAGTGCTGCATTGTTTGAGAGACGTCTTATCTCTTTCTAGTAACAAAGAAAAATAACACTCTTTTCTCCCTCTTGTTGCATTCAGTTCTTCTTATACTTGGTTATTGTTAATATTGTTTGTGCATAATTGTAATACGTTTTATCCTTTATTATCTTTCTTATCCATGATGTATTCCTAGGGCTTTTTATTCTCCAGGAGTTTTGATGTATTATAATACTTACCATTGGAGAAAACAACACTGCTTCATGTAATATTTGTTCTCTTGAAGCAATAATTGCAATATAAGAAGTTCCCACCACCTGGCCTCCAATCCTGCAGGATGGAGGTTGACTTGTTTTCCTGCAAATTCTTTGCTTTTGCTGAAATTAAGAGAACTAATAGTTCTTTATGGGATATGGCATTTATTCCACCAGCTGGATGTGTGTTCCACCCACTGCCTCTTGGTGCAGCATTTTCAGCTGCTGACGTTTCACCATTCTTGCTCTGAAAGCAGAAACAGTAGAAGTTTGAGGTCTGGAGAGAGGTGGTTTTGCTGATGAGATGCCAGGTAGTAGCTAGTGATTTCTTTCTGAATAGAAGAATGAATTCTTTTTTTCTTCTATGTGTCTGCTATGTTTTGACTTCACATTAGGATGTCAGAGGTCTGGCAGGAGCTGCATTCCCACATCCTTTCCACAGATCATCATCTTCTGCAACTCTGACTCCTGCATTGAAGTACATTCTGTTTTGTATTGAATACAATCAGGACGAGATGGGCAACAAGGATGATTAAGGGAGTGGAGCATCTCCTTTATGAGGAAAGGCTAGGGGAGCTGGGTCTCTTTAGCTTGGAGAAGAGGAGACTGAGGGGTGACCTCATTAATGTTTACAGATATATAAAGGGTGAGTGTCATGAGGATGGAGCCAGGCTCTTCTCGGTGACAACCAATGATAGGACAAGGGGTAATGGGTACAAACTAGAACACAAGAGGTTCCACTTAAATTTGAGAAGAAACTTCTTCTCGGTAAGGGTAACAGAACACTGGAACAGGCTGCCCAGGGAAGTTGTGGAGTCTCCTACTCTGGAGACATTCAAAACCCGCCTGGATGCCTTCCTATGTAACCTCATCTGAGTGTTCCTGCTCAGGCAGGAGGATTGGACTAGGTGATCTTTCGAGGTCCCTTTCAAACCCTAACATTCTGTGATTCTGTGAGATCTTTCAGTCTTAAAAGGGTCAGAAATCCTTCCCTCAACATTTTTAAGTTTTGGTCGGGGCTTTTTTTTGCACAAGATAACTAATATTTTAGACCTGTAGCCTCCTGCCAGACATGACTTGGTGAATAACAGTCAGGGTAACTGTTGTGCTACCTTCTTTCATCATCCTTAAAAATGGACTTTTGGACAGGGTTCCGTAAGGAAAAAAATCCCACTTCAGATCTTTGTCACTGAGCTGAGGTTATTGTCTATCCAATATAACATGTCTTTATGCAGGAGATGGTGTTGCTTTTTATTCTGGACAGTGCATCTTGATGACACCTGTTTAATATCCCGAGATCATACAAAATACACATTGTATGCCTCTAGACTTTGACCCCAAGAGCTGCATGGAAATTTGCCAGAACATGTAATGGCTGCGGCGAATGTGTATGTATTTGCATAGCTTCTAAAATTAAAAAGCTGGCAATTGTAATATTTTCATGGATTTGTATCTTCCCTGATGGATTACTACAAAGAGCTTGTTGATTGAGTTCACTAGCAATTAAAGGGAGCAGTTGATCTTTCTTACCTTTCCTTACAGGTGAAGTGAGAAGGGCATCCACGAGTTGTTTGTGATCACTGGCTATATTCTAGTCAGATCTACCTGTCAGTCAGCTTTTAGCAAAAAGCTCTGGCTTCCTGCCATTTTATCCAGTCCACCTTGTGTGTCTCTTTTCACTCATTCACTGACAGGAAGGACAAAAAAAAAAAAAGGCTTTATCTTATCTTCTCTTCTAGGGAAGACTTCCACTTTTGCCTTTACTGGAGAGGTAGGACTGGGAGGCTGGTGTTTGGTTTATTCTCACTGACCTCTCTCAGGATGCTCTTACCTTTGTATGTCTTCCACCCCGACCGCCACACTGAAAACCAGCTAGAGTTGAAGCCAAAAGTCCCAAAGGGACAAGAAACAGCACTAACGGAGACTGGCCAGACTTTCTGTTCTGCAGTCTCATCTTGCACAAATGAATAGAGAAAAGAAAAGAGGGCATTCAGCATTTTGGACATAGCAAGGAACAGTGGAGAAAATTTAAAATGTCTCAGATGAGAGTACAGAAAAAGGACTCAGTGTCAAATGGAAACTGGCCATTTGAGTTTGGTGGGGCTAAGCAAGGAGAGAGGAATGGAAACCTTGTGGAGGAAAACCAGCCAAAGACCTAAGGAGGGGGAGTTAATCCTCAAACATGCAGGAGGTGAATCACCATTTGGTCATTTCTTTTCTGAAGATGCTAGATGGCTGAATATCCTGCTACCTAAATGGCAGAAACAACAACAAAAAATCATTTTACTGTATATAACAGCCTGCAGTTTCATCTGTGTAAAGCATGTTGGTTCCAAACACAGAGCATGACTTAACTCTTCACACCCCCGGTTAATTTTGTTATTAAGGAAGGTTTGAAGAAGCATTCTAAAATCAGTTTTTTCCCACCTGTCTGCCCTTTGTGTATAAGTGTGTATTGGTGAGAGATTTGGAAAGAAAGAAGGAAAAAAAAAGTAAAAAAGTCAAACAAGCAGCAGTCAGGCTCTGTTACAGACTTTGCTACAGAAATGAGAATTAATTTGCAGTTATTCTCCTTTGCTGTATGCTCATGCTGATTTGGGAGTTTTTGTTTGTTCTGCCTTTTTAATATCTAATCTTTATTTCCAGTTGTGGCTTGTTCCACATTTTCTGCATTTACTCTACATTATCCGGGACCCACAGGTTCAGATAATCATCCATTTCTATCTCAACCTTTTTACTCACTGCTATTTCTATCCAGACTTGTTGCATGTATATGTGGAAGATATAATCTGTTCATAAAGCAAGAGATGAGGCAGAATTCATTAAAGACACCAGCACTTCTGTGATGAGTAAAAACAACAGCAGCAAAGACCAGCAGAAAGAGAAAAATCATTTGAGCAAAAGTATATAAATTCCCATCTCCTGACAGTTGTTTTTCGATGAGAATTGTTATTATTTTTTTAAATACTGAGGCACCAGAAATTCTGAACCTAGAAAAGTTACCCAGCTTTGCTGGTTTTCTGGTTTCCTTGACAACCATTCATATAAATAGTAAGGCCCTATTATGGGGGGAATATCAGTATAATCAAAACCTATGAATAACCTAGGAAAATAATTAAATTCAAGGTTGAAATTACAAGTTATCCAGCAAACATTAACGAAAGAGTCTGGTTTTGATTAAATAAGTCTCTTCCGTTAATGTTTGCTGGATACCTGACAGGGATGGACCAAAGGCAGTGATTTTCTGAAGCTGAGATGCAAGGAGACTCCTTTTAACACTCCTCTGAGGAATGTCTTACAATTGTCATTCACCTGCCTCTTCCAAGGCTCTTTGGTCACTTAGAATTGGTCTGTCTGTCTCACTTTTGATTCTTTTTTTTAATTATTATGTTTAAAAAATAAATATGGTGTGCTGAATACACGCATGAGTGTTACCCACATTTAATTTTAACCTGTTATTCTTCTCCTTTCTCAATGATTTGGTTAATCCAATCCTAGCAACAAGGTGTTGATATCATTCTCCTGGAAGCAAGAGAGTGAGAAAGGGGATCAGCCAGATGTCCCTGCAAAGAGTTTAAATACTGTGAGGTATAGTCAGTGTGAAATGGGAAAAAATTTCCTGAAACTAACCCCGACCTGTGCTAGTGCTGCTGGAATTGTGACTCAGTTTTCATGAATGTGAGAAGAGAGATGGCAAAAATTCACACCAGGATGAAGTTCTCCCTGTGTGAAATTGAAAAACACTGATGAGAAAAACCATACATCAAGAAAAGTTCCTTTCCTGTGCCAGCAATACGATATTGTTTGTTTCCTCTCTCTTTATGCTTTTTATTGCAAAAAAACCCCAACTTAGTAATATGATGGTCGCTAAAATGGTGACAGTATTTTCCTCGAGTTTCAAAACAACATGAAAGCCCCAGTTCCATGAGCTTTGTCGTAAATAAACGTCACATGATTTAAAAAAAAAAAAAAATAAATCCTGCTACTTCTAGCATTCATAGAAGCAGCAAAGCACTAAACAAGTAGTGAAAAAGCTGTGGATACAACTTATCAGCTGTGTCTAGGAAGTTATTTATACAGTCTAAGGAAGCAGCAATTTTTGATGTTAGCTGAATTTCCAGGACTGTTTTCCCATGCCTGGGCCATTTGTAAGGGCTGCCTGCAGACAGCAGCTGCCAAAGAATTTGGGTGGTTTTCCTCCACAGAGACCCCTCCAGCTGTAAGTTCTTGCACCATGGAGATGGCACTGGTTTTCAGATCAGTGTCAGATACAATTCAGAACAATTCATATATAATTTGAGTAGGCCTACGATACTCTTCATGGTTGTGCTGTGGCCTGGATGTTTTGTCTTGTGTTTTTTTTTTAAAGAACCTGGAGTTAGTTTACCACCTGACTGATGAGGGGCCTGGAGCGTCTTTCTTATGAAGAGAGACTGAGGAAGCTGGGTCTGTTCAGCCTGGAGAAGAGAAGGCTGAGATCTCATTAGTGTTTATAAATATCTTAAGTGTGGGTGTCAAGAGAATGGGACCAGACTCCTTTCAGTGGTGCCAACGACAGGGTGATGGGCAACGGGCACAGACTGAAGCACAGGAGGCTCCATCTGAATATGAGGAGAAACTTCTTTACTTTGAGGGTGCCAGAGCACTGGAACAGGCTGCCCAGAGAGGCTGTGGAGTCTCCTTCTCTGGAGACATTCAAGACCCACCTGGACACTTTCCTGTGCAATATACTGTGGTTGAACCTGCTTTAGCAGGTGGGCTGGACGGGATGATCTCCAGAGGCCCCTTCCAACCCCAACCACTCTGTGATTCTTTGTGATTCTCTGATATAAACTTCAGGGAGATGGTGCCTATGTTGAAATTGGTGAGAGCAAGCAGATGCTAACACTTTAGGAAATCCAGGTTTCCATCACGTCGTTCATTACAGAGCCTAGTTCATATCTCTCTTTATTTCAATCAGCGTATTCTAGATTCCAGATCTTTTTTGTTTGTTTGTTTGCAGCAAAACCTGTCGGGAAAGCTCTGGGAAAGCAGAATTACCTACATTCAGATTTCCCCAGCTTTTTTTCTGACTCTTCCTATTTGCTACTCGCTGTTTCCCCACCACAGTGAATCCACAGCCATTAAGTCCACGTGGTGGTGGGATTTAGGTCTATTTGACCCTGTTTATTAGCCCACCTCTGACAGGGGTGCTTGCAAGTGGTACGTTCTGCCTCCAGGCTGTTCCTCAGCCTGGAGCATCAACCCAGCCAGTCTGACTCTCAGGCTCTTGCAAGGTACTGGCTTTAGTGCTATTTTGTGAAGTCAGATGGGCAGAAAGGGTGTCTTTTATTTGGAGTGGGGATGAGGATATTATGTCATAGCTGAGGATTATTTTGATTGATTTTTTTTTCCAAGCACATCTAGGATGAAGCAGTGAATCTAGTGAGAAAATCAATAGAGTATTGAAGGTTGCATTTTTTCAGTGTAAAGTGTTTAAGGACATGCTGCTAGGGAAAATGCTTCATCAGCCAAACTTTCCTCATCTTATCGTGCTGAACAGGAAGCACTTTTTGCAGCTCAGAGGGTGCTACAGTGCTATTTATTCTGTGGGACAGTGAAGAATTCTCTTAAAAAATGGAAAAAATATTATTTAACAGACAAGAGGGCCTGACAGGAAACTCATGAAGTTGAACAAGTAGCAGTGCAAAGTCTTGCACCTGGGAACTACCAGTATATGCGAGGGACCACACAGCTGGAAAGCAGCTTGGCGGAAAAGGGCCTGGAGGTCCTGGTGGACACGAGGCTGAACATGAAACAGCGATGTGCCCTTGCTGCAAAGAGGGCCAATGGTAGCCTTGGCTGCATTTGGAAAGCTGGCCAAGGGAGGCGATCCTTCCTCTCTACTGAGCACTGGTGAGGCCACACCTGGAGTGCCGGGTCCAGTTCTGGGCTCCTCCATACGTGAGAGACATGGACACACTGGATAGAGTCCAGTGAAGAGCACTAAGATGATTAAGGGACTGGAGCATCTCACATGTGAGGAAAGACTGAGAGAGCTGGGGCTTAGCCTGGAGACGAGAAGGCTCAGGAGGATCTCATCAATGTATATAAATACCTGAGGGGAGGGTGCAAAGAAGGCAGAGCCAGGCTCTTCTCAAAGGTACCCAGTGACAGGGCAAGGGGCAGTGAGCACAAACTGAAACACAGGAGATTCCCTCTGAACATCAGGAAACACTTCTTACTGTGAGGGTGACTGGACACTGGCCCAGGTTGCCCAGGGAGATTGCAGAGTCTCTGTCCTTGGAGATATTCAAAAGGCACCTGGACATAGTCCTGAGGATCCCGCTCTAGGTGGCCCTCCTTGAGCAGGAGAGATCGGACCACATGACCTCCAGAGATCACTTCCAACCTCAACAATTCTCTGATGCTGTATGGTCTGAAATCTATTCCTCAGGAAAAGTCAGGAGAGATTTTCTTCTGGTAGGGAGTTAGTCAGTTTTGCTTATACTGGGGAGAGGCTGCATTTGGAGGTGAAATGCAGTCTCAGGTTTATACAGCTGTCTAGCAAAAACTTTTGAGTACTTTGTTTAATGTTACTATCATATACCCCCTCCCAATCCAAGAAACACAAAAAACCAGGTTGTTAGGTTTTCTGTCGACATCAGTACTTGAGGGAAGATGGTAAGTAATGACAGAAACATATACAGTCCTACAGAATCCTAGTTTGGCTTTCCTGTGCTTCTATGCTGGCTGCTGTTGTTATGCTCCAGTCTGTATATATAAAACAGCACCAAGGTACGACAGCAAATACATTATCTCTTTTCTTGTGCTTCACCTTACCACTCTGTTTATCATGATTTTGTTAATGCAGCAGAGAAGGGCGGGTGCCTCAAAATCATATTTGCAAACAAAGTATGTTAGCCTGTAAGACTGATGACCTTTAAGAGCAAAAGATTGAAGTAGAAATATAATAATAATTGAATTCAATTAATTGGGCTTTTAGCAAATAGGAAACTGTACCTCATCCTGGCATGTAACTTCAAAATGCATTTTTCTCCTCACTCAACCAGAGCACCTGCCCTGTTCTGTTCCACATTTATGAGTGGCACCCATCCCCGAGCACTACTTCCAACATCTGTCTTTCTAAGAGCTGTTTTGTTTCACTTTCCTGTTTTACTAACTCTGTTTTTTCTGTTCCTACCGTATCTTCTAGGAATATTTGTTCTTTTAAGGCAACTCTGATCTAGCTTATAAAGTAAATGATCCACAAACATTCCATATATGGGCCATTTTAGCTATGCTACAGAAAAAATGGATAAAAACTTACAGAAAATATTTAGAGAATATGTAGATAAATGGTTAGATGTTACCAGTTATATAAGGTGGACAGCTTGGAGGCTGCAGAATTTTGCAAGAGTTTGTGCTTAGGCCATCTTAATTATCTCAGACTGACACTTCTTAACTACAAAGAACCTATTCAACCATAGTATTCTTGTGTTTCTTTTAGTAAGACCACAGGTAATACCCAGAGAGAGTGAGCCTTCACAGTGCTGGTGTGTAGCATAAGGAGTTTTCCTTGACAAGAACTCGGAATGGTTACATTATTCAGGAAGAGCAGGGCAGCAAAGAAATTATGCTGGGTACTACTTAGGACCCCTGTTTATGTCTTAGTCAGCCCTGCATCAGAGAAGAGAAGACTGCAGATACATTGAACCAATTGGCAGTTCAAATTTCAACATACGCTCAAATCAAACAAGTGCCAGCCAGCTGCGATGGACCATTTGGAATAGGAACTGCTCCTTTCCGTTTCAAAAGCGATCCCTTCAGACAGCAGGCTTCAGGATGGCAGGCACTTGGCTCCCGTGTGCCAGATTAGAAGGAGCAGCCAGGCAAGGATCTCTTCCCTACAGTGGTGTTACATGTTGGGAATCTCGCAAGCAAAGAAAGTAATTGCTCCTTGGAGGTGATTCTTACTTTTCCAGCCAGCTTTTACCTTCCCTGCTTGTCTCAGGCTATCCATGTGACATCTGAGACCCTGCCTTATTAGGCTCATTTACATAAGCATATTAGGAGTTACTCTAGAGCAGAATTGCATTTGCACTAATTAAATGAAGGACATCCCATCCCAAATTAATAACATCGGGATGGGTAATAATAAAAGCAAACTCGAGTCTATAAAATTACTGTAACTCTTTCAGAATGTCAGTATGACTAGAGAGCTGATCTCCATGGCTGGTCTAGCACAAAGATGTCCAGTGGCAGATTCCAGCTGATATGCAGAGTTTGAGGAGGTGGAGCAAATACTGCCTTGCTGACATCTTGATGTGATGCTTCATTCCTAGGGTCATCATGTGGGAGAGCTAGGACCACAAGTAACTAGAGTTTTGAGGGTATGGATTTGAAATTATTTCTGTTGCACACATAGAAGAAATTTCTGGGGAACACTGAGGTTCATTTTTATATAACTAGATACTTAATATTGTCATATATGTGGGAGACAGAAGCTCTATTTCTCTTCTAAGTACCGTACAAATGAGAGAGAAAGCAAGCAAGAAAAAATGAAATAAGCATGATGGCTCTTTAGACTCATAAGTAAAACCATGCTCCCTGTTACTTCACTCTCTAAGTGCTTTCATAGTGGTTTGTACCAGAGTCTTAGCATTACTTGCTTGTGCTACTTCTGGCATTCTGCAGTGCACGAGTAAATAATATGTAAATGTGTGTAGGTGACAATGACAGCCAGTGGCCACATACAAATTATATGTACAGACAAGAGAACACACAAATAGATACCTTAAAAAGAAAAATCTTCACACTTCAGTTTGCACTTTCTGTTTTGGCGTTGTTTTAAGATATCATACTTTTCCTACCTTTCGCCTTAAAAGTTGTATGCCGTTTTAAAGGGAAAAGAGCAGGTCAGCTTACATTGGCAGAGGCCTTGTTGCTTTATATTCAAAAATAAACACACTGTAAATAGCTCTTATTAGCCTTTTTTCAACCATTCTTCCAACACCCAAATAAAGTTTAAGAACCCTTTCTATTATAGGAAGGTTTTCCTGAAGGATTTTGGAGTAAATGAGCTCCTCTGTGCAAAAGCTATTTCACATAATAAACTTCAGAATGACAGTGAATATATACAACAAAATAAATCTTCTCAGTTTTATGAATGTGCTTAGTTTCTGCCTACTTTCTCCAAAGTATAACATGCCAGGACAAATCCTAAAATCTGTCTCAGGTCCCCTGTAGACAAAATACTAATTGATGTTAATCGGAGCATGACTCAGGGGAAGACTTAAAATCTGAGAATTGTAGTACATGCCCTTTAAAACATTAAACGAGGAGATTCAGAGAGTGTCATACGAACTTTTCAAAAACTTCTATATCCCACTTTCAGCAGTGACTTCTAAGATTTAAGAATTTGAGTTGCACAGAAAAAAGAAGAAACATAGCTCATGGAATATCCTAGTGCCAGTAGTACAATGAAAATTGAGTTTCTTCTCCCAGCTTATCGTAGAAGCTGTAGAAATGTTCTGTTTAGCCCCTACTGAAGAAATGTAAATGTTTGGGTTTGCCTCTTTGATACATAACGAACAAAAAGTGTGGCTAAAAATGTTCTCTCACTTTCTCCACATTTGAGCGTATCTCTGTGTTGTCACTAGCTCTAAAGATGTGAGGCTTAAGGAAAACTGGAGTTTTTAAAAATCAATTTTTTTGCAATTTTCTGGCACTTTTTTCCAAATTCTGACCTCCAAATCTGTAAGAAATAAAAGGAAAAGAAGTTATGTTTATTACTTCTCCTTCAGAGTCAGAAAGTTCTGGGAGTGGCAAACACAGATGTTTTTGTTTCGTTTGAAAATGAAAGCAATATATGATACACCTGGAGTTTTGTTTTAAAAATATATTTCAATTTTGTCGGAATATGTGGATGTCTCAGAATGGATTGTGCCAGGTTGGAAAGGCTCAACTGATTTTAAATATATTGTGAAAAGCAGTTGCTTCAAATAACTTTTTTTTCCAAGCTTTCAGAAACTTCAGCGTATTTCAGAGCTTCTGAAGTTAATTTAAAAGTAGGGGTTTAGATTAATGTTTCCACATGGCATTTTATGGTGTTGTATTGCTGATACTCCGAGATCTTCCAGTGTTACAAGAAGCTGGTGTGAGGAAGCGTTTCTCTCTCTAATTAAGATTCTTTTTTCTTCCTCTTTCCCACTTCCCATTTCCTGTCAGTCGGAAGTGTCTTGGATCCCCAACAAACACTACTCTGGGATTTACGGGCTGATGAAGTTGGTTCTGACTAAGACTCTACCTTCCAATCTTGAGCGAGTCATTGTCCTCGATACAGACATAACATTTGCCACTGACATTGCTGAGCTATGGGCCGTCTTTCACAAGTTCAAAGGTATTCTAATGACTTTTTTACTGTCTTTATTTGTGGGGGAGGGAGAATAGTAATGCAAACAGTCCAACAAGGGTAGAAGGGCTATCTGAGTTTTGTTAAATGTTTTCACTCTTTTGATCTTTGGTGTTTCAATATAATGGTTCGGTTTGTGAGCTCTTTCCTCAACAATGTTCCATATAGAATGATTGGCATTTATTATCCATGTAGTTTGTTTTATTCATCTTATTATTTGTGACAGGTGAGAGCTTGACAATACAGTAGATGATAAAGAATTATGAGCATGCTGCAGTGAGCTACCATTCAAGCACCTGTTGGTGGTCAGTACTTGGAAGAACTTGTTTTGTATTACTTTTTATTAATAAAACCCAATTATTACTTGCAGTATAACTCCTCCATGTTACCACTGGAAATGAATGAAGTTAGGATCATACTTGGATGATGGAGGAGGACGAAGGGGGCAGATTTAGAGAACTGAATAGAAATAAATTACAGCTTGCTCCTCTTAATGAGTTGATCAAGGGCTCTGGATTTAAGTATCCACCTAAAGGAGTTTTCTTTACCTATACGTGTTTTCCACAGTTCCTTGAAAAACTTCTTGGTAATTTGACTGGAAACTATGCTTTCGGTGTAACTGTATAAGGAGACGATCACAAAAAAAGTTCCCCACTACCCAGTCACAAACCAGAGCGCTTTCCTGGCTAACACACTGCTAAAACCATTTAGTTCTCGCAGGCTCCACTATTGCCAGCTTTTGATTTCAGAGTCAGAGATGTGCCTGGTTGTTCTTACCCTCAGAATATGTAGTGGAGTGCTGGTAAGTGCAGAGGCATTCCAGTATCCTGGTTTGAAGATTTACAGCCCCATAAAAGTGTAGCCTTGATGCATATCATCAGCTCTCTTAAAATCACCTCAAGCAAAGTCAACCTAAGCAAATGGAACCATTTATTTACAGAAGCGAAAATAAACTGCTCTGTTAGAAAGGTGACAGAAAAAAGAGCACATTTACTGTACTTAGCCCATACTGAAATCCAGAAGGCCTCTTTCCTTTTCCCAGTACTCAGCTAATGGGCAGGAGCTGTTATCTTCAGCTCTACAGTCAAGGACTGTGTTTTAGTGTTGGCTTCTCTGTGTATTTTTTTCCTTTCCCTTACAGAATCATAGACCCATAGAATAGTTTGAGTTGGAAAGACCTTCAAAGGTCATCTGGTCTAAACCCCTAAAATGAGCAGGGACATCTTCAACTAGATCAGGTTGCTCAGAGCCCCATCCAGCCCAGCCTGGAATGTCTCTAGGGATGGGGCATCTACCACCTCTCTGGGCAACCTGGGCCAGGGTTTCACCACCCTCAGTGTAAACAATTTCTTCCTCATGTCTGGCCCTTCTCTGGACACATTGATGTCTTCGGCAAGCCAGAAGCAATCACTTTTATACTTAACTGAGCTATTCACAAACTTGCTTCATTAAGGAATGTAAAGTTTTTTCCTCCTCTTCAGGTACTGTTCAAACCTCTTCACCAAGCCTTTCCCTACACTAAACCTTGAGTTTCATATAGACATATACCTTGACAACCACAGTTTACAGAAATGTATGCATGGGGAGTAACGCTGTGCTATTGTACTGGCTCACTGTGTGCTATTGTCCCATGAATAGTAATATTTTACTGAATATGGTGTATTAGCATAATGTAGCAGGTACAGAAATGTGTATAAACTGAATTTGGGCATAGAGCACTGTATGGTCAAAGATAGCAAAATCTGAACTGAGACAATGAGGGGGATCATCTCCTTGCTTATATTTTGTGTCATAGTTTCAACAAAGGTCCCTTGCTTTTTACTGGGGAAAGAAATCAAGCATAAAGACTGCTTACAAAGAAAGGGATATGGAGCAGAGTCAGGCCTAAGATTGAAAAAAATACAAATAAAAAATGCAGAAACATGGAGAAGGATAATTACTGGAAGTCAAAAAGTGGGTATAAGTCAATCTCCATAGATTGAGGCAAACTTGTTCAGCTGATTAGAGCTGTGGAAAGCTCTCACTTACACATGGAAACAGAATTCCTGTGCTTTGTCAGCCCTCATAACATTTGTATCACAACTCCCAAATGCATGATTTTGTAAATGGTCCAATCTGTCTTTTTAATTCCAGCTGACCACCCGCTTCTCCACAAGATTTTAATCCT
Organism: Patagioenas fasciata; assembly: GCF_037038585.1. NCBI lineage: Eukaryota > Metazoa > Chordata > Aves > Columbiformes > Columbidae > Patagioenas > Patagioenas fasciata. The sequence goes on along the minus strand of NC_092520.1, from coordinate 157,752,038 downwards.
GGCAATAAACTGATCAGTGTCTACATCTGGTCATCTCCCAGATGGTCATGCACAAAGAATTAATGGAACAATTCCATAGTCCCAGGAGTTGATCAGAGTGGGAGAGGACTTTGGAATGCACATATGCCCAGAACACTGAGCCTAACTGTTGGGAAGGAGGGAGAAATGAAAGTGTCTGAGCACAAGCTTGTGTCCCAGCCTGTATCATAGGGTGCAGTCTTGTTAGGCAAAGACTCAGTGGACATAGATCATCCTGAAAAGCAAGGGCAAGTAAACTGGAGAGATACTGTTGCTCTTTACTGCTTTGTAAAAGATTGGTTTAAATCATATAGTCAATTTGTCCTCAGTGTCTCTTTATTTCTCCTACCAGCATTACAAAAGATTCAAATGATGTCTCATATCATTAGCCCCAAATATTCCTCTAAACGATCTGTTTTTAAAGTAGTGTTTTGATCTCGTCCTTGTTTCTCCCTCAGAAGCTTCAGGCAAGTTTATGAAGATTTCTTTGGGACAGTCTAGTTTGTTTTTTGAAATATTACTTAAACAGAAGAGAAATAAAACTCCCATGAAGGGAAGTTCTGCTCTCCAAAGGAACCTGACACTACACCCAACCCCAGCTTGGAGGACAACTTTAGAACCAGAGGCTCTCTTTCTAGATTTGTAGGAGTAGTGATTATAAACCTGCTTGTACCAGGATGTTGTTTGAACAAATAGAAGAATTTTTCACATCAGTGCAGGAAAGGCGAGAGCTTCCTTCCATGAGTTGCTGCAGGGCAGCCGGTAAGATGGTCCAGCACAGCCTCTTGCAATTTACAGCCACACAGAACAAGAGAGAAGGTCTGTGATTCTTTCTGTGCCTAGGAAGACTTTTCTTCCAAGCAAAAAATAGTGACAAAGAGACACCAGTAGCTCAGATTCCTTTTTTTTTTCTAGGACACCAGACTTAGAAGACACTCAGATTCAGGATTGTCTTGCAACATAACCAGGTCCAATTTCCTGTACAGAAAGGCCCATAGCATGTTTTAAATAGCACCTGCCATACACAGTATCCTTGTTCTGCAAAGGTTCTTCTTCCTGTCGTCTTAAGAGTTGCTGAAAAGATCAGACACTTGCATAGTAACTTAATATTTTAGGTGGTGAAGCTCCTATTACATTCACTCTGTAGATGGAAAAAAGGGAGTAGGATTCCTTTGTAAGTTATTGCTCTTCTGCCCTTTTCTGATAAGCTCTTTGCATACAACCTTACAATAAATGATCCAACTATTCTGTGACTGAGTGCAGAAATTAGGGCTGTATATACGTGATTTTATTTGAAAATCTCTTCTTTGAAGTAGTGACCTTAGGCTTTGGGAGAAATTCACCCCTCTCTTTGGTAGCCTGAAACAGGGTCTCTCAAGCAATGTAACATTTAAAAATTTCTCTGAGCAGTTACTGTGGGTTGTATAATTATTATTCCTTTTATATGCAGGCTTCAATCTCTATGCATAAATATGTCTTTGGGAACTAGTAACTTAAATTTCAGGAGCCAGATCCAGCTTTTCAGCTGGGATTTGGACATTTCTGCTTTAGCCTCATTCTCTCTCGCTCTTCCAAAGATAAGCAGTCTGTTTCTCTAGGACAGATAGATACCTCCAAAATACTGACTTCAAAGGTGTGAGACTGCAGCCAGTCTGGTGAAGATAACCTGTCAGGCATGTTTTCTTTGACGTAGTTGACACTGATTATGTTTTCTATTCATCTTTCACTGGATTTTGACAGTTCTAAACTTGAGAAAGCATCTAGCCTAAGGGCAGAAGAGTGGGACTGTAGATCATATGCGTTCTTGGATGAAGAGCTGCAAAGTGTTTCAGACAGCAAGGATTAGTGTAACCAATATGCTTTTATTGCAGAAATTGTGTGAATTCTTCTGAGAAAAGAGTCAGTCCAAAGCTATGCTCTCTGCCATCAATCTTAAAGTTCTTTTAAAGGCCACATCGCTAATTGTTTTATTATTCTTCTCACCCAAACTCTTGGTACTGAAATGTGGGTTCTTTTTTCCAAGCTTCTGATTTTTGACTTTAACTGTATGTTAAATGTGGATTCTCAAGAGCTTTCATTGTAAATGGTATTGTGAATTTATTTGGGACCTGACTGTAACAGTCACCACAATTACCTGTGTTACAGGTTGCGGTTCCAGTCAGGATCACAGCCTCTTTGTGCACATATAAATAGCAAGAGGCCGTCTTTGTGCTTTACCTGCTGTCAGGTGACAATTCTTGTGTCTGCCTGGTTCTTTTGGGCCGTTGCTATGTATGAGTCACAGCTGAGACCCACAAATGAGGCCTGAATAATCCCTGTAGAGATCAGTGTTGAGGGACTCTGTGTTAAGTTCAGTGGCACATTTAAGGGCATTATGATATTTTTAAGTACATGTGGGAGCTCAGATGTTATACTGAACTGTGATGTCCTATTATTACATTTCAGTCTCACGATCTGTATAGCTGATACGACACACATTTTAAGTGCTTTTAAACAGCAGAGACTGGATAGTACATAACTAGCGTATTTCAAGTAACTACTTGTAGATTAAGTCATCCAGAGAGTATAAACTACAATTCATGTTCATCTGTGCAAGTAAGTCTTCTCTGGAAAGCTGATGAAGGCAGTAAGGTGGAATCACCTACCTCCATTAACCAAGCATCCAAGAAGAAGAAATAGCAAGCTTGATAGGAAGACTGAGATTCCCATATTCATACTTTGCATGAATAAATACACATTATGGAAGCTGTTTGCTTTGTGTCAGGAGCTCAAACAATGATAAAAATCCATACTGACATCAAAAATACCAGAAAAGGTCAGCAGCGATTTTGGTGCAGGATCAAGTGCCCACAGCTGAAAAGGGATTGGCATATAGTCAATCCCAAACTTTAAATTTGCAAACACTCAGTGTGTGGGTGATTTGGCGTATTGCTCTGCAGAACGCCTGAGGTAACAATCTAGGTTCATGCTATTTTTGCAGCTTCTTCAGGAAAAAGAGCAAATAAAAAGACCAAAAATCACAACCAACACAAAATTCAACATCTCATGTAGGTGGTTTAGTAGTGATATTCCTACAAGAACTATTATGCATAAGGTTGTAATATGAAATGCATGGATAACTTTTTTATTTGCGTGTGAATTTAGTGTGCCAGAAAGTGAGAGCTGATGGCAATGGTGAGAGTCAGGCAGAGTCAGCAGGTGCTGTATAAATTTTCCTGAATTTGACTCTATCGGTGAAGCCTCCTTTTAATAAACTCTACCTGTCATAGACCTAGGCTCTTCTGCAAAGATTGCACTTTTTATAGGTATACCCTCATTGTGATGATGTAAAATATTCAGTTGTTGCCAAGATTAAAAATTAAAATTCATTGTCATCTGTGGCCGACGCCAGGATTTGAGCCACAGAATTCATTCTGGGCAGGTTCTGTAGTCCAGTCTGCCAGTTTACACTGAGTAAATCATTAAAGCTTCCACGGATCATTTTGAGACAGGATCTCTGCGGGCTGTAGCGCTGTTTGTGTTAAATCCTGCAGAGATCTTTCTGTTCCTTCTGGTCAGTACAATAGGTTTTCTTTTCTTACTAATCGAGAGAAAAGCATTAGCAACGTGCACCTTAGTGTGTGTAAAAATCCATGGTATGAGTCAGGCCTTTTGTGAAGGAAACAGGATCACATTGTAGCAGAGTGCAATAATAAAATTGTCAGGCAGCTATTAAAATAGCTTAAATTTTTCTGAATTTTTATAGGTGTCTAAAAAGGCCGAATGCCACTTGTCTTTGCTCATAAAAGGAACATCTGTTAGGTTCTGAAAGATTTGTGTAAGTGTTTAATGGTGAGACTACAGTACATAGCTCATCCTAGGGTTGTTCCACAAATGAAATACATTTTATCTTTGAAAAGGTCCCTGTGGAGACTCTATCTGCTTAAGATTTTCTATTCCTGATTGTTATATCGTGGTGTTTTCTTCTTTTCTGCTGCAGAAGCTTTGAAGCTTCACTGATAAAAAATCCTATTTGTTAGCTACAGCTGATAGAAATGTTGGGGTTTGTCATGCTCCTCTGTTTTACGATGCTGTTGTTATCATCTGTGTGTGAAACTACAGGAGTGAACACTGATTTATCTTGGTGAAGAGCTGAAGAAAGTAAGGATTTAGGATATTCATAAAAAAGACAAGTTTCTGTGACTGGAGGTTAATTTGGCTGATTTTAATTAGGAGAGGATCAAGCAAAAAGATGGGACTTACTGATTCTTTGGGTCTAGGTAAAAACACTTCTGTCTCTCCATCCTTGTCAGATACACTGACTGGCTGGAAGACTTTTTTCCTTTTCCTTTTTTTCTCTTTTTTTTTTTGTTCCTAATTGCAGTTTGCTTTGCTATGATATTCCTTTATTGAGGAGGCACTATGTAAGAAAGTTGACCTCAGTAAATGAGCTCTAGGGGAGAAAGTTTATTGTATGGTCAACATATGCACATTGTAGTTTATGGGTTTTAATGTGACAAGGGACATAATCAGAAAATTCTGATTATGAATTACTGCCAAAATAGAATGGCTACAGTTTCTGAAACATCTGTAGTTCTTTTTTAGCTGAATGGTTCTTTGTCTGTTTCTGCCATGAGGCAGAATTATTTAGAGGTGAAAGGCCAACAGTGCACAGAAATTGGATATAACTCATGGTGGGGGAAAATTATAAAATAAAATAAAATAAAATATCTGGGTTCTTTATTTTTCCATTTTGATTTCCAAGGGATACCCTTTGGTCATTGTTTTCAACCTTTTTCCCAGGGGCGCTAGGAATGTTGCAATTAAAAATGAAAGATGAAATTCTTTTGCCATCTTTTGATTCCACAACTGGAGTTTTCAGAATGAAAACCCACAACATAAAACAAGATTTGCACTAAAAGCTTGTTGGCAACACTGAAATGGTGAGGACTTCTTTCTACCTTCTCAACACCAACCTAGTGCATTATTTTTCTCCAGTCTTTGTTAACCTGCCACTCATTCTACAGCTGCCTTTTTGGCTTGGATGCTATTATGCATCAAACACCAAACTAAACATTGTATGACTCACACAATGTTAAAGCAAAAAGCAGTTTCTGTCCCCTGTGAGCTCTTTCTTCGGGATTTAAAGAGACTTTAATTCTGTTAATCTCAAGTACTCCAACTGTGGAGAATGGATGTTAGAGCTTTTTGAATTGCCTTGCAAATGTTTATTGAGAAAAATCTGGGCAGAGCACGGCATCAGAGGAACAAAGTGCATATCCCCATCCCCCTTGACTAGCAGAAGCTGTGACTTTCCAGAAGCTAGAAAATCCAGCTCCCAGAGGGTAGACGCTGAAAGAAGGAGCATTTCTGCTTTGTGTGTTTGTTCTTGGCAGAGGAAAAGTGCGTTCTGGGAACGCCAGTAGGCTGTGCTGAAATGAAAACAGTGGGAGGGAACAAACTGAGGAGGAAAGGAATAGGAACCCTCCATCCCAACTAAAGAAAGGAAATCAGTCAGGAGTTTCTGTCCAGTGAGAAATGTTTTGCATTGATGGTTTTCTCCTGCAATCTGTTCACCTTCTTCTGCAATAATAGGCATGCTCCCTCTCCAGATACGTTTAGTAGCTCTGCCCCATCAGCTCACGGTTTGTTTAATTGTAAGTTTTTCTAGAGGGCTATTAAAATAACCCAAAACTCCAATGTCTGGTCATCTTCTTGGATGAAGCACACAAATTAAGTCCCTATACTACTCCCTTTGGTCAGTCACTCTGTGTTCCCTAGGTGACAGAAAAGCAGAGCAAGTGTATGAGCAGCTAGCGAATATGGAAGGAGTGGCAACCTGTCCATCATTCCAATTAATAATGTGTAATGATGGTTCACCTCTGCATGTGTGAAAAAGCCAAGCAGATGAGGCACATGGGTCATTCACGTAACAAATTAAGTTTACTCTAAGGTTTGATAGTTATATTACCAGGACTAAAGAAAGAAAGATATTTAATAGATAGGTTTCCGTGCGTAAGGCCCTCATTCTAATCACATGCAATCTATCAAGCATATATGCTTTTCACAGTTCTTTGTGATATGCATTATAATAATGTGATATTCTGTTTTCTCCCTCTCTGAACCAAGCATATTCTCTGAGCTTACCTTGTTGTGCATTAGCAATCCATATTTTTAAGGACCTAAGGCCCCATTTCCAATTACAAAGCTCTCATCTGAGGTTTCACCTCTTTGGTTTCATGCTGCAAATTACGTCTGTAATACTCTCCTTGGCAGCACATGGATTTACATAGAGTAAAGTGGCATAGGGAATATCTGTCTCACAGGCTCAAGCTGGAAGGTAGAATGCGTTAACCAGAGGTCAATGGCATGATTGTCCCATCAGCAGGATGAGTGCGTGGTAGTGCTCTCTGCACAACCAGGGAAGAGGGAGAAGAGTGTACAAAATTAAACCTACTCATTACATAACTGAACTCAGGCTGTGTACAAATGCACCATGAGCAAAAAACTGGACAGTTACATGAGCTGAAAGTTAGATGTGTTATCGAAATCCATAATCAGTCCAGTTTTGTGGAAATAGTAGAAACCTCACAGACTTCCTTTTCCCAAGTAATATAGAGAACAGGGGATGTTTGAACCCCTTGAGCCCCTTATTTTGACCCCCAGGCTAAAAGAAAGAAATAGGCATGTCTGTAATGGCCCACTTTCTTCTGTATGTCCCAAGTGCCTTTATTTTACTTAAATCTCAAGCTTGCTTTGCTCCATGTTCACAGTAATTTCTGGCTTGCATTCAGCATAGGCCAAGCAGTTAAATTAAATGAAGGAGCTTTTCTCCTGCTGACCCTTTCCTCAAATTAAATCTTTTATGTCTGTTGAGACGCTGCTAACAAGAAGATTTTTCTCCTCGCCCTTCCATATACATTCCAACAGGTGACTGATAAACAGCAAAACTCAGGGACCAAGTCTGTCCACAACTTTTCTGTGGTTTTATATTATTTCCTGAATTTATTTGCGGTGTAATTCATGGTTTGGGCTTAAGTGTCAAATTTGGTGATCTGCAACACCCTCCATTGCACAAGGGCTGGTCCTGAATAGGATTTGGAACTGAAGTGCAAAAACCATAGCTGCAGGAAATCCTGTGCAAGTTCATGTCAGTAAGAGGGATGCACATTCAAGATTTTCTGGTGAAGACCCAGGGCAATTTGTGTTTCCTTTGCACTGCCTGAATGCTTAAAAGAGTCTCAAGACCTCAGCTGATGCTGTTCCTGCATGGGAATGCCTTGTGTCAGCTGCTTCTGGTCCTCATGGTTCTGGGATTCTTCTGGACTAGGACTGAACATGAAGGCAGAACAGCTTCTTGAGAGCCATTAACTACTGACACGACTAAGTCAAACTCTGAAGCTACTTACATCCGTGTTTGGGGATGTGGTGTTTTTTTCTATCTGCTTAGGGACTGGGGGAGCTGTCAGATAAGTGCTATTCTGTCACACCAAGAGAATTTGTGTGAGGGGAACAAAGGTGAAGGTGTATAGCAAAGAAGGTGTTGGAGTGTTCAGTGGTGCTGTTAACCAGCAGGCCATACCTTGAACCATCCCAAGGCTGAGGACGTAGCACGTGCTTTCTGCTTCTGACCTTCTGAGATATGTAGCTTTGAGCCCTACCGTGAAGTGAGCCATCATATTCTTTCTCATACAAAGTTGTCCTTGGCTGACGCGATGCTACCACTCTTCTGCCATCAACACAAAATGCCTGCCAGTTTATGCTCACAGCAACTTGCAGAAATGCACATCGCCACTGAAGCTGGCTCAGGATCTCCTGAACTTCATTAATTCATGGCATTACCGTGTCTTCCTGCACATGTTATGTTTAATAGACAGTAGTAATGTTTCCTTCCTGCATGCTTCAGGGCATGATTATTGCAGGTGCCAAGTGGCATTCTGAAGGGCTGTCTAAAGGCTTTTTGCCAGCCTGCTTCAGAGTTGTATTGGCACCAATTTTTACAGTATTTGGAGTTTCAGGCACTTTTCCATACTACTAAGAAACGATGAGCTGAATATTGCTACTCTGGTTTCCAAAAATCCTGAGAGAGCACATCTCGGCTGGTGTAAACAAGCTTTATAAAACATTGGACTGAACAGGATGACGCTGACTTACATCAGTAAAGAAGTCTAGCTCCTATATTCCCCGATTTACGTAAACATTCCTGCTTTCAACTTACATCTGCTTTTGTAGGCTAACTAAAAAAAGGTATGACTAGTTGAAGGAGCAGTCTTTAAATACGCTCTCCTTTCAACTCTGGACCCCTGAGATGGGTCACAAGTAAAAAGAGTTGGGTGACCTCAGCCAGGTCTGACGTGCATGAAGGCTGAAGCACATAAGCAGGACAGCAAAGGGACGTGCTGCTGGGGTATGAGTTTTGAGGCACCTCGGCAGAATTCGAAGATGTTTGCACACTGTCAGTTCCGTTCTCACAATCATGTAATTCTTTCAAACGTAATATTAGGAAGTGGACATTGCTTGTAGGTAAATGAGAAAAGAGTGGAGATGGAAAGTGGGATTGAATAGACAGGATACTGAGCAGGAAAGAAAGAACAGGAAAAGAGAGAAGTGGCAACACGTCCCAAGTTAGTCGAAGTTATTTATATTGAAACCTATCTGAGATTAGCTAAAAATGTCATATGTATCAGTCAATTTCTGTGAAGCTATATAGAAGCAAGTGTATGTACCAAGAAATTTTCTGCATTTCCTTGGCAGCAGCATCTGACTATAAGAAAAAACTTGCCAAGGAAATAATGAAGTAGCATTTAAGAGCTAACCCAGAATTTAATTCAGTGTAATTTTGGCCCATTCCACCTGTGAGGTGGGTAGTGCAGATATTATCCTCACTTGGCTTCAATCAGCAATTAGTCCAACTGCCACTTGTTTAAATTTTTTTTGCTCTATGGTGCAAGAGCTCTGCTTGTGGACCAGTGCTTCTTGTTTCTAAAAGAGAGTGGTAAGACTCATTGCCGTGAAACCAACTGGTTTTCTTCCTCTTCCTACAGAGCTTTGATCGTTATGACACCCAGTCTCGTCTTTTTGTGGGGTAGGAGGGTTGAGAATGCTTTGTAGAATTTAGAAGAGCAGCGATGAAGCTCCATTTTTGTGATTTTTTTGCTTTGGTTTTATGCTATTGCTTTTAAAGATTTAGTTGCTATAACAACCCCAAGCAGTCCTGTATTACCATAGAAACGTGCTGTTGTGGGTGACAGTTTTTATGAGAAGCTTTTTTTTTTCCTTTCCTCTTCACGTAGTGAGTTTAACACTGGCCTTTTTACAGGTATATCACAGTGCACTACAGGGGTTCCACAAAGTGTCAGAATGATTTAATAAACAACAAAAATGAGGCATATACTTAAATCCAGGAAGAAAATCGGAGGTCATGGTTGACTGAGAACAGAAGAAGAGTGAAAGTAAATTCTGGTTGCTTAACTTGGAGATCAAAAGTATTGAGCTTAGAGTAGGACTGGCTAATCAGTCCACATGAGTAAACACTCAAACAAAACCACAGCGAAGCAAGAGTTAGGGTTTAGATTATGTACCAGGGAGTTAGTATGAAAACAACTTGTCATGATGGTCATAGTTATCAAAGGATGGGACTGCTTTAATGTTCTCTGCATGGGGCTACTTCTCGAGCCTACTTGGAGGCTGAAGTGAGAGCTGCCGAATGAGGCAGCCCCCTTACAAAGCACTGCTTCGTGCTGAGAGCCGCTTCCAGCCGCATACTGATAGCCCACCAGCGCCGGCGTGTTGGCTGTGACTCGGCAAGCCCTAAATTGTTTGGGATCTGTCTGTACTGAGGACTTTCCCTCTCCCTGTGTGATAGCTTTAATGACTGCGCTCTGCAAAGTCTCCTGGGTTTGTAAAGGATGGTAATGGAGCTTTTCCTTCCAGAAATCTACATCTCCATCTACTCGTTACTTGGCTCTCCTGGAGCAGTGGAGCGCTGGAGCATATCAGCTCCCCTAACTCTTGATAGATTACTGTGCCTCTTCATTACCAAGCTTCAAATTAAAGTCATGGACTGGTCACAGACCATTTACTCCATCTCAGTAAACCATTGTAGTACAGAGTACACAGTTACAGGTTCATGATTTTATGACAAGCCACACAGCTTATTTGGGAAGAGGATACACACGTATAGCCAGACAGCTGTGGAGATTGTTATTGATCAGTATTGTTACTGGTAGACAAAAGTCTTATCAGTCTCCTGTAATCAGTTGCATTAATGATGAAAAAACTTTTCGTTCCTGATATGCATGTTTTAAATAATATAAAACCTTCCAGTTAGGATCTTGCAAGAGTTCCCTTTGCGAAGGTCAAGCAGGCAGCAGGGAACGACATGAAATTCAGACATGTTCAGACCCCTCTGTGAGCCTAGACAAGTCTGCTAGTACTTGCTCTCATTTGACCCTCAGTTCTCCAGGCTTCATTCATAATTTCTCAGCCCTACCTGGGAGTGATGATGAGAGGGAAACAGGATTTCCTTCCTGCTTTCTGAAAGCTTCCCTCTAACCTGTTCAGAGGCTTGAAATCCTAGGATGCTCCTTATCCTTAATTTTTATGGTATTCAAAATCCCATCCATGATCTTGGAAGTTTCCAGATGAAACCAATTCCAAGATTTGTTAGACAAAATTCCTTCATTGCTCTTCTTCAACTGCTTTCTCTAGTCAAGAAGTTTCAGATGAATAAATCAAAGGTTAAAGTTAAATGTTCCAAATTCTTGCTTCTCCTTTTCCTTTACATCCTGATGACATGTTGGCTTCAACTCCATGAAAAAAAAACATTGTAGCTGAACTTCAGAGGGACTTTTATATCACCTTGAAATTAATTCCTGTTTCAATTAAATTACTGAAGACCGACCACCATGCAATGTGATTTCTATTCATTAATCTTACTAACTAGCTACATTCAATACAAGTCCATTCTCTGAACAGTCCTTATTCCTCTAATGCAGAACAGGCTTCCACAGCCTCTACGTTTTGCCAGTCTTGCTGTAAACTTTGTGGTTCATAGTTGGATTTTATGGTTGGATCAGAAGATCTTAATTTTCTTAAGAGCTGGACTATGCGCAGATGCTCAAAGCTGCCCTCTTTTCCACTTGTTTAATAGTTAGAAAACTCACTGTTGAGCAGGACGTATGCATGTGTGGGTACTTAAAGAGCAATAATATAAAACCAAATGTTAGACATACCCTAAGCTTTTTAAGATTGCTTCTGCCAGTATTACGCTAAGGCAGCTGTTACCCTTTATATGAGCTTCATTTTCAATGGAGCCCTCTATCAACAAATAATCCTTTCTTCAGTTTCATAGCTGATTTTTTTTAGTACTGTCTTGTCTGAGATTTTTGTATGAGGTGAGCTCAGATAAAGAAGCAAGACTGCAGTCCCAGGGAGCATGTTGGGGATGGATCTAGATCTGAATGTATAACTGTGCAGAGAGCGAATTAGTGGAGGTTTCATTTTAAAGTGAAGCAAAGGCAAGGAAAAGCTGCAGGTTGCAATTTGCTCTTTGCCAGCCCTGTAACAAACAAGAAGTTATCCTAGCCCATTGCATTTCTCTGGAAGTGTCAGTGTATTTGCAATACAGGACTTACACTCTGCGTTAGCCTGACCTAGCCTGTACAGTCAGTACCATTCAAGCGTGGGCAGCAAACACTACACTTGAATATCACTGCATTTCAGTGCCAATAGTTCTTCATGTGCTTCAGGGCTGTTTTGTCATTGCAGATGTGACACCAATGTTTGAGCTGCCTTGGTTTTCACCTTTCTTACGGTTTACAACCTTTTTCCTATCTTCCCCTGAGCATGTGTTTTCTATAGAGTATTGAAAACATTAGCCGCCGACACCTGAGGTTCATCTTCAGTTCCTTGCTGGAACACACTGTCTAAACTGGTGAGGCACACTTCACCAGGTATCCAGGTCTGTACTTAACCTTTCCCTAAAGGTACAGCGACTTTTTGATGAAGGCTGTTGTTTAGTCATAGAGTAAATAAACTAAAGCACTTGATACTGGATCAAAGTATCATAGACACCTAGCACTAAGTGGTAATCTGGTATAAATTCACTGTTTTGTTTCTGTTCCAAAATGTTAATGGATTAACTATTCTGAGAAACCTTACCCTGGATCAGATACCATCTGTCTTTCCATAGTAAGCCTAAAGTCAGCACAAACTCCAAATTGTGTGTTCTGGCTAATGCAATAGAAATGTCATTCTGTGCCCACATTTGATTATGTATCAGATTTGCTCTGCTGGGTGAATCAGTCATGAACAGATCCTGTATACTAATGAACACAGAGCCATCTCTGGAGTGAGGCTTGGACTAACTTTGTTGAAATATATTGCTCTAGGGTACCTTGCTATGTAAGCTTTGACTTTCACACTGAAGGCAGATGCCAATGCTAATTTCTTGGGATGAAGCTTGGAAGGCAGAATCTAAAGTAGAAGAAATTTGATTTTTGTGATCTCGAGCTATGATTAGTCCTAATTTATCCCTTGGTAGAAGAGGAAGAAGTTTAATCATTTCTCTAACAATATGTAAGGTCTCCAGGTTGTCAAAATTAAGAACTAAAGATTGGGTTAGAAATCTCTGGAAAGTGTGTTGAGACCTGGAGAGCACCTTTGATTATTTTCATCCTCTTGTGACCAGTGGTTGAAAAAGCAATGATAAACTCTGAAAGAAGCTGCAACTGGAGTTCAAGGCAGAGACAGGAGACCTGTGATTTAAGGCTGAGAGCTTTGAGGGGGGAGAAAAACCAAGTCACACTTATGTGTCCACCTCTGCAAAAGTGCACTGAGGATATGCTTCTTAAGACATCTAAAATACCTAGTACTTTTTGTTCTACTCTCCAGAGACTTGCCTCTGTCTGGCCTAGCTGTCTGGCGAAACATGAGTTTGTTCGTAGAAGCTTTGTACCTCTGGTGCCTTGTTCATTGTGGGTCCATTGTCAAAGGGCAAAGAGGAAGCAAACTCTTCCAGATGAGTCAGGATAAAGTACTGTAACAATTGCATTATTAGCCCAAAAGCTTGAAGCACCTTTCAAAATTACTGATACCCGTTTCCTGCCTTGCAAGTGGTATTAAGATCTCTCAGCAATATGTTGAAAGCAATTGAATATCATCCAGCGATTGCCATGAGTGAAGTTGTAAGTAATTAGTACTAACGATACTTATGAGGGAAAACAGGTGTGGTTGAGTCATGCTTTCCCCTTGTAGATTCAGAATGTACACAGACTGAAACTAGTTATTTAATTATATGTTAGGTTTGTTGCGGAGTTTCTTTATGTATTTCTAGTGCTCTTGGTGAGGAAGTACACCGAGATAGGAGGACATTGCAAGCATTTCTCCTGAGATCTCACCAGAAGTTTCAGTGTAATTGTGTAGAATTAATGTACTAAAAAATACTATTTTTCCCCACCAGGGGATCTTGCAAAACTGTGTGGCTTTTTCACTAAAAACCCAGTGCTACTAATGGGAGTTACGTAAGGGAGACATTTATAAGATTAGGCCAAGACCCTTGTCTCATTTACTGTAGACTTAATCCAGAGTAACTCCATTACTTTCATGTAAGTTATCCTTGGATTTATATTGGTGAAAAGGAGATGAGAATCCAGCTTTTAATTAGAAAGCAGTGCATACATGAGATGTACTGTGAGGTGTTTTTTTTCCCTAAGACAACAGATTTCAGTGAACAGCAAAGGTCTCCCAGAAGTAATCTTACCATCTATGCCTAACATAGAACCAGGAAAGCAGTTGATCCAGATATTTTTCTGAAAAATGAAAACCCATTAAGCTCTTAAAATTCAAGAAAAAAATGAGGAACCAAACTTCTGGAAACTGTGAAATGTAGATAAATTTGGTAATCATGAAAGAGAAGATGTGATAGCTTTCATGTAGCTCCGAAGAGCATGGGATTTGTCTGCTTATGCCTGAGCTCTAATTTAAAGTTTTCCTTTGTTCCGTTCACTGTAGCCCATGTCACAGTGGCGCAGCAGTGTTCCTGAAATGCTGTTGCAGTATCAAGAGCTGTTGATAATTGCTTGCCAAACTGATGTGATTCCTTGGCCATCACAAGATCCAGCTACAGGGTGGCAAGAGAAACAGTGGGATTTGACTGGCTGTACAGCACTGTTAAAAGGGTGTCTTAGAGATCCAGTGCTATAGAGGCGTTCTGCTGTGCCTGTCTGCTGTCAGCATTGACCAGGGCTTTTTCGCTCCACATCACTTAAAGTTTAAGCAAGACTCGGCATTAGAGGAAGGAGGATCTAACTCAACCAGTGGCTCAGTTCCAGGGAGCCCCACAAGTGAGAGGAGAACCGAGCGATTTCTGTCTCTCAGTTCCTGTGAAAAGCACAACAGATCATAGCTCTCCATCTTTATTTTCTTATATACTGCATTCCAACAATTTCCACCCCATTCACTATTTCTCTTCATTTTGGTTTCTATTCCTCAAGCTTATTAAATTGTGCTCTTTCCAGGATGATCTCTTTTCCTTATTTGCTCATTCTCTCTGTTATCCCTCTAGGTCTCTCTGTAATGTTTCTAGCCTGGTGTTGTGTGAAATAGCTCTCAATTTAGTGACAGCTACACTGGTAATCACAGTGGTTTTTACCCCACTTTCAGTACTGTTGCTGTTCAATTGGACAGCTTCTGCTGAAGAGAATTGGGGAATTTTAACAGCCTGAGATATCACGGGTCAGAATTTATGGAACTGGCCAGAGCTCCAAATGAGAAGCATGTATGGCACCAGTACACGCTTTTTGTAGCTACGAAATAACTGCAGGATTCTGATTTTATTTTATATGCCATTTTTTTCCTTCCCTTTATTTTTACTTTAAGGTTTAATCCTCTCTTTAAAATTTTCCTGAGTCATGCGTTATTAGTTTCATAGCCAGTTCAGCCATGCCGTTCCGAATGCTTCTGCTTTTATGCTGAGCATCAGTGGAAAGGATGTACCTCTGACCCACCTCCACCGCTCACTAAGTCAACTGCCTTTGAAGTATGTTTAATAAAGTTTCTCTGATGGTAAAAAGAAAAGCCTTATTAGTTCCAGCCCATATTTGGGATGCACCTCTAATCCATACTCGTTCTGCTTCTTCCTTTTTAATTATTGATACACCTTACCTGACTCATGCAGTCTTATAGTGGTGAGATTTTTCCTATTTTCCCAACCTCCATTAACATTGTCACTCCCTCACTCAAAGCCTAGGTCTCATTCACATGAATGTCTGTGAAATGTCTGGTGAAAGACCATAGCAAAAACCAAAATGTCCAAGAGACTGTAGCTCTGATGCTCTCTCGCCTGTTTTCCCTTTGGATACTTTCCCTTCTAAAACATTTAGTATGACTTGGACCCTTTGTATACCAGCCTCATTTAATCTGATCTGTGTATACAAGTATTTCACCTTGCTCTCACTGGGAAGGGACTTAAAAGTCTGGTCATCAATGCTTGATCTTGCCTGTCTGTAGTCTAAACAAGGTGAACTGCCACTTGCTTTTGCTTCAGACCAAAGACTTGTTCTTGCATGATGCCGATTTGGCTTTTCCTAGTGCAGTGCTTTGCATTGGTACAGCGACTCTGGTGGCTGGAATCTGGGCAGATCCTTACAGCATGCAAGTACTTCTAAGGGATTAAACAAAAAAGGTATTTACAGGCAGCTATCCACTTGTAGCATTCGATATTTTCCCTCTTATTCTACAGAAGGTAAGAGGAATTGGTTAGGTTACCCAGTGGAACAAAATAACATTCTAGTAGCAAGCATGTTAGTTACTCGGGTTTTTTTGTTCTTGGTAGCTGAGTGATTTTGGTTTGTGTTTGGCTTTCCTGATTTGTTTGTTTTGTTTTGTTTTTTAATGTGTTAAATTGTATTGAGCCTGGCTAGAATAGAGTTAAATTTCCTTCATGGCAACTCATATGGTGATGTGCTTGAGATTTTTCAGCCAAACAGTACTGATAGCACAATAATGTTCTAGCTTTTGCCGAACAGTGTTTGCACAGCACCAAGGTCCTTCTGCTTCTCACTCTTCCCCTGCCAGTGAATAAGCTGTGAGGTTTGCAATAGGCTGGGAGGGGACACAACCAAGCAGATGACCCGAACTGACCAAAGAGATGCTCCATACATAGCACATAATGTCACGCTCAGCAACAAAAGGGAAAAGAGGGGGCTTTAGGGGGGTGGCCATCTTTTGCTCAGGAACTGGCTGGGCATTGGTCTGTTGGTCTACCTGTCAGAGCTGATGAGTAATTGCCTTGATGCACTTTTTTTCCCTTCCCTTCCCTTCCCTTCCCTTCCCTTCCCTTCCCTTCCCTTCCCTTCCCTTCCCTTCCCTTCCCTTCCCTTCCCTTCCCTTCCCTTCCCTTCCCTTCCCTTCCCTTCCCTTTTCCCTTTTCCCTTTTCCCTTCCCTTCCCTTTCCCTGTTTTTCCACTTATCCTTCACTTACTGAACAATTATTTGTTAGTTTCTTTGTTTGTTTTATCTTCACCCCCAAGTTTTCTTGCTTTCATTCTTCCTTTCCTCTTCCCCCACCCCAGTGATGGGGATGGGGAGTGAATAACTGACCATGTGGTGCTTATCTACCAACCAGGGTTAACACACAACACAGGTGTAAAAAGCTCTGCTATGTAGCTATCAGCATGGCACCAGAATCTCTTTATGTCTTTTGTATCCTGGCTGGCTGCATG